>NC_053039.3:286446978-287077811 GCF_002575655.3 Aegilops tauschii subsp. strangulata
AACGACAACTTTGGTTTCTTGCCAAACCATAGTTCATAAGGCGTCGTCTCAACGGATTTTGATGGTGCCCTATTTAACGTGAATGCAGCCGTCTCTAAAGAATAACCCCAAAACGATAGCGGTAAATCAGTAAGAGACATCATAGATCGCACCATATCTAGTAAAGTGCGATTACGACGTTCGGACACACCATTACGCTGTGGTGTTCCGGGTGGCGTGAGTTGCGAAACTATTCCGCATTGTTTCAAATGTAGACCAAACTCGTAACTCAAATATTCTCCTCCACGATCTGATCGTAGAAACTTTATTTTCTTGTTACGATGATTTTCAACTTCACTCTGAAATTCTTTGAACTTTTCAAATGTTTCAGACTTATGTTTCATTAAGTAGATATACCCATATCTGCTTAAATAATCTGTGAAGGTGAGAAAATAACGATATCCGCCACGAGCCTCAACATTCATCGGACCACATACATCTGTATGTATGATTTCCAACAAATCTGTTGCTCTCTCCATAGTTCCGGAGAACGGTGTTTTAGTCATCTTGCCCATGAGGCACGGTTCGCAAGTACCAAGTGATTCATAATCAAGTGGTTCCAAAAGTCCATCAGTATGGAGTTTCTTCATGCGCTTTACACCGATATGACCTAAACGGCAGTGCCACAAATAAGTTGCACTATCATTATCAACTCTGCATCTTTTGGTTTCAATATTATGAATATGTGTATCACCACTATCGAGATTCAACAAAAATAGACCACTCTTCAAGGGTGCATGACCATAAAAGATATTACTCATATAAATAGAACAACCATTATTCTCTGATTTAAATGAATAACCGTCTCGCATCAAACAAGATCCAGATATAATGTTCATGCTCAACGCTGGCACCAAATAACAATTATTTAGGTCTAAAACTAATCCCGAAGGTAGATTTAGAGGTAGCGTGCCGACCGCGATCACATCGACTTTGGAACCATTTCCCACGCGCATCGTCACCTCGTCCTTAGCCAATCTTCGCTTAATCCGTAGCCCCTGTTTCGAGTTGCAAATATTAGCAACAGAACCAGTATCAAATACCCAGGTGCTACTGCGAGCATTAGTAAGGTACACATCAATAACATGTATATCACATATACCTTTGTTCACCTTGCCATCCTTCTTATCCGCCAAATACTTTGGGCAGTTCCGCTTCCAGTGACCAGTTTGCTTGCAGTAGAAGCACTCAGTTTCAGGCTTAGGTCCAGACTTGGGTTTCTTCTCCTGAGCAGCAACTTGTTTGCTGTTCTTCTTGAAGTTCCCTTTCTTCTTCCCTTTACCCTTTTTCTTGAAACTGGTGGTCTTATTGACCATCAACACTTGATGCTCCTTTTTGATTTCTACCTCCGCAGCCTTTAGCATTGCGAAGAGCTCGGGAATTGTCTTACTCATCCCTTGCATATTATAGTTCATCACGAAGCTCTTGTAGCTTGGTGGCAGTGATTGAAGAATTCTGTCAATAACGCTATCATCCGGAAGATTAACTCCCAGTTGAATCAAGTGATTGTTATACCCAGACATTTTGAGTATATGCTCACTGACAGAACTATTCTCTTCCATCTTGCAGCTGAAGAACTTATTGGAGACTTCATATCTCTCAATTCGGGCATTTGCCTGAAATATTAACTTCAACTCCTGGAACATCTCATATGCTCCATGACGTTCAAAACGTCGTTGAAGACCCGGTTCTAAGCCGTAAAGCATGGCACACTGAACTATCGAGTAGTCATCAGCTTTGCTCTGCCAGACGTTCATAACATCTGGTGTTGCTCCTGCAGCAGGCCTGGCACCCAGCGGTGCTTCCAGGACGTAATTCTTCTGTGCAGCAATGAGGATAATCCTCAAGTTACGGACCCAGTCCGTGTAATTGCTACCATCATCTTTCAACTTTGCTTTCTCAAGAAACGCATTAAAATTCAACGGAACAACAGCACGGGCCATCTATCTACAATTAACATAGACAAGCAAAATACTATCAGGTACTAAGTTCATGATAAATTCAAGTTCAATTAATCATATTACTTAAGAACTCCCACTTAGATAGACATCCCTCTAATCCTCTAAGTGATCACGTGATCCATATCAACTAAACCATGTCCGATCATCACGTGAGATGGAGTAGTTTCAACGGTGAACATCACTATGTTGATCATATCTACTATATGATTCACGCTCGACCTTTCGGTCTCCGTGTTCCGAGGCCATATCTGTTGTATGCTAGGCTCGTCAAGTTTAACCTGAGTATTCCGCGTGTGCAACTGTTTTGCACCCGTTGTATTTGAACATAGAGCCTATCACACCCGATCATCACGTGGTGTCTCAGCACGAAGAACTTTCGCAACGGTGCATACTCAGGGAGAACACTTATACTTTGATAATTTAGTGAAGGATCATCTTATAATGCTACCGTCAAACAAAGCAAGATAAGATGCATAAAGGATTAACATCACATGCAATTAATATAAGTGATATGATATGGCCATCATCATCTTATGCTTGTGATCTCCATCTCCGAAGCACCATGCTTGTGATCTCCATCTCCGAAGCACCGTCATGATCACCATCTTCACCGGCGCGACACCTTGATCTCCATCGTAGCATCGTTGTCGTCTCGTCAATCTTATGCTTCTACGACTATCGCTACCGCTTAGTGATAAAGTAAAGCATTACATGGCGATTGCATTGCATACAATAAAACGACAACCATATGGCTCCTGCCAGTTGCCGATAACTCGGTTACAAAACATGATCATCTCATACAACAAATTATATCACATCATGTCTTGACCATATCACATCACAACATGCCCTGCAAAAACAAGTTAGACGTCCTCTACTTTGTTGTTGCAAGTTTTACGTGGCTGCTACGGGCTTAGCAAGAACCGTTCTTACCTACGCATCAAAACCACAACGATAGTTTGTCAAGTTGGTGCTGTTTTAACCTTCGCAAGGACCGGGCGTAGCCACACTCGGTTCAACTAAAGTGAGAGAGACAGACACCCGCCAGTCACCTTTAAGCAACGAGTGCTCGCAACGGTGAAACCAGTCTCGCGTAAGCGTACGCGTAATGTCGGTCCGGGCCGCTTCATCTCACAATACCGCTGAACCAAAGTATGACATGCTGGTAAGCAGTATGACTTATATCGCCCACAACTCACTTGTGTTCTACTCGTGCATAGCATCAACGCATAAAACCTGGCTCTGATACCACTGTTGGGGAACGTAGTAATTTCAAAAAATTTCCTACGCACACGCAAGATCATGGTGATGCATAGCAACGAGAGGGGAGAGTGTTGTCCACGTACCCTCGTAGACCGACAGCGGAAGCGTTACAACGCGGTTGATGTACTCGTACGTCTTCACGATCCGACCGATCAAGTACCAAACGGACGGCACCTCCGAGTTCTACACACGTTCAGCTCGATGATGTCCCTCGAACTCCGATCCAGCCAAGTGTTGAGGGAGAGTTTCGTCAGCACGACGGCGTGGTGACGATGATGATATTCCACCGACGCAGGGCTTCGCCTAAGCTCCGCAACGGTATTATCGAGGTGTAATATGGTGGAGGGGGGCACCGCACACGGCTAAGAGATCTCAAGGATCAATTGTTGTGTCTCTGGGGTGCCCCCCTGCCCCCGTATATAAAGGAGCAAGGGGGAGGCAGCCGGCCAAGAGGAGAGGCGCGCCATAGGGGGGAGTCCTACTCCCACCGGGAGTAGGACTCCTCCTTTCCTTGTGGGAGTAGGAGAAGGGAAGGGGGAAGGAGAAAGAAGGAAGGGTGCGCCCCCCTTCCCTAGTCCAATTCGGACCAGACCATGGGGAGGGGTGCGGCCACCTTTTGAGGCCTTTCTCTCCTTTCCCGTATGGCCCATTAAGGCCCAATACGAATTCCCGTAACTCTCCGGTACTCTGAAAAATACCCGAATCACTCAGAACCTTTCCGAAGTCCGAATATAGTCGTCCAATATATCGATTTTTACGTCTCGACCATTTCAAGACTCCTCGTCATATCCCCGATCTCATCCGGGACTCCGAACTCCTTCGGTACATCAAAACTCAATAAAACTGTTATCGTAACGTTAAGCGTGCGGACCCTACGGGTTCGAGAACTATGTAGACATGACCGAGACACGTCTCCGGTCAATAACCAATAGCGGGACCTGGATGCCCATATTGGCTCCCACATATTCTACGAAGATCTTTATCGGTCAGACCGCATAACAACATACGTTGTTCCCTTTGTCACCGGTATGTTACTTGCCCGAGATTTGATCGTCGGTATCTCGATACCTAGTTCAATCTCGTTACCGGCAAGTCTCTTTACTCGTTCCGTAACACATCATCCCGCAACTAACTCATTAGTCACAATGCTTGCAAGGCTTATAGTGATGTGCATTACCGAGTGGGCCCAGATATACCTCTCCGACAATTGGAGTGACAAATCCTAATCTCGAAATACGCCAACCCAACAAGTACCTTTGGAGACACCTGTAGAGCACCTTTATAATCACCCATTTACGTTGTGACGTTTGGTAGCACACAAAGTGTTCCTCCGGTAAACGGGAGTTGCATAATCTCATAGTCATAGGAACATGTATAAGTCATGAAGAAAGCAATAGCAACATACTAAACGATCGAGTGCTAAGATAACGGAATGGGTCAAGTCAATCACGTCATTCTCCTAATGAGGTGATCTCGTTAATCAAATAACAACTTATGTCTATGGCTAGGAAGCATAACCATCTTTGATTAACGAGCTAGTCAAGTAGAGGCATACTAGTGACACTCTGTTCGTCTATATATTCACACATGTATTATGTTTCCGGTTAATACAATTCTAGCATGAATAATAAACATTTATCATGATACAAGGAAATAAATAATACTTTATTATTGCCTCTAGGGCATATTTCCTTCACTCTCGGCTAGTGAATTGCTGATGGTTCAGAGATTTATTAGCGACCTCTTCCTGGATCACTACATCAATTCCACTGGTGATAATGAAGATTTCAACATGCGTTCTCCTAAAACATTGAGTAAGAGTTAGCCGCTAAACATATAACGCATGGATCCATTGTTTTCCATCCGATGAGGTCTTCGTATTTTGTACACTATGATTAATTATGTAATGCATATATGTGTGGACAAATCATTGGAATTTAGCTACCATATGTTCAATTGCAATTGTTGCGAAATCTGATGAATGTTCTTCCTGTGGACACTATTTGTTCAATTGAATATTGTGGCGAATTTGCTTTTTGCGTGCCGATTCAAAATGGGATATTTTTGTTTATTTGTTTAATTGAATATTGTGGCGAATTTGTTTTTTGCGTGCCGATTCAAAATGGGATATTTTTGTTTTAACCTGGCAATTGCTCCGCACATGGTTCAACTAAATGAGTGTGTGTGATCCACATCGGAAAGCATACATCAATCATAGCGGAACCGTCGGTGATACACAGCAGATCGCAAACGATTTGCAGCGCTGCTACGTGTGCGTAGGTTCTCCGGAACCGTTTGTGATATCGCGTTATCGCACACGGGAACTGGGAGTAAACCGTGCCTAATGCAAAATACAATCCCAGTCGTAATTTTTTCAGGAAACATGTGGGATCCCAAACGAAAAGCACACGTCACTCTTGCGGCAACCGTCGGTGATACCCAACATATCACAAACGGTCTGCAGCACTTGTATGTGTGCGAAGGGGTTCCTTAACGGTTTGTGATAGAACATTATCGCAGACGGTAATTGTTGGCAAACGTGTGCGATGGAGTCTAGCATGGCAGACGGGTTACGCAGAAAAATCATGTACTATGGGGCACAAATCGCACACAGTTCATATGTTGGCCCGTGTGCCTTACATATTGTTTCCCAAACGATTCGTTACGACAGACCGTATGGTTTCACTACGTTGTTAGAAACGCTTAATCACCGATACCACACGTGCGAAAGAATTTAGTGTGTGCTGCATCGCACACGATTAGATTTTGGAAGGCCTCTAGATCACTGCTCCATATCCCTGACGGTTTCTGGGTCGTGTGGGAAGGACACCCTATCGCACACACTCACTTGGCGACAGTCCCAAATGCCGTCAAGGAAAGGGGTTAAAAACCGTTTGTATAGGACCTGTCGTGGTTTTGTCACGACAGATGTCCTAGAGAAAGGACTTAGTCGTGGAGCCATCGCAACGGGTTAACTTAAATGGGTTAAAGCGGACAAGGGACGCAGAGAGTTTATACTAGTTCGACCCCTTGCAGTGAAGGTAAAAGCCTACGATCCAGTTGGTGTGGGATTGCTAGGTTTTCGATGACCAGGGAGCGAATACGCTTTGCCTGGGTCTCGAGTTGTTGTCTGTTCTCCCTAAACCGCCGCCGGGTCGTCCCCTTATATACATGGGTTGACGCCCGTCGGTTTACAGGGTCCCAAGGCCGGCTCATAAACGTGTCCGGCTCGGTCTCTGCTCTTTCTATCTTATAACACAAGTTTACATATCAATGTCGGTTTACGTCTGTAGACCTTAAACCGTCTTTGGGCCCTGGGCCTTCATAAAACACCACCGTCTGTCTTCATGGGCTTCAGGTACAGTGAACCATTATGGGGATAACCCGGCCTCTCCTGGCCGGTTTACGCCCAGTAGTAATATCCCCAACATTAGGCCCCAGATTGATTTGAACTGGTTCATGTCAATCTTCAACACATCATCATCTTCACAGAAATCTTGTAAACCGCCATGATGTCATCTTCCAGAATCGTGATAAACCGCCATGACGTCACCTGCTATTAAAAATTGCATATAGCTCACCTTCCTTAATGAGCCTCCGACAATCGAGGCGACAGCTCTGCCGTATATCTAACTTTTGGGCCCCTCGATTCTCGCGCCTGTCACTTATCCCTTTGCCTTTATACATAGGACCAGGGGGTCTTTCCATTTCCCCCCGTGCCTCTTCGCATTGTCTTCTTCCTCGCGCCGACCGAACCTTCGAGCTCTGCCGCCGCCGTCGATCTTCACATCTGCCTCAACAACGGCCGCTGCATCAACCTGATCGTACCAGAAAGCCGCGGCGCCTCTCCGCTGTTCTTTTGACATTGGTAAATCTTCTACCCTAGATCTTATCATTAGGGTGTGTACTTATCGGAGTTCTTCGTAGTTCTTGGAGCCGTTCTTCCTTGTTCCTCTTCAGTAGTACAAATAGCGAGTTAGATCTGATATTTTCCAGTGCCTTTATAATTAAAACTCCTTTTTCCTCACTAGAACGTCTGCTTTGGGTAGAAAAACTCATCTGGAACTATTAAACTGCTTAAGCACCTGCGCTTTAGGTCAGAATATATTTTGATTTTCCAACGCACTGCAGATCTGAAATTACCATGCCAAGTTGTGAAACTTGGTTTTCCTTCACTTATGCATCTTAGATCTGTATCTTGAATACTAGAATAGGCGGTTTAATCTCATAGTAAAATGATGATCCGGCAGGTACCATTAGTCCCCTGTTGAACCGCCAAGCCGCTTTATCTTTGCACATCTCCCATGTCTGATTCCAGTTTAGCAATATGTACATATTTATGTCTTCTTCTGCTCTTGTACTGCTTTATACTTGTCCATCATAAACCTTAAACCGGCAATAAACATGTTTCAGCTTTCCATTGAAATGGCCAAACAAGTCTATGAGTGCAACTGGGTTCCTTCCCGGGTCACTGAAGAACAATTAGACAGATGTGTCGCAACTGGCGCTTTAGCCAAGAAAGAGGTCATCCACTGGAGGGCCCCTGGTCGGAAAATCCTCCTGAACCGAAAGACGGAGAAGTAGTTGTTTTTATTGACCATCTGGGTCGAGGTTTTAGCCCTCCCGGTTCGAAGTTTTTTCGAGATGTGCTTGCCAGTTTTCAGCTCCACCCTCAAGACATCGGTCCAAACTCTGTGTCCAACGTCTGCCATTTCCAAGTCTTTTGCGAGGCTTATCTTCAAGAGGAACCCACAGTTGAATTGTTTAGGGATTTCTTCTATTTAAACCGTCGCACAGAGTTCATAGATGGACCGAACACTGAACTCGGCGGAATGGCGATTCAAAAGAGGAAGGATGTCAGCTTCCCTCGCGCCAAGCTTCACAGTCACCCTAAGGAGTGGAACCAAACCTGGTTTTATTGCAAAGACACATCTCCAACTGACAAAAATCCTTTGTCGGGTTACCGCCCTCACCGTCTTAGCAATACACATCCCTTTCCTCAGAGACTAACTGCAAAGGAGAGGTCCAACTATGCTCCACAACTGTCAAAGCTTAGAGCCTTCATGGCAAACGGTTTAACAGGTGTTGACTTTGCTCATTGTTGGATAACTTGGAGCATACTGCCCTTAAGCCGACGCCCCAGTTTAATGTGTGAATACACCGGGAGTTTGAAGGACCCTCAACGACACATTGATATTCAGCTTACAGATGCTGAAGTTACTAAGGCTGTGAAGAAGATGCTGAATGAACCGGAGGCTGTCTGTAGCCAGACCGGATTAAGTCCTTTCTGTGTTTCTAACAAACCGCCAACTGTAAGGATCACATAACTTTTTTGTTCTAACTTGCTTCTTTCAAATATTCTCTCAAAATTTTGTCCATCTTTGACAGGGCGATGATCCGTTCTGGAAGAAAAAACCACAGGATAAACCGGCAAAACCACAAGATAAACCAGCTAAGCCACTTCTCCAGAAGACCAAGGTTGTTAAAAAACCTGCCAAGAAGAGGACCACTGCGTCTTTCGAGCCAAATGCTGATGCCGATTTGGATAATCCGGACTCAGAGGTAGAACTTGACTCTCTTGGTTCATTTTTCATACATCTCATTGACAATGACCCTTATCAGGACGATGCCGAAGGCAGCCAAGCGGATGATGTAGAGGTAATTATCCTTTCCTCTGGTTCTGATCCTCTGCCAACACCAAAAATCCGTCGAGCAAAACGGAAAGTAAAATTTTCTCACGCCTTGCTCACTTGGACCCAAACTTTCTTTTGAAGACGCAGTAACATGAAGCTCGCCACACAACCCGGCATAGTGGACAGGTAGTCACCTCAGCCGGTTTACCAAATACTCCAGTCCGGAAACGTCAATCAGAGGTCTCTTACATTCCTGACACTTCTTATCCCAAGGCGGGTTGTTTCTGTCAGCCTCTTAATCCATCCGATTCAAATTATCAGGGCATGCCTCACTCATCCTCTGGCGAGTCAACGGCCACACAGCTTCCAGCCCTCAAGACAGTTCCTGGGTGAGCTATGCCCTTGATTTTATCCTTGATGTGTTATTTTTGCATACTGTACTGATCTTTTATATCCGTTCTTCTCAGTGCTAAACCCAGACCCAGTAAGAAGGCCCGGTTAAATAAACCGGCTGACGACAATATAGCTGTTGAACTGGAGAAGACTCCAGATCTGGAAGATACCAACGCTGACGCCATACTTAATGACCCGCCGCCGCAGGATCATGACTTTGTTGCTGATCAAGTGGAAATTGATCCAATGAGTCAGTCCGATAAACCGACTAGTCCAGTCCGCGACACTGATAAACCGACAAGTCCAGTTGAAGCCACTGACAAACCATCGACTCCCGTGAAGGCCGCTGATGGTGAAGAAGATGATATTATGATTACTGGCATTGGCCACACCACTCCTGGCAATCCTGTCGCTTTATCAAAGCATACTGCCAAGGACGAGCTTTCTGCTATTGGCAAAGGCAAGTGGAATGCCGATTTATCAAGCTATGCCCACCTCAGCGCTCAAGACATTCATTCTGGCTTCTTGAACCGTCTGTATACAAGTCGTGACTATGAAGCTGGTTTGGTAAATCTGATGAAGGAGCGATATGAGGTATCCGCATAACTGCTTCTCTCTTATGTCCAATTCAAATATCAAACTCCAGTAGCCCCCAATGCCGGTTTATGATACTCATCTGAACTGGTACTTTGTAATATCTTGACTTTCCATTTTTAGCCTCTAAGGGCCGGGTTATCTTTTTAAGATGAATCGGTACTTTTATAATACTATAATTTTCGCCAGTGTAGTCCCCAAGGTCCGGTTTAACTTATAAAGATGAACCGGAACTTTAGAAGGATACCCATAATGTTACTTTGAGCAAACATACATTAGCCCCCAAGTGCCAAGAGTAATACTTGTATTGTGCTTGGGACTTGTAGAAATTTCTGAGAACAAGCAAATATGCATTAGCCCCCAAGTATCAGGTGCATAACTTGTTATGTGCTTGGTACTTCAAATATGTACCGTCAACTCGTGATATATCTGTCTCTTATAGGCTGATCTGAGCAAAAAGGAAACTCAAACCGCTGATCTGCAAGAAAACATCAAGTCCCAGCAAGACGAAACCTCCAAGGCCAAGGATGAGCTGACCAGCGCTTTAGCCGCTATGGGAAAACAGTAGATGAGCTGACTGGCGTAAAGCGACAGATACATGCCATGACGGCTGCTGTGTTTGGTAAACATCCTTGCTTCACACTTTCAACATATCTTCCCATATTTTGCCGGTTTACTGATGGTTGTAAATATGCAGGGACTCGCATTAGTCATCTAGGCTCTGACGTACAGGAAAAGCTGAAGGCTGCCTATACTCTTATAGAGCAGTTATATACCGGCGCTCAACGGATCATCTGTACCGCTTCACACAACAAGCCTCCCCCCACTTTAATCAAGGAAACCTTAGAAAGGTTGTCTATGCTGCTTGCCCGGGTAGAAGAGCTAAAGAGGTCTGCTGCAAGGGCGGGTGCTCTGACCGCACTAACCCGGGCAAAAGCATGGGTGCTTGACCTTGATCCGGTGGAAGTGGCTAAAGGCTATCCCAGCTTAAAAGAAGACGGATCATAATTTGGCAATGATGACCTCCGAGCCATAAACCGGGAAGTACGTCCACTGGCTTGTCAACTGGCTGAAGAGGCTGATCTCTCATATTACCAGGCGACTTATGACGACAAAAACAAACGGGTTGTTGCACCAACCCCTGAAGCGCAAAATCTTATCTCGCCAATCCGTAAGCACACCTATGCCCCTGACATTGAACCGTCCACCCTTATAAGCGATGAAGCTGTATTCCAAGCCCTAACTGGGATCGACTGGGCAACCATTGACTTCCAGCCACTGGGTAGAGAGGAAGATGATGAACCGGTGCAAGGTGATCCGCAAGCGTCAAGTCAAGCTGGTGAGGAATCATGATCTGGTGGCCGGTTTAGCCTTCCACGTGCTGCAATGCTTGTCGAGAAACAATTATCCTTTTGGGCACTGAAACGCCTTGTAATAGGCTAGTTAAAATACTTGGTCTGCTATGCCATCGTGCATATTTATTTATGCCTGACGCTTGTTAATCCGCCATGCTTAAGACATTTGATGTTCATAATCCGTAGCGATTTATTCAAGCTATTCCTGCACAAAAAGTTAATAGTGTCCTGGCAGTTTACCGCCGGACGGGTCATGATGCCCGGATATATGGCCAGGGTTTATAACCAAGGCTATAAAAAGATAATCAAATATGAAAATAATTGATACCTGTGACCTTGAGTCATAATGTTGGCTGACCAACTTTTGTAATTAGGGTAATAACCCTAATCTTCTGTCATATTGTGCCGGTTTATGATAAAACCATTCCGGGTAATGATAAACACCGGTTTATTCATATTCAATTCTGGTGACTTATAGTCAAAACCAGACCGGGTTAATAATCTCCGGATTATGACTGGTCAGATACTGACAACTTGTAGTTGAAAGCCAAGCCGGGTTTAATGAACGCCAGTTTATTAGAACATTATAAATGTCATCAAAAGAGAAAAAACTTGGCAAATAAAAGCATACGAAAAAAAACTTGTAGTCGAGGCTTTTCACGGGCTGCCAGGCCCCAAATTCGAGGCTTTTCATGGGCTACCAGGCCACTGAGTTAAACCATTTCACAAAGCCTTTTAAGATGGTCCTCAATCCTTAACCAATCGTCGTTTTAACTTTGACAAGTTCAGGGTCTTATCAGATTGACTTGTCGAAGTTCGGCGGGTCATACCAGGTTTACCTGGACGGAGTGACTTACTTAAAAAGGCAGGCTAACCCGGGGTTTTAGGTGTATACACCAGGCTTCCAAGCCATGGCTTGATAGCCTATTACAAGTGTAAATTCTTTGTTCATTGTGATAGCAAAGAATCCCCAAGCAATATTTTGAGCTGTGCTCAGTGGGTGCCTATGTTTGAGTTGTTCTTTTGCAACACTCTCTTTGGCCCCGAATTAATTTGGCTTTGAGCCGATCAAGAGGTGTGACCATGGTTCGAATACGACCAAGCCCCCAAGTGATTTTTTTGGTGGCTTTGCGCCGATCAAGAGGTGTAGCTATGGTTCAAATACAACCAAGCCCCCAAGTGATTTTTATATAAAGCTTTATAAGCTGAATCAAGGTGTAAACCGGACGCCGCTTTATGAACAGAGGCCCCCATGTAACCACACATGATATAAGAAAAACAGCAGATACCCCGCTTTAGTTGAGGCTCCGGTTTATTATATTGATCATAATATATACATTGTCATAACTATGTACATAAGCAGAGCCTATGGCTCAGGTATAGTAAGGCCGAAGATGAGCGATATTCCATGGCCAGTGGGTCTCCTCCTCCGATTTACGCGAGTCTTTGCGCTCTCGAACATCAATAAGATAGTATGACCCGTTATGTAGATTCTTGCTGACCACAAAAGGTCCTTCCCAAGGCGGGGATAACTTGTGCATATCAGTCTGAACCTGAATGAGTCGGAGCACCAGATCGCCTTCTTGAAAAGTTCTGGTTCTAAAAAAGTTCTGGTTCTAACCCGGCGGCTGTGATAACGACGCAGATCTTGCTGATAAATCGCCGAACGGGCTGCTGCAATGTCACGCTCCTCGTCCAACAGGTCAAGTGCTTCCTGTTGTGCCTTCTCATTGTCAGCTTCAACATATGCCGCCACACGAGGCGAGT
This sequence comes from Aegilops tauschii subsp. strangulata, assembly GCF_002575655.3. Classification (NCBI taxonomy): domain Eukaryota; kingdom Viridiplantae; phylum Streptophyta; class Magnoliopsida; order Poales; family Poaceae; genus Aegilops; species Aegilops tauschii. The sequence goes on from NC_053039.3 coordinate 286,459,984, forward strand.
CATGACGGATGTCACTAGGGAGAACCGCCTCCGCTCCATAAACCATGAAAAGGTGTTTAACCCGTGGATCTGTTGGGCGTGGTATTGATGCTCCATAACACAGAAGGTAACTCCTCCACCCAACAACCCGGTGTCCGTTGCAAAGGAACCATAAGCCGGGGCTTGATGCCTCTCAAGATCTCTTGATTGGCTCTCTCTGCTCGACCATTAGACTGGGGGTGAGCCACTGATGATACGTCAAGCCGGATGTGCTCACGTTGACAGAACTCCTTCATAGCACCTTTGGACAGATTGTTACCATTATTAGTTATAATGCTGTGTGGAAAGCTGTCACATCCCTAGCCTTACCTTGCACTAGGCTAGCCCTTCATGTGTGCATCATGTTTAAATTTTCAAATGAATTTGAAATGGGGATGTTCAACCCTAGCACCAGACGAATTTCAACTAGGTTCAAATTCAAATCTTTTCAATGATCCCAAAGTGCCCTCCAGAAAAGTTCATGATTTTTGTTTAAGGTGAAAACCTCTGCAAAAAATGATGAACATATTTCTAGGACATTCTGGATTTTTGAATTAACTCATATTGTATTTGAATTGGGGCATTTTAAATCCTATAAATATTTTAAAATGCTCTAATTATTCTGAAACTAGTTGAGGGCTGTTGGGAATAATTTCAACAGTGCCCACAAATAGTTCAGGAGTTTTAAAGCTGGTTTAGTATTTTATACTAAATCAAAACAAAGAAACAAAATAGAAAACAGAATATAAGACAGAGAGAGAAAGAAACCCACCTGGGCCTTTTACCTTGACAGCTGGACGGCCCAGCCCACCTCCTCACGCGTCGTCTTCCCCGCGCCTACTGGCACCGTGCGTGGCGTGTGCACAGCCGAGCTGCGGCCACCTCCTGCTAGCCACGCAGCTGCTCCGCCTCGTCCTGCTCTGCTGCCCAGGACCGCTTCGACCCTTCTGCACCTCTCCCCTCTTTCTCTGGTCGCCCCTCCCCTCCTCTGCTCTCCCCTGCGTCACCATCGAATATGCCATCGTCGCCGCCGCTCGCCGCTGCCGCGCCCAGAGCTACCCCGTCGCCCTCTGTACGTGACCAGAAGTTCCGCCTCGTCTGCCTCGTCCTCTCCGTCGACGCACGTGACCACGGGAGCCCCAGAGCATCGTCCCCGCCGCCTTCACCGCTGTTTCTGTCCGGCGATCGCCGCGGTCGATTCGTCGTCGTCAGTGCATCCCCGACCTCGCTCCCACACCCGTCGACCTCACCGTGAGCTCCGCCGTCGATTACCCCTAACCCTGTTGCGTTTTTCTCGCTGTACCCGTCGTTCTGCCAACGCCCGTAGGTCGCCGCCGCACTTGCTCATCGCCGGCAGCCTTCGGTCACCTTTTGGTCACGCCTAGGTGCCCAGTAGTCCTGATATGAATTGCGAGCCACTTCTGGCATGCTAACCCGGTCGAGCACCCGCCCTAGAGTCGTCGACGCACCTGACCGAGCTTCGGTCGCCGCCGACGACGTCGCCGCCGCCTCTGCAGACCACCCCAGCACCTCCCACCACCACCAGACGGCGCACCGCAGTGCCAACTTTCCAACGCGCCTAGCCGCGCGTCCTCCCGAAGCCGGAGCTGGCCAGACGGCCAACGCCGCCGTGCTCCGGTCATCGCCGGCGCTAGCCTGCCGACGTGGCCAGATTAGTCTAGCCACTAACCACCACCCAAGGCACTGACAGTGGGCCCAGCCCTGTTAATCTTTAGATTAGGTTTTTAGTTTAAAACCTGTTAGCTCACTGAGTCCATGACGTGTGGGACCCACGGGTCAGGTTTGACCTGGACTGCCCGTTGACTCATTGACCTCATCCTGACGTGCTGCTGACGCAGCAATTCATTTTCTGGAATTAGTTTAATTCTAAATAATTAGAAAATGCCCAAAACTTCTAAAATTCATAGAAAATTATCTATAACTCCAAATAAGATAAATTATATATGAAAATGATCAGAAAAATCCAATCTATCCATCTGTACCATTTCCATGCATGTTAGAACAACTTATAGTCGCTGTTTAGGACAAATCATGTAAATGGCATTTGAATTTCCACATATGGAGTTTGAATTTGAATCTTGGATTCGAACCAACCTCATTTGACCTGTTGCTAGTTGCATTAGCTCAAATCACAACATATTGACATGTCATGATCATGCATCATATTGTGCATTGCATTGATTGTGTTCTTCCTTGTTTGCCGGCGTTTGTCCCCTCTCGATAGACGTGGTTCCGACGATGTGATCGATGACACCGATGAAGAACTATACCATCTTCAGAAGTGCCAGGCAAGCAAAACCCCCTTGTTCATTCCGATACAATCCCACTCTCTTGCTCCTGCTCTCTTTTACTGCATTAGGACAACAATGATTCAACTGTTACATGCTGCGGTAGTTGAACCCCTTTTCCTCTGCATGACCTATCATTGCCACAGTAAATAGATGAAACCCACTAGCATGAGTAGGAGTTGTTTGAGCCCTGATGTGCCTACTCATTCATGCTTGTTTGTCATGCCTGCTACTGCTTAGAGTTGAGTCAGTTCTGATTCTTCGGGGATGAATTGGAATGTGGTGAACATGTCCTACTGTTGAGAGCTAAGTGTGTGAACACGATTTGGTAAAGGTAGCGGTGAGAGGCCATGTAGGAGTACATGGTGGGTTGTCTCATTGCAGCCGTCCACAGGAACTGAGTTCTGTGTTTGTGATCCATGAACAGTTACTACCACGCATTGGAATGCTTAAGTGCCCCTCTCGACTTATTAATCAACCTGATCTCTGTCCAGGAGTTGCAACTAGTTTCTGGTGTTTGTAGGTAGTGTTAGTAGTCTACCAAGTGGCACCCGGTACAGGTGGGCTTGGGACAGACTAGGCACAGTGGCACGGTGTACAAAGTGGCACCCGGATGGTGGGCTTGGGAACCCTGCTCACATCGTTTGGGCCGTGAGCGACACCCCGGCCGGATCTCCTTGCGGATGGAACACGAATAGCCGATAAACCTGGACTAGAGACTTGTGTGGTTAGTTAGGTCGTGGCCGACTCCCTCGCCAGGCTTCCGCTTGAAGGTTGCCGAGATACACGACGTGTACATGGTGGTAAGTGGCGAGAGCGTGAGTGAAGAAGTACACCCCTGCAGGGTTAACATCATCTATTCGAATAGCCGTGTCCGCGGTAAAGGACTTCTGGGTTGCCTGTACAGTTCATAGACAAGTGAAAGTGGATACTCTAAAATGCGCAAGATAAGCGTGAGTGCTATGGATGGCATTCTCGTAGGGAGACGGGAGCGGACCCATAGTGGTGTATTGATATGGTGAATATGTGGACTCGTGTGCGCCACCTCAAAAGAGTTACTTGCAGTCGTAGTTCAGGATAGCCACTGAGTCAAAGCTAGCTTGCTGCAGTTAAACTCCACCACCCCCCTTTGTTGATAATGATGCATATGTAGTTAGTTCTGATGTAAGTCTTGCTGGGTACATTTGTACTCACGTTTGCTTAATTTATGTTTTTGCAGAGAGACTTCAGTCTCGCTAGTAGTTCTGTGTGGACTTCAACGTTTAGCTTGATACCTCAGCTACGATCTTGTGCCCTCGGCAGGATCTGGTAGATAGTCAGGCTTCTCAGCCTTTTCATTTGTAGATGCCTGTACTCAGACATGCTAAGCTTCCGCATGTGCTTGTTGCTTGTATGACTTGAATGCTGGGTCATCAGACCCATGTTTGTAATATCTGGCTCTTCAGAGCCTAATGAATAAATACTTGAGTTGTAGAGTCATGTTGTGATGCCATGTTGTATTTGCACATATCGAGCATATTGTGTGTATGATTGAAATGCTTGGTATGTGTGGGATCCGACAACCTAGTTGTCTATCCTTGGTAGCCTCTCTTATGGGGAAATGTAGTCTAGTGCTTCCACTGAGCCATGGTAGTCTGCTACAGCCCGGTTTACCGGAGTCCTGCTAGCCCAGTTGCTACTGCTCCGGAACACTTAGACTGGCCGGCATGTGGTCCACTTCGTTCCTGTGTCTGTCCCTTCGGGGAAATGTCACGCGGTGACTTCTGGAGTCTTGCTAGCCTGCTACAGCCCGGGTTCCCGGAGTCCTGTTAGCCAAGTTGCTACAGCCCGGATTCACACGCTGATGACCGACACGTTCGATGTTGGTTCATGTATGCCTATTCCCGTAAGTTAGTGCCACTTTGGGATCACGACTAGTCATGTCGGCCCGGGTTCTCTGTCATATGGATGCTAGCGATACTATCATATACGTGAGCCAAAAGGAGCAAACGGTCCCAGGCCAGGTAAGGCGACACCGTGGGAATACCGTGCGTGAGGCCGCAAAGTGATATGATGTGTTACATGCTAGATCGATGTGGCTTAGGATCGGGGTCCTGACAGCTTTGGTATCAGAGCCTGACTGCCTGTAGGATTACCAAGCCAAACTGGTCGAAGTTGAGTCTAGAAATTCTTTAGTTATGTAAGGGAATTGATTGTGGAAGGGAACGTAAGGCTCTTTTTACTCCTTTACCTCATGCCCTTGTGATCTGAGTCAACCTCTTCTTTTCTACGGGGATTAAGAACTAGGCTTCTCATGTTTCTATCAGGATCATGTGTTACTAATCCGTAGAATCTTAGGATTGATGGCTCCAGGCCTCAATTCAGTCTCTACTACTTTTAGTATATTGTCAGTTGAACCAGAACCTTGATATGATGTTGTTGAGTGACTATGGAAATCCTTGTGAATGTCTCAAATCTTTTTTTGAGCATTTACAGCCGTTATGTTGTCCGAGTCATCCCAGGTTTCTAAATAGTCTGATGCATTTGAAATCCTTTCCTTCCATTCTCGATGTTCTTTTGGTCAGAATAAGCACACTAACCAGTGAGTTGAGGTACTCTGTTGCCTCGACATATATGTTGAAGCTATTATTATGACCCTAGGTGTCTTAGAGAACCACCTAGTAATCCAACCATGCTTTATATTCCTAGTGTGATGATTCTGGCCACCATTCTCGAAAGCATCTCGTGATGTTATTTAGTTAGTAGGTATTCTATTTCTGGGTCCTTGAACCCAAGATTCACTCCACCTACCTCCTGTTGATAGTGTTTGCTCATTCCTTTAGGATATTAGTAACCTTTGTGATAGTCCTCAAGGTCCGTGGTATATCATTCTTCCAATACCATGAACCATCATGGCAAAAGTTCTCCTGAACCAAAGGATCATCAATGAGAGTGCTCTTGATGAGTTCTCCATTCTAAATTGTGACTCTGCCAGTTCTACCTTTCTGCACGTGGTATCTGGAAGAAATGTTGAGCTTTGCTCGACATACTAATCTATGCATTCGCAACTCAGAAAATCATATATTCCTTGAGTTGTCCCTCTTCAGTTGTATTCCGACCTCCATCTATCAATTGATAGTCAGGAGTAGTGGTGCATCTGTGTTATCGATGCCTATTATTCTTGTGGTCTGTCAAGCGATTCTATTCCGGAATGACTAGGAGAAACAAACTCCGGTACCTTATCCATTTCTTGGATTGGGTCAAAGAAGTTGTATTCCACAGATCAAATGCCAACCCAGCTTTTGATTCTGTTCTACCCTGAAGTATTACCGTCTTATGTCAAGAATGTCATGAGAATTGCACCACCTCTTATGAATTCTTGACGCAGTGATACTTCTTGCCATTATTATTCATTCCTCGGTTCCCGTGTTGTAGTAACCGGAATACCGACAAGGGAATCGTAATGTGTGCAATCAATACTCCTAGCAACCCCATTGCTTGGTAGTTAATGGACAATAATCTCATTCTTAGCGTGTTGGTTGTTGAATCATCACCCTAAGATTGATCATGCTACCTAGTCCTTATTTCCGGTGCACTCTTCGATCAATGAGTTAGGATTGTGTCAATCCCTCGCTCTTTTGATCATATCATCTTGCCTCGAAGGCAAGATTTCTCCCGAGCTTAATAACATTTCGGTGGTTCGTGATTTTCCGAATGTCTTCTCGGAAGTGTTACCAGGTTGTCACCTGACCGCTATGTTGAGTTCGTGATCAAGTTGGTTTCTTGCAACCACCCCTTCTCCAAGAATCTGTGTTGGATACCCCTGAGCTAGTTAGTTAAGCCAAACAACAACTTGGAGAGTTGGAAGATAAAAGCTTGTCTGACTTAGTTCATTTTAAGGGTTATCTTTTTTTTTTGTGTGTGTGTGTGTTGAAGAAAGATGATATCTTCATTGATTGATCCTTGTGATCAATTGTTGGATCTATTGTCTTGTCCAAACTTTGATTTGAGTGTGGGCTATCCTCAAATCAAATTAGAACCAATGATGTTCGTAATGTTGTCTTACTTGTGGTAGATTCCTCGAGCATACACCATTATATCTTTTGGGTCTGACCAATGCTATCGCTTTGTTCACATAGTTGTGGAATTCCATCTTCATGGAAATCTGGATGACCTGTTGTTGAGCCCATCGGCAATATTTTCATCTTGTCCATGGTTCATGTTGAACATTAAGCTAGTGTTGGAAACTTTGAAAGCATTTCTTCATGCTAACTCATGAAGCATATGTTTGGATGAAAGAAGTGACTTCCTCTAATTCATGTGTAGTTGATGCAAGTTGCCGCCGTGAATTTGAGAAAGTTTGTTTTGCTTCCTCTGGAATCATCCCAAGTCAGTCATGCATATGTGCGAAGTATTCTGTGGTCTGGAGACTTGCAACCTTCATTCCATATGTATTTCAGCACAGCAAGCCACCGATTGAGTTGTTCAAGGAGAAGAAGTTCCTTCTTAAGAGCATGCCTTATGCAAGGACTTCGATATCCTCGATGATGGTTCCCAACCAGAACTCGGCAGTGTTTTGTGGTAGGATTCTTTGTGCTCACGCTTGTCTTGTACAGTGTGTTCACATGTATCCTGCAACCTAGCTCATGTTTTGGAGCTAGCTACCATAGTTCATTTCCCGAGAATCTCACAACGTCATCTCGTCGGTTTGTGTTGCAAATTTTCTTTTACAGACATGTTGTCTGCAATATCATGTTATCAACCAGATCTGAATCTCAGGCAGATATGATGGTTGGAACTTTCCCAAGATCTATGATGTAGGTTCTGGCTAGGTTGATGTTTTGGCCGACACACCTAGTTGGTAGACCTATTATTGTAGTATCTTGATTGAGGAAGTTGACCATCTTCTCCATGAGGATCTCGAGTGACTTATTATAGAAGTTATTCCTTATGGATCCTTTGTATTCCGAAGTCCGACCTTTACTTGATGCCATGTCGATGCTTTTAAACATGATCGTGGTACCAAGAACCTCAAGGAGAACATTATAAGCGGAGTGCTAAATGTCTCTCAGTCGATCCTCCAGATTTTGTTTCCTTGGCGTTGTCAAGGTAAAATCTGAGAAAGTGTTGTCTTCCTTTGTATCTGCATCCTCCATCGCTATTCGTCGTGGTAGTAGGGACTGTTTCCAAGATCTTTGGCATAGATGTTGGTAAAACCCTGATGAATATGGAAATGCTCAAGTTCTTGAGAGCAAGCTCAGACACTAGGTTATATCTTCGGTATCAGTCAGATTGTGCCTTCCATTTGCCGATTGTTCTATAACCATAGTTCCATTCCAAAACTGAGTATGTCATTCTTTTGAATTCCTTCAATGATCAATTGTGAATTGCCTCAGGTTGGAATGAAGAGTTCGAATGATCTATGCATCAAAAGTAATTCTTTTTGCCACTTAAGGGAATAATTCTACGGGTCACCTTCCCTAAGGTGTCACGTTATGGAATCATGGCAATTATCTCCTTGCTACTTTGAAACCATGTACCATTTTACTCAAGCGTGGAATTGTTGCCTACCAACTTGAACCTTCATCATTTGTTATTTTTCCATCCCTCTGATGTGTGTTTTGAGTCTCAACTCAAGACGTGTTCTTACGTCTCACTCCATGAGTCGATCTATAGTTGCCCGATCTCAAGAAGATCGTTTCCAGTAGAGTTTCTTTCTGTCGTCACTGTGTTGGATGAAATTCCCGAAAGCGAGGACGTCAAGATCAATTTGAATCGATGAATCAACATCTCCGAGAAGGACAGTTGGATCATAAAGATTGTGTAGTTTTGTGTCCCCTCTGTCTTCTTACCTCACATCTTGAATCTCGGGACGAGATTCTTGTTTAGTGGGGGTGAGTTGTCACATCCCTAGCTTTACCTTGCACTAGGCTAGCCCTTCATGCGTGCATCATGTTTAAATTTTCAAATGAATTTGAAATGGGGATGTTCAACCCTAGCACCAGACGAATTTCAACTAGGTTCAAATTCAAATCTTTTCAATGATCCCAAAGTGCCCTCCAGAAAAGTTCATGATTTTTGTTTAAGGTGAAAACCTCTGCCAAAAATGATGAACATATTTCTGGGACATTCTGGATTTTTGAATTAACTCATATTGTATTTGAATTGGGGCATTTTAAATCCTATAAATATTTTAAAATGCTCTAATAATTCTGAAACTAGTTGAGGGCTGTTGGGAATAATTTCAACAGTGCCCACAAATATTTCAGGAGTTTTAAAGCTGGTTTAGTACTTTATACTAAATCAAAACAAAGAAACAAAATAGAAAACAGAATATAAGACAGAGAGAGAAAGAAACCCACCTGGGCCTTTTACCTTGACAGCTGGACGGCCCAGCCCACCTCCTCACGCGTCGTCTTCCCCGCGCCTACTGGCACCGTGCGTGGCGTGTGCACAGCCGAGCTGCGGCCACCTCCTGCTAGCCACGCAGCTGCTCCCCCTCGTCCTGCTCTGCTGCCCAGGACCGCTTCGACCCTTCTGCACCTCTCCCCTCTTTCTCTGGTCGCCCCTCCCCTCCTCTGCTCTCCCCTGCGTCACCACCGAATATGCCACCGTCGCTGCCGCTCGCCGCTGCCGCGCCCAGAGCTACCCCGTCGCCCTCTGTACGTGACCAGAAGTTCCGCCTCGTCTGCCTCGTCCTCTCCGTCGACGCACGCGACCGCGGGAGCCCCACAGCATCGTCCCCGCCGCCTTCACCGCTGTTTCTGTCCGGCGATCGCCGCGGTCGATTCGTCGTCGTCAGTGCATGCCCGACCTCGCTCCCGCACCCGTCGACCTCACCGTGAGCTCCGCCGTCGATTACCCCTAACCCCGTTGCGTTTTTCTCGCCGTACCCGTCGTTCTGCCGACGCCCGTAGGTCGCCGCCGCACTTGCTCATCGCCGGCAGCCTTCGGTCACCTTTTGGTCACGCCTAGGTGCCCAGTAGTCCTGATATGAACTGCGAGCCACTTCTGGCATGCTAACCCGGTCGAGCAGCCGCCCTAGAGTCATCGACGCACCTGACCGAGCTTCGGTCGCCGCCGACGACGTCGCCGCCGCCTCTGCAGACCACCCCAGCACCTCCCACCACCACCAGACGGCGCACCGCAGTGCCAACTTTCCAACGCGCCTAGCCGCGCGTCCTCCCGAAGCCGGAGTTGGCCAGACGGCCAACGCCGCCGTGCTCCGGTCATCGCCGGCGCTAACCTGCTGAATTGGCCAGATTAGTCTAGCCACTAACCACCACCCAAGTCACTGACAGTGGGCCCAGCCCTGTTAATCTTTAGATTAGGTTTTTAGTTTAAAACCTGTTAGCTCACTGAGTCCATGACGTGTGGGACCCACGGGTCAGGTTTGACCTGGACTGCCCGTTGACTCATCGACCTCATCCTGACGTGCTGCTGACGCAGCAATTCATTTTCTGGAATTAGTTTAATTCTAAATAATTAGAAAATGCCCAAAACTTCTAAAATTCATAGAAAATTATCTATAACTCCAAATAAGATAAATTATATATGAAAATGATCAGAAAAATCCAATCTATCCATCTGTACCATTTCCATGCATGTTAGAACAACTTATAGTCGCTGTTTAGGACAAATCATGTAAATGGCATTTGAATTTCCACATATGGAGTTTGAATTTGAATCTTGGATTCAAACCAACCTCATTTGACCTGTTGCTAGTTGCATTAGCTCAAATCACAACGTATTGACATGTCATGATCATGCATCATATTGTGCATTGCATTGATTGTGTTCTTCCTTGTTTGTCGGCGTTTGTCCCCTCTCGATAGACGTGGTTCCGACGATGTGATCGATGACACCGATGAAGAACTATACTATCTTCAGAAGTGCCAGGCAAGCAAAACCCCCTTGTTCATTCCGATACAATCCCACTCTCTCGCTCCTGCTCTCTTTTACTTCATTAGGACAACAATGATTCAACTGTTACATGCTGCGGTAGTTGAACCCCTTTTCCTCTGCATGACCTGTCATTGCCACAGTAAATAGATGAAACCCACTAGCATGAGTAGGAGTTGTTTGAGCCCTGATGTGCCTACTCATTCATGCTTGTTTCTCATTGCAGCCGTCCATAGCGGCATCACACTTACTGACTGGTTCTGCCTCCACCCACTTAGTGAACTTATCAACCGCCACCAGAAGTTGGGTCTTCTTGTCCTTGGATCTCTTAAAGGGCCCAACCATATCTAGCCCCCAAGTCGCAAACGACCAAGTGATTGGAATCATCCTCAACTCTTGAGCCGGTACATGAGCGCGCCATGAGAATTTTTGACATCCATCACACCTTTTGACCAAGTCCTCAGCATCAACATGAGCCGTCAGCCAATAGAAACCGTGACGAAACGCCTTAGCTACCAGAGATTTTGAACCGGCGTGGTGACCACAATCTCCTTCGTGGATCTCAAGCAAAATTTCACGGCCTTCTTCAGGAGATACACAGCGCTGAAACGCCCCTGTCACACTGCAATGATGTAACTCTCCATTGATAATAGTCATGGACTTGGACCACCGGATTATCTGCCTGGCCGAAGTTTCATCCTCTGGTAACTCGCCCCGGCTCATATACGCCAAATATGGAACCGTCCAATCTGGGATAACATGAAGAGACGCCACCAACCGATCCTTCGGATCAAGTACAGCCAAATCCTCTTCGCCAGGGAGCTTGACAGACGGATTATGCAGCACATCCAGGAAGACATTGGGTGGAACCGGTTTACGTTGGGAACCCAAGCGGCTTAAAGCGTCTGCCGCTTCATTCTTTCGCCGGTCCACATGATCGACCTGATAACCTTTGAAGTGACCTGCAACAATATCCACCTCTCGACGATATGCTGCCATGAGTGGGTCCTTGGAATCCCAAGTACCAGATACTTGTTGAGCCACCAGGTCCGAGTCACCGAAGCACTTAACGCGGCTTAGGTTCATCTCTTTGGCCATCCGAAGACCATGGAGTAAAGCCTCATATTCAGCTGCATTGTTAGTGCAAGGGAACACTAAACAGAGAACATAACAAAACTTATCACCTCGTGGGGAAGTTAATACGACTCCAGCCCCCGAGCCCTCCAATTGCTTGGACCCATCAAAATGAATAGTCCAATAAGTGTGATCCGGCTTCTCTTCTGGCGCCTGTAATTCTGTCCAGTCATTGATGAAATCCACAAGTGCCTGAGATTTGATCGCCGTCCGGGGCATATATTTTAACCCGTGAGGCCCATGCTCAATAGCCCACTTAGCAATCCGGCCAGTTGCTTCCCTGTTTTGAATTATATCCCCAAAGGAGCAGAGCTGACCACAGTGATGGGATGACCTTAGAAATATTGCTTAAGCTTCCGGCTTGCCATAAAAACTCCATACACCAGCTTCTGCCAATGTGGGTACCTTTGCTTGGACTCAATAAGTACCTCACTGATATAATAAACCGGCCGTTGAACCGGATACTCCTTTCCGGCCTCCTTGCGCTCCACCACAATAGCCACGCTAACAGCCCGGGCGTTGGCGGCCACATATAGCAACAATGGCTCTTTATCAACATGAGCAGCAAGAACTGGCGGATTAACCAGCTGTCACTTTAAGTCCTCAAATGATTCATTGGTGGCATCACTCCAGACGAAGTCATCCGTTTTCTTCAGCATCTGATATAAAGGGATGGCCTTCTCACCAAGGCGACTGATAAACCGGCTCAAGGCGGCAATCCGGCCTGCCAGGCATTGAACATCATTGATACACTTCGGCTTAGCCAACGAAGTTATAGCCTTGAGTTTCTCCGGATTAGCTTCAATGCCCCTGTTAGACACTAGAAAGCCCAAGAGTTTGCCTGCCGGTACACCGAAAACACACTTGGCTGGATTAAGCATCATTTTATAAACCCGGAGGTTATCAAAGGTCTCCTTGAAGTCATCTATCAATGTCTCCTTCTTCCTGGATTTCACCACAATATCATCCACATAAGCATGAACATTGCAGCCGATCTGATCATGAAGACAATTCTGCACACAGCGCTGATAAGTCGCCTGGGCACTCTTAAGCCCGAAAGGCATAGATACATAGCAGAAGGCTCCTAAAGGAGTTATAAACGCTGTCTTCTCCTGGTCCTTAACTGCCATTTTGATCTGATGGTAGCCAGAATATGCATCCAAAAAGCTCAAACGCTCACAACCCGCCGTAGCATTAATGATTTGATCAATACGAGGGAGAGCAAAAGGATCTGCCGGACAAGCCTTGTTCAAATCTGTGTAGTCCACACACATACGCCAAGTGCCATTCTTCTTTAGCACCAGCACCGGATTAGCCGACCATTCAGGATGAAATACTTCAATGATGAACCCAGCCGCCAAGAGCCTGGCTACTTCCTCACCAATAGCCTTGCGTCTTTCTTCATTGAACCGGCGAAGAAATTGCTTGACCGGTTTATACTTGGGATCGACATTGAGAGTGTGCTCAGCGAGTTCTCTCGGTACACCTGGCATGTCAGAAGGCTTCCACGCAAAGATGTCCCGATTCTTGCGGATGGACTCGATGAGCGCGCTTTCCTATTTCGGATCCAAGTTAGCGCTGATGCTAAACTGCTTGGATGAATTGCCTGGAACAAAATCAACAAGCTTAGTCTCATCAGCCGTTTTAAACTTCAAGGCCGGATCATGCTCTGTAGTTGGCTTTTTCAAAGAAGTCATATCCGCCGGATCAACATTGTCCTTATAGAACTTCAACTCCTCTGTTGCGCAAACCGACTCAGCATAAGCCGCATCACCTTCTTCACATTCTAAAGCGATCTTGCGGCTCCCATGGACCGTGATGGTCCCCTTATGGCCCAGCATCTTGAGCTGCAGATAGACATAACAGGGCCTCGCCATGAACTTAGCATAAGCCGGCCGTCCAAACAGGGCATGATACGGGCTCTTGATTTTCACTACTTCAAAAGTCAATGTCTCTGATCTCGAGTCATGCTCATCTCCAAAAGCCACCTCCAGAGCTATCTTACCAACACGATATGCCGATTTACCAGGCACTACACCATGGAAGACTGTATTGGACGGCTTAAGATTTTTATCTGTTAACCCCATGCGACGGAAGGTTTCATAATAAAGGATATTGATACTACTCCCCCCATCCATGAGTACCTTAGTGAACTTATAACCTCCAACCTGAGGCGCCACCACCAATGCCAGATGACCCGGATTATCAACCCGGGGTGGATGATCCTCTCTACTCGACACGATCGGCTGCTCAGACCAACGCAAGTAACGGGGCACCGCCGGTTCAACGAAATTGACTGCCCTTTTATGAAGTTTCTGATCGCGCTTGCATAGACTAGTGGTGAAGACATGATACTGCCCACTATTCGACTACTTCGGGTTGCTCTGGTAGCCCGACTGCTGCTGTTGCTGCTGATTGCCCTGATGATTATAGCCACCTTGATTGCCTTGATTGCCTTGATTACCATGTCCGCTCTGATTACCGTGAAAACCTGAACCGGAACTGCCTCCACCGTAACCCGGCCCATGAGATCCAGGGCCTGAACCGCCGCCCGGTCCATGATCATACCGAAAGAATTCGGAATTTTTGAACTCCGGCATGATATAACAATCTTTCCAGAGGTGCGTGGACGGTTTGTCCTGCGTCCTGTGCTTTGGGCAAGGCTGGTTTAACAGATAAGACAAGCGCTCCGGATTAGGACTTGGTCCTCCACCACGCTGGGGCGGTTTACCCTTACGCCTTTGGCCGTTGTCCTGCGTGTTGGTATTAGCCACAAAATCTAAACTGTTATCCGCCTTACGCTTACCGCTGTTTCCATGACCCGCCGGGTTATGCTGCTGCCCCTTGGTGTTGCCGCTCTTCTTTCCCTCCCCTGTCTTGTCATCGTCAGACTCGGGGTCCTTGGTACTATCAGAGTCGGCATACTTTACCAGAGCTGCCATAAGTGTTCCCATGTCATTACAATGACGTTTGAGCCGTCCCAACTTCAATTTCAGAGGTGCAAACCAGCAATTGCCTTCCAATGTCAAAACTGCTGTATCAGCGTTGATGCGGTCCGATGAATGCAAAATCTCCGAAACCCGGCGCACCCAACAGGTTGTTGATTCTCCTTCCTCCTGGACACAAGCAGCTAAGTCCACAATTGACATGGGCTGCTTGCATGTATCCTTGAAATTCTGGATAAACCGGGCCCTTATTTCGGCCCATGACCCAATGGAGTTAGCCGGCAAGTTCTTCATCCAAGTGCGGGCTGTCCCCTCCAGCATCATGGTGAAGTATTTAGCACACGCCGCATCGTCTACATCCAGCATCTCCATTGCCATCTCATAGCTTTCAACCCATGACTCAGGGGATAAATCGGCAGTGTAATTCGGCACTTTACATGGGCCCTTGAAATCCTTGGGCAGGCGCACGTTGTGCAGCGCTGGGACGAGACACGGCACTCCCAAAGAGCTGGAAGTAACCCCTGGTTCCACCGATGTGGTTGGACGAACCGGAGTAAGTTGGCGAGCTTCATGCTGCACCGCTAACTCGGCCTCTCGGCGTGCCCTAGCACGATCCACCACATCCTGAGCATCACCACCGCCACCTGCCGGGTTATGGCCACGGGGCGAATTACAGTTTCGCGCGCTGCTTGATACGGCCGGCTCATCGATATGCCTGTTGTAACTCTGGCTTGGGCGGGGAGTAGAATGGATCCTTTCGCGACTATATGAATAAGCCTGCTGCTGAGGCAAAGCTGTCTGAAGGAGGTCCCTAGCCCGTCGCGTCTCGACCGCTACTGGGGACTCGCCTTCGATCGGGAGGGCCGCCAGTCGTGAAGCGGCGGCGACAATGTTATCCATCGGGTTAGAGTAATGACCCATGGTGTTGGGACGCGCTGTGACAAAACGTTGTTCTGACGAGGCGAATCAGTCGGACGTGGCTGAACCGGCGCCCCCGTTCCAGGTGCCTCCGCCCGTTTACCACTGGCGGACTACTGGTCCCTGCTCCTGGGGTATTAAAGAGGTTCTTGGCCTCAAAAACCGGCGGCGGGTGAGATCGGTACCTTCTCCTCATGACATCGTTTGACGCGCTCTGACCCAGCATAAGCCGGTAAGCCTGTGCATCCAATGCGGCCCGTTCCGCAGCCATCCTAGTATCCTCAGCTGCCAGGTCGGCCTTGGCCTGGGTTATCTGATCTTTCACCTTCGCGATTTCCGCATTATGCTCATCTTGATTCGCTGGATTAACCTCCGCCATCAGTGCTGCCAAAGCGTCAAATAAATCAGATAAAACCTGAGCCAGCGGTCGCACGGGGCCTCCTGCCCCGGTCGCTGTCGCTGCTACTGATCCGGAAACCATCGCCACTGTGGTCAAAGAGTGGAGGGCTGGCTGCGTACCGGCCATGAAGATCGCAACCCGGTTTGGCGGATCAAAGGGGTCCGGAATACTGTCGCCGTCGAAACAGCCCCCAATCCGGCCATCTTGCAACTGGTACAATGACTCAGTCTCTCTGGTCGATGACTCGTCGCCGGAATAAACAACGGTTTCACCACCAGATTCTGATCTATCTTCAGATTCCACTCCGTGGATAACTCCCACGAAGGCACGCTTCATGACAGGCTTAACCCGGGCAGATCTCGCACGCTGAGCCGTCTCGACGATGTCGGTGCAGATGTCCGGCTCAGGGCCCGGTTCGCCGATTTTGCCAATGAAAACGTGGATGCCGCCGAAGGGGACCCGGTACCCATACTCGATTGAGCCGGCCTTTGGGCCCCAGCCTGCGTCGTCGATGTAGAGCTTGCCGCGACGACTCTTGGTCATCCGGCCCATAGCGTAGCCCTTGAGTCCTTCGAAGCTGCCCTCTAAGAACTCGAAACCATCGTGCGATAGCCCACGGTGGGCGCCAACTGTCGTGGTTTTGTCAGGACAGATGTCCTAGAGAAAGGACTTAGTCGTGGAGGCATCGCAACTGGTTAACTTAAAGGGGTTAAAGCGGACAAGGGACGCAGAGACTTTATACTGGTTCGGCCCCTTGCGGTGAAGGTAAAAGCCTACGATCCAGTTGGTGTGGGATTGCTAGGGTTTCGATGACCACGGAGCGAATATGCTTTGCGTGGGTCTCGAGTTGTTGTATGTTCTCCCTAAACCGCCGCCGGGTCGTCCCCTTATATACATGGGTTGACGCCTGTCGGTTTACAGGGTCCCGAGGCCGGCTCATAAACGTGTCCGGCTCGGTCTCTGCTCTTTCTATCTTACAACACAAGTTTACATATCAATGTCGGTTTACGTCTATAGACCTTAAACCATCTTTGGGCCCTGGGCCTTCATAAAGCACCACCGTCTGTCTTCATGGGCTTCAGGTACAGTGAACCATTATGGGGGTAACCCGGCCTCTCCTGGCCGGTTTACGCCCAGTAGTAATATCCCCAACAGGACCGACGCGTACCACTGGGCAGTCCACTTTCTCGTGTTGGGAGTGGTCAGGGAGGGAGCGGTATAGGTCCCGACGTCGATATCCTTGTCTATGTCGTCAGCCTCCTCGGAGGCTTAGTCCAGCATGTCGATTAAGTCGTCGAAAGTGGCTCCTAAGTGGGTGGTGGGTGGTACATAAAATTCCCCATGGCTGGCCTCAAGTCCGATCTGATCATAGACCAAGGACAGGCCATCCGTGATGCTCATCATCTGGATCCAATCTAACGTCTCGTTTAATATCGAGAGGTCAGCCGGATTCATCCTTTGATGTCTTTTGGAGTTAACCTCCGGTATGCCTGCATACAGGGTTCATTCGGCCAAGGCTGACCCCTGGTCCTCAAACGCTGAGATCGGGTCCAAGCTCAAAGCCAAATCCGAGATAGAGGCCGACCCAGAGATGGGATCGGGTAGGAGGTCCGAAGTTGAGGCTTCGGGATTACTGGGCCCCTCAGGTAAAGCTGAGAACTCAGTAAAGATCAGATCTCCCCAAGCATCGGCGACGTACTCCAGGTTGCCGAACCCGATTTCCTTCTCAGGGGTGAAACGGTTGATCTGGTCAAGGTGACCGGTCGGGTTGGTGTGTAGAACGATGCTACCAAATGCGAAGAGCTGGCTGGGCATGAAGATGTCCCCAGTGCGGATGACATCGCCGATGACTAAGCGAGCCATTGATCCTTTGACAATCCTACATCGAAACTCTCATGAAAGCACCAATGTCGGTATCAAAACCGACAGATCTCGAGTAGGGGTGCCGAGCTATGGATCTCTGATCGATGGGTGAAAGGATCGAGAAGAGGGGTCTAGAGGGGGTGATTAGACCCTCAACAAGCAAAAGTGGTAGTTTTTAAGTTCTTCAAGTTGAGGTGGAGTTTTAACACAAGTTTAAGCATTCAAAATACATTTCAAGCAAGCATGGCAAGAGTATAAGTAGCGGAAAGAGTAAAGCATGCTAGTTGCAAGAAAGTAAAGGGATGGGATTGGAGTGTGCAAATGCAATGTAGACACAGATATTTTTGGCGTGTGTCGGTGTACAAAAGTAGGGGCTCTCCTTTTGACCCCTTTACTTGTGCACGGGCAGTCAAAGCCACGCGTCGCGGCCACACGAAGCAGGGCAAGGGAGGGAAGCCGGAGAGAAACCGAAGTACAAGACAGCCAAAGCAACGCCAAGGCCAAGAAGCACAAAGAAGCAGAGAGGCGAAACAGGTTCCCCCGGCAAGACCCTTGCCAGGGGCAGCCTCAGCGGCCCCGGCAAGACCCTTGCCGGGGTGGCTCGCCCACACCAGCGAAGTGAGCCACCCTCGAGCCCACGGGTTCCAACTCAACCAACCACGTTGGAACTAGGGCTCGGGAGGCACCTCCGTGGTAGCATGCAGATCTTTGTGAAGACAAGGAATATTCAAGATCAGATGAGGATTAAAAGACAACGATCCTCGGCAAGATCCGTGCCGAGGAGAGCCACAAGACCCCCAGCAAGATCCTTGCCGGGGACGACAGCGCGCCACGGCAAGACCCTTGCCGGGCCACCCGGCAAGGCCCTTACCGAGGACGCCAGCAGGGCCACTGCCAGGCCCGCACCAGCCAAGTCTCCACCGCCGTTCGCATGCAGCTGCCAGCCCAACCAGCTGGGCTGGCACCTGCGTGGCAACATGCAGCTCTTAGACCAGATCAGCAAGCACATGCGTGGCGGCATGCAGATCTTCATGAAGACCCTACCGCCGCGCCACCTCAGCTGCCTGCCTGCCTACATGGCGCCGCACGCATGGCTGGCCAGGGCGCGTGTCGAAGCGAGGAGGAGCGGCGACGGACGGGACGGGCCTCGCTCCCGCCCCCGATAAAGCTAGGGGACACCTCAGCGGTGCATTAAATGCGTCTTGTCCTGTAATACGAGCGATAAGCTCGTAGCACTGTACGCCTTTCCACCTCCTGTGTGCCACTGTGGCAGCCCCCTTTCAACTATAAAAGGAGGCCCATGGCGTACAGGAGGGGGATTCGGCTCTTTGGAACTACGCAGCCACCGTAGCTAGTTCAAGGGCTCAAGAACACTCAATACACCCACCATAGCAGGACTAGGGTTTTACGCATCCTCGCGGCCCGAACCTGGGTAAACGATCCTTGTGCTGATTACTAATCCTGCTCTTCTTGCAACCCTGCGCCCCGGCAACCGTAGTAGGGATTCTTGTGATCCCATTGGTGTCGTTTCCCACCGACATCTTTGGCGCGCCAGGTAGGGGGCGCAATTGTGAGAATCTGGTCTAGTAGTTAGCCTAGAGGTTCTTCATCGCCATGGCTCCCAAGAAGAAGACGGCCACGACGATCGGCTCGTTGGGGGCCGAACGGCCCATGCCAGTACGGGCAAGCAGCGGCCCGGTCGCGGACATAACTCGGGCCGCGGTCTGCAAGCACCAGCATCGCCCTCGTAGTCAGAGCCTGGCAAGTGGCACCGTTCATGCGCTAGGCGACAGGCCGCACGCCACCAAATCCAAAGACGGGGCTGGGTCCCCCGTAGGCGGCGCGGAGCCCTCGAGGAGTGTCGTTGTGCCACCCATGGGCGGCGCAGCAACCTCCAAGACGCCCACGGTGGCGACCATTGCGCGCTCTTCCCATGGTGTGCGTGACGAGCAGCGTCACCACGCCGGTGACCCTGGACACCGCCGTGGGAAGAGCCCTGTGCGTCGTCCGCGGGACGAAGGAGTTCAGCATGCACGCCGAAGTGCTGGCGAAAATGGCGCGCAGCCGCTGGGTCGTGATAGAGCTCCTTCTAACATGGTTAGAAGTCGAAGCGCGCCACGGTCCACACAGCTGTCGCCGCCACCCATGCCAGCAGAAGCTTTGGCGCGCGCGCAGCTAGTCCTCGACTTCCCTCCTGCTGCAGAGAAGCTCGACGAGTGGAGGGCCACCATCCGGAGCCTCGTCGCCGTTGCCAACAAAGACGATCCATGACCGGCGGGACCCTCGGGCCGGCGCTCCACCGAGCCACCACATGCCAGCGCTGGGAGGACCGGGGGTGCTGTGGTCATGGTGCACTCTCCTCCTCCTCGCCAACCGCCGCGGGCGTCGGCTCGTCATGACGACGCTTGTGACAACATCTCTATAGCGTCGTCCGACCCGCGGACCCACCGCGACCAGCGCCATGTTCTTCGAGAACGAGCTCACAAAGATGCTCGAACCACTATCAAGCGCCGGCGTGATACACGTCACCAGTCGGACAAGCGGGCGGGACCCGCTATGGACCACCCAGCGCCGGGGGGCTCTGGCGGCCTACCTTACGAGGGGGCTGCCCAGCCTTTACCCGCGAGCTGCGGCAGTTCCAGTGGCCGTCCCACCGCATGTTCAAGCCCGACGTCGGTGAGAAGTACAGTGGCAAGACCCATACGTCCGAGTTCCTCAGCATCTACACCATCGCGATGCAGGCTGCGGGAGCTCGCGACGACAAGGTGCTTGCCAATTACTTCCCGTTGGCACCGAAGCCCAATGTTATGTCTCGGTTGATGCACTTGCCGGCGGATTCCATTTCTTCTTGGTCGGATCTGTGCCATGAGTTCGTTGGTGCCTTCACTGGAGGCCACCAAGCTCATGGCCAGGCCAGTGATCTGCATATAATTCCCCAGAAGGAAGGGGAAACCCTGCGCAAGTACATCCAGAGATTCAGCCGGGTGCAGTACAACCTCCCCGACGTTCATCCCGCCGCTGTGATCAGCGCGTTCCATCAGAACGTGCGCAACCGCAAGATGCGCGAAGAGCTGGCGATGACCAAGGTTAAGGATGTGGCCGAACTCTATGTTCTGGCCGATAGGTGCGCCCGAGCTGAAGAGGGAAGGAAGTACCCGGCGAGGATGCCGGCGCGGAAACCGACTCTATCGATGAAGACACCGCCGCCCCGACGAAGAAGGGCCAGCGTCGCAACAGGAAATGCAAGGGCAAGGCCGTGCTTGCCGTTGAAGGGTCTGACGACACCGGCGCTGCCAAGAAGGTCAAGGCAGACGAACCCGGCAAGGAGAATGTCGGGTGCGTCGCCTGCCGGGCCTTAGCAGCTGCCGACAAGCCAGGGGGCTCCGGCAAGCAGTACTGCAAGATCCACCGCACCAAGGGCCATGACCTCCAGAACTGCTGGCAAGTCGAGCTGCTTGCTGAAAAGCAAAAGGCCGAGTATGAGAGGCGGGACAAGGAGAAGGGCCAGGACGGTGCCGAGGGATTCGGCAAGAAGCGTGGCGGCCAAGGAGGCCGCCGCGACAAGGACAACCAGCAAGAGAGGCCCGCCTGGGGCCGTGACAAGAAGCAAGAAGACGATGATCATGACGAGGACGATGAGTCCGGCGAGCAAGAGTTCCAAAAGGCTACAGAG
Organism: Aegilops tauschii subsp. strangulata; assembly: GCF_002575655.3. NCBI lineage: Eukaryota > Viridiplantae > Streptophyta > Magnoliopsida > Poales > Poaceae > Aegilops > Aegilops tauschii. The sequence continues at coordinate 286,481,125 of NC_053039.3, forward strand.
GCCATGTGCGTCGATGGTGGCGCCTCGCCGCATACTTCTCACCGCTAGCTCAAGCAGTGGGCGCGTGAGATTACAGCAGCGGAGCCGTCGTTCAACGCTCAGAAGCCGCTGAAGTGGTCCAGCACGCCCCTCATCTTTGACGCCGAGGACCACCCTGACCGCACAACCGCGGTCGGGTGTTTGCCGTTGTTGGTCTCGCCAACAATACGCAACCTCAAGGTGAACAAGATGTTGGTCGACGGCGGGGCCGGCCTGAACTTGATCTCGCCCGTCGTGATCAAAAGGCTGCAAATCCCTAATGGAGACCTCGAGGAAACGGGCACGTTTCAAGGGGTCAATCCGGGGAGGAGCCAGCCGAAGGGGAAGGTCATGCTGCCCGTGACGTTTGGAGGGGAGTTGAACCACAGGACGAAGAGGATCGTCTTCGACGTGGCCGAGATCCCCTTGCCCTACAACGGGATCCTCGGCCGCCCGGCACTAGCCAAGTTCATGGCGGCGTCGCACTACGCCTACAACATGCTAAAGATGCCCGGGCCGTTGACCATCATTTTCGTCCCCTCCGACAAGAAGGACACGCTGATTTGCGCCGACCAACTCTACTAGGTAGCAGTTGCAGCAGCTGCCGTCAAGGCACTTGCTCCTGCCGCTGAAGCCCCGGGAGGGAAGAAGAAGCCCGACAGGACCTCTCGCACCCACTCTGGCAAGCGCCTCCTCGGAGTGTTGTGCTACCGTCGAGGACGTGCCAGAGAGCTCTACCGACCAGAGCAAGAAATCCAGAGCTGAGCCACCGCAGACCAAGAAGGTGTCCGTCAGGGAGGATGGCACGGGAGGGGCTTTCACCATAGGCTCCACCCTCGACAGCAAATAGGAAGGCGCGCTCGTCACCTTGCTACCTCTTGAGCACTGCGTTGGTTTTCCCTTGAAGAGGAAAGGGTGATGCAGTAAAGTAGCGCAAGTATTTCCCTCAGTTTTTGAGAACCAAGGTATCAATCCAGTAGGAGGCTACACGCAAGTCCCTCGCACCTTCACAAACAAATAAATCCTCGCAACCAACGTGATAAGGGGTTGTCAATCCCTACACGGTCACTTACGAGAGTGAGATCTGATAGATATGATAAGATAATATTTTTGGTATTTTTATGATAAAGATGCAAAGTAAAGAAAGTAAAATAAAAACGGCGCCAGAAATAGCTTGTTGTCGGGAGATTAATATGATGGAAAATAGATCCGGGGGCCATAGGTTTCACTAGTGGCTTCTCTCAAGAGCATAAGTATTTTACGGTGGGTGAAAAAATTACTGTTGAGCAATTGACAGAATTGAGCATAGTTATGAGAATATCTAGGTATGATCATGTATATAGGCATCACGTCCGAGACAAGTAGACCGACTCCTGCCTGCATCTACTACTATTACTCCACACATCGACCGCTATCCGGCATGCATCTAGAGTATTAAGTTCATAAGAACAGAGTAACGCCTTAAGCAAGATGACATGATGTAGAGGGATAAATTCATGCAATATGATAAAAACCCCATCTTGTTATCCTCGATAGCAACAATACAATACGTGCCCTGCTGCCCCTACTGTCACTGGGAAAGGTGTTGGAAATATGCCCTAGAGGCAATAATAAATGGTTATTATTATATTCCTTTGTTCATGATAATTGTCTATTATTCATGCTATAATTGTATTGTCCGGAAATCGTAATACATGTGTGAATACATAGACCACAACGTGTCCCTAGTAAGCCTCTAGTTGACTAGCTCGTTGATCAACAGATAGTCATGGTTTCCTGACTATGGACATTGGATGTCATTGATAACGGGATCACATCATTAGGAGAATGATGTGATGGACAAGACCCAATCCTAAGCATAGCATAAAAGATCGTGTAGTTTCGTTTGCTAGAGCTTTTCCAATGTCAAGTATCTTTTCCTTAGACCATGAGATCGTGCAACTCCCGGATACCGTAGGAGTGCTTTGGGTGTGCCAAACGTCACAACGTAACTGGGTGACTATAAAGGTGCACTACGGGTATCTCCGAAAGTGTCTGTTGGGTTGGCATGGATCGAGACTGGGATTTGTCACTCCGTGTGACGGAGAGGTATCTCTGGGCCCACTCGGTAATGCATCATCATAATGAGCTCAATGTGACTAAGGCGTTAGTCACGGGATCATGCATTGCGGTACGAGTAAAGAGACTTGCCAGTAACGAGATTGAACAAGGTATTGGGATACCGACGATCGAATCTCGGGCAAGTAACATACCGATTGACAAAGGGAAGTGTGTACGGGATTGACTGAATCCTCGACATCGTGGTTCATCCGATGAGATCATCGTGGAACATGTGGGAGCCAACATGGGTATCCAGATCCCGCTGTTGGTTATTGACCGGAGAGGCGTCTCGGTCATGTCTGCATGTCTCCCGAACCCGTAGGGTCTACACACTTAAGGTTCGGTGACGCTAGGGTTGTAGAGATATATGTATGCGGAAACCCGAAAGTTGTTTGGAGTCCCGGATGAGATCCCGGACATCACGAGAGGTTCCGGAATGGTCCGGAGGTGAAGAATTATATATAGGAAGTCCAGTTTCGGCCACCGGGAAAGTTTCGGGGGTTACCGGTATTGTACCGGGACCATCGGAAGGGTCCCGGGGGTCCACCGGGTGGGGCCACCTATCCCGGAGGGCCCCGTGGGCTGAAAGTGGAAGGGAACCAGCCCTTAGTGGACTGGGGCGCCCCCCTTGGGCCTCCCCCCATGCGCCTAGGGTTGGGAACCCTAGGGGGGGGGGAGTTCCCCCTTGCCTTGGAGGGCAAGGCAACCCCTTCCCCCCTTGTGGCCGCCGCCCCCCCTTGAGATCCCATCTCTTGGGGACGGCCCCCCCCCCAGAGGGCCTATATAAAGGGGGGAGGGAGGGCAGCACACAACAGCCTTGGGCGCCTCCCTCCTCCCCTGCAACACCTCTCTCTCTCTCTCTCTCTCGCAGAAGCTTGGTAAAGCCCTGCAGGAGACCCGCTACATCCACCACCACGCCGTCGTGCTGCTGGATCTCCATCAACCTCTCCTTCCCCCTTGCTGGATCAAGAAGGAGGAGACGTCGCTGCACCGTACGTGTGTTGAACGCGGAGGTGCCGTCCGTTCGGCACTCGGTCATCGGTGATTTGGATCATGGCGAGTACGACTCCGTCATCCACGTTCATTGGAACGCTTCCGCTCGCGATCTACAAGGGTATGTAGATGCACTCCTTTCCCCTCGTTGCTAGTATACTCCATAGATGCATCTTGGTGAGCGTAGGAAAATTTTAAAATTATGCTACGATTCCCAACAGTGGCATCATGAGCCAGGCCTATGCGTAGTTACTATGCACGAGTAGAACACAAAGCAGTTGTGGGCGTTGAGTTTGCCAATTCTTCTTGCCGCTACTAGTCGTTTCTTGTTTCGGCAGCATTGTAGGATGAAGCGGCCCAGACCGACCTTACACGTACGCTTACGTGAGACTGGTTCCACCGACTGACATGCACTAGTTGCATAAGGTGGCTAGCGGGTGTCTGTCTCTCCTACTTTAGTCGGAACGGATTCGATGAAAAGGGTCCTTATAAAGGGTAAATAGAAATTGGCAAATCACGTTGTGGTCATACGTAGGTAAGAAAACGTTCTTGCTAGAAACCTACAAACCGCGTAAAAACTTGCAACAACAATTAGAGGACGTCTAACTTGTTTTTGCAGCAAGTGTTATGTGATGTGATATGGCCAGAAGATGTGATGAATGATATATGTGATGTATGAGATTGATCATATTCTTGTAATAGGAATCACGACTTTCATGTCGATGAGTATGACAACCGGCAGGAGCCATAGGAGTTGTCTTTATTATTTTGCATGACCTGCGTGTCATTGAATAACGCCATGTAATTTGCTTTACTTTGTTGCTAAACGCGTTAGCCATACAAGTAGAAGTAATCATTGGCGTGACAACTTCATGAAGACACAATGATGGAGATCATGATGATGGAGATCATGGTGTCATGCCGGTGACGAAGATAATCATGGTGCCCCGAAGATGGAGATCAAAGGAGCATGATGATATTGGCCATATCATGTCACTATTTGATTGCATGTGATGTTTATCATATTTTGCATCTTATTTGCTTAGAACGACGGTAGTAAGTAAGATGATCCCTTATAATAATTTCAAGAAAGTGTTCACCCTAACTGTGCACCGTTGCGAAGGTTCGTTGTTTCGAAGCACCACGTGATGATCGGGTGTGATAGATTCTAACGTTCGAATACAATGGGTGTTGACGAGCCTAGCATGTACAGACATGGCCTCGAAACACATGCAATACACTTAGGTTGACTTGACGAGCCTAGCATGTACAGACATGGCCTCGGAACACGGAGGACCGAAAGGTCGAGCGTGAATCGTATAGAAGATACGATCAACATGGAGATGTTCACCGATCTTGACTAGTCCGTCTCACGTGATGATCGGACACGGCCTAGTTGACTCGGATCATGTTTCACTTAGATGACTAGAGGGATGTCTATCTGAGTGGGAGTTCATTAAATAATTTGATTAGATGAACTCAATTATCATGAACTTAGTCTAAAAATCTTTACACTATGTCTTGTAGATCAAATGGCCAACGTTGTCCTCAATTTCAACGCGTTCCTAGAGAAAACCAAGCTGAAAGATGATGGCAGCAACTATACGGACTGGGTCCGGAACCTGAGGCTCATCCTCATAGTAGCCAAGAAAGATTATGTCTTAGAAGCACCGCTAGGTGAAGCACCAATCCCAGAGAACCAAGACGTTATGAACGCTTGGCAGCAGCGTGCTGATGATTACTCCCTCGTTCAGTGCGGCATGCTTTACAGCTTAGAACCAGGTCTCCAAAAGCGTTTTGAGAAACATGGAGCATATGAGATGTTCGAGGAGCTGAAACTGGTTTTTCAAGCTCATGCCCGGGTCGAGAGATATGAAGTCTCCGACAAGTTCTTCAGCTGTAAAATGGAGGAGAACAGTTCTGTTAGTGAGCACATACTCAGAATGTCTGGGTTGCACAACCGCTTGTCTCAGCTGGGAGTTAATCTCCCGGATGACGCGGTCATTAACAGAATCCTCCAGTCGCTTCCACCAAGCTACAAGAGCTTTGTGATGAACTACAATATGCAGGGGATGGAAAAGACCATTCCCGAGGTATATTCAATGCTGAAATCAGCGGAAGGGGAGATCAGAAAAGAACATCAAGTGTTGATGGTAAATAAAACCACTAAGTTCAAGAAGGGCAAGGGTAAGAAGAACTTCAAGAAGGACGGCAAGGGAGTTGCCGCGCCCGGTAAACCAGTTACCGGGAAGAAGTCAAAGAATGGACCCAAGCCCGAGACTGAGTGCTTTTATTGCAAGGGAAGTGGTCACTGGAAGCGGAACTGCCCCAAATATTTAGCGGACAAGAAGAAGGCCGGCAACACCCAAGGTATATGTGATATACAAGTAATTGATGTGTACCTTACCAGTACTCGTAGTAGCTCCTGGGTATTTGATACCGGTGCGGTTGCTCATATTTGTAACTCAAAGCAGGAACTACGGAATAAACGGAGACTGGCAAAGGACGAGGTGACGATGCGCGTCGGGAATGGTTCCAAGGTCGATGTGATCGCCGTTGGCACGCTACCTCTGCATCTACCCACGGGATTAGTTTTAAACCTCAATAATTGTTATTTAGTGCCAGATTTGAGCATGAACATTGTATCTGGATCTCGTTTAATTCGAGATGGCTACTCATTTAAATCTGAGAATAATGGTTGTTCTATTTATTTGAGAGATATGTTTTATGGTCATGCCCCGCTGGTCAATGGTTTATTTTTGATGAATCTCGAACGTGATGTTACACATGTTCATAGTGTGAATACCAAAAGATGTAAAGTTGATAACGATAGTCCCACATACTTGTGGCACTGCCGCCTTGGTCACATTGGTGTCAAGCGCATGAAGAAGCTCCATGCAGATGGACTTTTGGAGTCTCTTGATTACGAATCATTTGACACGTGCGAACCATGCCTCATGGGTAAGATGACCAAGACTCCGTTCTCCGGAACAATGGAGCGAGCAACCAACTTATTGGAAATCATACATACCGATGTGTGCGGTCCAATGAGTGTTGAGGCTCGCGAAGGATATCGTTATGTTCTCACTCTCACTGATGATTTAAGTAGATATGGGTATGTCTACCTAATGAAACACAAGTCTGAAACCTTTGAAAAGTTCAAGGAATTTCAGAGTGAAGTCGAGAATCAACGTGACAGGAAAATAAAATTCTTACGATCAGATCGTGGTGGAGAATATTTAAGTCACGAATTTGGTACACACTTAAGGAAATGTGGAATAGTTTCACAACTCATGCCGCCTGGAACACCTCAGAGAAATGGTGTGTCCGAACGTCGTAATCGCACTCTGTTGGATATGGTGCGATCTATGATGTCTCTTACCGATTTACCGCTCTCATTTTGGGGTTATGCTTTAGAGACTGCCGCATTCACTTTAAATAGGGCACCGTCTAAATCCGTTGAGACGACACCGTATGAATTATGGTTTGGGAAGAAACCTAAGCTGTCGTTTCTAAAAGTTTGGGGATGCGATGCTTATGTCAAGAAACTTCAACCTGAAAAGCTCGAACCCAAATCGGAAAAATGCGTCTTCATAGGATACCCTAAGGAAACTATTGGGTATACCTTCTACCTCAGATCCGAAGGCAAGATCTTCGTTGCCAAGAATGGGTCCTTTCTAGAGAAGGAGTTTCTCTTGAAAGAATTGAGTGGGAGGAAAGTGGAACTTGATGAGGTGATAGTCACCCCTTCCGAACCGGAAAGTAGCGCAGCGCGGGAAAATGTTCCTGTGGTGCCTACACCGACTGGGGAGGAAGTTAATGATGATGATCATGAAACTTCAGATCAAGTTACTGAACTTCATAGGTCCACAAGGACACGTTCCGCACCAGAGTGGTACGGCAACCCTGTCCTGGAAATCATGTTGTTAGACAACGGTGAACCTTCGAACTATGAAGAAGCGATGGCGGGCCCGGATTCCGACAAATGGCTAGAAGCCATGAAATCCGAGATAGAATCCATGTATGAAAACAAAGTATGGACTTTGACTGACTTGCCCGATGAGCGGCGAGCCATAGAAAACAAATGGATCTTTAAGAAGAAGACGGACGCAGATGGTAATGTGACCATCTACAAAGCTCGACTTGTCGCTAAGGGTTATCGACAAGTTCAAGGGGTTGACTACGATGAGACTTTCTCACCCGTAGCGAAGCTGAAGTCCGTCCGAATCATGTTAGCAATTGCCGCATACTATGATTATGAGATATGGCAGATGGACGTCAAAACGGCATTCCTTAACGGCTTCCTTAAGGAAGAGTTGTATATGATGCAGCCGGAAGGTTTTGTCGATCCTAAGAATGCTAACAAAGTATGCAAGCTCCAACGCTCAATCTATGGGCTGGTGCAAGCATCTCGGAGTTGGAACATTCGCTTTGATGAGATGATCAAAGCATTTGGGTTCACACAGACTTATGGAGAAGCCTGTGTTTACAAGAAAGTGAGTGGGAGCTCTGTAGCATTTCTCATATTATATGTGGATGACATATTGTTGATGGGAAATGATATAGAATTCTTGGAGAGTATAAAGGCCTATTTGAATAAGTGTTTTTCAATGAAGGACCTTGGAGAAGCTGCTTATATATTAGGCATCAAGATCTATAGAGATAGATCAAGACGCCTCATTGGTCTTTCACAGAGTACATACCTTGACAAGATATTGAAGAAGTTCAATATGGATCAGTCCAAGAAGGGGTTCTTGCCTGTATTGCAAGGTGTGCAGTTGAGCACGGCTCAATGCCCGACCACGGCAGAAGATATAGAAGAGATGAGTGTCATCCCCTTTGCCTCGGCCATAGGGTCTATTATGTATGCCATGTTGTGTACCAGACCTGATGTAAACCTTTCCGTAAGTTTGGTAGGAAGGTACCAAAGTAATCCCGGCAAGGAACACTGGACAGTGGTCAAGAATATCCTGAAGTACCTGAAGAGGACTAAGGATATGTTTCTCGTTTATGGAGGTGACGAAGAGCTCGTCGTAAAGGGTTACGTCGACGCTAGCTTCGACACAGATCTGGATGACTCGAAGTCACAAACCGGATACGTGTATATTTTGAATGGAGGAGCAGTAAGCTGGTGCAGTTGCAAGCAAAGCGTCGTGGCGGGATCTACATGTGAAGCGGAGTACATGGCAGCCTCGGAGGCAGCACAGGAAGCAGTCTGGATGAAGGAGTTCATTACCGACCTAGGGGTGATTCCCAATGCGTCGGGCCCAATGACTCTCTTCTGTGACAACACTGGAGCTATTGCCCTTGCGAAGGAGCCCAGGTTTCACAGGAAGACCAGGCATATCAAGGGTCGCTTCAACTCCATTCCTGAAAGTGTTCAAAATGGAGACATAGATATTTGTAAAGTACATACGGACCTGAATGTAGCAGATCCGTTGACTAAACCTCTCCCTAGGGCAAAACATGATCAACACCAGGACGCAATGGGTGTTCGATTCATCACAATGTAACTAGATTATTGACTCTAGTGCAAGTGGGAGACTGTTGGAAATATGCCCTAGAGGCAATAATAAATGGTCATTATTATATTCCTTTGTTCATGATAATTGTCTATTATTCATGCTATAATTGTATTGTCCGGAAATCGTAATACATGTGTGAATACATAGACCACAACGTGTCCCTAGTAAGCCTCTAGTTGACCAGCTCGTTGATCAACAGATAGTCATGGTTTCCTGACTATGGACATTGGATGTCATTGATAACGGGATCACATCATTAGGAGAATGATGTGATGGACAAGACCCAATCCTAAGCATAGCATAAAAGATCGTGTAGTTTCGTTTGCTAGAGCTTTTCCAATGTCAAGTATCTTTTCCTTAGACCATGAGATCGTGCAACTCCCGGATACCGTAGGAGTGCTTTGGGTGTGCCAAACGTCACAACGTAACTGGGTGACTATAAAGGTGCACTACGGGTATCTCGGAAAGTGTCTGTTGGGTTGGCACGGATCGAGACTGGGATCTGTCACTCCGTGTGACGGAGAGGTATCTCTGGGCCCACTCGGTAATGCATCATCATAATGAGCTCAATGTGACTAAGGCGTTAGTCACGGGATCATGCATTGCGGTACGAGTAAAGAGACTTGCCGGTAACGAGATTGAACAAGGTATTGGGATACCGACGATCGAATCTCGGGCAAGTAACATACCGATTGACAAAGGGAATTGTGTACGGGATTGACTGAATCCTCGACATCGTGGTTCATCCGATGAGATCATCATGGAACATGTGGGAGCCAACATGGGTATCCAGATCCCGCTGTTGGTTATTGACCGGAGAGGCGTCTCGGTCATGTCTGCATGTCTCCCGAACCCGTAGGGTCTACACACTTAAGGTTCGGTGACGCTAGGGTTGTAGAGATATATGTATGCGGAAACCCGAAAGTTGTTCGGAGTCCCGGATGAGATCCCGGACGTCACGAGAGGTTCTCGAATGGTCCGGAGGTGAAGAATTATATATAGGAAGTCCAGTTTCGGCCACCGGGAAAGTTTCGGGGGTTACCGGTATTGTACCGGGACCACCGGAAGGGTCCCGGGGGTCCATCGGGTGGGGCCACCTATCCCGGAGGGCCCCGTGGGCTGAAAGTGGAAGGGAACCAGCCCTTAGTGGGCTGGGGCGCCCCCCTTGGGCCTCCCCCCATGCGCCTAGGGTTGGGAACCCTAGGGGGGAGTTCCCCCTTGCCTTGGGGGGCAAGGCAACCCCTTCCCCCCTTGTGGCCGCCGCCCCCCTTGAGATCCCATCTCTTGGGGCCGGCGCCCCCCAGGGGGCCTATATAAGGGGGGGGGGAGGGAGGGCAGCACACAACAGCCTTGGGCGCCTCCCTCCTCCCCTGCAACACCTCTCTCTCTCTCGCAGAAGCTTGGTAAAGCCCTGCAGGAGACCCGCTACATCCACCACCACGCCGTCGTGCTGCTGGATCTCCATCAACCTCTCCCTCCCCCTTGCTGGATCAAGAAGGAGACATCGCTGCACCGTACGTGTGTTGAACGCGGAGGTGCCGTCCGTTCGGCACTCGGTCATCGGTGATTTGGATCACGGCGAGTACGACTCCGTCATCCACGTTCATTGGAACGCTTCCGCTTGCGATCTACAAGGGTATGTAGATGCACTCCTTTCCCCTCGTTGCTAGTATACTCCATAGATGCATCTTGGTGAGCGTAGGAAAATTTTAAAATTATGCTACGATTCCCAACAAAAGGACACCGCAAGATTGAACCCAAAGCTAAGCACTTCTCCCATTACAAGAAAGATCAATCTAGTAGGCCAAACCAAACTGATAATTCGAAGAGACTTGCAAAGATAACCAATCATACATAAAAGAATTCAGAAGATTCAAATATTGTTCATAGATAAACTTGATCATAAACCCACAATTCATCGGTCACAACAAACACACCGCAAAAGAAGATTACATCGAATAGATCTCCACGAGAGAGGGGGAGAACATTGTATTGAGATCCAAAAAGAGAGAAGAAGCCATCTAGCTAATAACTATGGACCCGAAGGTCTGAGGTAAACTACTCACACTTCATCGGAGAGGCTATGGTGTTGATGTAGAAGCCCTCCGGGATCGATGCCCCTTCCGGCGGAGCTCCGGAATAGGCCCCAAGATGGGATCTCGTGGGTACAGAAGGTTGCGGCGGTGGAATTAGGTTTTTGGCTCCGTATCTGATCGTTTGGGGGTATATATCAACACCATAGGAGGAAGGAGTACGTCGGTGGAGCAACGTGGGGCCCACGTGGGTGGAGGGCGCGCCTGGGGGGGGGGGGGTGGTAGGCGCGCCCCCTACCTCGTGGCTTCCTGGAAGCTTCCTTGACGTAGGGTCCAAGTCTCCTGGATCATGTTCGTTCCGAAAATCACGTTTCCGAAGGTTTCATTCCATTTGGACTCCGTTTGATATTCTTTTTCTGCGAAACTCTGAAATAGGCAAAAAAAGCAATTCTGGACTGGGCCTCCGGTTAATAGGTTAGTCCCAAAAATAATATAAAAGTGAATAATAAAGCCCAATAATGTCCAAAGCAGAAGATAATATAGCATGGAGCAATCAAAAATTATAGATACGTTGGAGACATATCAAGCATCCCCAAGCTTAATTCCTGCTCGTCCTCGAGTAGGTAAATGATAAAAACAGAATTTTTGATGTGGAATGCTACTTGGCATAATTTCAATGTAATTCCTCTTAATTGTGGTATGAATATTCAGATCCGAAAGACTCAAGATAAAAGTTCAATATTGACATAGAAATAATAATACTTCAAGCATACTAACTAAGCAATTATGTCCTCTCAAAATAACATGGCCAAAGAAAGTTCATCCCTACAAAATCATATAGTTTAGTCATGCTCCATTTTCGTCACACAAGAATGCTCTCATCATGCACAACCCCGATGACAAGCCAAGCAATTGTTTCATACTTTAGTAATCTCAAACTTTATAAACCTTCACGCAATACATGAGCGTGAGCCATGGATATAGCACTATGGGTGGAATAGAGTATAATGATGGGGGTTATGTGGAGAAGACAAAAAAGGAGAAAGTCTCACATCAACGAGGCTAATCAATGAGCTATGGAGATGCCCATCGGTTGATATTAGTGCAAGGAGTAGGGATTGCCATGCAACGGATGCACTAGAGCTATAAATGTATGGAAGCTCAACAAAAGAAACTAAGTGGGTGTGCATCCAACTTGCTTGCTCACGAAGACCTAGGGCACTTGAGGAGGCCCATTGTTGGAATATACAAGCCAAGTTCTATAATGAAAAATTCCCACTAGTATATGAAAGTGACAAAACAAGAGACTCTCTATCATGAAGATTATGGTGCTACTTTGAAGCACAAGTGTGGTAAAAGGATAGTAATATTGTCCCTTCTCTCTTTTTCTCTCATTTTTTTGGGCCTTCTCTTTTTTATGGCCTTTCTCTTTTTTTATTCCTCACTTGGGACAATACTCTAGAAAATGATGATCATCACACTTCTATTTATTTACAACTCAATGATTACAACTCGATACTAGAACAAGGTATGACTCTATATGAATGCCTCCGGCGGTGTACCAGGATATGCAATGAACCAAGAATGACATGTATGAAAGAATTATGAATGGTGGCTTTGCCACAAATACTAGGTCAACTACATGATCATGCTAAGCAATATGACAATGATGAATGTGTCATGATAAACGGAATGGTGGAAAGTTGCATGGCAATATATCTCGGAATGGCTATGGAAATGCCATAATAGGTAGGTATGGTGGCTGTTTTGTGGAAGATATAAGGAGTTTTATGTGTGAAAGAGCGTATCATATCACGGGGTTTGGATGCACCGGCGAAGTTTGCACCAACTCTCAATGTGAGAAAGGGCAATGCACGGTACCGAAGAGGCTAGCAATGATGGAAAGGTGAGAATGCGTATAATCCATGGACTCAACATTAGTCATAAAGAACTCACATACTTATTGCAAAAATCTACAAGTCATCAAAAACCAAGCACTACGCGCATGCTCCTAGGGGGATAGATTGGTAGAAAGACCATCGCTCGTCCCCGACCGCCACTCATAAGGAGGACAATCAAAGAACACCTCATGTTTCAAATTTGTTACATAATGTTTACCATACGTGCATGCTATGGGACTTGCAAACTTCAACACAAGTATTTCTCAAATTCACAACTACTCAACTAGCACAACTTTAATATCACTACCTCCATATCTCAAAACAATCATCAAGCATCAAACTTCTCTTAGTATTCAACACACTCATAAGAAAGTTTTTACTATTCTTGAATACCTAGCATATTAGGTTTATTTAAGCAAATTACCATGCTATTTAAGAATCTCAAAATAATCTAAGTGAAGCATGAGAGACCAATAGTTTCTATAAAACAAATCCACCACCATGCTCTAAAAGATATAAGTGAAGTACTAGAGCAAAACTATATAACTCAAAAGATATAAGTGAAGCACATAGAGTATTCTAATAATTTCCGAATCATGTGTGTCTCTCTCAAAAGGTGTGTACAGTAAGGATGATTGAGGTAAAATAAAAAGCAAAGACTCAAATCATACAAGACGCTCCAAGCAAAACACATATCATGTGGTGAATAAAAATATAGCTCCAAGTAAAGTTACCGATGGAAGTAGACGAAAGAGGGGATGCCTTCCGGGGCATCCCCAAGCTTTGTCTTTTTGGTGTCCTTAGATTATCTTGGGGGTGCCATGGTCATCCCCAATCTTAGGCTCTTGCCACTCCTTGTTCCATAATCCATCAAATCTTTTACCCAAAACTTGAAAACTTCACAACACAAAACTTAACAGAAAATCTCGTGAGCTCCGTTAGCGAAAGAAAACAAAAGACCACTTCAAGGTACTGTAATGAACTCATTATTTATTTATATTGGTATTAAACCTACTGTATTCCAACTTCTCTATGGTTTATAAACTCTTTTACTAGCCATAGATTCATCAAAATAAGCAAACAACACACGAAAAACAGAATCTGTCAAAAACAGAACAGTCTGTAGTAATCTGTAACTAACGCAAACTTCTGGAACTCTAAAAATTCAGCCAAAATAGGACGACCTAGGAAATTTGTTTACTGATCAGCATCAATTGGAATCAATATTTTATCACGTTCTGGTGATTTTTAACAATTATTTTCGTGAACAGAAAGTTTCTGGAATTCTCTGCAAGATCAAATAAATATCATCCAAGAAGATCCTATAGGTTTAACTTGGCACAAACACTAATTAAAACATAAAAGCACATCTAACCAGAGGCTAGATCAAATATTTATTCCTAAACAGAAGCAAAAAGCAAAAATCTAAAAATAAAATTGAGTTGCCTCCCAACAAGCGCTATCGTTTAACGCCCCTAGCTAGGCATAAAAGCAATGATAGATCTAGGTATTGCCATCTTTGGTGGGCAATTCTTCAATAAGACATCTATTATCTTTTAGAGTTTCTTTCTTTTTATTAATTATCAAACTTTTAGGAACAAGATCGAAAAATTCATTTGTAGCAAATGGTTCCTTAATGATAGCTAAAAGATTGGGATGAATACTTATAGATTTAAGATCCGCAGTTTCCTTACTAGAGGATTCACCCTTATTTTTAGGAACATACATAAGCTTGGAAATTTTAGTTGGAGGACTTGGAGTACTCTTCACGGAAGAAAAAGCGGTTCCCAAGTTGGTAATGATACCCTCAAGTTTATCGATTCTAGTGGAATCTTGATTTATTCTTTCATTAACTATGGGTTCCTTCTCCTTAATATTTTTCAAAGTGACTCCTACCTTAGATCCATATTGGGTAATCTGGTTGTGGATCTTTTTATCCAGATTTTCAATTAACTCTACGGTAGCAACATTATTTTCAATAATTTCAAGTCTTTGCATTACATGCTCCAAAGTTAACATAGTTCCATTAACCAAAAGAGGCGGTGAGCCAAATAAATCTATCATAGCATTATAAGAGCCAAAAGTATGGCTACCCAAGAAATTCCCTCCGGTAATGGTATCAAGAATATATCTATACCAAGGATTAGCGCCTACATAAAAATTGCGGAGAAGAACAGAAGTAGATTGCTTCCTAGTAGATCTATTTTGAGCATTGCACATTCTATACCAAGCGTCTTTAAAATTTTCTCCCTCCCTTTGTTTAAAATTGAGAACTTCATTTTCGGGAGACAACGGAGAAGATAAAGGACTAGCCATAACGACAAGCAAACGGAAAAGAGGCGAACAAAAAGAGAGGGCGAATAAAACGGCAAGGGTGAAGTGGGGGAGAGGAAAACAAGAGGCAAATGGCAAATAATATAATGCGGGAGATAAGGGTTTGTGATGGGTACTTGGTATATTGACTTTTGCGTAGACCTCCCCGGCAACGGCGCCAGAAATCCTTCTTGCTACCTCTTGAGCACTGCGTTGGTTTTCCCTTGAAGAGGAAAGGGTGATGCAGTAAAGTAGCGTAAGTATTTCCCTCAGTTTTTGAGAACCAAGGTATCAATCCAGTAGGAGGCTACACGCAAGTCCCTCGCACCTACACAAACAAATAAATCCTCACAACCAACGCGATAAGGGGTTGTCAATCCCTACACGGTCACTTACGAGAGTGAGATCTGATAGATATGATAAGATAATATTTTTGGTATTTTTATGATAAAGATGCAAAGTAAAGAAAGTAAAATAAAAACGGCGCCAGAAATAGCTTGTTGTCGGGAGATTAATATGATGGAAATTAGACCCGGGGGCCATAGGTTTCACTAGTGGCTTCTCTCAAGAGCATAAGTATTTTACGGTGGGTGAAAAAATTACTGTTGAGCAATTGACAGAATTGAGCATAGTTATGAGAATATCTAGGTATGATCATGTATATAGGCATCACGTCCGAGACAAGTAGACCGACTCCTGCCTGCATCTACTACTATTACTCCACACATCGACCGCTATCCAGCATGCATCTAGAGTATTAAGTTCATAAGAACAGAGTAATGCCTTAAGCAAGATGACATGATGTAGAGGGATAAATTCATGCAATATGATAAAAAACCCATCTTGTTATCCTCGATGGCAACAATACAATACGTGCCTTGCTGCCCCTACTGTCACTGGGAAAGGACACCGCAAGATTGAACCCAAAGCTAAGCACTTCTCCCATTGCAAGAAAGATCAATCTAGTAGGCCAAACCAAACTGATAATTCGAAGAGACTTGCAAAGATAACCAATCATACATAAAAGAATTCAGAAGATTCAAATATTGTTCATAGATAAACTTGATCATTAACCCACAATTCATCGGTCTCAACAAACACACCGCAAAAGAAGATTACATCGAATAGATCTCCACGAGAGAGGGGGAGAACATTGTATTGAGATCCAAAAAGAGAGAAGAAGCCATCTAGCTAATAACTATGGACCCGAAGGTCTGAGGTAAACTACTCACACTTCATCGGAGAGGCTATGGTGTTGATGTAGAAGCCCTCCGTGATCGATGCCCCTTTCGGCGGAGCTCCGAAACAGGCCCCAAGATGGGATCTCGTGGGTACAGAAGGTTGCGGCAGTGGAATTAGGTTTTTGGCTCCGTATCTGATCGTTTGGGGGTACGTAGGTATATATAGGAGGAAGGAGTACGTCGGTGGAGCAACGTGGGGCCCACGAGGGTGGAGGGCACGCCTGGGGGGGGTAGGCGCGCCCCCTACCTCGTGGCTTCCTGGAAGCTTCCTTGAAGTAGGCTCCAAGTCTCCTGGATCATGTTCGTTCCGAAAAATCACGTTCCCGAAGGTTTCATTCCGTTTGGACTCCGTTTGATATTCTTTTTCTACGAAACTCTGAAATAGGCAAAAAATAGCAATTCTGGGCTGGGCCTCCGGTTAATAGGTTAGTCCCAAAAATAATATAAAAGTGAATAATAAAGCCCAATAATGTCCAAAACAGAAGGTAATATAGCATGGAGCAATCAAAAATTATAGATACGTCGGAGACGTATCACACCTTCCTGCGGGCGAATGTCGATGTGTTTGCGTGGCAAGCATCCGACATCCCCGGTGTTCCCAGGGAGGTGATTGAGCACCACCTAGCTGTCTGTCCTCATGCGCGACCCGTCAAGCAGAGGTCAGAAAGCAGGCTCTGGAGAGGCAGGAGTTCATCACAGAGGAGATCAGGAAGTTGGAAGCGGCGGGTTTGGTGAGAGGAGCGCTCCATCCGACGTGGTTGGCCAATCCGGTAGTGGTGCGCAAGGCAAATGGGAAGTGGAGGCTGTGTATTGACTACACAGATATCAATAAGGCTTGTCCTAAGGACCCCTTCCCGTTGCCGCGCATCGACCAGATTGTCGACTCGATGGCCGGGTGTGATCTACTATTATTCCTCGACGCCTACTCGGGCTATGTATTGCTTTTTACGGATGCCTTTCGGGTTGAAGAGTGCTGGCCCGACGTTTGCAAGAGCAGTCCAAATTGGTTTTGAACCCCAACTCCATAGAAATATGGAGGCATACATGGATGACATAGTGGTCAAAACCAAGGACGGGGCAACTCTTGTGCAAGATCTGGAAGAGCCATTTGCCAACCTGGGCAAGATCAACCTTAAGCTGAACCCTGAGAAGTGTGTCTTCGGCGTTCCGTCTGGCAAGCTTCTCGGATTCTTTGTGTCGCAGCGCGGGATCGAGGCAAACCCAGACAAAATCAAGGCTATTGAACAGATTGAGGCGCCCAAGCGGATCAAGGATGTGCGTCGGCTCACCGTCTGCGTCGCCGCCATGAGCCGATTCATCTCCAAGTCCGCCGAGCGCGCCCTTCCCTTTTTCAAAATCTTGAAGAAGGCAGGCCCGATGGAGTGGACCCCAGAAGCCGAGGCGGCGTTGCAGGATCTGAAGAAATACCTTTCCTCCACGCCAATACTGGTTGCGCCTAAACCGCAAGAACCGTTGCTGCTGTATCTAGCGGCAACGAATCAAGTGGTCAGCGCCGCACTGGTGGCACAGAGGGAGGTCGACGAGGAGCAATGGCGATGACAGAACCAGCGGACAGCGAGCCAAAGATTCCCCCAACAGGACCTGGTGCCCGCAAGGCAAGGCCCCCGGTAGAGTCTGACGCCATCAGGGCAACGCCCGCACAGTCAAGCGAAGTGGTGCAGAAGAAGAAGATGATGCAGCACCCGGTTTACTTTGTCAGCTCCCTCTTGCAGGGGGCTAGGTCGAGGTACTCTGGTGTGCAGAAATTGCTCTTCGTCCTCCTTATGGCCTCGAGGAAGCTGCGTCATTACTTCCAAGCCCACGAGATCACTGTCGTCACCCGCCTCCCGTTACAACGGATACTGCACAACCCAGATGCAACGGGGAGGATTGTGGAATGGGCCTTGGAGTTGTCGAGCTTTGGGTTGAAGTTTGTCCTCAACAATCCAGAGCAGAATCTTGGCAGAGTTCATTGCTGAATGGACCTCAACACCTGACGAAGAAATCCAAGAGACCGCTCTCCCCGGCAAGGAAGAGGACCGCGACTGGATCATGTACTTTGATGGGGCTTACTCCCAGCAAGGCGCCGGTGCCGGTGTGCTGCTTGTCGCACCCACCGGAGAGCACCTCAAGTACGTGATCCAGATGCACTTTCCCACGGAGATGTCCACAAACAACACTGCTGAGTACGAGGGGCTGCTTGCCGGTCTCAGGATTACGGCAGACCTCGGGGTGAAGAGGCTCATCGTCACGGGTGACTCGCAGCTTGTCGTCAGACAAGTCAACAAGGATTACCAGAGCCCATTGATGGAGGCCTACGTAGATGATGTGAGGAAGCTGGAGGAGCGCTTTGACGGTATCCAAGCGGAGCACGTTCCCCGAGCGGAGAACGACATCGCCGATCACCTGTCGAAGCGTGCTGCATTCAAGCTACCTGTGGAGCCAGGTACCTTTTTGCTCCAGTTAACTCAGCCATCCGTCGAACCGTCAACAGGGCGGAACAAGCGGAGGAAATCAGGTCCCGGCAAGTACTTTCCCGCCGAGCCCCCTGGGGCTGCTGGCAAGGATGCTGCCATGGACGCTGAGCCTGCCAAAGAGCAACTGGCTCCGGCAGGGCGACAAGCCCTGGCCGTGGAGACAACCGCTCCCATGGTAGAGGAAATGCCTTTGGTCCTTGCCGTTGAGCCCCAGGCTCCGGCGTGGGCGCAGCATACTGTCTGATTCCTCCAAACAGAGGAACTTCCTAAGGAGCAGGAAGAAGCGGAAAAAGTAGCCCGTCGGTCTGCCCTGTACCAGTTCGTCGATGACGTCCTGTATAGGAGAAGGCCGAACGGTGTGAAATTGAAGTGCATCCCCCGGGAGGAAGGACTGGAGCTGTTGGCAGAGATACATGGAGGCATATGTGGCTCCCACATAGGTTCGAGGGCCTTTACCGGCAAGGCGCTCCGGCAAGGTTTCTTCTGGCCCACCACCCTCCAGGATGCGACGACACTAGTAACCAAGTGTGAAGTGTGTCAGTTCCATTCAAAGAAGCTTCATCAACCAGCTCAAGCCCTTCAAACGATCCCTCTCTCCTGACCATTCTCGGTCTGGGGGCTCGACATACTGGGCCCTTTCCCCCATGCTATCGGGGGCTTTGAGTACTTGTACATTGCAATCGACAAGTTCACAAAGTGGCCAGAGGTGGAACCAGTGAGGGAGGTGACAGCACAGTCAGCTGTCAAGTTCTTCAAGGGACTAGTCTGTCGTTTTAGTGTGCCAAACAGAGTCATCACCGACAACGGCACACTGTTCGCAAGCCACACCTTCATCTAGTACATTCAAGACCTCGGCAGCAAGGTCTGTTTTGCTTCCGTGGCACACCCCCGGAGCAACGGCCAAGCAGAGAGGGCGAATGTGAAGTGTTGCGAGGCCTGAGAAGGAAGACCTTTGACAGGCTGCACAAGAGCGGAAGGCGCTGGATTGATGAGTTGCCGACAGTTCTTTGGTCGATCAGGACGACGCCAAATCGAGCCACCGGTCAAACACCCTTTGCCCTAGTATATGGGGCGGAGGCAGTTCTCCCCACGGAACTCATATACGGGTCACCTCGAGTGCTCGCTTATGATGAGCTTGAGCAAGAGCAGTTGCGGCAAGATGACGCGATGCTCCTTGAGGAAGATCGTCTTCGGGCGGCTGTGAGAGCAGCACGCTCTACCAGCAAGCCTTGCACCGCTACCATAGCCGCAAGGTTCATGCCCGAAGCTTTGAGGAAGGTGACCTTGTTCTTCAGCGCGTTCAGTCGGCCAAGAATTCCAACAAGTTGACGCCGAAGTGGAAAGGCCCTTATCGGGTAATACGAGTCACCAGGCCTGGCGCAGTCCGCCTGGAGACCGAAGATACTGTTCCAGTGAGCAACTCCTGGAACATCGAGCATCTTCGCAAATTTTACGCATGAGGCGCGACTTGCCGGGCCCCTCGACAAGCCACCTTTTGTACAAGCATTGGTAGCAAGGCATGTAACCCTTTGTACAAAGCCAGGCACAGACCCTGAGCACAAATAAACGAAGCGATGGCGCCCTAAGTTATAGCATGCATGCTAGGTTGAGTCTCTTCCTTGGTTAGGGTTGATAGTGCTTAGCGGCGACTAACCCCTAGCCTAGAGGTCGAGTGCGCGTTTCTCTGTTCTTTTCTGCCCTCCTTTGGTTCGCAGGGCACATGGGCACTTCTGCCGAGCTACTTGGAAGAAAGGGAACGGACCGGCATCCCGACCCCGGCAAACCAGAGTTGCCGGGGGCTGCAAGTACAAGGATCCAACCGCGGCAAGACAAGGTTGCCGGGGGCTGCAGATCCAGATAAGTCTTTTATCCTCTGTCATGCATTTCGGTACGGAACCGGGACATGTGAAACCTCGTTTTTTCTCCAGGCTACCGTGCTCCCCTTTTTCCTATACCTAAGGATTATCTCCTGGAACCGGATTTGGTTGTAGCCGCGGCGGCAAGGAGATAGAACGAGGAGCCTAAGCCCACTTCATCCCTGCCTCCGCCAAGGGCGCAAGAGTGGTCGAGCGAAGTGAGGGGGACGGCAAGGCCTGTTGCCGGGCGAAAAACGTTTATCTTAAATAGTAACAAGGATTCACTCCTTGTCGCGGGGTCCACCCACGAACGAAAAACCCGGCAAACATCCCTTTTTCATTAAGAACATCCCACACAGGTACAGTTCATACGGAATGAAAAACATGAGCAAGGGGATTACAGGTTCTAAATTTAACGAAGGCCCGAAGGCTTACAAACTAAAAAAGAGATGAGATGCCCGTAATCCCTTTCTTGTCCCTCTCCTCAGGAGGCAGGTCAAGAAGGCGAAAGGGAAAAAGGGGTGCCTAGGCAAGCGACGAGCAGCAGAAAGCACCAAGAGAACACCTCGGCGGCTACCCAAGGGTGGGCCGGTGATGACGGTGTCGGGAAAGGAGCTGGAAGACGAGGCGGCAGGTCGCCAGACATGAGACGAAGGCGTCGGTGTCTGCGTACTCCGAGTTGACAGCCTTGCCGCCCGCCCTCTTCCTCTTCCGCAGCCTCCCGACGCCAGCCGCCCAAGGAGACGGCCCCGAGAAGTTCAAGGAGCTGTCCCCTCCCCCGGCAAAACTCCGCCAGAGGAGCGGCCAGGTGCAGATGCTGCTGCTGCCGCACCCGCCCAAGCGCGGGGCGTCCGACGCCTAGTCGGACTCATCCTCGTCATCTGCCCCGCTGTCCTCCTCGTCACTTTCGCTCGAGGAAGAGCTTCCATCATCGGAGTCTCCGTCGGAGGAGCTCTCCACGCAACACTTCAGGCGAGTTCCAAAATCTCCGAAGACCTTGACGGAGAGCAACCCGTCCTCCATTAATTTGAAGTAGAGGATGAGCCCCCCCGTCAGGCTGTGGATGTGAGCGAACGTCTTCCATCCACGGCGGAGGTACATGACCCGAGGAGCCGGGAAGTCGACGTCGACCCGCGTGCCCCCATTCCCGCAGCCCCTCGTGTGCAACCTGAGGGTCTGGGGCGGGTCACGCTCCATCTCCCGAGCAAACAGGGCGGGAAGACAAAGACGGCGACACGGAGGCCGAAACAACCTGATGAAGAACTTGCGGAGCTGGTCTCCAACGTGGCCCTCCGTTGGGAAAGGCATCATTGGCGGGGGCGAGGCCGGTGCGCCGCCCCGTCCTCCTCTTCCCCGAGCACCACGACCTCTGCCACAGCTTCGACCATGGCCTCGCCCCCTCCCCCTTCCCCTCGCGGCCGGCTCCACCACCGCGGGCTCAGGAGGAGGAGGGACGCGCTGTCGAGCGGCGACCCTCGCTGCCACCGTCAAGGGACCGGGGTTCCCCTTCTCCATGGCGAACGAGAGGAAGAAGCAGAAGCAGGAGGAGATAGAAGATAGAAGAATGCGGGATGCCATCCCCCTTTCCTCTCCTTATAAAGGGGCGGGGTCGGGGCTCGGCCGCCCCGCTCGGCCAATCCAGCCACCAGAGGCGCAGGGAATCGAGACCGACCCGCTGCCCCAACCAGCGACGGCCCGGTTTCCCGCCTCCACCGCTTGCCACCCCAAGCGCATGGAGGACGCGTGGCGAACATGCAGAACCGAGGGGACGGGTGAAGCGACCTCTCCCCACCCCGTGATCGTGGGGTGTGGACGCCTTGAAGACCGCGACCCGGCCCCATTCAGTAAATGGGCCGCGCCTTTATGCCTCTCCCTCTTCATGGGGAAGGCGCAAGCCGCCCCTTTATCATGATGTGACGCGTGCCTGCGGAAACCACCCCACGCATGCCGCCCACTTCACGCACGCCCCCTTCCCACGTCGCGCATTCAACGCGGGTCGTGGGGAAGCGCAACGGACGAAGAGTTACCGCGGTGAAAATCCGCCCGCCTGCCCGCGCACCGTTTTGGGCCTGGCCCAACAGCATGTCGCGCTGATGTGTGGCCCAGGCCCGGGGACTCCTATCAGTGTACAAAAGTAGGGGCTCTCCTTTTGAGCCCTTTACTTGTGCACGGGCAGCCAGAGCCACACGCCGCGGCCACATGAAGCAGGGCAAGGGAGGGAAGCCGGAGAGAAGCCGAAGTACAAGACAGCCAAAGCAACACCAAGGCCACGAAGCACAAAGAAGCAGAGAGGCGAAACAGGTTCCCCCGGCAAGACCCTTGCCAGGGGCAGCCTCAGCGGCCCCGGCAAGACCCTTGCCGGGGCGGATCGCCCAAACCAGCGGAGTGAGCCACCCTCAAGCCCATGGGTTCCAACTCAACCAACCACGTTGGTACAAGGGCTCGGGAGGCACCTCCGTGGTAGCATGCAGATCTTTGTGAAGACATGGAATATTCAAGATCAAATGAGGATTAAAAGACAATGGTCCTCGGCAAGATCCTTGCTGAGGAGAGCCACAAGACCCCCGGTAAGATCCTTGCCGGGGACGACAGCGCGCCACGGCAAGACCCTTGCCGGGCCACCCGGCAAGGCCCTCACCGAGGACGCCAGCAGGGCCACTGCCAGGCCCGCACCAGCCAAGTCTCCACCGCCGTTCGCATGCAGCTGCCAGCCCAACCAGCTGGGCTGGCACCTGCATGGCAACATGCAGCTCCCAGACTAGATCAGCAAGCACATGCGTGGCGGCATGCAGATCTTCATGAAGACCCTATCGCCGCGCCACCTCAGCTGCGTGCCTGCCTCCCTACATGGCGCCGCACGCATCGCTGGCCAGGGCGCGTGTCGAAGCGAGGAGGAGCGGTGATGGACGGGATGTGCCTTGCTCCCGCCCCCGATAAAGCTAGGGGACACCTCAGCGGCGCATTAAATGCGTCTTGTCCTGTAATATGAGCGATAAGCTCGTAGCACTGTACGCCTTTCCACCTCCTGTGTGCCACTGTGGCAGCCCCCTTTCGACTATAAAAGGAGGCCCATGGCGTACAGGAGGGGGATTCGGCTCTTTGGAACTACTCAGCCACCGTAGCTAGTTCAAGGGCTTAAGAACTCTAAATACACCCACCAAAGCAGGACTAGGGTTTTACGCATCCTCGCGGCCCGAACCTGGGTAAACGATCCTTGTGCTGATTACTAATCCTGCTCTTCTTGCAACCTTGTGCCCCGGCAACCGTAGTAGGGATTCTTGTGATCCCATAGGTGTCGTTTCCCACCGACAGCGTGGTTCCGATAGGTGGTGCTATCGTACATCCACGCTGATGGAGACTTCGACACACGAAGGATAACGGTTGCGCGAGTCCACGGAGGGCTCCACCCACGAAGGGTCCACGAAGAAGCAACCTTGTCTATCCCAACATGGCCATTGCCCACGAAGGACTTGCCTCACTCGGGTAGATCTTCACGAAGTAGGCAATCTCCTTGCCCTTACAAACTCCTTGGTTCAACTCCACAATCTTGTCAGAGGCTCCCAAGTGACACCTAGCCAATCTAGGAGACACCACTCTCCAAAAGGTAATAGACGGTGTGTTGATGATGAACTCCTTGCTCTTGTGCTTCAAATGATAGTCTCCCCAGCACTCAACTCTCCCACACAGATTTGGATATGGTGGAAAGAAGATTTGAGTGGAAAGCAACTTGCTAGAGATCAAGATTCTAGTGGTAGGATTGGAATGTCTTGGTCTCAAGACATGAGTAGGTGGTTCTCTCTTAGAAAATGAGTAGTGTAAGTGTAGGCATGTTCTGATGGCTCTCTCTCAAATGGAGAAGGGGGTGGAGGGGTATATATAGCCTCCACACAAAATCCAACCGTTACACACATTTGACCCAACTTGGTCAGAACGAATAGAAGAACTCGGTGAGACCGATTTAGTTCAAAATGTGAACGTTAGGAATCTCGGTGGGACCAACGATATCAACTCAGTGTGATCGATGTGCTAGGGCTAGGGAAAATCTCATCTCGGTGAGACCGATTTCTTGAACTCGATGAGACCGATTTCAGCAAGAGCAAATAGAGAGTTGGTCAAGCAAACTCGGTGGGACCGATCGCTCATTTCGGTGAGACCGAAATGTTACGAAGGGAAACAAAGAGTTTGCAAGGCCATCTCAGTTAGACCGAGATCCATATCGGTGCGACCAAATTGTCTAGGGTTTCTGGCAGTGGCTATGTCAACTGAACTCGGTGGCACCAGATAGAGTAGATCGGTGGGGCCGAGTTTGACTTTGGGTTTTGGACATATTTGGAGTGGGAAAGTGGTTGAGGGTTTTGGAGCAATATCACTAAGCACTTTGAGCAAGTAGACCATTAAGCAACACCTCATCCCCTTTTAATAGTATTGGCTTTCCTATATTCTCAATGTGATCTTGGATCACTAAAATGAAAATGAAGAGTCTTGAGCTTTTGCCAATCGTTGTCCTTAGCATTTTGAAGCGGTTCCACATCCTCTTGTCCTTGCCATGCCCTTGTTGAACTCATCTGAAATACAGTAGGTAAAGGTATTAGTCCAACAAGAGATATGTTGACATTAATTACCAAAATCACCCAGGGAGCACTTGTGCTTTCAATCTCCCCCTTTTTGGTATTTGATGACAACATACATCAAAGCTCTAGATTAAAGATATACATGATAACAAGTAAAGCTTTCGAAAGACATGTAACATGCATAGGCTCCCCTTACATGTATGCAATCATGTGAAGATAGAATATAATATCATGTGAATGCATAGGCATGTCAGAGCAAGCAATGAGTTACATGTATCTTGGCTATATGCATCAGAGCAAATGATGTTGATAAAAGGAAGTGTACCTTCATGTTCATGAATCCTTCTTGCAAACAATATGTACATCAGCAAGAGATCATCATGCACATGAGTGTGATGCATATACTTACCTTGTGGTCTTGAGCTGGCTTTGGAAGAGATGAACTTGAGAAAACAGGGTTAGATAACACAAGAACATTCTAGTTAAAGCAATTTCAGGAAACCACAAGAGTACCAAGACTGGGATGACATGTAATTAGTGAGTACTAAGTACTTCATTTAGGTATAAACATGTCCCCAAAGGTTAAAAGATATGCAATGAATTCCAAAGTTTTTTCTTCCCTAGAAATGAACTCTTTCTCCCCCTGAATCTGATATTGGATAATGAGAGAAGGTAGGGTAACAGAAAATCAGAGCAAGAAAACTCAGAGCAGGAAATGGTGCATAGCAACACGAATGTTTGCAATAGCTACAATTAACCAAATATTGACATGTCTTTCCCATCAAAAATACATGTGACTTCTCTCCTCTTTGTAAGTGTGCATCTTTTTAGAAGAGGCTTTGATGCTCTCTTTTTCTGATAAGCTTTGATGTTCCCTCTCTCTCCCCCTTTGACATCAGTTTCCAAGAAGGGAACCTCTGGAGCATGAGTCAAATAGGTTTGGTCCTTGAGACACATTTACAAAGCAACATGTAGTTTAAGATGCAGGTACATGATAAGAATCATCGAGTGGAGTTGGAGAAGAAATGAAATATGCAATGGCAAAAAAATTCTCAGCAGTGAAATCGGTGACACCGAGTGTTTTTCATCGGTAGCTCTAAGTGATCAGAGCAGCTGAGAGTGCGCATAGGTCAGACCGAGATAGTCCTTTTCAGTTGAACCGATGAACTATATACATGGAGTCCTTGTGCTTCAGTCTAGCCGATAGGCTGGAATCGGTGTGTCCGAGTTCAGTGCAGAAGAAAAGTTTTGTCAACTCAGCTCACTTGGCAAATGAAATTTCACAAGGATTTGCAATGAATTAAACACAGAAGTTACAGAGAAAAACAGACAAAAGAAAAGAGATCTAGATGAATTTTTTTTAGATTAAGATAGCAAGAAATGTATGCAAGAACACAAAGTAAGTGAACAGAGAAACACTAGAGAACTTCATCTAGAAGGGGTCGGTGAAAAAGTCACTTATGTTAGAGTATATGGACTTAGGAGTCAAGTGAGATCACTTGATCATAGGTCATACTCATCGTTTAAGCTCAGAATGGGGTTACCACTTCTCATTTAAGCATTATGATGTATTCTCATCTCGTTGAGTTGCTTTGACTCATGACTTGGAGCAAAGCTTCTCTAAGATGGAATATCATACCTTGGTTGTGATGTTGATCTTGATCATGTAATTGAACTTGTGTTGAATGCTCAAGGTTGATGTAGTCCATCAAGAGTTTGGAGCACCACTCGTAGTTTGAATTCATCTTCCTACATGGGTTACTCTTGCAAGGAAGAGCACTTGTGTATCCAAAATGACAATCATGAGCTTGATACCAAATGAAATTTGATATATAGAAATTGTCAAAGGATATGTTGAGTGGATTCATGCTTCCTTGTAATCAACAACCATATCATAGGAACTTGGTGATGTAGAGATTGCTCAATATGTGAGTGGCTTGCAATCTCATAGATTTGAGTTCATCCAAGTACCTACAAGGATTAGATAACATGCAAGGGTACAAGTATAAATCCAAGACATATGATGATCATCATAAGAGAAATATCAAGGATTAGTCATTAAAGGCTCATGCCTTGCATGTATCCAAATGGAGTTTCTACTCCAAGTTTGAAGCATCAATGATGTTCAATTCACCTCTCAAACGGCAAAATACTTTATCATCAAGTGGTTTGGTGAATATATCCGCCAATTGCTTATCGGTACGAACATGCTTAAGATTGATGTCTCCTTTAGCAACATGATCTCGAATGAAATGATGACGAACTTCAATATGCTTAGTTCGAGAACGTTGCACGGGATTGTGAGCAATCTTAATAGCACTTTCATTGTCACAAAGCAATGGAACATGTTTCACATGTATCCCATAATCTTTAAGAGTTTGAGTCATCCAAAGTAATTGAGCACAACATGATCCGGCGGCAATGTATTCCGCTTCGACGGTGGATAAGGATACCGAGTTTTGTTTCTTGGAGGACCAAGACACAAGAGATCTACCAAGAAATTGACAAGTACCCGAAGTGGACTTTCTATCAACCTTGTCACCAGCATAGTCCGAATCGGAGTAGCCAACAAGATCAAAAGAAGACTTCTTAGGATACGAAATGCCAAAATTTGGTGTATGAATTAAGTATCTCACTATCCTTTTCACAGCCTTAAGATGACATTCTTTAGGGGCCGCTTGATATTGTGCACACATGCACGCACTTAGCATAATATCGGGACGGGAGGCACATAGATATAACAATGAACCAATCATAGAGCGGTAAACCTTTTGGTCAACCGGTTTGCCATCCTTAGTCAAATCAAGATGTCCACTAGTAGGCATGGGTGTTTTCATACCTTTGCTTTCTTGCATGTTGAACTTCTTGAATAGGTCCTTGGTATACTTTGTTTGAGAAACAAAGGTACCCTCCTTAGTTTGCTTGATTTTCAAACCAAGAAAGAATTTGAGTTCACTCATCATAGACATCTCAAACTTCTTTGACATTAGCCTTCCAAACTTTTCACTAAAATGAGGGTTAGTCGAACCAAATATGATATCATCCACATAAATTTGGCACACAAATAATTCATCATTAACCCTTTTAGTAAAAATTGTAGAATCAATCTTCCCAAATTCAAAGCCATTTTCAATAAGAAATTTGGCTAAGCATTTATACCATGCTCTAGGAGCTTGTTTAAGACCATAAAGAGCTTTGTGAAGTTTGTAAACATGATCGGGTTTCTTGGGATTAACAAAGCCAGGAGGTTGTTTAACATAGACTTCCTCCTCAATTTCACCATTTAGAAAAGCACTTTTAATGTCCATTTGGTATTAAGTAATATCATGATGATTGGCATAAGCAAGTAAGATGCCTATGGACTCAAGTCTAGCAACGGGGGCGTATGCCTCATCATAATCCATACCTTCGACTTGAGTGTAGCCTTGGGCGACGAGACGGGCCTTGATGCGTACAACTTGTCCATCCTCATCTTGCTTATTATGAAACACCCATTTGGTGCCAATGACATTGTACTTGTCGTCGGGCTTCTCAACCAATGTCCATACTTGATTCCTCTCGAAGTTATGTAGTTCTTCATGCATAGTGTTCACCCAATCCGGATCATCAAGAGCTTCTTCAACCTTCATAGGTTCAATACTAGATATGAATGAGTAATGTTCAGAAAAGTTAGCTAAACGAGTTTTAGAGCAAGTAATTCTCCCGGTTTGAATGCCATTGAAGATTTGTTCGACGGGATGATCTCTTGAGACTCTTGCTCTAGCTCGTGAGAGCTTTTGTTTGGGTCGGGGTGGAACATCCTCCTCATTGTCTTCTTCTTCCTCTTGTCCTTCTTCATTGCTGTTGGCGTTGTTGTTCTCTTGTGGAGGTGGAGAAGGAGGTCGATGAGGTTCATCTTGTTGTACTTCCTCGTTTCCTTCATCTTGATGTGTTCCACTTGTGGATGCCTCCAAGTCAACTTGTGGTTCACCTTGTCGTCAAGTTGAGGCTTCCACTTGAACATACGAGGTACTCTCCTTCACCTCCGTTGGGTGAATCTTGCCAATAGACAAGTCTTGAATTGCTTCCGAAGGATCTTTGTCTCCTACATCAATTGGCAATTGCTCTACTTGCGAGCCATTAGATTCATCAAACTTCACATCTACCGTCTCTTCAACCTTTCAGGTGAAATTGTTGTAGACACGGTAAGTGTGAGAGTTTGATCCGTAACTGAGTAGGAAACCTTCATGAGATTTAGGGGCAAATTTCAAACGATGATGCTTATCAAGAATGTAACACTTTGAGCCAAATACTCGAAAGTATCCAACTTGGGGTTTGTTACCGGTGAGAAGCTCGTATGTCGTCTTGCCGAGAAGCTTGTGAAGATATAGTCGATTTGTTGCATGACAACCTGTCTCAACCGCTTCCACCAAAAGTGTCTTGGCGTCTTGTATTCATCAAGCATCATTCTTGCCATCTCGATAAGTTTTCAGTTCTTCCTCTCAACAAATCCATTTTGTTGAGGTGTGTACGTAGCCGAGAACTCATGTGAAATCCCTTCTTCGTCAAGAAAGGTATTCACATTGGCGTTCTTGAACTCCATTCCATTGTCGCTCCGAACCTTCTCGATATTCACTTCAAATTGGTTTTGGGCCCTCCTAGCAAAGTTCTTGAAGATCCTTTGGACCTGCAATTTATCATCAAGAAAGAACACCCACGTAAATCTTGAAAATCATCAACAATGACCAATCTGAACGAGTTACCACCGAGACTCTTGTAGGCGTTGGGACCAAAAAGATCCATGTGAAGTAGCTCAAGCGGTCTTCTCGTGGTCATGATGTTCTTCACGGGATAACTTCCTCCAACTTGTTTTCCTGCTTGACAAGCACTACAAAGTCTATCCTTGTCAAATATGACATCTTCAACACCAAGTGCCGGTGCAACAAACCCTGGGTTTGTTGCCCAGACTGTGCACAGGCACGGGAACAAGATTATAGCACCAGGCCATGCCAGAATACAAGAGACCAAGATCTTCAAAGAACCAACATGCAGATCAAGCGAACCAAGATCAAGCCAAAGAAGCAAGATACCGCCAGGAGAAAAGCCTCCCTTGCCGGGCAGACGAGCTCGGCGAGGGCGGGGTCGCCCCCAGAAGAAAATGTCCAAGACGTCCCGGCAGGGCCTGCCGGGACTCGCGGAGGCCAAACCACCTCACCCAACCACTCCGCCACGACCCACGTCGTCAATCAATGCGGTGTCAAGCCGCAAAGTGATTAAGTGGCAGCCACTCGCCACATGGCAGACTCTTTCTACGGAAAATGCCTACGAACGACACCCGTCCTGCAACGTGTCAAGCGAGCAGGTGTGAAGCTGGCAAAACAGCCTGGCAAGGCTTGCCGGGCAAGCGACGATGTGAAGCTGAGCGGCGCATTTAATGCACTCTATCAGCCTGCAGGGTTGCTATCTTATCAGTGCATAATGACTGATTTGCCATTGTGGTGACCTCTTAATCTATAAAAGGAGGCCCGTGGCAACCGTAGAAAGGGTTAGAAGGTTGGATAACCACACATTCATACGTGCCTAGCCATTGTCGCCCATAGGCAACCCTGCTGGGCAAGTGTACTGAGCTCCACCACCATTCTTCCACCATCAATCCACCAAAGCAGGAGTAGGGTTTTACGCCTCACGGTGGCCCGAACATGGGTTAAATTGCCCGTGTGATTTCTGCCATGCTGCCCACGCTCTTTTGCACTTTATGCGACATGACATCCCCCCTGCCGAACCAGCAAGGGACCCTTGGTCCCATAGGTGGTCGTGGTTTCCAACGACATCTTTGGCACCCCAGGTAGGGGGATCGCTGGCGCGAACCTGAAAGCGTGTGCAGCGCGTCATCTTCATCGCCATCTTCGTCTTCGACGGCGCCATCGACCATGGTGCCCAAGAAGAAATCTGGTGCTTCGGCTCACCAGTCCACCTCAAAGGCCCTGCCACACACAGCTGCCAATGCTACGTGAGGTGCGGAGGCGCGAAGGCGCACAAGGATGTGGACGCTACTAGGGATGCAGTCGAAGCAGGCGGTATCGTCACCACTTCCCCTGCGGTCGAAGCATGAGCGGGAGACACCGGAGGAGAGCAACATCAGCAACACCTCGATGGCCACGCTCCACGAGGTACAGGTGAAGGGATTACTCCGTCCACACCCCTTCCTCTCGCCGACGGGCATAGCCGCAGCGATGGCGCTCGGTCCGGGGCGAATCGCCGCCCTCCGGCCGCCCCCATTATAGGGGCGACCACAGCGCGTGCGCCTCCTCCGGGGCGATTCGACCCAATCGCTACGCCTGATGGGGCCGCTGGCCCTCAAGCGCCTTCGCCACGCCACCATGCCATCCAGGTGGCCGCCCCGCAACAGCGGGGACATGGCGCTGTCGCTGCTGGCACCATCAGGAGCCGAGCGACGGTACGATCTACGTCGTCATCACCCATGCCAAGTACGGCTACGGAGGCCATGGCGTGGGCTCAGCTACTGCTAAGGTTCCCGCCAGCGGCCGAGCAGATGTACGAGTGGCGTGCCACCATCCAGAGTCTGCTCGGTTTCACCGAGGTTGGGGGCTCGCAGCGCGCTAACCCGCCACGGCCTCCCCAAGCGATGAGGACGGCTCGTGCTGCTGGTCAGACGGAAGGGGCCACCCCCACGGTGCAGTCCCCCCCACGGCAGCTAGTGTGAGTGTAGCAGAATCAAGAACCTAATGCTGTCTCGATGGCCTCTTCTGACCCTCGAGCGCATCCAGACCGATGGTGAGCCCCGGAGGACATGCGAAGGGGAGACGCACGCATTGTCCTTGAGCGACGCCGCGACGACCACCGCCGGACCAATGGGTGCGATGGTCCTGACATCGACAAGCCTGCGCTCGATATTGGTGGGTACCAACCTTTCGAGGTTGGGTGCCCTGCCTTTACTCGTGAGCTGCGGCAAGTCCGTTGGCCGTCCGTCCACACGTTCAAGCCAGAGATACCCGAGAAGTATGATGGGAAGCTAAACTCGGCAGAGTTTCTGAGCATCTACACCATCGCTGTTCAAGCTGCCGGGGGAAGAGATGAGAAGGTGTTCGCCAACTACTTCCCTTTGGCTCTGAATCCCAATGTGAGGTCTTGGCTGATGCACCTGCCGGAGAACTCCATTTCGTCATGGGCTGAGCTGTGCCATGAATTCATTGGCGCCTTCACTGGCGGTCATCAAAAACCAGGTCGGCCCAGCGATTTGCAGCTTCTCCAACAGAAAGAAGGAGAAACTCTCTGGAAGTATTTGCAGAGATTCAGCTGTCGGCGTTCTGGGAACGGGGGTCCCCAGACTTCCCTGCCTGTGGCCTACGGCGTGGCTAAGCCAGCAGGCCGTACGGCCCATCTTCATCAACAAGGCATCCAAGACCCTCGCGAGGGGCCAAGCCTCGCGAGGCGGACGACGCAAGACCTCCTCAGGAGTGGCCTAGTCAGGCAGGCTCACGAGGAGCGGAGATATCAAGGCGGGGCAAACCTCACGAGGCTCTCGTGACGTGAGCCATGATGATCGACACCAGGCGGGCGCCAGCGTGCGCAATGTCCTTGTTTCCTCTTTGGTGCTAAGGAAGCAAGCGCAGGCGAGGAGTCCCGAGGCATCAGGAAAAGGTTGCTATATCGGTGCAATGAGACCAAGACCAGAAGGACGGCAAGACGGAGGTCACCGTGGAGCCCAAGACGGCGTCACCACCAGAGCCTTTTGCAGGCAAAGACCACTTTTGTCAGGATAGCTTGTACTAGATGTCCCCCTTCAAATTTGCCCGCCGTTGTTGGCTACCTTCCCGCTCAATATTTGGGAAGAGGACCAGGGCCTATATAACTAGAGCTAGCCACCACAGTAGGGGGGATCGAGCAGTTCATCCAGCGCTCACCCGCTAAGACACCAAGCACAAGAACACCTCAACCTCAGGAGGCTGTTCTTCCCTCTGTACTGTTCATCATCAGCCCAAGAGGCAATCCACCACCACCACACTAGAGTAGGGTATTACACCACAACGGTGGCCCGAACCAGTATAAATCTTGTGTCTTTCTGTGCCGTGAGTTCGTCAAGTTCGTCCGCGAGATCTTAGCAAGCTAGGGCGTAGATCGGTAGGAGGGAAAGACTTCGCGCGCACCCTAGTGTTCGAGCCTTAAGGGTTTGTCGGAACCCCACATCCGACATTTGGCGCGCTAGGTAGGGGTGCGCCGGAGCTTCTTCTCCGCCAATCGACTTGCCGATGCTCCGCGGCCACGATGTCCGATGACCTAAGAGCTGACTCGGACCGCTGGGCAGCCTGGCCAGCCCGGGTGGCGCCGCCCGCCCATGAAGACCTCAACCCCGCGCTCCAGGCGGCACGAGCGCCGTCCAATCCTGCGGGGCGCGGGCGACGCGGCCAGGCGTCGTCTACCCTCACTCCACGGCAATGGTGCCGCACTCGTGGCGGGAATAGGCAAACATGCGGGCAGCACTCACCGTGGCAAGGGAGCTGCTGCGGTGCCGGCTGATGGAGAGCGGTCGAGACGCACTGCTGGAACGCGCTGCCGAGCTGTTGGACGTGGTGGCCTCGGGAGCGCCGCCTTTCTGTCATCAGCTTCCTCCTCAGGCCGCTACAGGGATTCACGGCGGGCCACGCCGGCACCACGCGCCGTCAGGTGCGCCAGGGGGCTTCCCCAACACCAGCATGGCCGGTGGCGCTAGGGCTCTGCCGCCCCCATACCCCCCGCAACAAGCATGAGCACAAGCGTCGCCTCCCATGGCCCAAGTGGGATGCCGAGCTATCACCCTCAGGACACCGCGCTGGGCCGGGCAACATGGAGTGTGGGGCACTACGGCGAGGTGTTTGGGGTAACAGCCCCGGAAGCCTACGTGCCCCGCATGACGGACCAGGAGTACACACCGGAGGACGACCCCGGCTCGTTCGTTGGAGAAGATTGGGAAGAAGGGACGCTAGGAGTTGAAGCCTTCCAGGAGCTGCCGGGGAACCACCACGACTGCGTGTGCGACGACCACTACAGGTTACCCCTAATCCCTCAGGAGCAAGCTTACGCTAACCATGAGTCGGAGGAGGAACAGATCACCGCAACGGCCGGCGGCCCCAGCTCGACGGCCTCCCTGCCGGCAGGAGGATCGTGTTGGGGGCTGCAGGAGAGGGGTCGGGAGCCAGGCCCCTCCCCACGACGCGCAAAGCCAGGGGACACCCGGAGGTAGGCCCTCTATCGGGGAGGCTTTGACGACCCTTCCCCCGGGAGAGGACCTGTGGTCGCCGAGGGCACCGCTGGCGTCCCCTTTCCCTCTTTTGTGTCGTCCTGGTAACCAATCGGCTCAAAGGAGGTCAAGGGTGGCGCAAGGCGGGGCCCTCGTCTTGCGATATGAAGCAAGGCCGGTACCTGTGAAGAAGGCCCAGTGCCTGTGAAGCTCGCCGCCCATGACACTCTCACGTAATAATGAGTTGGGGCTGTACACGCCCCGGAGTCTCAGGAGCGCCGGCCTCAGGCCCTGGGGCTCCCTCCCATGCCTAGTGGCAGCACTTAGCTCCACGCTGGTGAGAAGACTTGAAGACCGAAAGACTAGACTAGGTGCCGGACGCGGCCTTTTGCTTTGGGTCTCTCTTTCTATAGCTTTGCTTTCTGGATCTGGATTTAAGTTGAAGCCGAATTATTATCGATGCGCGCGGGGGGTGCCTTTTCTCGTTCGAGCAATTTCTTGCCTTCTGGATCTAGTTTTGTCTGGGACTCATGTCCGTTGCCTTCCCCCTCACGAGCTCCTCGCGAGCTGGACCGCACGAAGCACACACTCACTGAGCGCACACCAGTGCTGCGGTTGGTGCTCACCTCTTGTGGGGCCCCTTCAGACGGGGCAATAAGCTCCGCAGGATTCTCAGAAACTCGCCTCTTCACGACCCAGCTCGAAGCTGGTGCTGACTAAGGTAAACCACGACGGAAAACTCGCCCCCGGATTCACGAGTTCGCGAGGACACATACTCACATCACATAGGGAAGTAAAAACTGCAATTTGCTTACATGAGGGGCTCCCCCTCTCAAAATGCTCTTACAAGTTTTCCAAGGGCCACGCCGAGTTTTGTGTGCAGGATGAAACGACAGGAGAACATGGGATCAGCCAGAAATGTCACTCGCTACATCACCCACGGACGCGTCACTCGTGTCGTCATCGTCTTCGTCGGCATCGTCGCCGCCGTCGGCGACGCCCCCATCGCCGTCGTCAACCACGTCGCCTTCGTCTGCGACGACCACCACCGCGTCATCCTCCGAAGTGAAGGCCTTGACCAACGCGTCCACATTGTCCTCAACCCAACGCGCCAGGTCGCCCCGGACGGCCGTGGGTATGGGGGCGATGGCGGCGTCGAAATCAAAGTTGGGGTCGGCATTCAGAAGGTGGCTGAAGACACGGGAGAAAGCGCGCTCAAGCAGGCCACGACCCCTTTCCTCCACAAGCTGGCGAGCTCTGGCAGATCGAGCCTCCAGGCGCGTCACCACCTCGGTGAAGAAGGTCAGGTGGCTGGCATAGTCATTCGAGTGAGGGGCCGGTGCATCCTCGTCGCAAATATGGCCCAGGGCGGTATTGGCCCTGTTCCGGAGATCCTAAAGCATGGGGGCATGCTCGCGCTCCAGCGTTTGTCATTGGAGCACTTCCTCCGTGTTTTGCCGTGCGACGGCCTCAGTGTCATCAACCTGCCTCCGAAGGGAAAGCAGCTCGACGGGGGCGGAGGCCAAGTCCGCCTGCGCCGTAACCAGGGCGGCAGCCGTGGCTTCCGCACGCCTCTTAGCCTCATCCAACCTGGGCCTGAGGGCAGCGGCCCTGCCCGCATCCTCTGTACCGGCGAGCTTCAGCTTTAGGTCGTACCTACCCTCCAGGTCTGCGCGAACCTCGGCCACCCGGCGATCGACCTCCTCCTCGACTCTGGCCTCGCGAGCCCCGATGGCATCTTATGCTTGAGCAACTTGATGCTCCCTCGTCTCCAGTTGCTCGAGCTCGAGGCTGCGCTCCACGGCTTCCAGGGCCAGTGCCTCCTCAGGCTTCCGGACCTCCTCTTCCTCCGCAGGCGTCCCCCTCAGTGATGCAAGAGCGGCCCTGCGCGCCTCCACCT
This sequence comes from Aegilops tauschii subsp. strangulata, assembly GCF_002575655.3. Classification (NCBI taxonomy): domain Eukaryota; kingdom Viridiplantae; phylum Streptophyta; class Magnoliopsida; order Poales; family Poaceae; genus Aegilops; species Aegilops tauschii. The sequence goes on from NC_053039.3 coordinate 286,517,270, forward strand.
GCTGCTCAAGGGACACACTACAGGCCTGGAGCTCCCACGCGTGCTTCTCCGCAGCCTCGCGATGGCGGTCAGCCTCGCGAGCCTCTTCCAAGGCTCGCGAGCGGGCTTCATGGGCGACCTTAAGGGACGCCTCGGCCTTCGCATTCTCGAGGTCGCGCTGATAGCGACCGAGGTTGATGGCCACTCTCAGCTTGCGCTGCTCCTCCACCAGCCGGAGACCTTCAGCCTCAAGGCGCGAGTCGACACCCGCGAGCTCTTCACCAAGTCGACTCATCGCGCCCATCGCCTCCTGGAAGAGCTCGTGACGAACTACGCTCCGCCCGCGCTCGAGCTCGAACGCTCGGCCCACCTCGTCCTCCACCTCGGGGGCTGCGGGCGGGGCGCCAAGCAGCGCACCACCTCCCGGCAGGGGGCTGGTGATACGTCTCTAACGTATCTATAATTTATGAAGTATTCATGCTATTATATTATCCATCTTGGATGTTTAATGGGCTTTACTATGCACTTTTATATTATTTTTTGGGACTAACTTATTAACCCAGAGCCCAGTGCCAGTTTCTGTTTTTTCCCTTGTTTCAGTGTTTCGCAGAAAAGGAATACCAAACGGAATGAAACCTTCGGAAAAGTTATTTTTGGAAAGAAAGCAATACGGGAGACTTGGAGTGCACGTCAGGGGATCAACGAGGAGAGCACGAGGCAGGGGGCGCGCCCACCCCCCTGGGCGCGCCCTCCACCCTCGTGGGCCCCTCGTGGCTCCCCTTACTGACTTATTTCGCCTATATATTCCCATATACCCTAAAACCTTCAGAGAACAGAATAGATCGGGAGTTTCGCCGCCGCAAACCTCTGTAGCCACCAAAAACCAATCGGGACCCTGTTCCGGCACCCTGCCGGAGGGGGGAACCCTCACCGGTGACCATCTTCATCATCCCGGCGCTCTCCATGACGAGGAGGGAGTAGTTCACCCTCGGGGCTGAGGGTATGTACCAGTAGCTATGTGTTTGATCTCTCTCTCTCTCTCGTGTTCTTGAGTTGGCATGATCTTGATGTATCGCGAGCTTTGCTATTATAGTTGGATCTTATGATGTTTCTCCCCCTCTACTCTCTGGTAATGGATTGAGTTTTCCCTTTGAAGTTATCTTATCGGATTGAGTCTTTAAGGATTTGAGAACACTTGATGTATGTCTTGCGTGGGATACCCGTGGTGACAATGGGGTATTCTATTGATCCACTTGATGTATGTTTTGGTGATCAACTTGCGGGTTCCGCCCATGAACCTATGCATAGGGGTTGGCACATGTTTTCGTCTTGACTCTCCGGTAGAAACTTTGGGGCACTCTTTGAGGTTCTATGTGTTGGTTGAATAGATGAATCTAAGATTGTGTGATGCATATCGTATAATCATACCCACGGATACTTGAGGTGACATTGGAGTACATTAAAAAAATACACTTCCGTGATGATACGTGTTTGTCATAGTAGGTCGCGTTTTTTGTCATGCATGTACATCCATGGCAAATTTATGACAGAATCAAGATAGTCATACCTGTGCTGTCGTAGAAGTGTTCCATGACATTACCAAAATTATCATCACGGAAGTGTCCACTCCCATGACGATAAATCGCGCGTCACAGAAGTGCTTTCGTCAAGGGTGACCGACACGTGGCATCCACCGTAACGGAATGCCTTTAAGCTATCGGGTCGGGTTTTGGATGCGATAACCCGTTAACAGCCCCGACCAATGGGGATTTTCCACGTGTAAAATCATCATTGGCTAGAGGAAACACGTGTCGGCTCATCGTTGGGACAGATGTCATCCACTCACTGGACAGAAGGCGCCTATGATACGTCGACACGTGGCACGGCCCAACAGTGGCCCATTCCTGTGAAAAGGCCGGCCCGTTTGACTTGGTCAAAAGCTGGCGGGCCGGCCCATGGAAAGCCTGTTAACGACCTATTCGCATATAGCCCATTTACAGCCCACTAACCCAAGGCCCTTTACGCCCTATCCGAATTAGGCCCAGTAGCGTCATCTGGGCCATCCAATATGATTCCAGCCCATTTTCACTTCTGGCCCATGTATAGCCCATGATGTCTTTCAGCCCATATGAGGCCCTTTGTAACTCTTGGCCCATCAGTGGCCCGTGCTGAAACTGGCCCGTAATGAACAGTGTATTACTTTACACCCATTAACGGCCCGTGGTGAAACTGTCCCGTAATGAACAGTGTATCACTTTATACCCATTAACGGCGCGTTATTCCGTTGGGCCGTTTCCAGCCCAAGTTAACTTTCGGCCTTCTAAGGGCCCATTTATTCTTGGGCTCATTTGCAGCATTCGGTTACTTACGGCCCGTTACTGTCATTTTCTGCTTGTGGGCCAAATTCAGCCCGTCGTTACAGTCGGCCCATTTGTGGACCGTTAGTCTGCTGGGCCATTTTCATAGCATCACCAAATACGGCCTATTAACGATGGCCCATTATGGTCGGCCCATGAACGGACGATTCCAACTCTAGCCCGTTTACGGCCATAATGCGGTCTGTTTGGCCCATGTTTGGCCAATCGATCATACGGCCCATATAAGGCCCATTGATGATACGGCCCGCAGAAGGCCCATTGTATCTACGGCCCGTAGAAGGCCCATTGTTTCTATGGCCCGTAGAAGGCCCACTGTTTCTACGGCCAGTAGGAGGCCCAGTGTCACTACAGTAAATATTAGCCCATGGTTATTGTGGCCTAGTTTTAAAAAATAGGTTATTGCAGCCACTAGCTAACCGTGGAAAAAGAACTGCAATGACTACAAGAAAACAAATAAACAAGACAACAAGGAAATAAATAAGCAAGCAACTAACGCTAGGCTATCACGGCTATTACACATATTACATCCACTGGGCATCAAAGTTCGCCACCAGTGCAAATATAGGGAACAAAGCAGCATATCATATACACTGGTTGTCAAAGTTGGCGACCAGCGCAAATAAACGCCACAGCAAAACAAATCCAGAACTGAAACCACTTCAGAAGATCTCAAGAAACAATATCCTGGGTACCCATAATGCTAGCAAGATGCTTAGCAAGCTTATTAACTTTCTCTTGTTTGGTGCTTAAATCCTCCAGCGCTTGCTGTTGCACCAGAAAATATGCATCTGAATTCTGCAGGGACTTCCTCAGTCCTTCAGCTTCCTGTCGCAGCACATCTGATCGATGTCTTTCAACTTGAAGTTGAGACTCAAGAAGACGAACTGATTCAGGCAGCGAGTTCGAAGAGCTTATGCCAGCAGTAGTGGCCAGTAACTCGAACACTACATCAAGACAGGACTTTTGGGTTCCCTCACTGTCGTCAAGATAGTTTTTATCAGCTTTCTTGGAGACCAACAGGGATGTCTCACTATCTTGAACCTTATCTGCATTACTTCATTTACCATTGGATAACGCAGTACTGTTCTCCAATATTTTGTCCGCATTCTAAAAGAGAAACAAGCAGACACATCACATGTTTACCATGTTGTATATGAAACTCATTTTTTTAAATGAGTTCAGTAGTAAAGTGGACATGATAATAGCATGAAACAAACATATATCTATGTACCATGGTCACTTTATGGTCTATATAACTAAAAAAGATGGAAAGACATAGTTCAAAATATGAGACAATGTAAACAGGATGACATGACATAACTATATAATGTGTTTATTAAATAGGTTGGCATGCCATAATTCACATACACTCACGGATAGAATGCCATAATTCAAAATATGATGACTGTAAACACTAAACAGGATGAGATGATATAACTATATGATGTCTTTATTAAATGGGTTGCCATGCCATAATTCAGATAGATGATGTGTATGTACTATGTAAACATGATGGCATGATATAATTCAAATATATGATTTATATAGTAAGCAAGTAAGCAGATGGCAATCCATATATGATGTAAAAACTAAGCAATGCAAGACAACATGCATGATATGGGTAATATAACCCTGCCAAGTTTGAGCATAGACCTCAGGGGGGAAATAGGACTGGTCATCAGTCTCTGAATCCTCCTTTGAGGAGCTCTCTGTAACCAGCAAGATGTCTGCTTCATTAGGTAGCATTGTCTGCTCTGAATACCTTGTTTTCACTCCAGATACTTCCATCACCGCTTCAAATGGCTGATGCACAGGAAGAGTAGTTGAATATACAAACGTTGTCGACAAATGGAACACGTAATACAAAAAAATGATAGCATGATATAATTCACATACATGATGATTGGCTAAACAGCATGGCATTGCATAATTCACATATATAATGCCTTTGCAGCAAGATAGCATTGTATAATTCACATATATAATGTCTTGCAACAAGATGGCAATGCACAATTCACATATATGGTAATTAGACACTAAACAGGTGGCATTCACACAAAGCATGTCTAAACTAATCAAATGACATAGCAATGCGAGACACCATACGCATGATATGAGCAACATAACCCTGCCAAGTTAGAGCATACACCTCGAAGGGGGGATAGGACTGGTCATCTATCTCTGAATCCTCCTCTGAGGAGCTATCCGTAACCAGCGAGATATGCGCTTCGTCAGATAGCATAGTCTGCTCTGAATACCTTGTTTTCACTCCAGAATTTGCCATCACCGTGTCAAATGGCTGATGCACACGAAGAGCAGTTGAATGTACTAACATTGTTGACAAATGTAATATGTAACGAAAAAAAGGATGGCCTGATATAATTTACATATAAGATGACTGGCTAAGCAGGATGGCATTGCAAAATTCACATATATGATGCCTGGCTAAACAAGATGGCGTTGCATAATTCACATAAACGATGAATAAACTAAACAGATGGCATTCGCACAAAGGATGTCTAAACTAAGTAGATGACATATTTGATGTATAAAGTAAGCAATGCAAGACACCATATGCATGATATAACCAACATCAGCATGCCAAGTTAGAGCGAAGACCTCAGGGGGTAAATAGGAGTTGTCTTCTCCTTCTGAATCCCCCTCAGAACAGATATCTTCCTCTCGATTACAATCCGAAATGCGTGGACGGGGGGCTGCCTTTGCGCCTACCATGGAGCGACGTCTGCATGAAATTTTATTGCCACACAAGGCTCGTCTCTTTTGCTCTACATGTTCAGTTCCATTGTTTACAATAACTGTCATGCATAGGAATAAAACATAGTGAGATTATGTAAGGAGTGCATGCAGAAATCCAGAGTGATGGTAGCAACCTATGGATAGACCCAAAACCAATAATAGCAGGCAGATAATGGCTTCAGTTAAAAAATACAGATAATGGCTTCTTTACTGTTTGTTTCGCACCCAACATGAAACTCATAGTAGACACCGGAGATTAACCAGATAGTAGATAGATACTATTGATAGCGGCCCCGATATGTACCCCACAACCATTTAAAAACTCAAGTTTGACCATTAGTTTGGAGCTGACTCAGAGTCTAATCGGTGAACATGACGATAAAGTAGCATGTAATATTAAGCGATGCATAACGTAAGCAGACACGAAAGAGTGCAACCTCTCTTGCGGACCCATGTAGTCCTCGAGGTCATCTGCTCGGTTGATGATGGTAATGCAGTTTTCATGGCTGCCAGCGGCGGGGAAGAAGATCTGAGGCGGCGAAAGACAGTCTGGAGGCCGGATCCTTGTTGTGCTGGACCCTTCTGTCGTTGGAGCAGCTGAGCTGGGGTGGACGACGGCGCAGCAGGAGCGGGACAAATTACGCAAGGTTTTCTTTGACAACTATCTGTAAGAGAAGTAATTCTGTAAGGGCTCGTTTGAATTGGAGGATTCCAACAATGCAAGGATAGGAAATAGACAGGAATAGGATAGGAATGCACGTGCAAAACAGAGAATTTGAAAACACAGGATTTCTGCCAATCTGGGTGTTTGATTCACAACAATTGGAAGATCACATGATGCAAAGAAGCATGGTGAGATTAAGTCAAACCACAAGAAAATGTACGGTTATAATGCTATTATGCTACTATCTCTTAGTCTTGTGCTTCATGAATAGGAATTTGAAAAGGAGGACAAGTGAAAATTAAAATTCCTACATTTTTTCTTTCAAGGAGACACTAAAGGAACAAATCCGTGTGCTCAGTGGACAATATATATATAATGTAGAGTAAAAAAGAGATGCAACAAGTGTACAACCTCTTTGGCGAAGCCATGTCGATCTCAGCGTGATTGGGTTGGCCGGTGAGGATGCTCCGGCTGACTTTGCTATCGGAGGAGGGGAAGAAGATCTTATGCGTCTGGAGATGGAGCCCGAGGTACTGCTCCGCTGTGATGGAGGGTTTCGTCGTTGGAGCAGCTCCGATGAGTTGTACGATGCCGAGGCTGAAGTAGGACAAGAGAGACAACGAACAACGTTAACCTGAGTGGAATTCTAATAGCATCTCCAATACATGACGTAAAATACATAACCACAAAGTGCTAGATGTAAAATACATCAGCCGCTCATCTCTGAACTTAACTGTCGAAACTGAACTTAACTGTCGAAACTGAACTTAACTGTCGAAACTGAATTTTGCTGTCGAAACTGAATTTTGCTGTCAAACTGAACGCATTAGCAAGGTGAGGCTACACGTCGGTTGACTGGCTTTTTCATCTCTGGTCAGTTGATTTTGCAGCCGTTGGATACGAAATCAAGGGCTTGCGGTTCATCTTCAACCTCCACCCCCCTGAGCCGCTAGCCACCACCGGCCAAACAGCAGCCCCACTCCGCCCGCGGCCGGCGGTGCGCCGCCCCGCCCGCCCCGAAAACACTCCCCACCGCCGGTCCGCCCCGGCCATCCCTCTAGGCCCCCCCGTGCCGAGCTTTTTCTCCAGTGATCCCCACGCCACCGCCCCGCCAACGCCCCGCCACCGCCGGCGACCACCGCCCCCATCCTGAACCCTAAGATAGATAGTGGGGTACCTCTCCGGCGAGCCCCCCTCCCCGCTGCGGCTGGTTCTTCCTTCACCCCGGCGAGCCCCCCACCCCCTGAAAATCGACTGACCCAAAAGTCGATTCAGTCGACTGAAGTGTAGCTAAATCGGAGCAGCATCGCAAGCAAGAGCAAGAGCGAGAGCAGCAGCGCGAGCAAGAGCAATAGCAAGAGAAGACCAGGCAGGGGACCGGGAGCAAGAGCAGAGCAGTAGCGCGAGCGAGAGCTAAAGCAGCAGCAGCTCCTACTGATGTGGACGTCGCCGCCGAGGAAGCGACGTCGTGGAGGAAGTGGCCGGCGACGCCGCCGTGGATGGAGCCGCGCCGTGTCAGCTCGGGACCAAGCGCCGGCAGCACCGTGAGATCGAATCAAGAAGAAAATGCGGCGATTAGTGTACAACCTCTTTGGTGGCGCCGATTAGGCCGCAGCTTCATCCGAGGAAACGGTGATGATGATGCTCTTCCAGTGGTGCAGGTGAAGACGGCGGTGTGGGAATGGAGGTGGCGCGAAAGACGAGGGGATCATCGGGGCAGCTCCTTGGAGGTGGAGGACGGGGTGGCTGAACCGGCGGGACGATGAGATCGATGACGGATCCTCATCCAATACGGTGGATGAGGGACGTCGAGGTGTTGCTGTGGACGACGTCGTCGGGGAAGAGGCTTCGCTGGGTGGCGGTCGGAGCAGGGTGTGGGGTTTCGTCGCGGGTTTTCGCGGCCTCGGTGTACGAATGGGTGGGCGGATGGGATGGCAGTGGGGAACCATGGCTTAGAGACGCGCTTGTCCGAAAGGTGGGGTAAGTTACGAAAGTACCCCCACCGATTTGAGGCGGTTCTTTTGGTTCAGGGGTACCACGGGCATTTCGCGTGTCGGGATTTCACAGGAGGTGGGAGTTTTCGCGCGTGTTGTAATTTCGGAATTGCAAGGCGCGGGTTGAGATGGAGGGAGTTGTCGGAGCACAACGAGACAAAGATATATATCTTAAATATTTCGGGCTAACAAGGCGTGGGTTGAAATTTCCGGACAAGCCTAACGTGTACTGTACCAAATCAATGCGCACTACAAGTGTGTAGCGACCAGACATCAAATAGTCTGATCTACCGTGCACCAGTGTCATCCCTGGATCAGTAATGCTGACACGCACAGTACTTGGAGGATTTATAACAGAGTAGCAATCACACACTTATTACATCGAGTATCTCAAGAGAGAAATACGTATGACAAATATGGCTTAAGGCCATCTAAAATGATAATAGCGGAAGACTTGGAAGATAAGTGAGTCTATCAACTCCAACGGCATCACTGAGTATAAGACCACGACCTAAGGCACCTTACTCGTCGTCTGAAAAGTCTGCAACATGAAACGTTGCAGCCCGAAAACGGGTCAGCACATGGAATATGCTGGCAATGTAACACATAGAGAGTAATGAACATAATAATGCTATACTACATGCATATATGGCTGGTAGAAGGCTCTATGGTTACAGTTTTGCAAAAAGCCAATTTTTCCCTACTGCAAAGGAATAAATTTTATTTAACTATCATGGTGGTTGTTAAACATTGAGAATGGTTGACAGCATTCTCAATCCCAATTAAGTATCATCATCAAACCCAACAAAATTAATTAAAGTAACATGATGAGATTCACATGATAATCCAAGTACTAGATACTCAAGATGTCTATAACCGGGGACACGGCTAACCATGATTAGTTTATACACTCTGCAGAGGTTTGTGCACTTTTCCCCACAAGACTCGATCGCCTCCGCTTGATTCTCGCACTACATGATGTTTGAGAAACGGATGACCGAGACACAGTCTTTCAGAAACAATAACTCTTTACTCCGGGTGGACAGTTACACCTACTTTCCCCTACATCTGCTAGCCCACCTCTTCAAGAGATCATGTGACCTACTCAACTATGCTAGAGCCCATAATAGCTTGTGGCTGCACACGGAAGCTTCTAGCATGAATAATCTCATGATCCCTTTGAGCCTGGGTGGCGGTCCTTAGAAAAACAGGCAACACTGGATTCCCCAGGTGCCTCAATCCACCCAGATGTGTGTTTTAGTTGCCACCTTAAGTAAACCTTTAATTAACAATCTCACATCTGTCATGGATACACTCACCCAATCCACGTCTACTGGCATAGCATAGCAATATAAGCAAACGTAGAAGTAACTCCCAAGGTTTGATAACAAAACAGGTAATAGGTACTACCTCATCTACTTCCCGATTCCCACAGTTTAAATCAGATCCTAACCATGCAATGTTTGAGGGTTGATCTAATGCAATAAAACTGGGTAGTAAAGAGGTATGATCAAAGTGTTACTTGCCTTGCTGATGATCCGTGAAACTTAGAGATTCGAAGTAGCAAGCGGCGCACTCCGGGTACTCTATCGCAAACAAACAAGCATACAATAAGCACACTTCAAATGCACAGGTAAAACTCAATAAAGATCTAACCAGAAAGTTCAACTTAAGAACTCCGGTTTGCAAAAAGAATCAAATCAAAGGAAGCAACGAAAGTCAAACGGCGAAAGAAACAAGCTTCGTTTACTAATCTGGATCTAGGTCAAATTTTACAGTAGCAAAAACTTGTTTGAGTTGGTTAAACGGAAAGAGAATTTTGAGACAAAACTCTAGGCGCTTGAATCGCCTGATTCCGATAAACGAGCGAAAAGATAAACTAAAACGAAAAACAGATCGGAAATCGCGATCTGGAATAATCACGGAAAATCCGAGAAAAATAAAACTGACGAACAGTTAAACGAACGGACGTTCGTTAACTGCGACTAACCGACGAACACGTTCGTTAAAATGAACGGATCGGCGAACGTTCACTAACTAACTAAACCGAAGAAAAAAATAAACCGATCTATTTAAAAAAAATAAACCTAGGGTTTCGGAAAAAATAAACCGAAACGGTTTTTGTTTTAAAACCGGCACGGCGGCGGCGGCTTCGGTTATACCTCGGTGAGGTATTCTGGCGGGCGGGACGGGGCTCCGGCGGGGTCTTCGGGGTGCGGCAAGGCTCTGGTGTCGGGACGGGGTGAGGGAGGCGGCGGGGTGGCGGGGTATATATAGGTGGGGGGGAAGGGGTGCCGTGGGGGAGGGGGCAAGGCGGCGGCGTCGTGACCGATCGGGACACGGGCGGCGGCGGCTAGGTCTCGAGGTGGGAGACGGCTCGGGGTGGGCTGGGCCGCGCGGCTGGGCTTCGGCCCAGTCGGGCGCTCGCGATTTTTTTAAAATAATATCGCCGAACCTAAAAAACTCGTAGATAAATAAATAAAAATCCAAAAATGCCAAAACAAATTTTCTTTGTCTAATTAAAATAATTAGAACAAGATGAACATTTTCTTGGCCCAAAAATGCAGTTTTGAAAACGTGCAATTTTTCTATTGCAAATAAAATCCGAATAAAATCAAATATTTGATTTTAATATTTTTCCTCCAATATTTCAATTATTTTGGAGAAGTCATATTTTCTCCTCTCATATATTGTAATATGAAATATTTTTCGAAGAGAAAAATAAATTAAACCAAAATCCTCGTTTCATTATTTGATAAAAATCAAATATGAAAACCGCGAAAATCCCCAACTCTCTCCGAGGGTCCTTGAGTTTCTTAGGATTTTCGAGGATTTGCCAAAATACAATAAAATATGCTATGAAATGATGATCTAATGTATAACATTCCAAATTGAAAATTTGGGATGTTACAAACCTACCCCCCTTAAGATGAATCTCGCCCTCGAGATTCGGGTTGGCTAGAAAATAGGTGAGAGTGGTTCTTCCGTAGATCTTCCTCTCGCTCCCAGGTGGCTTCGTCCTCGGTATGGTGACTCCACTGAACTTTGCAAAACTTGATAACCTTGCTGCGGGTGACTCGGCTGGCATACTCAAGAATCTTAACTGGTTTCTCCTCATAGGTCAAGTCACTATCCAGCTGAATCGCTTCCAATGGCACCGTATCTATCAGTGGTATCTCAGCCATCTCTGCGTGGCACTTATTCAACTGGGAAACGTGAAATACATCATGAACTCCTGACAATCCTTCAGGCAATTCCAGTTTGTAAGCAACTTCTCCCATACGCTCCAAAATTTTGTATGGTCCTACAAAACATGGCGCTAACTTTCCTTTAACTCCAAAGCGCTTAACTCCTCGAAGTGGTGATACTCGTAGGTAAACTCTGTCTCCGACTTCGTAAACTGTCCCCTTGCGTTTAGAATCCGCATAACTCTTCTGCCTGGACTGGGCTACCTTGAGCCTATCGCGAATCAATTTCACCTTCTGTTCTGATTCCTTAATCAAGTCTGGTCCAAACAACTGGCGATCTCCAACTTCGTTCCACAACAAGGGTGTTCTACACCTCCTTCCGTACAAAGCTTCAAAAGGGGCCATCTTCAAACTGGATTGATAACTGTTGTTGTAAGAGAACTCTGCATACGGCAAATTGTCGTCCCAACTAGATCCATAATCTAGCACACAAGCTCTTAGCATATCTTCCAAAATCTGATTGACTCTCTCGGTCTGTCCGTTTGTCTGTGGGTGAAAGGCTGTACTGAACTCTAGCCTGGTACCCAAAGTTTCATGTAACTGATTCCAAAACTTTGAAGTAAACTGGGTTCCTCTATCTGATACAATGGTCCTCGGAACTCCATGCAGACATATGATCCTGGTCATGTATATCTTTGCCAACTTAGCACTGGTGTAAGTGGTCTTCACTGGGATGAAATGAGCTACGTTCGTCAAACGATCGACTACAACCCATATTGAGTCATAGCCTGAACGAGTCCTGGGCAATCCCGTGATAAAATCCATGCCTAGTTTATCCCATTTCCATTCGGGTATCGGCAATGGCTGTAGCAATCCTGCTGGCTTCTGATGCTCCGCCTTCACTCTCTGACATACATCACAAACTGCTACATACTCCGCAATATCTTTCTTCATTCCGGTCCACCAGAAAGTATCCTTCAAATCCAAATACATCTTGGTATTTCCTGGGTGAATCGAAAATGGTGAATCATGGGCCTCTTGCAAGATCAACTTCCTGATCTCCGGATCATTGGGCACATAAACGCGGTCCTCAAACCATAAGGTATTATGCTCATCCTTGCGAAATCCTTTGGCTTTTCCTTTGCTCATCCTTTCCTTTATTTCTGCAATCTCCTTGTCTATCTTCTGAGCTTCTCTGATCTTTTCCATCAGGGTAGACTGAATCTCCAACGTTGCTACATAGACTCTCAGAACTATTTTCAAACGTAGTTCGCGAAGATGCTCGGCTAACTCCTGGGGTAACTCTCCTGTCATGAGGGTGTTAACATGGCTCTTGCGGCTCAACGCATCAGCTACTACGTTAGCCTTCCCTGGGTGATAATGCAATCTCATATCATAATCCTTAATGAGCTCCAACCATCTCCTTTGCCTGAGATTCAACTCCTTCTGCGTGAAAATGTACTTCAAACTCTTGTGATCCGTGTACACCTCACAATGGTTTCCGATGAGAAAATGTCTCCATGTCTTCAACGCATGCACTATGGCTGCTAACTCCAAATCATGCGTGGCATAATTCTTCTCATGGGGTTTAAGTTGTCGTGAAGCATATGAAACAACTCTTCCCTCCTGCCTTAGCACTGCTCCAAGTCCTCGACGTGAAGCGTCGCAATATACTTCATAATCCTTGCGTTGATATGGCAGAATCAACACTGGTGATGTAACCAAACGTTTCTTCAACTCTTGGAAACTAGCTTCACATTCCTCAGTCCAATTGAACTTGGTGTCCTTCTTTAACAGCTCTGTCATGGGCTTAGCAATCCTCGAGAAATTCTCAATGAACCTCCGGTAGTATCCTGCAAGTCCAAGAAAACTCCGGATCTCTCCAACTGATGCGGGTGATTCCCAGTTTGTCACAGTGTCGACTTTGGTGGGGTCTACTGCTATTCCTTCTCCGAATATAACATGTCCGAGGAATCCAACTTCCTTCAACCAAAACTCACATTTGCTGAACTTGGCGTATAACTGATGTTCTCTGAGCTTCTCAAGTACCAAACGCAAATGTTCCTTATGCTCCTCTTCATTCTTGGAGTAGACTAAAATATCATCAATGAACACTACGACGAACTTATCCAAAAACTCCATAAACACTTTGTTCATCAGGTTCATGAAATAGGCAGGTGCGTTAGTCAGACCAAATGACATAACGGTATACTCATATAGCCCATACCTGGTGGTAAAAGCCGTCTTAGGTATATCCTGCTCTCGAATCTTTAACTGATGGTATCCTGATCATAGATCGATCTTGGAAAATACCTTAGCTCCTTGTAATTGGTCAAACAAATCATTGATCATCGGCAGTGGGTACTTATTTTTGATGGTCACTTCATTCAATCCTCGATAATCAACAACCATCCTTAACGATCCATCCTTCTTCTCCACTAGAAGTACGGGTGATCCCCAAGGTGACGAACTTGGGCGAATATAGCCTTTATCCAGTAACTCCTTAATCTGCTTCTTAATTTCCTCCAAATCCTTAGCGGGCATCCTGTACGGTCTCTTAGATATTGGCCCTGTGCCTGGCAAAAGTTCAATCAAAAACTCTATGTCTCTATCTGGTGGCATGCCTGGCAACTCTTCTGGAAATACATTCGGGTAATTCTTCACCACTGGTACTTCTTCCTGTACAACTCCAGATAAGGAATTTACTTGAGTCCTCTTCGGCACATGCCGGGATACATACTTAATCCTTCTTCCTTATGGGGTGGTAAGCAAAATCGTCTTACTGGCGCAATCGATGTTTCCCCCATACATCGATAGCCAATCCATACCCAATATTACGTCCAAACCTTGCGACTCCAAAACTATTAGGTCTGAGGGGAAAACATGCCTACCTATGGCCAATGGCATCTGAAAACATCCTTGGCTTGCCATATACTCTCCTCCTGGCGAGGTTACTAACATAGGTGTTCTGAGAACTTTGGTGGGCAACTTAAACTTATCCACAAATCCCCTTGATATGTATGAATGCGATACACCAGTATCAAAAAGAACGATTGCAGTAAATGACTTAACCAAAAACTTACCTATTACTGCATCAGGCTGGGCTTCAACCTCCTCCACGTAAATGTGGTTCACTTGTCCTTTATTGAAAGGGTTAGGCTTCTTCCCAAAGCTTCCATTGCCATTTCCATTCTTAGCTTCCGGGCATTCAGTTGCATAATGTCCAGTCTTCTGGCACTTGAAACAAGTAACGTGGCTTAGATCCCTCTTGGCTGGGGTAGATGGGTTATTACGGTTCTGCCCGTTGCTTCCTCCATTCCCATTACCATTCTTGGGTCCACTATGGTTGTGCGAACCTCCTCCATGGGTATGCTGAAAAGGTCCTCTCGAATTTGGGGTAAAACGTGGCTTCTGATGAGCTCCAGAATTGTACTTCCCTTGTCCATACTTCCTCTTGCGGCTTTCAATATGCTGCTGCTTCCCTTCAATTATGAGAGCTCTATCTACCAACTCCTAGTAGTTGTTGAAGGTTGCTACCATTAACTGCATGCTCAACTCATCATTCAGTCCTTCCAGAAACTTCTCCTGCTTGGCTGCATCTGTAGCAACGTCATCTGGAGCATAACGTGCTAACTTACTAAAGTCCTCCACATACTGGCCTACGGTGCGTCCTCCTTGGCGTAGGTTGCGAAACTCACGCTTCTTCATAGCCATAGCTCCTGCTGAAACATGGGCAGTACGGAAAGCTTGCTGAAACTGGTCCCATGTGACAGTGTCAATAGGGTATGTGGCTGTGTAATTCTCCCACCATGATGCTGCGGGTCCATCAAGCTGATGTGCGGCAAAACGCACTCTCTCCGCATCTGTGCATCCTGCAGTGGTCAACTCCCTTCCAACTTTGCGGATCCAATCATCTACAACAATCGGCTCGGTGCTGCAGGAAAACACCGGCGGATTTAGCCTCAAGAAACGGGCTAAGTGATCAATAGGTGGTGGTGGTGGGTTGTTGTTGTTGTTGCCTTGGTTCTGTACTAACACTTGCATCAGGGCATTCTGCTACTGAATCAACTGAGTGATCTCCGGTGGGAAAACAAATCCGGTGTCGCGTCTCGGAGGCATCTGATAGGTTTAGAAAAGATGAGAATTTAGAATAGAATGAGGTCTAGAGGGAAAACACTACCCATATGCACATGAGACAAACACAATCAATATCACTCAATCAATTCAAACAAGGCATACAATCGATCTAACTATCGTTACAAAGTGCTCGGACTATACTATATACATGGGGGAATACTACTACTGATTATGGTGGTCTACTAGAAATTTTGATCGGTCGAAGACTCCATGATATCTGCTCCAACTTCATCAACAAAGTCATCTTCACTGGGGTCCGAGTCGGTGTCGTCGATGATGATGTAGTTATCCGGGCAAGTAGAATCGTCATCTTCTCCTCCTGGTGCTGGGTCTCCCATGAATACTCCGATCTTCTGTGTCAGGTCGCCGTTCTTCCTCACTAGTGCGACGATTTCCTCCATATAATCCTCGCGTGTAGCCTTGAGTTCTTCCTCCAACTCCGTGATCTTGGTCAAGGCCTTCTTCAGATCTACCATGTCTGCGCACATCTGGTTCTCCTGGCGATGAATGTGTTGGTTTTGCTCCTGGATGAAAGCTGCAATTGATCCATCCTTCTTGGTGCTGATCATCTCGGCATCCACAAATCTGATAGATAGTATCCTTAAGCTCCCTGTGGTAGACTTCTCCAATGCGTCCCACAGAGATGTGGGCTGCCATGCTCTTCCCTAAACTCCAGGTTGGTGCATCAAAGGAAAACTCTATAGGCTCAGTGACTGGCGTAAACGTCCTTCCTGGAACTTGAACTTGAATCTTCCAGCGCTCCTCTTCGGGTACTGTGGCGTTGTAAGTCCCGGTGAAGCTTGGTATTCCGATGTTCAGGTACTTAGTGACTTCCTTCAAGTGTCGTCCAAAAGGTGTATCTTCATCCGGTTGCATGAACTTGTTCCTTGCATCCGCCATTCCTAAAAGAGTAGAAAGTGGAGAGGAGTCAGAAATGAGAAGAGAGTAGTGTTCTAGGGTTTCAGCTTAGTGGTCGTGTCCTACAGTCAGCGTGTGCTCTGATACCACCTTTGTAGCGACCAGACCTCAAATAGTCTAATCTACCGTGCACCAGTGTCATCCCTGGATCAGTAATGCTGACACGCACAGTACTTGGAGGATTTATAACAGAGTAGCAATCACACACTTATTACATCGAGTATCTCAAGAGAGAAATAAGTATGACAAATATGGCTTAAGGCCATCTAAAACGATAACAGCAAAAGACTTGGAAGATAAGTGAGTCCATCAACTCCAACGGCATCACTGAGTATAAGACCACGACCTAAGGCACCTTACTCGTCGTCTGAAAAGTCTGCAACATGAAACGTTGCAGCCCGAAAACGGGTCAGCACATGGAATATGCTGGCAATGTAACACATAGAGAGTAATGAACATAATAATGCTATACTACATGCATAATGGCTGGTAGAAGGCTCTATGGTTACAGTTTTGCAAAAAGCCAATTTTTTCCTACTGCAAAGGAATAAATTTTATTTAACTACCATGGTGGTTGTTAAACATTGAGAATGGTTGATAGCATTCTCAATCCCAATTAAGTATCATCATCAAACCCAACAAAATTAATTAAAGTAACATGATGAGATTCACATGATAATCCAAGTACTAGATACTCAAGATGTCCATAACCGGGGACACGGCTAACCATGATTAGTTTATACACTCTGCAGAGGTTTGTGCACTTTTCCCCACAACACTCGATCGCCTCCGCTTGATTCTCGCACTACATGATGTTTGAGAAACGGATGACCGAGACACAGTCTTTCAGAAACAATAACTCTTTACTCCGGGTGGACAGTTACACCTACTTTCCCCTACATCTGCTAGCCCACCTCTTCAAGAGATCATGTAACCTACTAAACTATGCTAGAGCCCATAATAGCTTGTGGCTGCACACGGAAGCTTCTAGCATGAATAATCTCATGATCCCTTTGAGCCTGGGTGGCGGTCCTTAGAAAAACAGGCAACACTGGATTCCCCAGGTGCCTCAATCCACCCAGATGTGTGTTTTAGTTGCCACCTTAAGTAAACCATTAATTAACAATCCCACATCTGTCATGGATACACTCACCCAATCCACGTCTACTGGCATAGCATAGCAATATAAGCAAACGTAGAAGTAACTCCCAAGGTTTGATAACAAAACATGTAATAGGTACTACCTCATCTACTTCCCGATTCCCACAGTTTAAATCAGATCCTAACCATGCAATGTTTGAGGGTTGATCTAATGCAATAAAACTGGGTAGTAAAGAGGTATGATCAAAGTGTTACTTGCCTTGCTGATGATCCGTGAAACTTAGAGATTCGAAGTAGCAAGCGGCGCACTCCGGTACTCTATCGCAAACAAACAAGCATACAATAAGCACTCATCAAATGGACAGGTAAAACTCAAATAAAGATCTAACCAGAAAGTTCAACTTAAGAACTCCGGTTTGCAAAAAGAATCAAATCAAACGAAGCAACGAAAGTCAAACGGCGAAAGAAACAAGCTTCGTTTACTAATCTGGATCTAGGTCAAATTTTACAGTAGCGAAAACTTGTTTGAGTTGGTTAAACGGAAAGAGAATTTCGAGACAAAACTCTAGGCGCTTGAATCGCCTGATTCCGATAAACAAGCGAAAAGATAAACTAAAACGAAAAACAGATCGGAAATCGCGATCTGGAATAATCACGGAAAATCCGAGAAAAATAAAACTGACGAACAGTTAAACGAACGGACGTTCGTTAACTGCGACTAACCGACGAACACGTTCGTTAAAACGAACGGATCGGCGAACGTTCACTAACTAACTAAACCGAAGAAAAAAATAAACCGATCTATTTAAAAAAAATAAACCTAGGGTTTCGGAAAAAAATAAACCGAAATGTTTTTTTTTAAACCTACACGGCGGCGGCTTCGGTTATACCTCGGCGAGGTATTCCGGCGGGCAGGACGGGGCTCCGGCGGGGTCTTCGGGGTGCGGCGAGGCTCGGCCGTCTTGACGGGGTGAGGGAGGCGGCGGGGTGGCGGGGTTTATATAGGTGGGGGGGAGGGGTGCCGTGGGGGAGGGGGCAAGGCGGTGGCGGCGTCGTGTCCGATCGGGACACGGGCGGCAGCGGCTAGGTCTCGAGGTGGGAGACGGCTCGGGGTGGGCTGGGCCGCGCGGCTGGGCTTCGGCCTAGTCGGGCGCTCGCGATCTTTTTTTTAAATAATATCACCGAACCAAAAAAAATCGTAGAAAAATAAATAAAAATCCAAAATGCCAAAACAAATTTTCACCGTCTAATTAAAATAATTAGAACGAGATGAACATTTTCTTGGCCCAAAAATGCAGTTTTGAAAACGTGCAATTTTTCTAATGCAAATAAAATTGCAAATAAAATCCGAATAAAATCAAATATTTGATTTTAATATTTTTCCTCCAATATTTCAATTATTTTGGAGAAGTCATATTTTCTCCTCTCATATATTTTAATATGAAATATTTTTGGAGACAAAAATAAATTAAACCAAAATCCTCGTTTCATTATTTGATAAAAATCAAATATGAAAACCGCGAAAATCCCCAACTCTTTCCGAGGGTGCTTGAGTTGCTTAGGATTTTCGAGGATTTGCCAAAATGCAATAATATATGCTATGAAATGATGATCTAATGTATAACATTCGAAATTGAAAATTTGGGATGTTACAAAGTGTCATTCAAAACTTTGAATTCATGTTATGTTCAATTAAAATATTTCGCTACGTGTATAATGCATGCAACCTACTACTCAAATGAACGTTTTAGTGCATTCCAAACGTATATACTACCGCTTCAATATGAACTAAATTTGAATTCGTTTCTCTATTTGAATACGATCTACAGTAATGATTGTTGTGAAGTCAAAGCATTTGAATTCATTTCTCTCTTTTAATAAGATCTACAATCATCATTATTGTCAAGTTAAACCATCGTTTGTGTATTATCTTCACAGCACACCACATGATTAGTCTCGAGTTACATATGAACTATGTGTACTATATGAACTCGAACTAGATTTTTTGAATCCACTTTATTTTGATTTCAAATCACATTACATTTCTTGCTCTAGCTAGATCTTCATAATCTAAACCATGTCTCATATGTATAATGTGTTTATCACATTATGTATGGTGCCCCGCCCCTACGCCTACAAGTATTTAGATGTGAGTTGCAAACACCACACATTACCACAAATTCAAATAAAATGTGAGAATGTTCGATATATAGTATTGTTTAGATTGTTCGATATTTAGTTGTAAGCTGCAAACGCCACACATTATCACAAATTCAAATAAAATGTGAGATTGTTTGATGTATAGTATGGTTTAGATTGTTCGGCATTTAGCTGTGAGTTGCAAACGCCATGCATTATCACATTATGGTATAACATGTGCACAACACGTGTATCACCGCTATATTCATGCATGCAATGTTTAAAACACTATGATCTCCTATTCAAATATATGAATCCGCTTTCATATCAAATTATGATCTTTGTTAGTCTCTTACACCCACACAATCCTCTAACCTTTGTAGCTACCACTAACTTTCTCTCGTGCATGCACACGCCCTCCTCGCCCTCCCCCTCCCTCGGCATTCTATCCACTGGGCACATTCATTTTTTTCTTTAGGTCGTTCTCCCTGAGTCTCCACAACTCCTTTCCGACACACACCGATCGATAAACCTCTCCAGCGATGCCTGCCTACAACATGCACACACACCTTCAATCTCCTCCTTTATGTGTCCTTGCCTCGTGTCTCTCATACGGTCAGACACACGTGTAAACTCTCGCCCCTCTTTTCATCGATCTCACAACCATTCTCTCTGTCTATCCGTCTCGCTGGGCCTGATTTTCCTCTAACAAATGGACGTACACCGACCGATCTCTCGCTATACATATAGCTAGCTAGGTCCTTATAACTCGTTTTTACCCACACGTCAATCGATCTACCTCATTAGTTGTGTCTCTCTCTTCCTCCGACAAAAAAACAATTGATCTACCGATCTAGTTAGGTTTGCTTACCAAACACATGGTTCCCCTTCATCATCCATGGATGCGTCCCGACAGATCTATCACGCACAGGCACACACAGAAACACATCCCCACTCTTATTGATAACATTGCAGTTCCACCCTCAGTTTGTCTAGTAGGCCTCTCCCACCATCTTCGAGAAGCAACTCCATCACCCATCCAGCACTCTACCCCTCTCCCTCCCTCTCTCTCTCCTCTCTCTCTCTCTCTGTCCCATCATATTTCCCGTCCTTCAGTTATGTATGGATGTCGACCGATCTCCCTCAAGACATAGCTGGGTCTCTCCTTCTCAACACATATACGAGTCGTTCTACCTCTATAGTTAGGCCTCTGCCTACCCCTCCCCCCACACACACTGATACATCGAGCGCTCTAGTCATGTCTCCCTGCCACACACAAACTTGACATGTGCCCTCTAACGTTCCGGTAGGCCAGTCGCCCTATATCTTTGACTTGCAGACACACACAATTTCGATGGCTCTCTTCATCGATCACGCACCCACCCACTTGATCCTCTCTTCGACTCTATCGATAGCTATGACCGCTCCCACTCTTCTCGTGGATTGCCCGACCCTCTATGTATGATATGGATAGGCCTCCATTTCACACACATTGCATGCAAAATTTTGTTTGAGATGTCATCGACACATATTCCCACAAACAATTCACCGCAAAACAAAAAACACTCACAAACGCGGTTTGTATCTCTCACACACACCCACGTAGGTGGGGGACGTGCACGAAGAGAAGAGGTGCATGCACGGCGCACGTACTCCCGTCTCTTTCCCAACCACACCCGCGCGGGTACACGGTGGAGCTCATTTTTGTACGAAAAAGGCAGCCCACGTGGTAATTTGGCACGTGTACTGGTTGTCCACTTGGTGGAGGGAGGATCGTCTACCACGGGTGAACAAACAAATTGCGACTTGACGTGTTATGTTAAAAAAAGAGGCAAACCATGTGGGGCCTACCTTAGAGGCAAGGCTCTATACACTGGAGTACTTTTGGTGTGTCCCGTCAACTCGTAGAACGAGGAGAAGCTTGCTTAGTACGCCGTCTCCCTCGCCCACGGGCGCGGTGGCTCGCAGGATGAGGTGAAGCTTGCTCCGCCTTACGCCCGCTCCCTCGCCCATGCGCGCGGTGGCTCGCAGGATGAGGAGAAAAAAATTTACTACTCCCTCCGTTTACTCCTCGTCCCTACTACCTTGGTTATAGAGATTATATCATATTGTTTGGAATATATATGTCCTTTAGTAGATTTCAATATGAACTACTAGTACATACTCCAAACACTGATGTATATAGACGTATTTTAGACTGTAGATTCACTCATTTTGCTCCGTATGTAGCACTCTCCCTCGCCCCTTGACCCTTGCCCATGTGGTGGACGTGCAACAATTCATTCGATCTCATATAGTCAGAACGATATATACTGCACTACCATTATTGCTCGACTTCCCGAAGAGGCGAAGAGCCAATCGCAAGGTTAATATTTTGGAGATGCCAAGCGCAAGGTTATAGGAGAACGAGTAGTAGGTGCCGCGTCATTTATAAATAAAGTTTTTTTCTTCTTCAGTGGAACGTACGCAATATGATAGGTTCATATGGAGAGAAAAGGAAACCGCTCCACTATATACATAGTCAGGACGGGCCAGCCTACACGGTTGCTTGCTGGGGTTGCTCTCTTCACACTCTCTCGCACAAAACGACTGTGGCCACATCTCTAACATCCCGGCGGATCACGTCCGCTTGGGGAAGGGGTGGATGCTTAGTGTAGATGCGGTGGCCGTCACCGACGGCGAAAACCCACTGTCGGCACGTCCCGATCAGGGGTCCCCGCCGTTCTCTCTCACAAAGCCGGTGAGGTTGCCTTCGTCCCTTGCTCACTGCCGCGACGTGGGCAGTTGCCGCCTCCCGCCGCCCTCCTCAAGGTTGAGCTACGTCCCTTTACAGCCGGCTTGCACCACTGCTCCAGCTGCCCACATCACTCCCTGTGGATATTTCTCTACTTCTTTGCCCCGCACATACCTCTACTAGCTTCTACGTACTGTATATGTGATGAGTTTATGTCTCATCAACTAGTCCCAGTAATCTTATTCTAATCACGCTTCTTCAATTTCTTTGCCACAGGGATGCTCATCTCGATTTTGGTGAAACTGCACAAAATGATCCGATGGTCAAAAGGTTGCAAACTTCATTTATTAGGAAGCTCGAACGTTGCCAGCAAATTGAAGCCTGGTCAGGGTTCACGGTTCAAGGGCTAGGGACTGCATGGATCATTTTTTTCTTTAGCTGACTCTGTTCCAAAATAAGTGTCAACTTTAGTAGTAGTACAACTTTGTACTAAAGTTTGCACAAAGTTGAGACACTTATTTTGGAACGGAGGGAGTACATATTTGCTATGATCTGTCAATCATTGGGATGCAATAGCATGCATGTTAGTCTCCTTTGTATTTGATGAAATGTTGCAACGGGCAACCTTGGACGCAAGATACATGTAACAGAAGCTGGAAGCTTCATAGCATTGTACAAATTTATCTCGCTGATAAATTACAGTACATGCTATACTAGTACTTCCTCCGTTCCTAAATATAAGTCTTTGTAGAGATTTCACCATGAACCACATGCGGATGTATATAGATGCATTTTAAGTGTAGATTCATTCATTTTGTTCCGTATGTAGTGGAATCTCTACAAAGACTTATCTACTAGTAATAGCTAGCCCCCACGATCTAGTAATAGCTAGCCCCCACGACTAGGAATTCTCTATCCTCTCCTTGAGCCACATCATCAAAATTGATGTAGCCATTAGATGAAGTAAATTAGTCCATAATAGCCGTCTGATCTAGACATTGAGAGGCTCCGCACTAAGCCACATGCAAGCATGCAGAAATACCGTGGCACATGCATGTGAGTGGGTTTTAAATCACATCGACATGTCTGCATGCAAGCATGCACCGGTAGCATGCATGTAAGTGAGCTTTTAAGTCCCATTAACATGTCAAAAAGAAAAATATAATCCCATTATGCAGTAGGAGTTGGCTGATCTTTTTTCCTTACGTGGGATGATCTAAATGATGATGGCAGTTTATTTAGTTTGGCTACCACATTTGTCATGCGGTTATAGAGTTTTTTTTAGTTCTATGAAATCGATAATTTTGCACAGAGAGATATACCGCTATTCCGCGGCAACGCGCGGGGACTCATCTAGTAATATTTAGGAACGAAGTGAGTACTGTGTAAAGAGTTAGGTGTCGCACGGTGGTAGTGTGAGGTGGGCCATGTAATCACTGAGCCTGCGTGTTTTCACTGCTCTTTCACGCCTCCGCTATAAGAATGGAGAAAATTAGTAGTAGTACCTCCTTTCGCCGAAAGCGTGGGACATCCAGCAGTCCTACCACCTCAGTAATAAAGACCAATGAGCCGTCAAATCACATAGACCCAGCAGTAAGTTGGACGGACGAAGCAACCATCACTCTTGCGCCAGTGAGAGGTCGCGTCCGCTCTGCCCGGGCATGAATGCGGCACCGATTCTTTGGAGCGGCGCTGACCGTTTCGGGCGGGAAGCGCGCGCGGGCGATGGAGGGCTTTGGGTGGGCCAGGCTGGTCAGGAGCGGGCGTGGCAGCTGTCCGCATGTCCCTACCGGACACGCCCGGAAACGAGAGGATGCACCGACTCTCGCGGCTAAAATTGTACACTACACAACATCTCTCTGTAGGAGTAGGTCGATCTATCGCTCTCTCTAACACACACATGCTGTTAAGCACACACACACACACACACGCACACACACGCACCTTGGTCCCGTTGCACCTTCTAATGTGACTTATTACACCTAGACGGAGGGAGTAGTAAGTATACGAGATACGGTGGCACACTCACTTAAGTCGAATACAAGTGCCCAAAATTTGTGTGCATGTTATAATAAGGATTCACTTAAAATAGTACGTGAGCGAACAGAGGGATCAATTGGACAGTGTTCCCGAGTAGTAGCGAGATGTGTGAGGTAAGATACACCACTAGCGCTTTTAATTTTTCTTATTAATTTGTTTGTTTCACCCTCTGATTGATGGGACCCAACGTACTACGTGGAGAGAGGTAAGGTGACTAAGGCTGCATTATTTCTGCACCACTGTGGATAGTCTTACCACCAAAGCCAGATGACACGATTATGATTGAAATCCCAATGACTCCCACACACACAAAAAAACACGGCATGCTTGTCACATGAATGTAGGAATGTATAAAAGGTTATTTCCCTCTCGTTGAACATAACGGGAGGGTTGTGTAGCTGGTTAGCTTCTTCGCTTATCAAACTTGAGGTCTCGGGTTCGATAACTATACTTGAGCATAATTTGTGCCAGGAGGATTCTTTGACTGGTCAAAATGTTTTCTAGGGTTTGCACGCTTCACACTCTCTCTCCAGTATATATATACACGCTGGAGCCTCAGCGCTTGTAGTTGCTCTCTTCACACTCTCTCGCCCTCCCCCGCTGGAGCCTCAGCGCTTGTAGTTGTTCTCTTCACACTCTCTCGCCCTCTCCAGATCTAAACAAGACTTCGTTGGCCTCTCTCTCCCCTCACTGCTGCTCAAAGAGCCGGCAGGATCCGTCCGCCGGGAAGGGGAGGAGGCTTAACGTTGTCGCCGTCGGCGAGGGACTACCGGCGCAGCTGTTCACTTTCCACCCAGCGGCGGCGCGGGAGGGCCTCCGACCCCTTCTTCTTCGCCGCCGTCCCGTCGCCCACCGGACCACGCCCCAAGAACCTTAAGGTATAATTTACTTACTCCACATGCATTGCTCTAGCTGCATGTATACCATGAATCTAGGACGTGGTTCAAAGAGGAAAGGAGTGGGGGAAAGTAGTGGGAAAAGTTGTATATAGCATGAATAAGGACATGGTTCAAAGAGGAAATGAAGGGGGAAAGTTGTATAGCATGAATCTAGGACGTGGTTCAAAGAGGAAAGGAATGGGGGAAAGTAGTGGGGAAAGTTGTATCGCATAAATCTAGGACGTGGTTCAAAGAGGAAAGGAAGGGGTGAAAGTACTAGTTCAAAAAGGAAAGGAAGGGACAAGGCTGTAGAGTTTGAGCAGGACTAGATTTGCTGCGCTCACATAGGGAAAGGTGTCTAAAGATAACAAAATTGGGACCAACACAAATATGCTCCTTGGTTGTTTGTTCTTTGTTGCAATAGACTGTGCATGACCACAGTACATCGGTAGATGCACATGGTGCTGGTGCGTCCACTGTCCCGTGCAACTCATTAGCTGTTGTTAATCTAAGGCCCTGTTTGGTTAAAAACTCCCTAGTCCCTACCTGCTTGGTTCCAGGGGCTAAACATGGACTAGAGGTTATTAAATGACATGCTAAAAGACCATGTTACCCCTAGTAATGAACTAATAGAGACAAGGTGCGATGCGTGGCAGGGGCAACTGTTGGAAAAAGTCCCAAAAAGACTCCCTCTGGGTCTTCTTTCTTTAGTCCCAAATGCCCACTTTTAGTCCCTAAAAGTCCCTCCTGTTTTGTTTAGATGGGACTGACACGGAGTTTTTTCAGTCCCTACACCAAAATGTCCCTGTAAACAAACACCCTCTAATAATGCCGCTGGAAAATTGATGCAATGCCACAGTTAAAAGCAAATTACATGTTTAACGAATTTTATTGTTAATATAATCTCTGTGTTAATATTAATCAATGCTACTGTCTTGCTTTCTTTCCCATTTAGATAAGGTAGATGCTTCTTTTTGTTGGCTTCTGTGTCATCCACCGTTATTGACCACTAATTGTTTCCTTTGCACCTCTGTGTAAACAGGGTTATCTACTTCACCTCGTTGCCATTGTGACCTTTTGTTGCACTGCACAAAACACTTTTGTTTTAAGAGTGTTTTGTGCAGTTCAACCAAAATGTCACACCGACAACGTTGTTTGATTGCTTGATCTTAGTGGAACTGCACAAGAGGAGATCTTACTTCCTATCCGTTAAGGCGAATTTGGTTCAGATCTTCTTCTTGTGAGTTGTTTGAATTCCGCATCATGAGAGGTCAGTACTAGCCTTCTTTCACATGATTCTGCAGCGTGCTTTCATATGTTGTGCTACTTGTACGATAATGTTGCTTGATTTTAGTGAACTGCACAAATGGAGACAAGACTTCCAATCTGTATGTGCACCATAATATCCCACTGAGGTAAGATAAGGATATTTCACAACTGCTGGCCTGTATTTTGCCACTTTCATCAGAAAATTAAGTTTAGTACTATACTTGTGCTCCCTAATTGACATGCCAAATCATACATTGAAGGCGAAGCTTGTCTGTTATTGAACCAAGTGATGAAGGGGAAGAACAAGCGGAAGAAAAACAAAAATCAACTCCCGGTGCTGTAATGAAGCACTGGAACTGTGATGACACAAGTAATGATATAGTTTTGCATCTTAATTTATTGCTATGGCTGGAACGAGCAATTGTTTTGCCACTGATTTGATGCCACTCTTAATGTAATATGTAATTATCTCTACTTGTGCAAACAGGGATCTTCTTTGAAGATACCATATATTTTAGTGGAACTGCACAAGAAGATGTTGGAAACATTAAACTAATCGAGGAGTATATAGTAAGCATGGCCACCACCGTAGATAGCAACAGATGGTTCCGGAGAAGTGCTTCATCTGTATGCTCTACACAATAAGCCTCCTGACAAAGGTTGGTACTCGCCCACTGATTTCATCCATATGATTGAGCTTTGTCATCTCTATTGGTGTTGTGCTACTGTTTAGATACTGTCATGAAAAAGTGGTATTGTCCTTGAGAAGTGCTTCATCTGTGCTGTTTTAAATATTTCCTTTACTTTTTTTCTCGAGCAAACAGGGATGCTAGAGTTTAGTAGTCCTCTTGTCTTTGCACAACAGGATCATCTTCCTCTGAAGAAGAATATGGAGTACGTGAAGTGACTAGTTCCGATTATGCCAGGATGAAGAAGCCCTGTCTATCTTCTCATCAGAAGGAGCAGTTGAAGGATGGTTACATTACTCCCCACAAGACCAAACTAACTTCAACTCAGAAGGACTGACAAATCTCCATTTTTTTGCTGTGATGCGCGAGTACAATGTTGTTCTAGGATTCTTTCTGGTGAGTTCCATTTTTCTAAAAGTGTGCTCTACATGGACCATGTATGTGCCTGTTGAAACTGTCAATTCATAGTACAGTTTGCTTTATACTAATCACTTTTTTGTATTTGTGCAAACAAGGGTGCTCAGCTTGATTTCAATGGGAACCGCACAAAATGTTCATGAATACATCGAATCATTCATTTTCACCACAAGAAAGGAGGTGCCGATAAGTTCAAGGCGTTGCAACATATAAGGGCGAAATCATACAAGCTACGCGCGAATTTGCTTGATTTTGGTGGAACTGCACAACAAGAACAACTGGTTTATTTAGCATGAGGTGCCATGTCAATGTCCGAACTGATGGCAAACCCTGCCCATTCCACAATCGTAGGCATTTGATATTTTGGAATGGGACAACCTTGTTAAATTTTGCTCATTGATTTTAGCAAGACATGCCTTTGATATTTTCGAATGGGACGCCCTTTGCTGTCAGCAGCGTCGATCAATTTTTTCTTTATTCTTTAGTTGTGAACTAAATATTGCCTCTGACATGTGAGTCGCTGAGATGCATAATCATCGATTGTTTTGAATGTTCTCTATGAATTGCCAGGCCTGTGTGTTTGATTGCAATGTATAGAAACGCTAAAAAGCTACTCAAACTCTTTGTACTCCTTCTGTTCCTTTTTACTTCGCACATTGTGAAAGTGCATACTTTTTTGTATAAGATTGGTCAAACTAGAGATACTTTGACTGCAGACAAAACTTGTATGCACGACTAGAAAGGACCGGAGGGAGTACATGTGAAACTGCTGCAAACGAGGTGATCACCCTGGGAATAATGCTAGTACGTATTGTTTTGCATGTTCATCCAATGCTAGTGATACAGGAATTCGAACTAATCGAAATAAATTCATTCATACACGGTCGGATTTCATATAAACATGCTGGATTTCATTACATTTCATACATTCTTCAACTAAAAAGGGGTGCGCTAGAAGTATAATTAATTAACCGAAGCTACCCACCTGTGTCCCGCTGAGCCGAACAGAAGCTTCAGTGACTTAACTGCAGGTGCAGTTGCGTAACTGACATGTGGCCTGTTGGGCCCACCTGTCAGTCAGCCAACTGCACCAGCAGTTAAGTAGAAGCAGCGTTCTTCTCCAGCGCAGCTCTCCGACTCCACGTCGCCGCCAAGAAGCTAACCGGCCGTCAATGGTCAACCCGCCTAGCTTGGCTTCAACCGGAGGGTAGCAGCGGCGGCCTTACTTGGACCCGAGCGGCGGTGACCTACCGTGTTCTACTCTTCCTCGTTTTCTGTGTGGCGTGGCCTCGTTGGCAGCGGGGCGGGGCCTCGGCGGAGCTGACGATGTCCTCTATCTCGTTGCCGGCGGGCGGTGCCTCAGCGGAGCGGTGGAAATCCTCCCCCACGTTGCCGGCAGGGTGGGGCCTTGGCTGAGCCGGCGATGTCCTCTGCATCGTTGTTGGCGGGAAGGGGCCTCGGCGGAGCCGGCGATGTCCTCTGCCTCATTGTTGGCGCTGCGGGGCCTCGGCGGAGCAGGGCCTCGTCGACGCCAGCGGAGCGGGGACTCGTCGGATTCGGCATTGTCCTCTGCCTCATCCTCGGTCTCGCCAAACAGCGCCTCTCCCGCTTCATCGCCCTCTTTGCTAGCCTCTTTGTAGGCGGCCGCAGCCTCCGCCACCCGCATGCGGTACCGCCAGCGCTCGAGGCGGTCCTTGCGGGCGGAGCGGTACGAGTCGAGCAGCGCCTCCTGCTTCGCCCGCTCCGTGGCGATCTGCTCCTCCGCCTGCAGGTGCTCCTGGAGGAGATGGTGGTTGTAGGCGGCGTCGGCCTGCGCCTCCCGGAACTGCTCCTCACACATTTGCCTCACCCTGTCCATATATTAGGCACGGGCCTCGCCGATGGTCATGGTGTAATGCACCGGCGAGGATGGCGCGGAGGAGGGGGTTGGCGCCGGATCATCGACTACCATGTTCTCCATTGGGACGTCATCGTCCCGGCTGCCTGTCGGCCAGCCGGTCGACAGCAATGGCTGCCATCTCCTTGTGGTCCATCGTCCGTCCGTCCCGAAGAGCACTGGAGCGCGAGGAAGCCATGGTGTGCAGTAGTGGTGTGGACAGGAGAAAGGGAATGGATGCGGATGACCGTGGCTATGGCCGGCGCAGCAGTTTATATAGCAATGGTGGGCGGGCGGAGGGACGGACGTGTGGCGCCGGAGTAGCCTCCTCGGCAACCGCGTATCATTAATGTGGGCGGCAGATGGACGGACGGACGGCACTTGTGTCGTTTGAAGGCGGAGCAATCGCCTGCACCGGGAAGCGGGGCGGGCGGCGCTGACTGTTTCGGGCGGAAAGCGCGCGCGGGCGAGGAGATGACTTTACTTGGAGAGGATGACAATGGGGACCCACCAGGTCCATAGCCTCACATACGCAAGTGCCTCCTTATTATATTGTAGCGACCCGACCCAAATGGATCAAGTCTCTATGCTTAAGGGTCATCCCTGGATCGGTATGCTGACACACACAGTACTCGAGGATTTATAACAGAGGTAAATCACATGTATAAAATAACGTAAATACTATTACCTCAATCCAAAATAGCGGAAGTAACAAGGTTGTGGATTCCCATCAACACCAACGGCAAAGTTGAGTGTAGAAATCGTAACCCTAACGTATCACTTACTCGTCGTAAGAATCCTGCAACATGAAACG
Source organism: Aegilops tauschii subsp. strangulata (assembly GCF_002575655.3). NCBI lineage: Eukaryota > Viridiplantae > Streptophyta > Magnoliopsida > Poales > Poaceae > Aegilops > Aegilops tauschii. Next base: position 286,547,242 of record NC_053039.3, read on the forward strand.
TTGTAGCCCGAAAACGGGTCAGCACATGGAATATGCTGGCAAATTCACACCATAGAGAAATGATGAACAAAGGCTATCACTACATGCATATATGGCTGGTGGAAAACCTCTATGGTTATAATGTTTTTGCGAAAAGCCAATTTTCCCTACTTCAAAGGAATAAATTTTATTTAACTATCATGGTGGTTGTGAAACATTGAGATGGTTGACAGCATCTCAATCCCAATTAAGAACGTGATTAAACCCAAATCAAATTTAAATTAAGTAACATGATGAGATCAACGGGATAATCCAAGAACTAGATACTCAAGATGTCCATAACCGGGGACACGGCTAAATGTTTCACAACCACCATGATAGTTAAATAAAATTTATTCCTTTGAAGTAGGGAAAAATTGGCTTTTCGCAAAAACATTATAACCATAGAGCTTTTCCACCAGCCATATATGCATGTAGTGATAGCCTTTGTTCATCATTTCTCTATGGTGTGAATTTGCCAGCATATTCCATGTGCTGACCCGTTTTCGGGCTGCAACGTTTCATGTTGCAGGATTCTTATGACGAGTAAGTGATACGTTAGGGTTACGATTTCTACACTCAACTTTGCCGTTGGTGTTGATGGGAATCCACAACCTTGTTACTTCCGCTATTTTGGATTGAGGTAATAGTATTTATGTTATTTTATACATGTGATTTACCTCTGTTATAAATCCTCGAGTACTGTGTGTGTCAGCATACCGATCCAGGGATGACACTTAAGCACAGAGACTTGATCCATTTGGGTCGGGTCGCTACAAGATGGTATCAGAGCACATGTTGACTGTAGGACGTGACCCTAGAAACTGGCAAGCCCATAGGAAGGATTTTCCCTAAAACTTTCCTTTTAAAAAAGATCTTTTACCACTCTTCTTTTCCGAGTCTTATTCAAATATTCCCTTTAAGTGAGACCATACCCTTTTTCCTTTTGGACCACTCGAAGATTCAACGGATAAGACCACTTCAAGAAGTACAAGATATCGGACAACTAAGACCATTCGGAATGAAGAGGATTTTACCGTGCATTATGATAATGGAAACTACAACGGTTGAAGACTCCGAAGACTGGGAGAATTTGAAGGCTCTGAAGAATTGCCACATGTGTATGACCTAGGAAGGTTACCCTTATGGAACTTGGCAGACTATGGAAGCTGTCAATACTCGAGAGCAAGGTGTATCGGAGAAAGACCGAAACATGGAAAGTTAGAAACTCAAAGTTTTGTCAAGGAAACCCTAAGGCAGGAGATATCAACTATGGAATGATAGCTCATGGTAATGACAAGAGCAGAAACACGGATACCCATGAGGTTATCGCCCGCTTATGATATTGTCACCGTGCGGAGTTAAGCATGCAGATGCATGGAAGGATTGGATGGTAGAAAGCTGATGGAGCACCTATCAGCAAGATGAAGTTTTAACTTTAGACCGGTGTATCACCTGGATCTGGAGTATTACATCAAGAAGTTTAGGATGGACCTGCAGGAAGCTGTATTTGACAAAGAAGTGTTTCGTGAAGAACTCAGAACCCAGAAACTGAAAGTAGCCAAGCTAGGAAAGCAAAACCTCGAGATAACGGAGACTCGTCAAGAACTGAAGGACAGTAGTACCATGGTTCATGCCCAGGATGTTGAGACCCAGAAGTTTGGAACGCAATTATTAAAGGACGCCGCGAGAGACTTCGCGTCAACAGAGAGGGTCTGGCAAAAGAACTTAAAAAGGACAAGCATGATTGGAAGAAGCCATCGGAGACATGACCAAGACTTGAAGAGTTTGATGACGTTGAGATTTATTGACCTTTAGAAGACCAAACCCCTGTTATACCTACGTTAGATGCGACGTTTGTGAGCTGTCATTTGTTTGTTGTTTTTCCGACAGCCACGATAAAAATCTGTCTTTTCAAAATTTTGTTTGTATTGTATGCATCCCTCTCGACCTCTCTTATCTCACCCCAAACCCATGGACCAATAGAGGAGGAATGGAGATGAGCTTGTATTTTCTGGACCGATGAGTCAATTGGAGACGGACCGATGGATTCAGAACATGGAGGATCACATGAAGAATAACCCTATAGCCGGAAAGGATATGACCCAGCATGCTCTTCAATGTTTTGAAAGAGGTGCTGCTACTTGGTGGAGGATGTACCAAACCACCAATGGATGGCAAGGAGTAACCACTTGGAAAGAATTTAAGTGGACTCTACAAAGATCTCGTCTTGTGTCCCAGAAATTGAAGCCTTATGGAAAGGATGTGAAGAAACCTTGTGCATACAAGCCTTGTGGAGAAATAGGACACAACCATAAGGAACACAAGGATGAATGCCCTAATTGTGAAGGAAGTCACCCAGCTGAAGAATGCCCAACTAGGCAGATCACTTGTTTCTTGTGTGAAGGGACTACCCACTACCCTTCTCAGTGTCACATCTACCCCATGGTACAAAGGACCATCCAGCAAAAGAAAGAAGCAATGAAAAGAGCCCTCATGGAAATTTTAGAGGAATCTGTGATGAAGGAAGAGGTGGAGGACACACCCAAAGAAGAACCAATTAAACCCTGCACCAAGTCATGCTATTCATGTGGAGAAGAAGGACACATCTCCCAAAATTGTCTGAATGGGGATTTAGTAGAATTCCCGACAGAGGAAGTAGAGTATGACCCACAGGAAATAGAAGCCCTGATTGGAACGGAAAAGTCCAGGAAGAGAAGTAGATTGGATCCCAGGAACCACCCAATTTCTACAAAGAGAGACCTGAGTCATATCACTTGTTTCAGGTGCAAAAATTCAGGACACTACCACAATGATTGCCCAAAAGGGAAGATGAGGACCCCAGGAGGCTATATAATCACAAGGAAACCTCGAGATATGTCAGAAGTAATATGTTTCCGTTGTGATGAAGCAGGGCACTTTGCCAGAGAATGCCCAAGGAGACGGAGACTTGTGATTAATAGTTGAGTGCAACGAGAAATATAGTAGTAGAAGTGTGGTCATTTTTATTAGTGAGGTGTCGGATTGAGGCATGTAATGGAATGCAGGAGATTGTAATAATTTGAGAATCAATAAAGTTAGCATCATTGGTATTGATTTGGATTCTATGAGTTGTTACTCTATGAAGAAAGATTTTGACCATTTTCGAGGATATGAGAAATATGGTCCATGGAAGATTGTGCATTTTAAAGGTGGTAGTACCCTGTGAGGAAACTTGACCCTTGGAAAAAGGTAATGATATTCCACGAAGTGGATTTCGAACAAAATAAGTATGAGTTTTATCTCGATATGTTGGATACCCCAAGAATATGAGGGTATGGAGTATTATTGGATGTAAAGGAGGTAGTCTATGAAATTGGAGACAGAGCATGTCTTCGTGTGTCCCTCTGCGAGGAGTTAAACTACTTGGAGTTAAGGGAAAGTTAGCCCCGATATTTGTAGGACCATACCGAGTTTTGGAGCGTATGGGAGAAGTGGCCAACAAGCTGGAGTCGCCCGAAGGACTGTCAGGAGTTCATGATGTGTTTCACGTTTCCCAGTTGAAGAAGTGCCATGCAGAGATGGCCAATATTCCCCTATAAGGACGCTTGACCCTAGAAAGGATAATGATGTTCCACGAAGTGGAGTATGGACTTCATAAGTATAAGTTTTTTTTATCTCGGTATGTGGGATATCCCCCAAGGATGAAGAGATGAATTACTATTGGATATAAAGGAGGTATGATGTTGGAAATATGGATCAATGGAATTCCATGATGAGTCTGAGTAATCATGTCCTAGTTTGGTGCCAATAGAAGGAAGGAAGACAGTACAATTGGATGGATTTAAGAATACCAGGAAGTTGGAGGTTGGATTAAGGATCAGTTGCCCGATGATAAGTTCAAGGTTTACAAGTGATGAGATGGGCCACAACCCACAGGCCCTAGGACCTGCTAAGAATCAAGCACATTCTTGCTGAAGGAAAAACCCTGGAAGAAGTTATGATTTTATCGACAAACGATCTTATAGGAGTTACGCAAAACCTGAGGGTTGGGAAGGAACGATAGATGTTTGTTTGGCTTGCAGAATCCATGGATTTATCCGAACTTGGTTGGTCGACAAGAGAAATTATGCAATGCTTGTGAGGATGACCGAGTGTTAGAATGCGAGATTCGCTAAACCATGTACAAGGTAATGATTTGGGTGCGGGATGGATTGATCACCATACCGACTTACTCTTATTGTTCGCTTTGCTATATGGGATGGTAAATCTGAGTGACCTACCTATAGTAGAGAGACGACGGTATTAAACCTTGTTTGAACCTTAGAATGGTGTAAGTATTTTTTTCCCTTGTACAAGGCAGCTCTTGCCAATCGTAGGTTATACGGTGAGGATCAACCAGACCCATTTCCTGCAGGAGAAACCGTAAATTGTTGACCACCATGAGATGTCGATAGTTGTTTAGTATTGGCGCCTGACCCGTCAGCTAAGAAGACCCAGTCATGGAAGAACCATACCAAGATGAAAGGATACAGAAGAATTGAGGAAAAGATTTTGCTACCACCGGAAGAGCCCAGAGAAGGAATTATACTGAAGATCTGAGAAGACCGGCACTGTCAACAACAAGGATGGAGTATATGAGTTTTGGTGGAACCGTAACAATGTTTCTAAGGGTGGTGGCACCCCAGACCCCTTGTGATGATCGATGGATTTTGAGAAGACCCCAAACCTAACCTATTTCATGCTAGCCTCTCCGAATCTCGAGGACGAGATTCATTTTAAGGGTGGTAGGTTTGTAACATCCCAAAATTCTAAATTTTGGAATGTTATAATAAACAGATAGATTGGATTGATTGTTTGATTGATTGACTGAAAGTGAGTGGAATTCGAAATCTTTTGAAAGTTAAATGAGAGGGAATAAAAGGACTTTCCCAAACTTTCATTTTGCTTTTATGATCTCCATGAATTCAAATTCTTTTCACCACAAAACCCTGGAGAGAAGATGACATGACTTCTTCCATTTATTTAAATGCCAAGGGGTGTTGAAAATATTTGAATTTCATTTGAAAATATTTCACATTTCTGAAACTTTATGCAACTCAATGATTTTCACGAGAGAAGATAAAATGACTTCTTCAAAACATATGAAATATGAGTTGGGAGTTTCAAAGGTCAAATTCAAAGTCCTTTTGGAAATTATTTTTAATTTGGAGTTATTTGAGTCTTATTCAAATTATTTTTCTCCAAAATAAAAATATACAGAAAATAGGGTAACATGATTCCCTACATCAGAAAATTGGAGAAAAATAAATTTGAAATCATTTTGGTATCTTTAAAATGATTTTTATTGGATTTTATTAAGGCAGTAGCACTGTTTGATTTATTAAAATTTGTGTGGACTTTATTTGACTTTACAAAAATGTTCATGCTGTAGGAAATCTTTTTCTGCAAATTTTGATATATAATATGCCTATATAAAGTTTTATTTTCTTTATTCAGTTTTTCTTTTCCTGTCTCTATTTATAAAAAAAACTACATGCGCGTACTCTGTGACTATATGTCGCCCTCATGCGCAGTATAGTAGCTTTTGGCGCCCCATTGTTTTTTTTCTCTTAAATAGGCCAGGCCCAGCCGGCCATATTCCTCCCCATATTTCTTTTCTATAGTTTTTTTTTCTTTCTTTTTTTTTTCTTTTCAATTGCTAAAAAAAACAAAGACTGCCGCGCGGCCGGCCGAACCGCTAAGGCCTTTAGGCCCATGCGATGCGCTCCCCTTTTTGTCTTTTCGTCTACGTTTAGTCCCACATTGCCTAGCCTTTAAGCCCTAAACCTCTTTCCACCTATAAATATAGACCCATAGAGCCTCTAAAAATTATCCATTGCGGGTTAAATCAATATATTGGTTTGACTAGCTAAAAATATATTCTGCTCTCCAGCGGGACTTTTGAAAGTTGTCTCCACAATCCGAAGTCGTCTTTTCTATACTTATAAAGGTATATTTATTCGTTCTCTGTATGTATTTATACGTTAGATCTAGAATTCTTTTATCTGTAGCTATTTTTTTCTGCAAAACAGCTTGGCCCTGATTTTTCAAATAGCCATAACTTTTTACTCGTTCATCCAAATTAGATGAAACCAGCGCCTATAATTTCATCTTGTTTTCACCTATGCAGTTAACCTGTCACGTCAACTTTTTGAAATTTTCAAATTTCGAAATTTGTTCAAAATCATATTCAAACTTCTTTTGTTCATAACTTAAGTTCCGTAACTCCGTTTGAGTTGATTCTTTTTGCAAAGCGAAGCTCTTGACCTAAACTTTCTGATAAGGCCAAATTCACATAATTTTGGTACTGTTAGAAATTGTTTTATGTTGCAAGAGTTATTTGCTTGGTTTTGATGTTTTCCGAAGTGTCTTCTTCGTTCTTCTCGATCTTTTGAGTGATTGCTTATGTGTGGTTACTATTGCTTGCTCACGATAGATTGACCGGAGTGTGACGACTAGAACTATCAAGAGTTTTGAGTGCGAATCATCTTCATCAACATTGCAGGCAAGTAACACTTTGATCATACCTTCCATACCCAGTTTCATTGCATTAGATCTATTCCTCAAACATTGCATGATTAGGATCTAATTAAATTGTGGGTATTGGGAAGTAGTTGAGGTAGTACCTATTACCTGTCCTTTTATCAAACCCTTGGGAGTTACTTCTACGTTGCTATTATATTGCCATGCTATGCTCGTAGACGTGGATTGGTTTTTGAGAGATATTCATGACAGATGTGAGATTGTTAATAATGGTTTACCTAAGGTGGCAACTAAAACTCACATCTGGGTGGATTGAGGCACCTGGAGAATCCAGTGTTGTCTGTTTGTATAAGGACCGCCACCCAGGCTCAAAGGAATCATAAGATTATTCATGCTAGAAACTTCCGTGTGCAGCCACAAGCTATTATGGGCTCTAGCATAGTTGAGTAGGTTACATGATCTCTTGAAGAGGTGGGCTAGCAGATGTCGGGGAAAGTAGGTGTACCGGTCCACCCGGAGTAAAGAGTGATTGTTCCTGAAAGACTGTGTCTCGGTCATCTGTGTCTCAAACATCATGCAGTGCGAGAATCAAGCGGAGGCGATCGAGTCTTGTGGGGAAAAGTGCGCAAACCTCTGCAGAGTGTACAAACTAATCATGATTAGCCGTGTCCCCGGTTATGGACATCTTGAGTATCTAGTTCTTGGATTATCCCGTTGATCTCATCATGTTACTTAATTTAAATTTGATTTGGGTTTAATCACATTCTTAATTGGGATTGAGATGCTGTCAACCATCTCAATGTTTCACAACCACCATGATAGTTAAATAAAATTTATTCCTTTGAAGTAGGGAAAAATTGGCTCTTCGCAAAAACATTATAACCATAGAGCTTTTCCACCAGCCATATATGCATGTAGTGATAGCCTTTGTTCATCATTTCTCTATGGTGTGAATTTGCCAGCATATTCCATGTGCTGACCCGTTTTCGGGCTGCAACGTTTCATGTTGCAGGATTCTTACGACGAGTAAGTGATACGTTAGGGTTACGATTTCTACACTCAACTTTGCCGTTGGTGTTGATGGGAATCCACAACCTTGTTACTTCCGCTATTTTGGATTGAGGTAATAGTATTTACGTTATTTTATACATGTGATTTACCTCTGTTATAAATCTTCGAGTACTGTGTGTGTCAGCATACCGATCCAGGGATGACACTTAAGCACAGAGACTTGATCCATTTGGGTCGGGTCGCTACATATATATATATATATATATATATATATAACTATAATTTATTTTGCTTCCTCTTGGTTTCCTAACATCACGGTCCCACACCATTGTCAACCTATATAGTAGTCAATAAACGAGAGAATTGCACAAGAAGCGGCCGACAGCTGGGACCAAGTAGCTCGAGCAGTATTTGTGTTTTTGAGGTGTGAGCACTGCAGAGTTTTTCGATGTTTAGCCCAGATATTAATCTTTCTCCTCTGAACAACAACGAAAACATCGCTGCAGGTATTAACTGGGCGGGCTGTGGCCCGTCTAGCCCAGGCCAGATATCCAGACCAGATATTAATTTTTTTCAAGCTGAAAATGGCTAGCCCAGCTATACTTTTTTTTAGGAATACGCAGGCAAGGTCAAGTTGTTATTCTCCGCCCCGCTGGGCTGCAAATCTTTCCTAGGAGGGATGCATTAGGCTTAACAAGAAAATGGGCTTTAAGAAATAATAAATGGGATGTAATTATAAAAACTGGGCAGTAACTATAAAAAAATGCACCAAACACGTGATTACTTTATAAATATTATTTTTGGATATTGAAAATTTTAATTTCATTAATTGTTGCGAGCGCAATGTTTCGTTGGATTTTTACGTAATATAAATTTATATTGAAATTCTATTTAATCTGACTAGAAATTTCGGGATAAAAATATTTCAGATCCATCAAAATGTGGGAAATTTTATTGAATTCTATTTTGAACAGTTGGTTGAAATGGGCTGTACTTTTAACAAACTGTAAATGGGCTGTAGTAAATTCCATTAGAATTCAAAAATGGGCTACACATTCTTACAAATCTCAAATGGGCTATAAGTTCTCTGCCACACACTTCTGGCCTTACTAAGTTGACGCGTCCCCTAAAAAAACAGAGTTGACGCGTATGCAAGGCTTTGTCAACTTATAGTCAACACACGGTTCTAGCAGCAGTGGCCCTTGGATGTCCATCCAACGGATGCCATGCTTCTTCTTCAATCTCGGATATTCTAGCTTCACCCGCCCAAAAATGATTCCTCCCCCTGACATCTGGGTGCACCGTTTCGGAAGCTAAGGGCCTACTAAGTTGACGTACCAAGGGCTTTGTCAACTTAGTCAATATAAACGATTCTAGCTGCAGTGACCGTACGATGTCCATCCAACGGCCGTCGTGCTTCTTCAACCTCTGGTCTTCTTGCTCCAGCCGCCCAAAGCAGCGCCGGTCGTGCCGCCTGCTCCTGCCTCCCGTGGCCGGCAGTGCTGCCACGGAGGCCTCACCGCCCCCTACTACTCCCACCGCTGGCCAGGCCATCCCTCCACTCACCCACACCCCCTGTTATTCTGTGGCGACGGCAGCGCAGCCGAACCAGTGAACCCTCGTACTCCTCTCCGCGTGTGCATCCACTACCGCGTCTTCCCCAGCTCCGCGTCGTCCCCTTCCTAGGACTCGCCGTCGTCCACTGCCCCGGTGCTCTCGGCGCGGCGTGGTCAACGTGGTCAAGGAACGACTTCCATCGGACATGGACTGTACGTGGAGAGGCTGACAGCTGGGTCCACGGCAGCCGCAAGGAAGTGCCTCCTTATTACGCGCAAAATAATTATTCCTCCACCTAACAGCGGGGACCCACCGGACGGGCCACCGTATTTCATGAAAAAAATGATTCGCCCCCTGACTGCTGGGACCCACGAGCTACATCTTCGCACGCAAGGAAGTGTGTCCGAAAAAAAAACGATTCACCCCCCTGACTGCCGGGACCCACCAGCTACATCTTCGCACACAAGGAAGTGCATCCAGAAAAAAACGATTCGCCCCCCGACTGCTGGGACCCACCAGCTACACCTTCGCACGCAAGGAAGTGCGTCCGGGCAAAAAAAATGATTCGCCCCCCTGACTGCTTGGACCCAGCAGCTACACCTTCGCATGCAAGGAAGTGCGTCCGGGCAAAAAAACAAAACGATTCACCCCCCTGACTGCTAGGACCCACCAGCTACATCTTCGCAGGCAAGGAAGTGCCTGACAGTCGGGACCCACCTAGTCGAAGCGTACGTAGCGTTGTCATTCTAGTCGCGAACGTGTACGTACATACTGGTCGATGTAGAGGCGCACGCGTGTCGTAGTAGAGGCGCGCACGTAGCATGTACACGTACGTACAACGGCCAGGGTGCAAGAAAGAAAATACAGCCACGTATGTGTACATACGGGCAGGGTCTCGAACGCCTACTCGCGCATACGTACGGCCAGGGCTCGTGTACATGGCTGGGTCGGAACGGAGAAACAGCGTCGTCGTCGTGTTCATGGGGAGGCAACGGAATGCGTCGTGTTCATGGGGAGGCAACGGAATGCGTCGTGTTCATGGGGAGGCAACGGAATGCGTCGTGTTCATGGGGAGGCAACGGAATGCGTCGTGTTCATCGGGAGGCAACGGAATGCGTCGTGTTCATCGGGAGGCAACGGAACGCGTGGGAGCCAACCGGCTGGGTCAAAACGGAATGCGTGGTCGTGTTCATCGGGAGGGCTTGGACGGAACAACGAGGCCTGGCGTACCGCAGAACGAAGGAAATGAACCTCCTACGTTTGGAACGGGGTCCTGTTGATCGGGAGGGGTGTGGCGTACCGCAAAACGAAGGAAACGGACCTCCTATGGTCGAAACGGGGGTCCTGTTGATCGGGAGGGGTGTGGCGTACCGCAAAACTGACTAAACGGACCTCCTACGGTCGAAACGGGGGTCCTGTTGATCGGGAGGGGTGTGGCGTACCGCAAAATGGACGAAACGGACCTCCTACGGTCGAAACGGGGGTCCTGTTGATCGGGAGGGGTGTGGCGTACCGCAAAACGGACGAAACGGACCTCCTACGGTCGAAACGGGGGTCCTGTTCATCGGGAGGGGTGTGGCGTACCGCAAAACGGGACTCCACGGGATACTGTTCATCTCCACCGTCGACCTCCTCCAGCCTCCACGGGCTACCGTCGACCTCCTCCAGCCTCCACGGGCTCCTGTTCATCCAGCCTCCACCACGCGCTACTCCACCGTCTACTGTTCATCCAGCCCTCCACACCACGGGGTCCTGTTCAACCACCCCTCCACGGGCACCCCTCCACCGTCTATTGTTCATCCAGCCCTCCACCACACCACGGGGTCCCGTTCATCCAGAGGCAACGCCACCGCTCACTGTTCATCCAACCCCCCCCCCCCCCCCCGCAACGCTCACTGTTCATCCAATCGATCGGCTTCAGTTAGCAGCAGTAGCGAAGGAATCGCTCGATCGGGTTCAGTTAACAGCCATCGATCGATCGCTCGGGTTCAGTAATGCGTAGCCTGCAGTGCAATCGCTTGGGTTCAGTTAGAGCCCAACGCCTCGCTCGGGTTCAGTTAGAGCCAACGCCTCGCACACATGCGCGTACGTGTACCAGAGAAACGCGCATCGCTCGGCCCCCGACCTCCCACCGTAACCGAGAACTCCCCGAAATTTTCCTCCCCCTCGCTTCTACCACGGTTTTTTCCGTCATGGACGGCCCAAAGAATGTCATGCAGCTGCGTCTTCGGCCCGCCCAGGACGAAAAGCCCATTTTCTGTCATGATTTTTTGTCATAGAAGTAGGAGCCCACCACATCTATGATGATACCGGGTTTTGTCACAATTATCGTCATAGAAGTGTCATATGTATGACAGAAAAAAATTTCGTTCGGCCCAAAATGTCATGGATGTGTCTTTTTTTTGTAGTGGTATCTAGGTGACATTAGGGTTTTGGTTGATGTGTGTCTTAAGGTGTTCTTTTACTACAAACTCTAGGGCTGTTTGTGACACTTATAGGAATAGCCCAATGGATTGATCGGAATGAATAACTTTGAGGTGGTTTCGTACCCTACAATAATCTCTTCGTTTGTTCACTGCTATTAGTGACTTTGGAGTGACTCTTTGTTGCATGTTGAGGGATTATTATATGATCCAATTATGTTATTATTGTTGAGTGAACTTGCACTAGTGAAAGTATGAACCCTAGGCCTTGTTTCCTAGCATTGCAATACCGTTTACGCTCACTTTTACCACTTGTTACCTTGCTGTTTTTACATTTTCAGATTACAAAAACCTATATCTACCATCCATATTGCACTTGTATCACCATCTCTTCGCCGAACTAGTGCGCCTATACAATTTACCATTGTATTGGGTGTGTTGGGGACACAAGAGACTCTTTGTTATTTGGTTGCAGGGTTGCTTGAGAGAGACCATCTTCATCCTACGCCTCCCACGGATTGATAAACCTTAGGTCATCCACTTGAGGGAAATTTGCTACTGTCCTACAAACCTCTGCACTTGGAGGCCCAACAACGTCTACAAGAAGAAGGTTGTGTAGTAGACATCAAGTTCTTTTCTGGCGCCGTTGCCGGGGAGGCTAGTTAAGCGGCACTCACACCCCGTCAACTAAGCTCTTTTCTGGCGGCGTTGCCGGGGAGGTGAGTGCTTGAAGGTATATCTTTAGATCTTGCAATTGAATCTTTTAGTTTCTTGTTTTATCGCTAGTTAGTTTATAAAAGAAAACTACAAAAAAATGGAATTGAGGGTGCCTCATATGCTTCATCTTTTTAATGTCTTCCGTGAAAATAAGGATTCTGATAATTGTGCTCAATTGCTAGAGGAAGAATGCATTAAAATGTTTGGCACTAAATTTTTGAATGATGAGCATGATTGCAATGTTGTTAGTATGAATTCCTTGAATACCCATGATGCTAATGATATGCAAATCCACAAGCTTGGGGATGCTACGTTTAATGAAGATGATATTTTTAGTCTCCCAAGTTTTGATATGCAAATTTATTATGATGATAGCATGCCCTCTACCTATGATGATTATAGTGATGAAAGTGGGTTTGGAAGAGTGTCAACTTTAGGAAGTAATGATCCCACTCTTTTGGAGGATGTTGAATCTTATAATATTTATGAAAGTGGATTTGGAGAGGTCATGACTTTATTTAGTGATGAGTCCACTATCTTGGAAGAGGTTTCAATCGATTATGATGAGAACAAAGTTGCTACTTATGATGATTATTGTGATGAAACTTATGCTATAAAAAGTAGTGATGAATATATTTATAAAACTTTTCATGATTATGATTACCCTTTTTCTGAACATTACTCTTTTAATGTGGAAACAATTTATAGTATTCGAGTCTCTTATGATACTCCCACTGTTCCGAATGAGAAGAATTTTGCTTATGTGGAGAGTAATAAAATTTCTAAGCTTGTAGATCATGAAAAGAATGCTTTAGGTGCTGGTTATATTGTTGAATTCATTCATGATGCTACTGAAAATTATTATGAGGGAGGAATATATGCTTGTAGGATTTGCAATAATATCAAGTTTCCTCTCTATGTGCTTAAAGTTTTGAAGTTATGCTTGTTCTGCCTTCCTATGCTAGTTGATTATTGTTCCCATAAGTTGTTTGCCCACAAAATCCCTATGCATAGGAAGTGGATTAGACTTAAATGTGCTAGTCATATTCTTCATGATGCTCTCTTTATGTTTCAATTCTTATCTTTTATGTGAGGATCATCGAAATCATCATGCCTAGCTAGGTGCGTTAAACGTTAGCGCTTGTTGGGAGGCAACCCAATTTTATTTTAGTTTCTTGCTTTTTGGTTCTGTTTAGGAATAAATAAATAATCCATCTAGCTTCTTTTTAGATGTGGTTTTGTGTTTTAATTAGTGTTTGTGCCAAGTAGAACCTTTGGGAAGACTTGGGTGAAGTCTTTATGATCATGCTGTAAAAAACAGAAACTTTAGCGCTCACGAGATTAGCTAAAACTTTTTACTGGAGAGTTCTATTTAGTTGATTCTTTTTGCAGATGATTACTAGAAACATTCATCAGGTCCACCAATTTATTTTAGAATTTTTGGAGTTCCAGAAGTTTGCGTTAGTTACAGATTACTACAGACTGTTCTGTTTTTGACAGATTCTGTTTTTCGTGTGTTGTTTGCTTATTTTGATGAATCTATGGCTAGTAAAATAGTTTATAAACCATAGAGAAGTTGGAATACAGTAGATTTAACACCAATACAAATAAAGAATGAGTTCATTACAGTACCTTGAGGTGGTGTTTTGTTTTCTTTCGCTAACGGAGCTTACGAGTTTTCTGTTAAGTTTTGTGTTGTGAAGTTTTCAAGTTTTGGGTAAAGGTTCGATGGACTATGGAATAAGGAGTGGCAAGAGCCTAAGCTTGGGGATGCCCAAGGCACCCCAAGGTAATATTCAAGGACAACCAAGAGCCTAAGCTTGGGGATGCCCCGGATGGCATCCCCTCTTTCGTCTTCGTCCATCGGTAACTTTACTTGGAGCTATATTTTTATTCACCACATGATATGTGTTTTGCTTGGAGCGTCATTTTATTTTCTTTTGTTTTGCTTGCTGTTTGAATAAAATACCAAGATCTGAAATTCTTAAATGAGAGAGAGTCTTGACATAGCTACATAATTATTTAACTACTCATTGATCTTCACTCATATCTTTTTGGAGTAGTTTGTCATTTACTCGTGTGCTTCACTTATATCCTATGAGTAAATGGTTGAATGATTTGAATGTCATAAATCTAAATTTATATATGTTTCATATGCCTTTCCCATGGGGAGTAATGCCTTCACATATAAGAAGTAGAGGTGGTAAATTTATTGAAGGTTAGCAAACATTGTATTGGTCACTTGAACAATTCATGAAAGAATATTGAAGGAAGACAGGTTTCACATATAAATATACTATCTTGGACATCTTCTATGATTGTGAGCCCCATTAATTATTTTCAAACCTGAGCAAATTAGTTGAAGTTGGACAAGGAAGACAACATAATGAGTTATGCTTGGGTATATTTGTATAGAAGTTATATTGTTATGGATCCTCTAACATGTGGTGCTTGCTATTTAGAATCCTTTGCTAGCCAAAATATCTGTACTAAGCGGGAATACTGCTTGTGCATCCAAATTCCTTGAACCAAGTTTCTTCCATGAGTGTCCACCATATCTACCTATATGCGGTATTTACCTGCTGTTCCAAGTAAATTTGCATGTGCCAAACTCTATACCTTCAAATAATAATCTGTTTTGTATGCCCGAATCGCTCATGTAGCGACTAGGGGCTAGCAGTATCTTCCATACTAGGTGGGTTATTCTCATGATGAGTGGACTCTGCTCATCATTCACGAGAAAATGGCTGGTAACTGGGATGCCCAGTCCCATGATCAAAAGATCGAAATCAAATCAAAAATAATTGCAAACAAAACTCCCGCAGGATTGATGTTAGTTGGAGGCACCCGTTGTTTCGGGCAAGCCATGGATTGATGATTGTTGGTGGAGGGGGAGTAAAAATCTTTATCTTTCTGTTTGGGAACCGCCTATAATGTATGTAGTATGTAAGATATTGGGAACTCTTGGTCGTTATGTTGACAACGAAAGCATACCTCTCAAAATTATTTTCATCTCTGTTTTAGCTTCGAGCTCTGGCACCTCTGCAAATCCCTGCTTCCCTCTGCGGAGGGCCTATCTTTTACTTTTATGCAAGAGTCAATATTATTCCTTCTCATTCCAAGCTACTCTTTAGTTGGCAAGCATCATGTGATCGGGAAAGATCTAAGCATATATGGCCATTCAAATATATTTGATCATGAATTATTATTGTTGACATTACCCTTGAGGTAAAAGGTTGGGAGGCGAAACAATAAGCCCCTATCTTTCTCTGTGTTCGATGAATGCTATTTGTTCTAAAAATATGCTTTGAGTGGTAGCAATCATGGAAGACAATATGATAGTTGAGTATGTGGAATTTGCTAAATCAAAGCTCTGACATAGAATCTTCCTGAAAATAAGATGAATTGTAATTGTTTGATGACTAATAAAACGGTTTGTTAGTTTTCAAGAAAGTTTATGATCTATACTTTAACATGTGAACAGTTTGTTACTTGATCATGAGAAGCTTTAAGAGATGAGCTACTGTTATGACATATAATGATGCTAGAAAAGGCGATTGAAATTATCATTGATCAAACTTATGCACCTGCTAGCATTCACACTTCATAAATTCTTTCTTTTATCATTTACCTACTCGAGGACGAGCAGGAATTAAGCTTGGGGATGCTGATACGTCTCCAACGTATCTATAATTTATGAAGTATTCATGCTATTATATTATCCATCTTGGATGTTTAATGGGATTTACTATGCACTTTTATATTATTTTTGGGACTAACTTATTAACCCAGAGCCCAGTGCCAGTTTCTGTTTTTCCCTTGTTTCAGTGTTTCGCAGAAAAGGAATATCAAACGGAGTCCAAACGGAATGAAACCTTCGGAAACGTTATTTTTGGAAAGAAAGCAATACGGGAGACTTGGAGTGCACGTCAGGGGATCAACGAGGAGAGCACGAGGCAGGGGGCGCGCCCACCCCCTGTGCGCGCCCTCCACCCTCGTGGGCCCCTCGTGGCTCCCCTTACCGACTTCTTTCGCCTATATATTGCCATATACCCAAAAACCTCCAGAGAACAGAATAGATCAGGAGTTCCGCCGCCACAAGCCTCTATAGCCACCAAAAACCAATCGGGACCCTGTTCCGGCACCCTGCCGGAGGGGGGAACCCTCACCGGTGGCCATCTTCATCATCCCGGCGCTCTCCATGATGAGGAGGGAGTAGTTCACCCTCGGGGCTGAGGGTATGTACCAGTAGCTATGTGTTTGATCTCTCTCTCTCTCTCTCTCTCTCTCTCTCTCTCTCTCTCTCTCTCTCGTGTTCTTGAGTTGGCACGATCTTGATGTATCGCGAGCTTTGCTATTATAGTTGGATCTTATGATGTTTCTCCCCCTCTACTCTCTTGTAATGGATTGAGTTTTCCCTTTGAAGTTATCTTATCGGATTGAGTCTTTAAGGATTTGAGAACACTTGATGTATGTCTTGCGTGGGATACCCGTGGTGACAATGGGGTATTCTATTGATCCACTTGATGTATGTTTTGTTGATCAACTTGCGGGTTCCGCCCATGAACCTATGCATAGGGGTTGGCACACGTTTTCGTCTTGACTCTCCGGTAGAAACTTTGGGGCACTCTTTGAGGTTCTATGTGTTGGTTGAATAGATGAATCTGAGATTGTGTTATGCATATCGTATAATCATACCCACGGATACTTGAGGTGACATTGGAGTATCTAGGTGACATTAGGGTTTTGGTTGATGTGTGTCTTAAGGTGTTATTTTACTACGAACTCTAGGGCTGTTTGTGACACTTATAGGAATAGCCCAATGGATTGATCGAAAAGAATAACTTTGAGGTGGTTTCGTACCCTACAATAATCTCTTCGTTTGTTCACCGCTATTAGTGACTTTGGAGTGACTCTTTGTTGCATGTTGAGGGATTATTATATGATCCAATTATGTTATTATTGTTGAGAGAACTTGCACTAGTGAAAGTATGAACCCTAGGCCTTGTTTCCTAGCATTGCAATACCGTTTACGCTCACTTTTACCACTTGTTACCTTGCTGTTTTTATATTTTCAGATTACAAAAACCTATATCTACCATCCATATTGCACTTGTATCACCATCTCTTCGCCGAACTAGTGCGCCTATACAATTTACCATTGTATTGGGTGTGTTGGGGACACAAGAGACTCTTTGTTATTTGGTTGCAGGGTTGCTTGAGAGAGACCATCTTCATCCTATGCCTCCCACGGATTGATAAACCTTAGGTCATCCACTTGAGGGAAATTTGCTACTGTCCTACAAACCTCTGCACTTGGAGGCCCAACAACGTCTACAAGAAGAAGGTTGGGTAGTAGACATCAGCTGGGGGCTGGTACCGCACCTGACGTCAGCTAGTCCTCGCGAGGAGCCCGAGCCAATCGGGGCACGCTGCTTGAAGAGGAGCCGAAGATCAAAGCCAACCAGCTACTGTCCGTGAGCAAAGGAGGAGTCTTGGGCACGCCCGCCAAGCTCCACGCCAGACCGTGGGGGAGGGGTGGCCAAGCCACGGGCTCAGCCCGCCACGAAGGCGGAGACGCTCCCCCATCCGACCCCGCTCCAGGGGCGGCAGGCGGACCAGGAACGCTCAAGGCCGATGGGGGAGTTGATGAAGGAGGAGGCCGCTTCTCTGAAGACGCAACAACTTCAATGGAAGGAGCCCTGAAGGACTGGCGTCAGGATAAGGAGACTACACGCAGGAAGCCATGACAATAAGATACTTACGCGTCAATGGTGATGTACTTTCGTCGCTTCAACGACCCGAAGATATTGCTGCCGCTAGGGGATCCTTTCCTCTTGCAGAGCTCCTCGAAGTCCACACAAAGACGACCAAAGCGCTGGACGTGACGGCCGGAGCGCAGCGGGGCCGAATAAGAGCTTGGATGGATGTCTTCAGGGGTGCCCGGTTGCGGCAAACAGCCGGGCACCGTCTTACCACAACCTCCCGAGGCTCCTGGAGCCTTGGCCTCGGAAGCCGCATGCCGCGCCTCCTCAGTGACCAACGCCTCAGGAGGGGGGTCGCAGGCCCTCGAGGACGACGCCCCAGGATCACCACTCGGCATGTGCTCCTCAGCACTCGAGCCACCGGCCCCCGTCGGAGCTCACCCTCCCGCACCTTCACCTGGGGCGAGCTCAGCACCGGCGGCGAAGAAGGGAACCACGACAACGGGGTTCTCGCGGGACCCCACCAGGCCGATTGGGTGCAGCCCCCACTCATCAAAGGAAGGCATACTCGCGGCAAATGCGGCTTTGTTCTCGCAGCGGTACAATAGGCAGCTATTCCTGGGCATCTAGTCCGGCAGAGGGACACCCGATAGGACCATGAGCACCGTTTGCCGCGTCGCAAGAGGAAGCCCCTTCTCCTGAAACCTCATATGGTCCTGGCTGCTGAGCAAGTCCCACATCGGCGGGAGTGGCGCTGAAGTGGAGCGACTCGACGCTTGACGAACTCCCTCACCACCATGGGCGCAGTCACGCCGCGGTTCTTCAACCACCTCAGCCTGGCCCAGACGGGGGCGAGGCGGGGGCTCGTGAGCTTTTGATGGCCCCAGCCGGAGTTTGGAACAGCGGCCCCGGTCGGAACTCGGAGCAGAGGGATGAGCACGCCGGCGTCAACAAACACCCATCGTATACGGAACCCGCTCGTGGATGAAGGAAGCTCGAAGTCAATCCCCGCGCCCGCTGTCGCGGCCATGGCTTGGAAGCCCACGCACCCCGAGCTCTGCCGGGGACCGGTCAGATGCAACAAGAAGAAATGGCGGAGGAGGGCCACGGAAGGAGCGATGCCCACCATGGCTTCACACAAGAAGGCGAAGACGGCAAGAAGGGTCACAGATTGAGGGTCGAGATGAAGCATGTGGATCTGATAATGCTCGAGCACCGTGTTGAAGAAGGCGGAGAAGGGAGGAATCAGGCCAGCCCAGAGGGCCTCTATGAAGATCGGGACCTCAGTGGCTGCCCGAGCCATGCGAGTGCGAGACGCGGGCCAAGCCACCATCTCTCCCCACTCGTTGAAACTGGAGGCAAGCATGGGGCGCACCTTGTCCATGGCCTCGTCGTTGAGCACCCGAGGCCGGCCGAGCGCCGACTCAAAGGATGGAGGCGCAGTTGGCAGAGAGAGGTTTCTTCCCCTTTTCAGCTAGTTTCGGTGCCATGGTGATGAATCAGGCGGAGCGCAAGTCAGATTGGAAGGGCTAAGCAGGGCCTCGAGGAAGCAGGGAGATTGGAAGAGCCAGTCGTGGGCGAAGGAAGAATAACTGTGTGAGGTGCGGGGGCCGCATAGCCAGGCGGATTCAAGGGCAGCATGGGGAAGCGGAGATGCCCACGTCCAATCAACCGCCACGCGTCAACCGAGGCCGCAGGCTTTTGGGGCCCGCGGTGCTCCGAACTTGACCCTTGGCTTCGCCGCGAAGACAAGCCCGAGCGCACCTTGGGCCCGGGGGCTACTGTCGGCGTTCTGGGAACGGGGGTCCCCAGACTTGCTTGTCTGCGGCCTACGGCGTGGCTAAGCCAGCAGGCCGTACGGCCCATCTTCATCAACAAGGCATCCAAGAACCTCGCGAGGGGCCAAGCCTCGCGAGGCGGACGACGCAAGACCTCCTCAGGAGTGGCCTAGTCAGGCAGGCTCACGAGGAGCGGAGATATCAAGGCGGGGCAAACCTCACGAGGCTCTCGTGACGTGAGCCATGACGATCGACACCAGGCGGGCGCCAGCATGCGCAGCGTCCTTGTTTCCTCTTTGGTGCTAAGGAAGCAAGCGCAGGCGAGGAGTCCCGAGGCATCAGGCAAAGGTTGCTATATCGGTGCAGCGAGACCAAGACCAGAAGGACGGCAAGACGGAGGTCACCGTGGAGCCCAAGACAGCGTCACCACCAGAGCCTTTTGCAGGCGAAGACCACTTTTGTCAGGATAGCTTGTACTAGCTGTCCCCCTTCAAATTTGCCCGCTGTTGTTGGCTCCCTTCCCGCTCAATATTTGGGAAGAGGACCAGGGCCTATATAAGTAGAGCTAGCCACCACAGTAGGGGGGATCGAGCAGTTCATCCAGCGCTCACCCGCTAAGACACCAAGCACAAGAACACCTCAACCTCAGGAGGTTGTTCTTCCCTTTGTACTGTTCATCATCAGCCCAAGAGGCAATCCACCACCACCACACTGGAGTAGGGTATTACACCACAACGGTGGCCCGAACCAGTATAAATCTCGTGTCTTTGTATGCCATGAGTTCGTCGAGTTCGTCCGCGAGATCTTAGCGAGCTAGGGCGTAGATCGGTAGGAGGGAAAGACTTCGCGCGCACCCCAGTGTTCGAACCTTAAGGGTTTGCCGGAACCCCACATCCGACATCAGCAGAGTCCACAGGAACATCCCAAACATCCATCTGGCAGCTGTGATAGCCGCCTTCCAGTCCAATGTGCGCAACCGCAGGATTCGTTCCAGATGAATGTACGGTTTCCCAAGACTGTGAAGGAGCTTTACACCTTGGTGGATAAGTGT
This sequence comes from Aegilops tauschii subsp. strangulata, assembly GCF_002575655.3. NCBI lineage: Eukaryota > Viridiplantae > Streptophyta > Magnoliopsida > Poales > Poaceae > Aegilops > Aegilops tauschii. The sequence goes on from NC_053039.3 coordinate 286,568,006, forward strand.
GCTCGGATGGAGGAGGGAAGGAAGTTGCCTAGGGAGGAGGACTGCATCAACATCGATTCTGAGGATGATGACGAATCCACCAGTCAGAAGAAGAGCAACAAGCGCAAGGATAAGGCAGTGATGACTGTTGAAGGATCGGGTACACCTAGTACCGGCAAGACTACTAAGGCTGAAGCCCCCAGCAAGGAAGCTGCCGTGTGCGCTGATTGCTGGGAGGCTGCGGCTGCCAAGCAGCCTGGGAAAGGCGATGGGCCGTATTGCAAGATTCATCGGACCAAGGGCCACGACCTTCAAGAGTGTTATCAGGTTGAGCAGCTCGTCAAGAGGCAGAGAGCAAAGTACGAGAAGCGTGACAAGGAAAAGGGTCAAAATGTCACTGGCGGTAAAGGTCGAGGCGGTGAAGTAAATCACCCCGGCAAACCCCTCCGGAACAAAGGAAAACCTGCTAGAGATCGAGAGAAGGAAGCCTGTCGTGATGAGAGTGATGGAGGGGATGAAGAGGAAACCAGTGAGCAAGAGTTTTAGAAGGCCACTGATGCCCTGTGCATTGATGGGGGCACATCCCTGCACACCTCTCACCGCCAACTCAAACGGTGGGCGCGTGAGGTCAATGCCGTGGAACCAACACCAGAGGCCCGGAAACCACTCAAATGGTCACGCACGCCCATCATCTTTGTCGAAGAGGATCATGCTGACCGTACCACTGCGGTAGGGTGTTTGCCATTGTTGGTCTCTCCAACAATTCACAATCTCAAGGTCACAAAGATGTTGGTGGACGGCGAGGCCGGGTTGAATCTGATTTCCCCAAAGGTTATTAGCAGACTTCAGATAGCATAAGAAGAGTTAAAGGTCACTGGCTGTCGGAGTAAATGGCCACGGGTAGCCTAACCGACTATCCCAGGCTCTTCGGAAAATTTATCAGGCCTTTGGGCCTTCAAGCACTCCAAGCATTTGGGCCGCCTTCCCCGGCCGGCTACCACTAAAGCCGACTCCCGGAAGGCGACCCAGCCTCACCGACTCCAAGAAGCCGGCCAAGAAGGACGCCGACTCCTAGGAGCCGTCCAAGACCACAACCACTCCTACATAACGGCGACGTGACGGGGTGTGGCCACAGTGCGGCCCACGACCCCCGAAGCCCGAGGCGGGCATGGCTACGGGAGGCCGTACGGGAGGGACATCTTCCGTGCGGCTCGGCACTGTAGCCACGCTAGCCTCGACGTCATCCACGACCCACTCCTGTACGGCCTGAGGACTGCGGGCCCCTTCAGCCAGAGAGAGGCGCGAAGGGGGCCCGGCTTTTCCTAGTCGGCCAAGAGTATAGCCGGCCTCCAGAAGCCGGCTACTCCCTTCCTCGAAGCAGGAGCCCCATTAAGGAGACAAGACGAGGTGAGGCTACAGTGATAGCCCCCGAGGCGGATCACTGTAGCCACGCTTACCTCGACAAAGCCCTCATCATCAGAGGTGCGGCTACAGTAAGCAGCCGCCGACAAGACCCTAGGCGGTGGGGCCGGCCTGTCGACCAAGTAGCCGGCAGCCGGCGGGACCCACCAGCCGGCGGGACCCAGCAGCCGGCGGAGAAGCCGGTGAGCGTAGACACTGACGGCTGGGACCAGTTCCCAGCCGGATTACCATTGTACCCCCGGGGGTAGGCCTATATAAACCCCCCGGAGCACCCATGCAAAGGGTTGGCTTCTAGGTTAACACCCACGCATAGCACACCCACCATAGATAGAGAGAAGCAAGAGCTAGCCTTGTTCTTCTTCTCCCTTGATCTCAACAGCTCTAGGAGCGATTGTAGCTACCCTTTATCGATCTAGTGATCATGCGGAGACCCCGCAGAGCAGGACTAGGGGTGTTATCTCCTCGGAGAGCCCCGAACCTGGGTAAGATTCGCCGCCGTGCATGTCTTCGCCTCATCCCGTTTCCGGGCACCGGCGACGTTTTATTGGCTCCCACAATGATAAGCCATCCCTTGGCATATGTCGCACCAACCACCCGACACTGGCACATTTCAAGGAGTTAATCCCGGCAGGAGTCATCCTAAGGGAAAGATCATGTTGCCTGTGACTTTTGGAGGGCAGTTCAACTATCAGACTAAAAAGATTGTGTTTGATGTGGCCGACCTCCCCTTGCTGTACAATGGGATCCTTGGACGCCCAGCCCTGGCTAAATTCATGGCGGCATCCTACTATGCCTACAATATCTTTAAGATGCCTGGGCCAGTTGGAGTCATTTCCATCCCATCAGATGAGAAGGACGCGGTCATTTGCATGGACAAGATGTCCGGGACGCGGTCCCAGCAGAGGCAGCGGCAGCAGCAGTTCTCGCCAAGGAAAACAGAGGAAAGAAGAAAGATAGCAAGGACACTAGCAAGGAATCTGGGAAGCATATCTCTTCGGAATATGCTGCGCCTGTTGATGACTTGCCGGAGAGTTCCAACATCAAAAGGTTCAAGGTTACTGCTCCAAAAGTGAAGAAGGTCTTGGCAGGGCTGGCTGGCGTTGATGGTACTTTCACCATCAGCGCCACCCTTGATGACAAATAGGAAAGCGCACTTGTTGCCTTCCTGCGAGCGAATATTGATGTGTTTTCCTGGCAACCATCTAATATCCCGGGTGTTCCCAGGGAGGTAATCGAGAACCACCTTGCTATCTGCCCACATGCCCGACCCGTCAAGAAGAAAGTCCGGAAGCAGGCCTTGGAGAGGCAACAGTTTATTGCAGAGGAGATCAAAAAGCTTGAAGCAGCTGGTTTGGTTAGAGGAGTGCTACACCCCACATGGTTAGCAAATCCAGTGGTGGTCCGGAAGGCTAACGGGAAATGGAGGCTTTGCATAGATTTCACAGATCTCAACAAGGCTTGCCCAAAGGACCCATTTCCCTTGCCGTGCATCGATCAGATCGTGGATTCCACTTCAGGCTGCGATTTGCTTTCCTTTCTGGATGCATCTTTTGGGTATATCTAGATCTTCATGTCCAAGGAAGACGAAGAGAAGATCTCGTTCATCACTCCATGTGGTATGTACTGTTTTATCTGCATGCCTTTCAGATTAAAGAGTGCTGGGTCTACTTTTGCAAGAGCAGTCTAGATTTGTTTCGAGCCACAGCTGCACAGGAACATTGAAGCTTATATGGATGACATTGTAGTCAAGACCAAGGACAGAGCAACTCTTATCCAGGATTTTGGAGGAGACGTTTGCGAATCTGCGCAAGATCAACTTGAAGCTCAACCCGGAGAAGTGTGTGTTTGGTGTTCCCTCCAGCAAGCTACTTGTGTTCTTTGTGTCCCATCAAGGGATCGAAGCCAACCCCAACAAGATTAAAGTTAATGAGCAGATCCAAGCGCCAAGGACAATAAAGGATGTGAGGCGTCTGACAGGGTGCGTTGCCGCGCTAAGCATATTCATTTCTAAGTCTGCCGAGCGCGCCCTGCCGTTCTTCAAAATCTTGAAGAAGGCAGGACCCATGAAGTGGACCCCAGAAGCAGATGCGGCCTTGCAAGAGTTGAAGGCCTACTTGTCCTCTGTGCCCACCTTGGTTGCTCCCAAGACACAAGAGCCGTTGCTGCTATACTTAGCGGCAACCAACCAAGTGGTTAGCGCAGCCTTGGTGGTGCAGCAGGAAGTGGATGAAACAGAGAGTGAGCAAGGACCAGCAGAGTTAGATAAGGATTAGGACAGAAGTGAGCACGGCAGCGAGAGCAACCCCAAGGACACGGCAAGGAAGAAAGTGGTGCAGCGCCCAGTGTACTTCGTCAGTTCCCTACTACAGGGGGCTCGATCGAGGTACTCTGGCGTGCAAAAGTTGATCTTTTGTATCATCACGGCCTCAAGGAAACCGCTCCACTACTTCCAAGCCCATGAGATCACGGTTGTCACTCGCTTCCCATTCCAAAGGATACTCCGAAACCCTGAGGCTACCGGCAGAATAGTGGAGTGGGCTTCGGAGTTATCCATTTTTGGTTTGAAGTTTCAGAGCACATCAACAATCTAGAGCAGGGCATTGGCAGAAATAGTTATCCCCGGCAAGGAGGCGCCCCAAGAATGGATTATGTATTTCGATGGTGCCTTTTCCCTACAAGGTGCAGGGGCTGGCATGCTTCTCGTCGCCCCCTCGGGGGAGCACTTGAAGTACGTCGTCCAAATGCATTTTGCCCGGGAAGAGGCAACCAACAATACAACAGAGTATGATGGGCTCCTTGTCGGGCTCAGGATTGCCGCAGAGTTGGGAATCAAGAAGCTGATCATTCGGGGAGACTCACAACTTGTGGTGAGACAAGTCAACAAGGATTACCAAAGTCCATTGATGGAGGCATACATTGAGGAAGTGAGGAGATTGGAGGAGCGCTTTGACGGATTGCAAACAGAGCACATACCCCGTGCGGAAAACAGCATAGCTGATCATCTGTCAAAGTGTGCTGCACAAAAGCTTCCTGTGGAACTAGGAACTTTTGTTCTCCGTCTCACTCGGCCCTCCGTATCCCCAGCAATGGCCCGGAAAAGGAGAAAGATGGACTCGGGTAAGCCTCTCCTCGTAGAGCCTTGCGCTCCTGGCAGGGACCCTGCCGGAAACAACTCCTCGCAACTTGCCGGACCGCATCCTCCAGCCGGGCCCTTGGGCCCCGCCGATGAGGAATGTGCCCCCGCGGTTGAGGAGGTGCCGCTAGTCCTCGTTGCCGAGCCCCAGGCTCCAACCTGGGCAAGGCACATAGTCCACTTCCTCCAAACCGGAGAACTCCGCAGTGACCAAGATGAAGCTGAAAGGGTAGCCCGGAGGGCCAGTATGTATCAGTTTGTCAATGGAACTCTATACATAAGGAGGCCCAACGGTGTGAAATTGAAGTGCATCTGCCGGCAAGAGGGAAAGGAACTGCTGGCTGAGATACACAAAGGCATGTGCGGCTCCCACATTGGATCAAGGGCATTGGTTGGGAAAGCATTTCGGAAAGGATTCTGTTGGCCCACAGCCCTCCAAGATGCGGTTGAGCTAGTCACCAAATGTGAAGCCTGCCAGTTCCATTTCAAGAACATCCACCTGCCTGCCCAAGCTCTTCAGACAATCCCTTTATCATGGCCATTTTCGGTCTGGGGGCTCGATCCTTGGCCCTTTCCCCCGAGCAATCGGGGGCTTTGAATTCTTGTTCGTTGCTATCGACAAGTTTACAAAGTGGCCAGAAGTGACCCCCGTGAGAAAGGTGACTGTTCAGTCAGCTATCTAGTTGTTGAAAGAACTGGTGTGTCATTTTGGAGTTTTGGCAAGGATCATTACCGACAACGGCACCCAGTTCATGAGCCGCGCCTTCATGCAATATGTTCATACCCTCGGAAACAAGATCTCATTTGCCTATGTCACACACACCAGAAGCAATGAGCAAGCTGAGAGAGCGAACACTGAAGTGCTGCGGGGACTCAAGACAAGAACCTTTGATTCGCTGCGGAAGCACGGCAGGCGGTGGATCGATGCGCTGCCAATAGTCCTTTGGTCCCTCAGAATGGCACCAAATTGGGCTACCGGGCAGACTCCCTCCTCCCTGGTCTATGGGCAGAAGCAGTTATCCCCACGGAACTCATTTACGGGTCGCTTCGAGTGCTTGCCTACGATGAAGTAGTGCAAGATCTGCACCGGCGTGAAGATGCTGTGCTACTTGAGGAGAACCGTCTCCGGGCTGCTGCGCGTGCTGCACGCTATCAGCAAGCCCTGCGTCGCTATCATAGCCGCAGGGTTCATGCCTGGTGTTTTGAGGAAGGCGACCTTGTCCTTAGGCGCGTTCAGTCCGCCAAGGGTCCAAACAAGTTGACACCAAAGTGGGAAGGCCCTTACCGGGTAGTACGAGTCACTAGACCTGGAGCAGTCCGTCTGGAGACCGGAGATGGCATTTAATTGCAAAACTCATGGAATATTGAGCATCTCCGTTCTACCCGTAAGGCGTGGCTGTCGGGCTGTGCCCGATAGCCACCCTTTTGTATAGGCCTTGCCTCAGTTGCATGTAACCCCTTGTACAAAGCCAAGCGATGACCCTGAGCAACAAAGAAATAAACGAAGCACTGGGGGCCCCCGACCAAGTTGCATGCATGCATGAGCATTTCAAGAGCATTGCATAAGCATTCCATGAGCATTTGCATGTGCATATAGATAGGATCGCATCCTGCATCATCCTTATCTACATGAAGCTGCAAGTTCCTGCCGTGAACTGGTCTTTTACAAGGAGTTGGGGAGATGGACCAGCACCGGGATCCTTGGCAAGCCAAACAGATAAGTTCTACCTCTTGTCCATAAGTGCTCTGTAAGCTGAAGCTTGTGCATGAGAAAACCTCGCCGCTCCTCAAAACTTAGGTGCTCCCACCCTTGGCTCGAGCGTTGCTTCGGCCTGGATGGTCGTAGTGGCCTTTGATGAAAAGGAGTTGGCGGGGGGCTGGTCCCTTTATTTTTTTGCCTGGTAGACCTAGGTCCCCGGCAACAAAATAAAAAGGGTACCGTCAGGATAGCCTGCCGGGGAAAACTTGTTTGTTTACAATAAAGAGGCATCTTCACCTCTGAATGGACATATACATGCACGGGTTCCCGACAAGGTTCATCTCTTTCAATAATATGCTAATCATACAAGTACAAGCCTTATAGAACACAAACATGGACTCGAGAGATTATATTATTTGAATTAAAATTTGGCAAGTGCCTACAGATTTAAGATTGAAAAAAGATAAGTGCCCCGTGATGCCCTTTCTTGTCCCTCTCCTTCTAGGCACGACAGTCGAAGGCGAGGAGGGCAAAAGGAGTGCCTAGGCAGAAGCCCAGCCTGTCCCCATCAGGCTCCAGGAGAGGTAGACTGACGGGGGCGGGGGAGCACCAGGGAACGCGTCGATGGAGAGCATGGCGGAGGTGACCCATCAACCGCCACACCAGGGCCAACTGGACCTGGCTGGCTTCCTCTCACCATGGCTAGCAAGGAAAATTTGCGAAGGGGAAGAAGAAGAAGCGTGTGTGAAAATGCACTGCTCCTGCCCCCTCTTATAGGAAGATGGGGCAGGGGGCTAGTCTCTCACGCAGGGAACGGTCGCCCCACTCCTCCAATACGGCCTCCCTGTGCCTTCTGTGGCACTAAGAATCAAGGCCGATGAGGGAGTCCTGGACTAAGGGGTCCTCGGGCGTCCGGCCTATTATCAATGGGCCGGACTGGTGGGCTGTGAAGACATGAAGGCCGAAGACTATACCCATGTCTGGATTGGACTCTCCTTGAAGATTCCTTCTTATGTAACCGACTCTATGTAACCCTAGATCCCCCCGGTGTCTATATAAACCGAAGAGTGTAGTCCGGAAAGCATATACTCATTACCATAGTCATATAGGCTAGACTTCTAGGGTTTAGCCATTACGATCTCGTGGTAGATCAACTCTTGTAACACTCATATTCATCAAGATCAATCAAGCGGAAGTAGGGTATTACCTCGATAGAGGGGGCCCGAACCTAGGTAAACATTGTGTCCCCTGTCTCCTGTAACCATCGACCTTAGACGCACAGTTCGGGACCCCCTACCCGAGATCCGCCGGTTTTGATACCGACATTGGTGCTTTCATTGAGAGTTCCACTGTGACGTCGATGAAAGGTTCGATGGCTCGCCTTGTCCTTAAAGACAACATCACCTCCGGGGGAGTCCTGGCCCCAGGCCAAATCCTCTAGCTGGGTGGCTTTACCATGATCGCCCGTTCAGCCGTTGAGCTGACGGTGACCTCTCGGGCCATCGAAAACCCCCTTCGCATCAACTCCGAACACTCCAAGCAAATGGATCCGGCAGAGTTTTCGTCCTTGAACGAGCTCCTAGATCGCATCGCCGCTTTGGGAATCGCCACAGATTACGATCGGATCGGGCCTAAAACTGATCAAGGAGAAATCAAAACTCCACCGGTCACCCACCAGATAGCAGTAGTCGACGAGCAGGACGGCGAGTCTTCTTCTATATCGAAGACGGAATATGTTCGGATCGCCGATTAGGAAGAACCGGATACCCACCAGCGAAAGGATGCGACCAGCCCTCCGAACATAGAATCGGACGGCAGTCCTAAACCATCAGAAGATACTCCGGAGCCCGGACTGTTGAGTCTGGAAGGTCTCCAAACTCCGGATAATCGGCCAGGTCAGGGTTCGGATTTAATTCCACCCACCCACCCGGACATAGAAGCTCTCATGAGCATAAAACAACAGTCTCAGGAAATGGTCCACCACTTCTGGGCCAGATTCCTCCTTGTCAAAGACAAGGTAAAAGATTGCCACGACGAGGACGCGATATCAGCGTTCTGCAACAATTGTGCGGACGAAGGAATCCTCAACGCCATCAATCGCCGCCACATACTGAAGTTCGCTGACTTAGCAACTATCGTACAAAAGTACAGCGCGATGGAAAGCGCCGAGAAAACTCAGGCAGCTTGCTGGGAGCCGTCGGTCCCAACTCAACTCCTCCTACAGACGAAAAGGGCGCACCCCCGTGGCACCGCCAGTCCAACAGTCAAGAAACATAAACCCATTACGCGGCACGACACCGTTCTGGAGGGATGGCTCGATGGCCCATGCAAAATACACACGGCACCAGATACCGTGGCAACCACAGCCTCAGAGCATGTTGGATACTCCGGCAGGTAGCCAAGAGCGGCGAGGACATCCTTATCAAGGACACCCCAGAACAGCACCCTCCAGAAAATGACGACACAAGAGTATTGACGGTCTTCGAGACATTCGCTTCAAACAACAAGCGCAAAAGGGCACTTCGCGACCTCACCGAAGTCTGCCAAATCGCTCCAATAAACCCTTGGAATGACACGGCTATAACATTTAAAGCCGGTGACGAACTGAAGTACAGGACAGTCCGGGTGCCAGCCACATTAGTCCTTAGTCCCATCGTGGACGGGTTTTGACTTACCAAGGTCCTCATGGACGGTGGCAGCGGACTAAACCTCATTTATGAGGACACACTCCACAAAATGGAAATAGACAGGAGCCGCATCAAGAAAAGTAGCACAACCTTCCGAGGAATCATTCCCAGTCGAGAGGCGTGATGCGCGGGAAAAATCACACTTGACGTGGTATTCGGCACGCCAGAGAATTATCGGTCCGAAGAAATCACTTTCCAAGTGGCCCCTTTCAGCAGCGGATACCACGTCTTGTTAGGGCGGGATGCTTTTACATGCTTCCAGGCTATACCTCATTACGGGTATACGAAGCTCCAAATTCCCGGACCAAATGGTATAATCACTCTCGTCAGTGATCCGGACATAGCACTCTGCGCTGAAAACAAAACCACATCCCTGGCCCTTGAGGCGCTATGCGAAGCCCTAGCAGCCGAAGAATTAACCGCACTATGCTCCAGGGTGGACAGGGACGATGTGATCCTCGACAAACGCCCCAAATCCACCTCCTTCAAACTAGCAGAAGAAATAGTCAAATTCCAGGTCCACCCAACGGACCCCAAGAAGATAGCATCTATCGGAGTGTAACTGAACCAAGCAGTTGACGCCGCACTACGAGTATTGCTGTGCAAAAACTAGGACATATTTTCCTGGCACCCTTCAGATATGCCAGGGGTCCCACGCAAGCTGGCCGAACATAGCCTCAATATATTAAAAGGATTTAAACCGGTCAAGCAAACACTTCGGCGCTTTTCCGAACCCAAGCGACAAACCATGGGGGAGGAGCTGGCCAAGCTTATCGAGGCCGGATTCATTAGATAAATCAAACATCCGGACTGGCTGGCAAACCTGGTGATGGTACCAAAGAAGGACAAATCCTGGCGCCTGTGTGTCGATTTCAAAGACCTCAAGAAGGCTTGCCCCAAGGATACCTTCCCCCTCCCCCGCATTGATCAAATCATTGACGCCACCGCAGGACACGACTCACTGTGTTTCCTCGATGCATATTCCGGATACCATCAAATCAAAATGAAGGAGTCCGATCAAGCTACAACAACATTTATTACCCCATACGGGCCATTCTGCTTCAACACCATGCCCTTCGGGCTCAAGAACGCCGGTGCCACATACCAACGCATGATTCAAACATGCCTGGAGAAGCAGATCGACAAGAAAGTAGAAGCCTACGTCGATGACGTCGTCATCCAAACTAGGCACGTCGAAACACTAATAGACGACTTACGTGTTACATTCGACAACCTCCGTGCGTATGACATTAAGCTCAACCCGGAAAAATGTGTCTTCGGCGTCCCCGCCGAAAAACTGCTGGGCTTCATCGTTTCCAATAGAGGAATAGAAGCAAATCCAGCTAAAATCCGAGCTCTGTCACAGTTGGCTACACCAACAGACCTCAAACAAGTCCAAAAACTAGTTGGTTGCGTGGCAGCGTTAAGTTGCTTTATCTCCAGATTAGGAGAAAAGGCACTACCACTGTATCGCCTCTTACGGCGCACCGATAACTTCAAATGGACAGATGCGGCGACTGCCGGACTGGAGGAAATAAAGGCCCTCCTAGCAAGCAACCCAATCTTGGCCGCACCAAACGTTGGCGAACCCATGTTGCTATACATATCGGCAACACATCAGGTGGTGAGCGTCGTGCTCGTCGTCGAACGAGAACAGGACGGTAAATTTCCTCTTCAAAAACCAGTATACTACGTATCTACTGTCCTCACACCATGCAAATCCCAGTACCCCCATTACCAAAAGATAGCATACGCGGTCTTCATGGCGTACCGAAAGCTACGACACTACTTCCAGGAGTGTTCAATCACGGTGGCTTCTGAAGTCCCACTCAATGACATAATAAACAACCGTGATGCCACGGGACGGATCGCCAAATGGGCCATAGAGCTACTTCCATTTGACATAGCATACAAGCCACGTCGAGCCATCAAATCCCAAGTGCTGGCTGACTTCGTCGCCGAATGGACAGAGGCCGAACTCCCTAAAGAGTACGGCGCATAGTCCAATTGGGTAATGTATTTTGACGGCTCCAAAATGCTAGTGGGGCTAGGGCGGGAGTCGTGTTAACATCCCCTACTGGAGACGTCGTCCAGTATGTACTCCAAATACTATACACAGACTCCAACAACGCAGCCGAATACGAGGCCCTATTGCATGGTCTTCGGATGGCCGTATCCATGGGCATACAACGCCTAGAGGTGCGCGGGGATTCAAAACTTGCAATATCTCAAATAAACAGAGACTTTGATGCCAAGGATCCAAAGATGGCAGCTTATCATAATGTCGTCTTAAAAATATCGGCTCGGTTCGAGGGGCTCGAATTTCATCACGTCGCCCGGGAAAGTAATCAGGCAGCGGACGTCCTTGCTCGCATTGGCGCCAAGCGCGACCCCGTCCCACCCAACATTTTCCTGGAAAGGATTTTCAAGCCATCCGTGGTGTGGCAAGGGGAGGGCGGCAACAACAGTCGAGATCCGAATACAACCCCAAATCCCGAACACACCGACAGTATCGGGGGCTCAGCCACCGAAATAACATCGTCGGCCCATCTCATTATGGCAGTCATTGCCCCATGGACCGAACCCTTCTTGGCCTACATTAATAGGAAGGAGCTTCCCAAAGACCAGAATGAGGCTCGCCGCATTGTCCGGCGTTCGAAGGCCTACAAGGTTCACGACGGAGAGCTCTACAAGAAAAGTACTACCGGAGTACTTCAAAGATGTATCTCCGAGGAAGAGGGGCGGCAGCTTTTAGCGAAAATTCATGCTGGTCTCGGCAGACACCATGCCGCAGCTCGGGCCCTTGTTAGCAAGGCCTTCCGTACTGGGTTTTATTGGCCGACAGCCCGAGCAGACGCGCAGGACCTCGTCCAACGCTTCGTCGGATGCCAACTCTTCGCCAACCAAAGCCACATGCCCCCAACTGCCTTACAAACTATCCCCATTACTTGGACTTTCGCGGTCGGGGGACTGGATATGGTTGGACCTCTTAAAGGGGGAAGCCATAAGAAAAAAAATTGCTGGTCATGGTGGAAAAATTCACTAAGTGGATAGAGGATAAACCGATCAAAACAGCTGAGTCCGGCCCGGTGATAGAATTCATATCCGGCATTGTGCACCATTATGGTGTCCCACACAGCATCATCACCGACAACGGCTCTAATTTCACGGCCGACGAGGTAAAAACCTGGTGTACTAATCTTGGCATTAAACTCGATTACGCCTCCGTCTACCACCCGCAAACCAACGGTCAGGTCGAACGAGCCAATGGTCTTATTATGAGCGGCATCAAGCCCAGACTAGTGCGGTCTTTGAGAGAATCATACAAGCACTGGGTTGAGGAGCTCGACTCCGTACTCTGGGGGCTGCGGACCACGCCCAACCGTACTACCGGATACACACCTTTCTTCATGGTGTATGGCGCAGAGGCTGTTTTGCCCTGCGATATTATTCACGACTCACCTCAAGTGCGTATGTACGAAGAGAGAGAAGCCGAGCTAGATTGGCAGGACAGCCTTGATGCCCTGGAGGAGGAGCGCGACGTCGCAAAGGCCTGTTCAGCATTTTACCAACAGCAGGCTCGACGATATCAAAGCAGAGAAGTACGGGCCAAGACTTACAACGTTGGCGAACTCGTTCTACGCCTGCCGGAGAAGAAAAAGGACAAACTCAAGCCCAAATGGGAGGGTCCCTTCATCATCGATGAAGTTATCACCGGAGGAGTGTACCGTCTGCGTGATGCATGAGACAACCGTCTAGAGCCGAACCCCTGGAACGCGGCCAGACTCCGAAGATTCTATGCCGAGCGCCAAACTCTTTGTTCGTCTCCTTCTCCCCTGAAGTTTCCATTCTTTTTTCTCTCTTTTCCGTTTTTCATTTTTTCGCTTTAAAGCTCTCGTACGGCTAGACTGCACACCCCTGACGAATACATCTTTAAATATGTACGTCTATTATACTTGGGGGCTTCTTGGACAGAAGCTTGTTATTATTTCCTGAGCATTAAGCTCTTCACATATGAGTTTTTCCATATGTACCTTTTCTTCGCCACTATATGGATCGATATGACTTAAGTTTTGGCCAAGCTGGGTTGCCTGGCTCCTGTGCTTATGCCCTACATTCCCATTAGTTCGGCTAGGGCATAAAGGGAGCACCTCTATGATTGTTACTGCCGGGTCATCCGGATGTGTATCTCAGACTGGGTGAAGCCGAAAGCTAGCGTTCTTAAGGGAATATTCGGTCGGTGAATTAAAGATGTTTTTTGCACTCACTCCATTGTGAACCCCCAGAAGCTATACACACTGTGATTTTCACATCACAATTCAGACATGTACACTAATGCATGCAAACCCAGGGAAAGGAACCCTTAATGGAACTATTCTCTCTGGAAGATGTTTCTTACAATCTCAATGTAATATAACATAGCTAGCCGGATACAACTTGTCTGTTCAAGCAACTATGACCCCTACGCCTAGTTTTCCGCGCATACCCCGGTCTATTCGGCCGTGCGGGTATTCGGAAACACTTCGCACCTTCGGGTTCGAAGGTTGAAGTGAAAAGGTCTGCCATGAAAAATGCTATACAATTCAGCTAGAGTTACATATATCAAGGAAAATACATAGTCACTTGGACTCAAACACTTCCTCCTCTACACCGTCCAAAAGGCGGTCTAATTTACAATCCTGTTGGGTATATTTGGCGGCCACCTCTACTTGGTCATATACTAAACTAAAGGGAATTTCTTCCCCCTTCGACCCTAGCGGTCGGACACGGGCCATGTGATTAGGATCCAGCTTGGTATACCGCGTCTTCACCATGGCCCAGGCCTCTCGCACACCCTCTCGGCAGGCCGATATCTTCCATAGTCGGATACGCCGTTGTGCTCCTTTGAACAAATCTACAAGCTCCTCCATACTTCCTGGAGGGGAGGCGGATGGCCATAGGGCCTTGGCAACACTCCGCATCGCCAGCCGAGCCTGTTCGTGCACTTGCGACAGCCCTTGCAGCAGATCACTTGATGATCCGGACACCTCCTCTTCAGGACGGCCCGTCAATATACCTGCAATCATAACTATGTCAGTTCCATTTATCTCCGAACTACTTTAAAAATAGTTCGGACACATACTGTATATGCCGCGCCGCAGCCTCCTATTTTCCTTTACGGAGTCGGCTAGCTGGGCCCGCACATCCTTCAGCTCTTCGCCCAGCTGAGTTTTGGAATCCTGGAGTTGGTTTTGCTCATCAATGACCTGTTTCAGCACACGTTCACCTGCAACATGTAGCCTTTTGGCTTCTTGTTCATTCTCTTGCGCGACTTCCAGTGCCTCCTTGAGTCCCTCTGCCAATCATGTCATGATATATGCAACACTGTTAGCATTATTAACACATAATCATATTTCCTCGTTGGAGGGGAGTACTACCAGAGGATGCCTCCTTGGACTTTTTCAGTTCGGCGGTAGCAGCATTTAGTTGTGTCCGACACCGCTCCAGCTCTTGGGCTAGCAGGTCGTTCTTCTCTGTAAGAACCTGGTGATACAACGATCCTTAGATCAGTTGTACCAACTGCTTTCAGTCTCGGGGGCTACTAGCATATGGTTACCCTATTCGAGCTTACCTGCACATATGTCAAATGCTGCTTTGTGGCTCTGCTAAGTCCATTTCGCGCAGCTCGGATGTATGCGTCAGCCGAGCTGAAAGCATTAAATGTCTCTTCCGAGAACTTGGGGTCTCGTAAAACAGCCCTGCAACACCGATGATTCATGACGCTCTCTACTTCCGAGTTGGTAACGGACATATCTTCCGAATCCTTGGGCGAAGGACAGTCCGGCGTTGGCCCCATATCACCTCCCGTTTCTCCGGCAGGATTTAAATCCCGGTTGTCGGGGGTACAACGGGCCGTCCCCCCAGACATAGTCCGACGAACCTTTTTCCTAGTACAGGACAAACGTACAGGTGACAACTGGATGCGGCTGCTGAAAAACATATTTACAAACCCGTACCTCTTCGAGGAAGGCCCGGCTGTGTCTTCACCCGCCTTCCTCTTCGAAGGCTTGCCCGGTGCCGCTCTCTTCGGAGTCATCGAGCGCCTCCCCTTTGGAGCACGAGACAGTACAGTGGGTGAGGCAGAATAAGAAAGCTCTTTTGGGAGGGATGTCTCCTGATTACTCACTTGTGAGGCAGGAAGAAGGCCAGGATAGTCGGCGGTGATGGCCACCTCTATGCCATCATAGCTCGCCTGATTAAACACCCCTTCCGCAAGCACGACAAATATATCCGGATCTTCTTCAAACCCTGGATCAAGCTCCCGGTTGTGGTTTTCCGGCTGTGGGGTGGGACTATAAAGTCCCTCGGTGATCTTTCGCCAATGCTGTTATAAGCGGATTAGAAATTTATCAAAGGTGATCCGGGAGGCGAAATGAGTAAAGCAGAAGGGTTGAGGCTTACCCAACTGGGAGGATTGTACATAGAATACCCATCTCTGTGATTGATATGAAGAAATTCCTTTTCCTCCCCTTTGAACAGCTCGGCCAGTATCTTGCCTAGGGCAGCGGGGTTGTCCGAACCCTTCCGACTACAGCGGGAGGCGTCATCCTCTCCATTGTAGTGCCACATTGGGAGCCCTCTATATTGAAGTGGCTGAACCCCTCGTGCTAGGACGTCGCCATTACCTCAACCATTGTTAATACGGACTGGGCGAGCATCTTTATCTTGCCCATGAGCTGACAAACTTCCGCACTGTCATCCCCTTCAGGACTCTGGGGCGCCAGCTGTGGCGTTTCTTTAATGGAACGCTAGCAAATTCGGGGAGACCCTTTCGAACTAGGTCGGGAAGCGCGACATCCTCAATGTAGAACCATTCAGAAGGCCATTCTTCAGATGCCTTCCTTGGTGTGCTGGACAGGTATCCGGTATCGACGATGCGCCATACTTCGGCTCCGCCCACTTCAAATATTGACCCTTCGTGGTTACGTTGGACAAGACAGAACAACCTTCTCCACAGTTCAAAATGAGCCTCGATACCCAGCAATAATTCGCATAAAGCGACATAACCCGCAATGTGCAGGATGGAGGCAGGAGTGAAGTTGTGCAGCTGGAGGCCATAGTATTCCAGAAGCCCTCAAAGGAACGGATGGATTGGAAATCCGATGTCCCTTATCAGATAGGGGACAAAACACACCCGCTCCCCCCGGATGGATTGGGGAAATCCTCCGCCTGAGTCTCGCCATTAAAGGAGGCCAGCCCTGCTCGAACGGGGACCAGATCCGCAGGAGGAAGAAATCCCTGCGTTTGCAACTTCGCCAATTGACTGTGAGACACAGAGCACTTCTCCCACTCACCTTTCTCTGGGCCGGAATGGGAGGAGAAGTTGGGAATGCTAGCCATGTTGGAATGGTTTCTCCAGGCAGTCTCTGGGGATTTTTCTCTGCGTGATGCCGAATGGATCTAAGATCCGACCTCCTTAAATAGGCGCTCTTTCTGGCCCGGATGGGGTGTTATTTGCAAACATACCCTGACCTTCCACATTCGCGCGGCACATGGAAGATGAAGTTATTAACGCACAGAAGCCGAGGGGAGCGACGTTGAATCAACGGCCGAATACAATACTTGGAAGTTATCAGAGGAGGAACCCGCCTTGCAATGCCGAATAAAATCTGTGTGCCGAACACCTCGTTATTGAAGACTGGTTCGGGGGCTACTGAGGGAGTCCTGGACTAAGGGGTCCTCGGTCGTCCGGCCTATTATCAATGGGCCGGACTGGTGGGCTGTGAAGACATGAAGGCCGAAGACTGTACCCGTGTCCGGATTGGACTCTCCTTGGCATGGAAGGCAAGCTTGGCGACCAACTATGAAGATTCCTTCTTATGTAACTGACTCTATGTAACCCTAGATCCCCCCGGTGTCTATATAAACCGGAGGGTGTAGTACGGAAAGCATATACTCATTACCATGGTCATATAGGCTAGACTTCTAGGGTTTAGCCATTACGATCTCGTGGTAGATCAACTCTTGTAACACTCATATTCATCAAGATCAATCAAGCAGGAAGTAGGGTATTACCTCCATAGAGAGGGCCCGAACCTGGGTAAACATCGTGTCCCCTGTCTCCTGTAACCATCGACCTTAGACGCACAGTTCGGGACCCCCTACCCGAGATCCGCCGGTTTTGACACCGACAGCCGACCCTCTGCTCCATCCATCGACGCCTGCTTTTCGACCATGGCACACGTCCCCGCGCTCTCCGCATCCACCACCTACCACGCCCAATGCATGTGAACACGTGGCAGGTGCGTGTGAAGCGAGAGGCAAGTGGGATGGCAGTTTCCGCCCTGTGATTGTGGGGCATGGGCGATCCACGGGCCACGATCCAGGTTCTTCTGCAGCGTTGTGCGTGATGCATGGAGAAACTGGAAACTGGCCCAAGCTCAAGATTAATTAAGAAGCAAAGAAGACTCCAAGAGACCAGCCTCCTCGGCGCCTCTGCCTGTGCACTTATTAGGGCCTACCCCGACGATGCTCAGCAGCGCGGCCAGGGTAGGTCCGGGGCTTCTGTCGGTGCAACAAACCCTGGCTCTGTTGCCCAGACTGTGCACAGGCACGGGAACAAGATTACAGCACCAGGCCATGCCAGAATACAAGAGACCAAGATCTTCAAAGAACCAACATGCAGATCAAGAGGACCAAGATCAAGCCAAAGAAGCAAGATACCACCAGGAGAAAAGCCTCCCTTGCCGGGCAGACGAGCTCGGCGAGGGCGTGGTCGCCCCCGGAAGAAAATGTCCAAGACATCCTGGCAAGGCCTGCCGGGACTCGCGGAGGCCAAACCACCTCACCTAACCACTCTTCCACGACCCACGTCATCAATCAATGCGGTGTTAAGCCGCAAAGTGATTAAGTGGCAGCCACTTGCCACATGGCAGCCTCTTTCTACGGAAAATGCCTACGAATGACACCCATCCTATGACGTGTCAAGCGAGCAGGTGTGAAGCTGGCAAAACAGACCGGCAAGGCTTGTGGGGCAAGTGACGATGTGACATTGAGCGGCGCATTTAATGCGCTTTGTCAGCCTGCAGAGTTAGGTATGATAGCACCGTTTGCTATCTTATCAGTGCATAATGACTGATTTGCCATTGTGGTGACCCCTTAATCTATAAAAGGAGGCTCGTGGCAACCATAGAAAGGGTTAGAAGGTTGGATAACCACATTCATACGCGCGTAGCCACTATCGCCCATAGGCAACCCTGTCGGGCAAGTGTACTGCGCTCCACCAGCATTCTTCCACCATCAATCCACCAAAGTAGGAGTAGGGTTTTACGGATCACAGCGGCCCGAACCTGGGTAAAATTGCCCGTGTGATTTCTGCTGTGCTGCCCGACGCTCTTCTGCTCTTTGTGGCATCCCCCTGCCGAACCAGCAAGGGACCCCTGGTCCCATAGTTGGTCGTGGTTTCCAACGACACCAAGGATATGACCACCTTTAATAAGCTTATCAAGATTTCGCATGCCCACGTGACCTAACCTTCTATGCCACAGCCAACCTTTAGAAGATTTAGCAATTAAGCAAGTTCGAGGTTGAGCTCTCTTAGTGAAATCAACAGTGTATAGATCACCTTTTCGTATACCGGTAAAGACCATATTATGATTATCTCTTCGAAACACTTGGCAATCTACTTCAGTGAATAGAACATTGAAACCGAAATCGTCTAGTCTAGATACAGAAAGTAAATTGTAGCCAAGAGATTCAACGAGCATAACATTTTGGATAGAGCTGTCATGAGAGATGGCCACCTTACCGAGGCCAACTACTTTACCCTTTGAGTTGTCACCAAAAGTGACATACTTTCGGGGACCGTCGTTTTCAGCAAGCTCACAGAACATATCTTTATCTCCGGTCATATGACCAATACATCCACTATCAAGAACCCATTCCTTTCCTCCTGCCATGTATCCACGAAGGTTAGCCATAAGACCAAAGTGTCCCATCGACTGATCAAGATCAAAGTCACTATCATCATCCTCATCATAGTATCCATGTTCAACATCATCTTGCGAATGATCATCACCTAGAGAGAGTGATTCATTAGATTTATGATCATGACAATGTGCATCTTTATGAATTTTAATGACATGTGAGATGATGCTACTAATGACTTCAACATCTCCTCTGGCACGCATAAGGTCACGAAGCTCAAATAGACAATCATCAAACTTAGGATTACTAGGTTTCATTTTATGAAAAGCTATGGACTTTTGAAGAATCTCATCTAGATTTTTCAAGGAATAGTTTGGAAAGCGCTCCTCGAGATATCTCCATATAGTATAAGCACATTCAAAAGTAGGCAAGCATACAAGCAAATTTCTAGGCAATCCTCTCATGATAAGATAAATAGTTCTAAGATTGCGGGTCATGTCAAGATACTCATCGCGGGTAGGATGCAAGGGATTAATAGGAGGCACACAAGGGCTAGCAATATACTTGTTCAAATTATATTCATTGAAAATCTCAAGTATCTCATTTTTCCAAGCACTACGTCAAGTATAGGCACTCTACGTCTACTACTCCCAATCGTAGCCATCTTCCTCCAATGGTGATTAAACCAAAGCAATGGAGACCAATGCTCTGATACCAATGGAAAGGATCGAGAAGAGGGGTCTAAAGGGGGGTGATTAGACCCTCAACAAGAAAAAGTGGCAGTTTTTAAGTTCTTCAAGCTGAGGTGGAGTTTTAGCACAAGTTTAAGCATTCACAATACATTTCAAGCAAGCATGGCAAGAGTATAAGCAGCAGAAAGAGTAAAGCATGCTAGTTGCAAGAAAGTAAAGGGATGGGATTAGAGTGTGCAAACGCAATGTAGACACGGAGATTTTTGGCGTGGTTCCGGTAGGTGGTGCTATCGTACATCGACGTTGGTGGAGACTTCAACCCACGAAGGGTAATGGTTGCGCGAGTCCACGGAGGGCTTCCATGAATAAGCAATCTTGTCTATCCCACCATGGCCATCGCCCACGAAGGACTTGCCTCACTCGGGTAGATCTTCACGAAGTAGGCGATCTCCTTGCCCTTACAAACTCCTTGGTTCAACTCCACAATCTTGTCGGAGGCTCCCAAGTGACACCTAACCAATCTAGGAGACACCACTCTCCAACAGGTAATAGACGGTGTGTTGATGATGAACTCCTTGCCCTTGTGCTTCAAATGATAGTCTCCCCAACACTTAACTCTCTCACACAGATTTGGATATGGTGGAAAGAAGATTTGAGTGGAAAGCAACTTGGGGAAGGCTAGAGACCAAGATTCTAGTGGTAGCATTGGAATGTCTTGGTCTCAACACATGTGTAGGTGGTTCTCTTTCATAAAATGAGTAGTGTAAGTGTAGGCACGTTACGATGGCTCTCTCTCAAATGGAGAAGGGGGTGGAGGGGTATATATAGCCTCCACACAAAATCCAACCATTACACAGATTTGACCCAACTCGGCCAGAACGAATAGAAGAACTTGGTGAGACCGATTTAGTTCAAAATATGAACATTAGGAATCTCGATGAGACCGACGAGATCAACTCGGTGTGACCGATGTGCTAGGGCTAGGGAAAAACCTCATCTCGGTGAGACCGATTTCTTGAAATCAGTGAGACCGATTTCGGCAAACAGCAAACAGAGAGTTGGTCAAGCAAACATGATGGGATCGATCGCTCATTTTGGTGAGACCAAAATGTTACGAAGGGAAACAGAGAGTTTGCAAGGCCATCTCGGTTAGACCGAGATCCGTATCGGTGTGACCGAATTGTCTAGGGTTTCTGGCAGTGGCTATGTCAACTGAACTCGGTGGCACCAGATAGAGTAGATCGGTGGGGCCGAGTTTGACTTTGGGTTTTGGACATATTTGGAGTGCGAAAGTGGTTGAGGGTTTTGGAGCAATATCACTAAGCACTTTGAGCAAGTAGACCATTAAGCAACACCTCATCCCCTTTGAATAGTATTGGCTTTCCTATAGACTCAATGTGATCTTGGATCACTAAAATGAAAATGAAGAGTCTTGAGCTTTTGCCAATCTTTGTCCTTAGCATTTTGAAGGGGTTCCACATCCTCTTGTCCTTGCCATGCCATTGTTGAACTCATCTGAAATACACTAGGTAAAGGTATTAGTCCAACAAGAGATATGTTGACATTAATTACCAAAATCACCCAGGGAATACTTGTGCTTTCAATGGGTAACAAGGAATGTAGAGACAGTGTTTACCCAGGTTCGGGCCCTCTTGAGGAGGTAAAACCCTACGTATTGCTTGGTTGTATTAATGTGTTTGTATGACAATTACATAGTTGATCTACCACGAGATCGGATGAACTAAACCCTAGGTGGGTATGGCGATAATGGTTATGTCCCTGTATGGGCTAAACCCTCTAGTTTATATAGACACCAGGGGTACCTAGGGTCACATATGGTCGGTCCCCATCAGGGGATAAACATGCCAGTTTCGATAACTAGACTTGGAGGATACGCCAAGTCTTCGGAGGTTTTCTTATGGAGCACGGGGTCGCTCGTATCTGGCATTCCATTTGATGAATTGAGAGCGGCCCACCAGTCCGGCCCATGAGAGATAAGCTAGCAGCCCGAGGACCCCTTAGTCTGGGACACCCTCACCATGTATGGTTGGAGTTCGTGCACAAATTGTGCAATGCATGTCGTGTGTGTAGCAATGCAAGAAAAAAAGAGCATCTAGGAAGATTCAAATGAAGCAAAAGGTGTTCCATCTCACTCCGAAAAACTAAGGAAAAGCATAAATTCCTATTCGAGTATTCTGAACCAACAAAGCTCTCTTGGGGGTTGATACATCTCCAATGTATCTATAATTTTTGATTGTTCCATGTTGTTATATTACCAATCTTGGATGTTTTATATACATTTACTAGCAACTTTATATCCTTTTTTGGGACTAACCTATTAACCTAGTGCCTAGTGCCAGTTGCTGTTTTTTGCTTGTTTTTTACTGTGCAGAATATCAATACCAAATGAAGTCCAAATGCCACGAAACTTTTTGGAGATTTTTTTCTGGTGATGAGAGACCCTGGAAGCTTTGGGAGGAACCCAAAAGGTGGAAGGGGGCCCACTAGGCACCAGGGCGAGCCAGAGGCCCAAGGCACGCCCTGGTGGGTAGTAGGGCCCGCGGGCACCTACTTGACCTACCTCCGGCTCTATAAATACTCCAAAATCACAAAAACCCTAGGGGAGTCGATGAAATACTTTTTCCGCCGCTGCAAGTTCCAGAACCACGAGATCCAATCTAGAGGCCTTTTCTGGCACTCTACCGGAGGGGGCAATGATCACGGAGAGGTTCTTCATCATCCTTGCTGCCCCTCCAATGATGCGTGAGTAGTTTACCACAGACCTATGGGTCCGTAGTTAGTAACTAGATGGCTTATTCTCTCCTTTTGATCTTCAATACAATGTTCTCCTCGATGTTCTTGGAGATCTATTTGATGTTACTCTTTTTTTGCGGTGTGTTTGTTGGGATTCGATGAATTGTGATTTTATGATCAGATCTATCCATGAATATAATTTGAGTATTCTCTGAACTCTTTTATCCATGATTGCTATAGCTTCGTATTTCTATCCGATTTATGGGTTTGGTTTGGCCAACTAGATTGATTTATCTTGCCATGGGAAGAGGTGCTTTGTGATGGGTTCGATCTTGTGGTACTGAATCTCAGTGACAGAAAGAGACACGACATGCATGTATCATTGCTATTGAGGGTAACAAGATGGGGTTTATTCATACATGAGTTTATCTTGTCTACATCATGTCATCTTGCCTAATGCATTACTCCATTTTTCCATGAACTTAATACACGAGATGCATGCTGGATAGCGGTCGATGTGTGGAGTAATAGTAGTAGATGCAGAATCGTTTCGGTCTACTAACCTTGGACATGATGCCTTTATACATGATCATTTCCTTGGATATCGTCATAATTATTTGCTTTTCTATCAATTGCCCAACAGTAATTTGTTTACCCACCGTATGCTATTTTCTTGAGAGAAGCCTCTAGTGAAATCTACGGCCCTCGGGTCTATTTGCTATCATATTATTTTCAGATGTATTCAACCAAAAATACAAAAATACCTTGCTGCAATTTTCCTTTACTTATTTTATTTTGTGTTCTAGTTAGATCTATTTATCAAATCTCATACAATTTAATCTATCTCAATACCGTTGAGGGATTGACAACCCTTTTACGCGTTGGGTTCACTAGTGCACGTCAGTGCTATACAAACGGTTTTTAACCCCTCTCCGTGATGGCATTTGGAACTGTCGCCAAGTGAGTGTGGGCGATAGGAGGGTCCTTCCCACACGATGCAGAAATCGTCAGGGATAGGCCCTCCTGGGACACAAGCTGGGGCCGTGTGCGATCGGGCGAGGCATCAAAACCCAATCATTTCCGTAGGTATGTACATCCCACACGGTAATCCGAGAAAAACATTTCGGTAGGTATGTACATCCCACACGGTGAATCCCAGAAAAACATTTCCGTTCGTATGTATATCACACATAGTCAATCCAAGGAATACGTTTCCGTTCTTATGTCCATCCCACACAGTCAATCCAGGGAAAATGTTTCCGTTTGTACGTACATCCCACACAGTTTAATGTGTAGGCTCGTGTGTGAAAGGTGTAACTACCACACACGGTCTGCCTTGGTTAACTGTTTGCTTTTATCAACTATATCACACACGATTTGATGAAGAAAACTGTGTGGCATTGGGCTTTCCATCGCAAGCGCTTTTACTGCTAGAACCGTTTGACAAAGGTCCATGACACATTTAGCAGGTTTATTAGTTTACAATTAATAATTCTAGTATTACACAAATTCACATTTCATATCGAACAGCTGTTTGCCAATTTCATATCAGGCACATAAATATATTATAACATTACAGTACGGTAGCTACATGAAAACAGCACAATACAACATATAGCTAGTTCAACTTCATAAGAACAATATATTCATTTCCCTAATCGAGATCATCCAGGCTCGTCTTATCCACCTCTGCTTTCAGTTCAGTAAGAACCTGTTTTGCACGAGCCAACTGGGAAAGTGCCTCCTCCTTCGCCAACACCATCTTAGCAAAGTCTGATTTAAAAAAATCTGAGCTCATTCTCCACCTTCAACTTTTTATCCCGCATCTTCGAATATTCTTCAGCGTTGACAACCGTTTCTCTAAGCCTACGTCTGTGCTCTTCCCCATACATGCTCCAGAGCTTCGCTAGGCACATCTTCAAAGACTGTGGCCACTCTTGATCAACCCACTCCAAGTAAGAACACTTCCGTTCATCCTACAATATTTAAAACTAGATCAGTAACAATTGTAGGGGAAATGGGTTTATAGCAACATAGAAAATCACCAATGCTTATTTTGAAAAACTGAAGAAACATGTTAATTATGACATATCTTCTCAAAAAGATCAATGTGCAAATGAATTAATTGCTACTGAGACAACAACAAAATTCTGGAACATCAGAAGCTATAATTAACTACAACGACGCTACAAGTTCTTACTCATGTACAATAAATAACAAATTGAACATTTTATGAGGAAGGTAAATATAACTGCAACAACATAGCGAAAGTGTTTGGATGACAACAAATTGATACTAACAGGTGTGTACATGCACAAATTTAGTAATGTAGAACTAATAGCACTAAGGCCGTCCACTATGTATGCCAAAACTGGGGTAAAGACAACTGTTGCTACATCTCGCACCGGTGCCCTGCACTGGCGAGCCGATGCAGCGGAAAAAATAGGGACCCAGACTCCAGAGCACGTAGTTGCTCCGATGCCCAGTTCCTTCGTGCCATAAAGATTTATTATTTTACTGCTTGGCTGCTCGGATGTGTGGACCAAAGTTGGCTGCACAAACTGCTGAAGCGGTGCCAAATAATTTTCTAATGGCACCGCTGATGAGATGGCAATAATTTAAGATACTAGGTACAAACTATGACACTGTCTTAGGATGCATTTGATTCAAGGTGTGGTATGAATGGGTTGGGACCGTGACAGTGTCTGAATCACATCTAACAAATGATTTGTAACAACGAAAGAGGGTCTAACCTTCTCTGCACAAGCCATAAACTTCCTCCCACTGTCCACAGATTCAAACGCAACTAGCTTCATGCATGGAGATTGATGGTGACAACGAGCAGATAGATCTTCACCAACCCGCTCCATTCATTGCCACTGGTGGTCCTAGGGAGCTACAAGAGGAAGAAATGACTCAAATCGACCGCCGGGTAAAAAATCCTTCATTCCAAGTCATAGCCCGAGAGAGAGAAGAGAGGCATACCCGGGTGGTGAAGGAGTCGTCGCCGGAGGAGGAACTGCTGGAGAGGTCTTTGAAGAAGACCATGGCGACCCCGGCGGTAGGTTGCGAGACGGCGAGAGCGAGG
The DNA here is from genome assembly GCF_002575655.3 of Aegilops tauschii subsp. strangulata. Lineage (NCBI taxonomy): Eukaryota > Viridiplantae > Streptophyta > Magnoliopsida > Poales > Poaceae > Aegilops > Aegilops tauschii. Next base: position 286,593,366 of record NC_053039.3, read on the forward strand.
AAGCGGCTATTGCTTAGGAAGGAAGGAAGGAGGAAACATGGGAAATGTGACTTGTGGTCGGGGAGAAAAGGGGGTGGGGAAGGGTGGAAGGGGTGCGGGGGTAGATATTTTGGCGGTAGGCCAAAATTTTCGAAATGTGGAGGGAAACTTTGCACGCGGTGCTGCCGGACCATTCACTTTGAACGATTGTGTGCATCACAAACAATTCTTCAGCTTTACGCACATGGAATGAGTTTGATAATTCAAATTTTGGTGGAAATTTCCCCGGGTACGTCATTGCATAATTTAACATCGCTTGCTAATTTGGGCACACAAAAGAGCGTACAGGAGACATACCACACTTACTGAATCGAGAAATTTTAGTAATTAAACAGAGCCAGTTGACCTAAACATTGCTCTAACAAAAGGCCAACATTAAAAACAAAGCCTAAGTATGCATAACTTTAACAAATCCGCCGCCGCACCAGCCTATGCATCGCCGGTGTGAGATGAGACGCCGATGACTTGTCCTGGCGACATGCCGCCGTTGGTGGACTCTGCGTCCCCCCTGCTAAAGTCAACTGCGTCCTCGTCCTTGTCCTCGGCGCCACCCTCAAGGTTGTAGTACTCGTAGTAGTGGCTGCCAGAGCTCACATTGGTACTCCACCGCTGATTCCTCGATAGACAGACTCTTCTCTACCTCGACCTCGGCCACGCGCAACTCCTCCTCCCGGCGCTCCTCGATCTCCGCCGCCTACTGCATCTCCAGCTCCCGCTCGGAACACCTCATGAGGAAGCAGGTGCTCCACGGCCACCACCGCCTTTTCAGACGTGGGTTGCATGCTGGAGTCCGAGGTGGCCTGGAATATCTTGGCGTGTGCATCCTCGATCTTGGCGTGGATGGCCTTGACCCGGGCCAGGGCGACATCGGCGACACGGACGGCAGCTCGAGCGCTGTCGGCTGCTGCAGCTACCCTGTCAGCTGCCACAGACGCACTCTCAGCGGAAGAGGCCACGCTCAATGCGGATGCGACGACACTCTCGGCGTAGGCGGCCGCGCTCTCGGCGCAGGCGGCCGCGCTCAGAGGGGGGGACACAACCATCGTACGGGCTTTCACGAAGCGTATCCACGGCGTCATCTTTGCAAGAAGGGGGTGCGGGAATGGGGATCGGGATTCATGGATTCGGGGTTTGCCGGCACTAGAGCTGGCGAGCCGGCGAAGCTTAAGGAGGGAGACTTAAATAGACCCAGATATTTTCATCGCAAACGGTTCCTAGAAAACAACTGTGTGTGATGTTGTAGATATTTTTTATTCGCTATGAAAGACGAATTTGGAATAAAGTGGCAATGGATGGTGTTTTAAATGAACAAGAAATTTTGTAGTACTAATACAACTGTCATGTAAAATTTTGGAAAATTTCAGGGGTCATTTAACCTTTTAAGACATTTAAGTGATTTTCTAGCCATTTAATAACCGTAATTGAAATTTGAACTACATGTACATGCAACAGCTAACCATAACGGTTTGAAAACTCATATTTTGTGTACTTGTGTGCGATTTAATTCCATGTGCAGTAAATTGGAAGGACTTTTCAAACATATTGGTCTAACAACTATGACACAATTAAGCATGGAGTGAGACGGCATTTTAATTCCAAAAAATAAAAAGATCAGAAACACATGAAACCTTGGTTGATGTAATGTCATGCCACCAAGATGATGCGGTTAAAAAGTTGGCATGTTTGGAAAAAGTTTGGACACACACCCCTCACAAACCGGGGCAACTCACTAAAAGGCTCGTGGTTCCGAGAGGGAACAATGCATGTTTGATGACGAACGGGAGATAGCTTCCTCTTACGGCCTTCAATTTTTTTCTACCTCTAACATGCACTACTACAACTGTAATGTGAAATTTTGGAAAATTCTAGGGGTCATTTGACCTTTTAAAGACATTTAAGTGATTTTCTAGCCATTTAATGACCGTAATTCAAATTTGAACTACATCTACATGCAACGCCTAACCAAAACAGTTTGAAAAATCATATTTGTGTACTTGTGTGCGAGTTAATTCCATGTGCAGTAAATTAGAAGGAATTTTCAAACATATTTGTCGCACGACATGGACACATGCATACTTATGCATGGAGTGACATGGCATTTTAATTCCAAAAATATATCAGAAACACACGAAACCTTGGTTGATGTAATGTCATGCCACCAAGATAATGTGGTAAAGAAATTGGCATGTTTGACGAAAGTTTGGACACACACCCCTCACAAACCGGAGCAACTCACTAAAAGGCTCGTGGTATTGAGAGGGAACAATGCATGTTTGATGACGAACGGGAGATAGCTTCCTCTTACGGCCTTCAATTTTTTTCTACCTCTAACGTGCACTACTACAACTGTAATGTGAAATTTTGGAAAATTCTAGGGGTCATTTGACCTTTTAAAGACATTTAAGTGATTTTCTAGCCATTTAAAGATCGTAATTCAAATTTGAACTACATCTACATGCAATGCCTAACGAAAACGGTTTGAAAAATCATATTTGTGTACTTGTGTGCGAGTTAATTCCATGTGCAGTAAATTAGAAGGTATTTTCAAACATATTTGTCTCACGACATGGACACATGCATATGTATGCATGGAGTGACATGGCATTTTAATTCCAAAAAATAAAAAATATCAGGAACACATGAAACCTTGGTTGATGTAATGTCATGCCACCAAGATGATGTGGTAAAAAAGTTGGCATGTTTGACGAAAGTTTGGACACACACCCCTCACAAACCGGAGCAACTCACTAGAAGGCTCGTGGTTCCGAGAGAGAACAATGCATGTTTGATGATGAACGGGAGATAGCTTCCTCTTACGACCTTCATTTCTTTAAGTCTAACATGCACTACTACAACTGTAATGTGAAATTGTGGAAAATTCTAGGGGTCATTTGACCTTTTAAAGACATTTAGGTGATTTTCTAGCCATTTAATGGCCGTAATTCAAATTTGAACTACATCTACATGCAACGCCTAACCAAAACGGTTTGAAAAATCATATTTGTGTACTTGCGTGCGAGTTAATTCCATGTGCAGTAAATTAGAAGGAATTCCAAACATATTTGTTTCACGACATGGACACATGCATACGTATGCATGGAGTGACATGGTATTTTAATTTCAAAAAATAAAAAAATCAGAAACACATGAAACCTTGGTTGATGTAATGTCATGCCACCAAGATAATGTGGTTAAAAAGTTGGCATGTTTGACGAAAGTTTGGACACACACCCCTAAATAACCGGAGCAACTCACTAAAAGGCTCGTGGTTCCGAGAGGAAACAATGCATGTTTGATGAAGAACGGGAGATAGCTTCCTCTTATGGCCTTCAATTTTTTTCTACCTCTAACGTGCACTACTACAACTGTAATGTGAAATTTTGGAAAATTCTAGGGGTCATTTGACCTTTTAAAGACATGTAAGTGATTTTCTAGCCATTTAATGACCGTAATTCAAATTTGAACTACATCTACATGCAACGCCTAACCAAAACGGTTTGAAAAATCATATTTGTGTACTTGTGTGCGAGTTAATTCCATGTGCAGTAAATTAGAAGGAATTTTCAAACATATTTGTCTCACGACATGGACACGTGCATACGTATGCATGGAGTGACATGGCATTTTAATTCCAAAAAATAAAAAAATCAAAAACACATGAAACCTTGGTTGATGTAATGTCATGCCACCAAGATGATGTGGTAAAAAAGTTGGCATGTTTGACGAAAGTTTGGACACACACCCCTCACAAACCGGAGCAAATCACTAGAAGGCTCGCTGTTCCGAGAGAGAACAATGCATGTTTGATGACGAACGGGTGATAGCTTCCTCTTACGACCTTCATTTCTTTAAGTCTAACGTGCACTACTACAACTGTAATGTGAAATTGTGGAAAATTCTAGGGGTCATTTGACCTTTTAAAGACATTTAGGTGATTTTCTAGCCATTTAATGGCCGTAATTCAAATTTGAACTACATCTACATGCAACGCCTAACCAAAACAGTTTGAAAAATCATATTTGTGTACTTGCGTGGGAGTTAATTCCATGTGCAGTAAATTAGAAGGAATTTCAAACATATTTGTTTCACGACATGGACACATGCATACGTATGCATGGAGTGAGATGGCATTTTAATTTCAAAAAATAAAAAAAATCAGAAACACATGTAACCTTGGTTGATGTAATGTCATACCACCAAGATGATGTGCTTAAAAAGTTGGCATGTTTGACGAAAGTTAGGACACACACCCCTCACAAACCGGAGCAACTCACTAAAAGGCTCGTGGTTCCGAGAGGGAACAATGCATGTTTGATGACGAACGGGAGATAGCTTCCTCTTACGGCCTTCAATTTTTTTCTACCTCTAACGTGCACTACTACAACTGTAATGTGAAGTTTTGGAAAATTCTAGGGGTCATTTGACCTTTTAAAGACATTTAAGTGATTTTCTAGTCATTTAATGACCGTAATTCAAATTTGAACTACATCTACATGTAACGCCTAACCAAAACGGTTTGAAAAATCATATTTGTGTACTTGTGTGCGAGTTAATTCCATGTGCAGTAAATTAGAAGGTATTTTCAAAAATATTTGTCTCACGACATGGACACATGCATACGTATGCATGGAGTGACATGGCATTTTAATTTCAAAAAATAAAAAAATCAGAAACACATGAAACCTTGGTTGATGTAATGTCATGCCACCAAGATGATGTGGTAAAGAAGTTGGCATGTTTGACGAAAGTTTGGACACACACCCCTCACAAACCGGAGCAACTCACTAGAAGGTTCGTGGTTCCGAGAGGGAACAATGCATGTTTGATGACGAACGGGTGATAGCTTCCTCTTACGGCCTTCAATTTTTTTCTACGTCTAACGTGCGCTCCTACAACTGTAATGTGAAATTTTGGAAAATTCTAGGGGTCATTTAGCCTTTTAAAGACATTTAGGTGATTTTGTAGCCATTTAATGACCGTAATTCAAATTTGAACTACATCTACACGCAACGCCTAACCAAAACGGTTTGAAAAATCATATTTGTGTACTTCTGTGCGAGTTAATTCCATGTGCAGTAAATTAGAAGGAATTTTCAAAAATATTTGTCTCACGACATGGACACATGCATACGTATGCATGGAGTGACATGGCATTTTAATTCCAAGAAATAAAAAAATATCAGAAACACATGAAACCTTGGTTGATGTAATGTCATGCCACCAAGATGATGTGGTTAAAAAGTTGGCATGTTTGACGAAATTTTGGACACACACCCCTCACAAACCGGAGCAACTCACTAGAAGGCTCGTGGTTCCGAGAGGGAACAATGCATGTTTGATGACGAACGGGAGATAGCTTCCTCTTACGGCCTTCAATTTTTTTCTACCTCTAACGTGCACTACTACAACTGTAATGTGAAGTTTTGGAAAATTCTAGGGGTCATTTGACCTTTTAAAGAAATTTAAGTGATTTTCTAGCCATTTAATGACCATAATTCAAATTTAAACTACATCTACATGCAACGCCACCAAAACGGTTTGAAAAATCATATTTGTGTACTTGTGTGCGAGTTAATTCCATGTGCAGTAATATAGAAGGAATTTTCAAACATATTTGTCTCACGACATGGACACATGCATACGTATGCATGGAGTGACATGGCATTTTAATTCCAAAAAATAAAAAAATATCAGAAACACATGAAACCTTGGTTGATGTAATGTCATGCCACCAAGATGATGTGGTAAAAAAGTTGGCATGTTTGACGAAAGTTTGGACACACACCCCTCACAAACCGGAGCAAATCACTAGAAGGCTCATGGTTCCGGGAGAGAACAATGGATGTTTGATGACAAACGGGAGACAGCTTCCTCTTACGACCTTCATTTCTTTAAGTCTAACGTGCACTACTACAACTATAATGTGAAATTGTGGAAAATTCTAGGGGTCATTTGACCTTTTAAAGACATTTAGGTGATTTTCTAGCCATTTAATGACCGTAATTCAAATTTGAACTACATCTACATGCAACGCCTAACCAAAACGGTTTGAAAAATCATATTTGTGTACTTGCGTGCGAGTTAATTCCATGTGCAGTAAATTAGAAAGAATTTCAAACATATTTGTTTCACGACATGGACACATGCATACGTATGCATGGAGTGAGATGGCATTTTAATTTCAAAAAATAAAAAAAATCAGAAACACATGTAACCTTGGTTGATGTAATGTCATGCCACCAAGATGATGTGCTTAAAAAGTTGGCATGTTTGACGAAAGTTTGGACACACACCCCTCACAAACCGGAGCAACTCACTAAAAGGCTCGTGGTTCCGAGAGGGAACAATGCATGTTTGATGACGAACGGGAGATAGCTTCCTCTTACGGCCTTCAATTTTTTTCTACCTCTAACGTGCGCTACTACAACTGTAACGTGAATTTTTGGAAAATTCTAGGGGTCATTTGACCTTTCAAAGACATTCAAGTGATTTTCCAGCCATTTAATGACCGTAATTCAAATTTGAACTACATCTACATGCAACGCCTAACCAAAACGGTTTGAAAAATCATATTTGTGTACTTGTGTGCGAGTTAATTCCATGTGCAGTAAATTAGAAGGAATTTTCAAAAATATTTGTCTCACGACATGGACACATGCATATGTATGCATGGAGTGACATGGCATTTTAATTCCAACAAATAAAAAAAATCAGAAACACATGAAACCTTGGTTCATGTAATGTCATGCCACCAAGATGATGTGGTAAAGAAGTTGGCATCTTTGACGAAAGTTTGGACACACACCCCTCACAAACCGGAGCAACTCACTAGAAGGCTCGTGGTTCCGAGAGGGAACAATGCATGTTTGATGACGTACGGGAGATAGCTTCCTCTTACGGCCTTCAATTTTTTTCTACGTCTAACGTGCGCTACTACAACTGTAATGTGAAATTTTGGAAAATTCTAGGGGTCATTTGACCTTTTAAAGACATTTAAGTGATTTTCTAGCCATTTAACGACCGTAATTCAAATTTGAACTACATCTACATGCAACGCCTAACCAAAACGGTTTGAAAAATCATATTTGTGTACTTGTGTGCGAGTTAATTCCATGTGCAGTAAATTAGAAGGAACTTTAAAAAATATTTGTCTCACGACATGGACACATGCATATGTATGCATGGAGTGACATGGCATTTTAATTTCAACAAATAAAAAAAATCAGAAACACATGAAACCTTGGTTCATGTAATGTCATGCCACCAAGATGATGTGGTAAAGAAGTTGGCATCTTTGACGAAAGTTTGGACACACACCCCTCACAAACCGGAGCAACTCACTAGAAGGCTCGTGGTTCCGAGAGGGAACAATGCATGTTTGATGACGTACGGGAGATAGCTTCCTCTTACGGCCTTCAATTTTTTTCTACGTCTAACGTGCGCTACTACAACTGTAATGTGAAATTTTGGAAAATTCTAGGGGTCATTTGACCTTTTAAAGACATTTAAGTGATTTTCTAGCCATTTAACGACCGTAATTCAAATTTGAACTACATCTACATGCAACGCCTAACCAAAACGGTTTCAAAAATCATATTTGTGTACTTGTGTGCGAGTTAATTCCATGTGCAGTAAATTAGAAGGAATTTTCAAAAATATTTGTCTCACGACATGGACACATGCATACGTATGCATGGAGTGACATGGCATTTTAATTCCAAAAAATAAAAAAAATATCAGAAACACATGAAACCTTGGTTGATGTAATGTCATGCCACCAAGATGATGTGGTTAAAAAGTTGGCATGTTTGACGAAATTTTGGACACACACCCCTCACAAGCCGGAGCAACTCACTAGAAGGCTCGTGGTTCCGAGAGGGAACAATGCATGTTTGATGACGAACGGGAGATAGCTTCCTCTTACGGCCTTCAATTTTTTCTACCTCTAACGTGCGCTACTACAACTGTAACGTGAAATTTTGGAAAATTCTAGTGGTCATTTGACCTTTTAAAGACATTTAAGTGATTTTTTAGCCATTTGATGACCGTAATTCAAATTTGAACTACATCTACATGCAACGCCTAACCAAAACGGTTTGAAAAATCATATTTGTGTACTTGTGTGCGAGTTAAATTCCATGTGCAGTAAATTAGAAGGAATTTTCAAAAATATTTGTCTCACGACATGGACACATGCATACGTATGCATGGAGTGACATGGCATTTTAATTCCAAAAAGTAAAAAAATATCAGAAACACATGTAACCTTGGTTGATGTAATGTCATGCCACCAAGATGATGTGGTTAAAAAGTTGGCATGTTTGACGAAAGTTTGGACACACACCCCTCACAAACCGGAGCAACTCACTAAAAGGCTCGTGGTTCCGAGAGGGAACAATGCATGTTTGATGACGAACGGGAGATAGCTTCCTCTTACGGCCTTCAATTTTTTTCTACGTCTAACGTGCGCTACTACAACTGTAATCTGAAATTTTGGAAAATTGTACAGGTCATTTGACCTTTTAAAGACATTTAAGTGATTTTCTAGCCATTTAACGACCGTAATTCAAATTTGAACTACATCTACATGCAACGCCTAATCAAAACGGTTTGAAAAATCATATTTGTGTACTTGTGTGCGAGTTAATTCCATGTGCAGTAAATTAGAAGGAATTTTCAAAAATATTTGTCTCACGACATGGACACATGCATACGTATGCATGGAGTGACATGGCATTTTAATTCCAAAAAATAAAAAAATATCAGAAACACATGAAAGCTTGGTTGATGTAATGTCATGCCACCAAGATGATGTGGTAAAAAAGTTGGCATGTTTGACAAAAGTTTGGACACACACCCCTCACAAACCGGAGCAACTCACTCAAAGGCTCATGGTTCCGAGAGGGAACAATGCATGTTTGATGACGAACGGGAGATAGCTTCCTCTTACGGCCTTCAATTTTTTTCTACCTCTAACATGCACTACTACAACTGTAATGTGAAATTTTGGAAAATTCTAGGGGTCATTTGACCTTTTAAAGACATTTAAGTGATTTTCTAGTCATTTAATGACCGTAATTCAAATTTGAACTACATCTACATGCAACGCCTAACCAAAACGGTTTGAAAAATCATATTTGTGTACTTGTGTGCGAGTTAATTCCATGTGCAGTAAATTAGAAGGAACTTTAAAAAATATTTGTCTCACGACATGGACACATGCATATGTATGCATGGAGTGACATGGCATTTTAATTTCAACAAATAAAAAAAATCGGAAACACATGAAACCTTGGTTCATGTAATGTCATGCCACCAAGATGATGTGGTAAAGAAGTTGGCATCTTTGACGAAAGTTTGGACACACACCCCTCACAAACCGGAGCAACTCACTAGAAGGCTCGTGGTTCCGAGAGGGAACAATGCATGTTTGATGACGTACGGGAGATAGCTTCCTCTTACGGCCTTCAATTTTTTTCTACGTCTAACGTGCGCTACTACAACTGTAATGTGAAATTTTGGAAAATTCTAGGGGTCATTTGACCTTTTAAAGACATTTAAGTGATTTTCTAGCCATTTAACGACCGTAATTCAAATTTGAACTACATCGACATGCAACGCCTAACCAAAACGGTTTCAAAAATCATATTTGTGTACTTGTGTGCGAGTTAATTCCATGTGCAGTAAATTAGAAGGAATTTTCAAAAATATTTGTCTCACGACATGGACACATGCATACGTATGCATGGAGTGACATGGCATTTTAATTCCAAAAAATAAAAAAATATCAGAAACACATGAAACCTTGGTTGATGTAATGTCATGCCACCAAGATGATGTGGTTAAAAAGTTGGCATGTTTGACGAAATTTTGGACACACACCCCTCACAAGCCGGAGCAACTCACTAGAAGGCTCGTGGTTCCGAGAGGGAACAATGCATGTTTGATGACGAACGGGAGATAGCTTCCTCTTACGGCCTTCAATTTTTTCTACCTCTAACGTGCGCTACTACAACTGTAACGTGAAATTTTGGAAAATTCTAGTGGTCATTTGACCTTTTAAAGACATTTAAGTGATTTTTTAGCCATTTGATGACCGTAATTCAAATTTGAACTACATCTACATGCAACGCCTAACCAAAACGGTTTGAAAAATCATATTTGTGTACTTGTGTGCGAGTTAAATTCCATGTGCAGTAAATTAGAAGGAATTTTCAAAAATATTTGTCTCACGACATGGACACATGCATACGTATGCATGGAGTGACATGGCATTTTAATTCCAAAAAGTAAAAAAATATCAGAAACACATGTAACCTTGGTTGATGTAATGTCATGCCACCAAGATGATGTGGTTAAAAAGTTGGCATGTTTGACGAAAGTTTGGACACACACCCCTCACAAACCGGAGCAACTCACTAAAAGGCTCGTGGTTCCGAGAGGGAACAATGCATGTTTGATGACGAACGGGAGATAGCTTCCTCTTACGGCCTTTAATTTTTTTCTACGTCTAACGTGCGCTACTACAACTGTAATCTGAAATTTTGGAAAATTGTACAGGTCATTTGACCTTTTAAAGACATTTAAGTGATTTTCTAGCCATTTAACGACCGTAATTCAAATTTGAACTACATCTACATGCAACGCCTAATCAAAACGGTTTGAAAAATCATATTTGTGTACTTGTGTGCGAGTTAATTCCATGTGCAGTAAATTAGAAGGAATTTTCAAAAATATTTGTCTCACGACATGGACACATGCATACGTATGCATGGAGTGACATGGCATTTTAATTCCAAAAAATAAAAAAATATCAGAAACACATGAAAGCTTGGTTGATGTAATGTCATGCCACCAAGATGATGTGGTAAAAAAGTTGGCATGTTTGACAAAAGTTTGGACACACACCCCTCACAAACCGGAGCAACTCACTCAAAGGCTCATGGTTCCGAGAGGGAACAATGCATGTTTGATGACGAACGGGAGATAGCTTCCTCTTACGGCCTTCAATTTTTTTCTACCTCTAACATGCACTACTACAACTGTAATGTGAAATTTTGGAAAATTCTAGGGGTCATTTGACCTTTTAAAGACATTTAAGTGATTTTCTAGTCATTTAATGACCGTAATTCAAATTTGAACTACATCTACATGCAACGCCTAACCAAAACGGTTTGAAAAATCATATTTGTGTACTTGTGTGCGAGTTAATTCCATGTGCAGTAAATTAGAAGGAACTTTAAAAAATATTTGTCTCACGACATGGACACATGCATATGTATGCATGGAGTGACATGGCATTTTAATTTCAAAAAATAAAAAAAAATCAGAAACACATGAAACCTTGGTTCATGTAATGTCATGCCACCAAGATGATGTGGTAAAGAAGTTGGCATCTTTGACGAAAGTTTGGACACACACCCCTCACAAACCGGAGCAACTCACTAGAAGGCTCGTGGTTCCGAGAGGGAACAATGCATGTTTGATGACGTACGGGAGATACCTTCCTCTTACGGCCTTCAATTTTTTTCTACGTCTAACGTGCGCTACTACAACTGTAATGTGAAATTTTGGAAAATTCTAGGGGTCATTTGACCTTTTAAAGACATTTAAGTGATTTTCTAGCCATTTAACGACCGTAATTCAAATTTGAACTACATCTACATGCAACGCCTAACCAAAACGGTTTGAAAAATCATATTTGTGTACTTGTGTGCGAGTTAATTCCATGTGCAGTAAATTAGAAGTAATTTTCAAAAATATTTGTCTCACGACATGGACACATGCATACGTATGCATGGAGTGACATGGCATTTACTTCCAAAAAATAAAAAAATATCAGAAACACATGAAACCTTGGTTGATGTAATGTCGTGCCACCAAGATGATGTGGTTAAAAAGTTGGCATGTTTGACGAAATTTTGGACACACACCCCTCACAAGCCGGAGCAACTCACTAGAAGGCTCGTGGTTCCGAGAGGGAACAATGCATGTTTGATGACGAACGGGAGATAGCTTCCTCTTACGGCCTTCAATTTTTTCTACCTCTAACGTGCGCTACTACAACTGTAACGTGAAATTTTGGAAAATACTAGTGGTCATTTGACCTTTTAAAGACATTTAAGTGATTTTCTAGCCATTTGATGACCGTAATTCAAATTTGAACTACATCTACATGCAACGCCTAACCAAAACGGTTTGAAAAATCATATTTGTGTACTTGTGTGCGAGTTAATGCCATGTGCAGTAAATTAGAAGGAATTTTCAAAAATATTTGTCTCACGACATGGACACATGCATACGTATGCATGGAGTGACATGGCATTTTAATTCCAAAAAGTAAAAAAATATCAGAAACACATGTAACCTTGGTTGATGTAATGTCATGCCACCAAGATGATGTGGTTAAAAAGTTGGCATGTTTGACGAAAGTTTGGACACACACCCCTCACAAACCGGAGCAACTCACTAAAAGGCTCGTGGTTCCGAGAGGGAACAATGCATGTTTGATGACGAACGGGAGATAGCTTCCTCTTACGGCCTTCAATTTTTTTCTACGTCTAACGTGCGCTACTACAACTGTAATGTGAAATTTTGGAAAATTCTAGGGGTCATTTGACCTTTTAAAGACATTTAAGTGATTTTCTAGCCATTTAACGACCATAATTCAAATTTGAACTACATCTACATGCAACGCCTAATCAAAACGGTTTGAAAAATCATATTTGTGTACTTGTGTGCGAGTTAATTCCATGTGCAGTAAATTAGAAGGAATTTTCAAAAATATTTGTCTCACGACATGGACACATGCATACGTATGCATGGAGTGACATGGCATTTTAATTCCAAAAAATAAAAAAATATCAGAAACACATGAAACCTTGGTTGATGTAATGTCATGCCACCAAGATGATGTGGTTAAAAAGTTGGCATGTTTGACGAAAGTTTGGACACATACGCGACACAAACCGGAGCAACTCACTAGAAGACTCGTGGTTCCGAGAGAGAACAATGCATGTTTGATGACGAACGGGAGATAGCTTCCTCTTACGACCTTCATTTTTTTAAGTCTAACGTGCACTACTACAACTGTAATGTGAAATTTTGGAAAATTCTAGGGGTCATTTGACCTTTTAAAGACATTGAAGTGATTTTCTAGCCATTAATGGCTGTAATTCAAATTTGAACTACATCTACATGCAACGCCTAACCAAAACGGTTTGAAAAATCATATTTGTGTACTTGTGTGCGAGTTAATTCCATGTGCAGTAAATTGGAAGGAATTTTCAAAAAAGTTTGTCTCACGATATGGACACATTCATACGTATGCATGGAGTGACATGGCATTTTAATTCCAAAAAATCAAAAAAATATCAGAAACACATGAAACCTTGGTTGATGTAATGTCATGCCACCAAGATGATGTGGTTAAAAGTTCGCATGTTTGACGAAAGTTTGGACACACACACCCTTCACAAACCGGAGCAACTCACTAGAAGACTCGTGGTTCCGAGAGAGAACAATGCATGTTGGATGACGAACGGGACATAGCTTCCTCTTACGACCTTCATTTTTGTAAGTCTAATATGCACTACTACAACTGTAATGTGAAATTTTGGAAAATTCTAGGGGTCATTTGACCTTTTAAAGACATTTAGGTGATTTTCTAGCCATTTAATGGCCGTAATTCCAATTTGAACTACATCTACATGCAACGCCTAACCAAAACGGTTTGAAAAATCATATTTTTGTACTTGCGTGCGAGTTAATTCCATGTGCAGTAAGTTAGAAGGAATTTCAAACATATTTGTTTCACGGCATGGACACATGCATAAGTATGCATGGAGTGACATGGCATTTTAATTTCAAAAAATAAAAAAATCAGAAACACATGAAACCTTGGTTGATGTAATGTCATGCCACCAAGATGATGTGGTAAAGAAATTGGCATGTTGACAAAAGTTTGGACACACACCCCTCACAAACCGAAGCAACTCTCTAGAAGGCTCGTGGTTCCGAGAGGGAACAATGCATGTTTGATAACGAACGGGAGATAGCTTCCTCTTACGGCCTTTAATTTTTTTCTACGTCTAACATGCGCTACTACAACTGTAATGTGAAATTTTGGAAAATTCTAGGGGTCATTTGACCTTTTAAAGACATTTAAGTGATTTTCTTGCATTTTAATGACCGTAATTCAAATTTGAACTACATCTACATGCAACGCCTAACCAAAACGGTTTGAAAAATCATATTTGTGTACTTGTGTGCGAGTTAATTTCATGTACAGTAAATTAGAAGTAATTTTTATACATATTTGTCTCACGACATGGACACATGCATACGTATGCACTGAGTGACATGGCATTTCAATTCCAAAAAATAAAATAAAAATCAGAAACACATGAAACCTTGGTTGATGTAATGTCATGCCACCAAGATGATGTGGTAAAAAATTGGCATGTTTGACGAAAGTTTGGACACACACCCCTCACAAACCGGAGCAACTCACTAGAAGGCTCGTGGTTCCGAGAGGGAACAATGCATGTTTGATGACGAACGGGAGATAGCTTCCTCTTACGGCCTTCAATTTTTTCTACCTCTAACGTGCGCTACTACAACTGTAACGTGAAATTTTGGAAAATACTAGTGGTCATTTGACCTTTTAAAGACATTTAAGTGATTTTCTAGCCATTTGATGACCGTAATTCAAATTTGAACTACATCTACATGCAACGCCTAACCAAAACGGTTTGAAAAATCATATTTGTGTACTTGTGTGCGAGTTAATTCCATGTGCAGTAAATTAGAAGGAATTTTCAAAAATATTTGTCTCACGACATGGACACATGCATACGTATGCATGGAGTGACATGGCATTTTAATTCCAAAAAGTAAAAAAATATCAGAAACACATGTAACCTTGGTTGATGTAATGTCATGCCACCAAGATGATGTGGTTAAAAAGTTGGCATGTTTGACGAAAGTTTGGACACACACCCCTCACAAACCGGAGCAACTCACTAAAAGGCTCGTGGTTCCGAGAGGGAACAATGCATGTTTGATGACGAACGGGAGATAGCTTCCTCTTACGGCCTTCAATTTTTTTCTACGTCTAACGTGCGCTACTACAACTGTAATGTGAAATTTTGGAAAATTCTAGGGGTCATTTGACCTTTTAAAGACATTTAAGTGATTTTCTAGCCATTTAACGACCATAATTCAAATTTGAACTACATCTACATGCAACGCCTAATCAAAACGGTTTGAAAAATCATATTTGTGTACTTGTGTGCGAGTTAATTCCATGTGCAGTAAATTAGAAGGAATTTTCAAAAATATTTGTCTCACGACATGGACACATGCATACGTATGCATGGAGTGACATGGCATTTTAATTCCAAAAAATAAAAAAATATCAGAAACACATGAAACCTTGGTTGATGTAATGTCATGCCACCAAGATGATGTGGTTAAAAAGTTGGCATGTTTGACGAAAGTTTGGACACATACGCGACACAAACCGGAGCAACTCACTAGAAGACTCGTGGTTCCGAGAGAGAACAATGCATGTTTGATGACGAACGGGAGATAGCTTCCTCTTACGACCTTCATTTTTTTAAGTCTAACGTGCACTACTACAACTGTAATGTGAAATTTTGGAAAATTCTAGGGGTCATTTGACCTTTTAAAGACATTGAAGTGATTTTCTAGCCATTAATGGCTGTAATTCAAATTTGAACTACATCTACATGCAACGCCTAACCAAAACGGTTTGAAAAATCATATTTGTGTACTTGTGTGCGAGTTAATTCCATGTGCAGTAAATTGGAAGGAATTTTCAAAAAAGTTTGTCTCACGATATGGACACATTCATACGTATGCATGGAGTGACATGGCATTTTAATTCCAAAAAATCAAAAAAATATCAGAAACACATGAAACCTTGGTTGATGTAATGTCATGCCACCAAGATGATGTGGTTAAAAGTTCGCATGTTTGACGAAAGTTTGGACACACACACCCTTCACAAACCGGAGCAACTCACTAGAAGACTCGTGGTTCCGAGAGAGAACAATGCATGTTGGATGACGAACGGGACATAGCTTCCTCTTACGACCTTCATTTTTGTAAGTCTAATATGCACTACTACAACTGTAATGTGAAATTTTGGAAAATTCTAGGGGTCATTTGACCTTTTAAAGACATTTAGGTGATTTTCTAGCCATTTAATGGCCGTAATTCCAATTTGAACTACATCTACATGCAACGCCTAACCAAAACGGTTTGAAAAATCATATTTTTGTACTTGCGTGCGAGTTAATTCCATGTGCAGTAAGTTAGAAGGAATTTCAAACATATTTGTTTCACGGCATGGACACATGCATAAGTATGCATGGAGTGACATGGCATTTTAATTTCAAAAAATAAAAAAATCAGAAACACATGAAACCTTGGTTGATGTAATGTCATGCCACCAAGATGATGTGGTAAAGAAATTGGCATGTTGACAAAAGTTTGGACACACACCCCTCACAAACCGAAGCAACTCTCTAGAAGGCTCGTGGTTCCGAGAGGGAACAATGCATGTTTGATAACGAACGGGAGATAGCTTCCTCTTACGGCCTTTAATTTTTTTCTACGTCTAACATGCGCTACTACAACTGTAATGTGAAATTTTGGAAAATTCTAGGGGTCATTTGACCTTTTAAAGACATTTAAGTGATTTTCTTGCATTTTAATGACCGTAATTCAAATTTGAACTACATCTACATGCAACGCCTAACCAAAACGGTTTGAAAAATCATATTTGTGTACTTGTGTGCGAGTTAATTTCATGTACAGTAAATTAGAAGTAATTTTTATACATATTTGTCTCACGACATGGACACATGCATACGTATGCACTGAGTGACATGGCATTTCAATTCCAAAAAATAAAATAAAAATCAGAAACACATGAAACCTTGGTTGATGTAATGTCATGCCACCAAGATGATGTGGTAAAAAATTGGCATGTTTGACGAAAGTTTGGACACACACCCCTCACAAACCGGAGCAACTCACTAGAAGGCTCGTGGTTCCGAGAGGGAACAATGCATGTTTGATGACGAACGGGAGATAGCTTTCTCTTACGGCCTTCAATTTTTTCTACGTCTAACATGCACTACTACAACTGTAATGTGAAATTTTTGAAAATTCTAGGGATCATTTGACCTTTTAAATACATTTAAGTGATTTTCTAGCCATTGAATGACCGTAATTCAAATTTTAACTACATATACATGCAACGCCTAACCAAAACGGTTTGAAAAATCATATTTGTGTACTTGCTGTGAGTTAATTCCATGTGCAGTAAATTAGAAGGAATTTTCAAATATATTTGTCTCACGACATGGACACATGCATACGTATGCATGGAGTGACATGGCATTTTAATTCCAAAAAATAAAAAAAATCAGAAACACATGAAACCTTGGTTGATGTAATGTCATGCCACCAAGATGATGTGGTAAAGAAATTGGCATGTTTGACAAAAGTTTGGACACACACCCCTTACAAACCAGAGCAACTCACTAGAAGGCTCGTGGTTCCGAGAGGAACAATGCATGTTTGATGACGAACGGGAGATAGCTTCCTCTTACGGCCTTCAAATTTTTTTCTACCTCTAACATGCACTACTACAACTGTAATGTGAAATTTTGGAAAATTTCAGGTGTCATTTGACCTTTTAAAGACATTTAAGTGATTTTCTAACCATTTAATGACCGTAATTCAACTTTGAACTACATCTACATGCAACGCCTAACCAAAACGGTTTGAAAAATCATATTTGTGTACTTGTGTGCGAGTTAATTTCATGTACAGTAAATTAGAAGTAATTTTCAAACATGTTTGTCTCACGACATGGACACATGCATACGTATGCATTGAGTGACATGGCAATTCAATTCCAAAAAATAAAATAAAAATCAGAAACACATGAAACCTTGGTTGATGTAATGTCATGCCACCAAGATGATGTGGTAAAAAATTGGCATGTTTGACGAAAGTTTGGACACACACCCCTCACAAACCGGAGCAACTCACTAGAAGGCTCGTGGTTCCGAGAGGGAACAATGCATGTTTGATGACGAACGGGAGATAGCTTTCTCTTACGGCCTTCAATTTTTTCTACGTCTAACATGCACTACTACAACTGTAATGTGAAATTTTTGAAAATTCTAGGGATCATTTGACCTTGTAAATACATTTAAGTGATTTTCTAGCCATTGAATGACCGTAATTCAAATTTGAACTACATATACATGCAACGCCTAACCAAAACGGTTTGAAAAATCATATTTGTGTACTTGCTGTGAGTTAATTCCATGTGTAGTAAATTAGAAGGAATTTTCAAAAATATTTGTCTCACGACATGGACACATGCATACGTATGCATGGAGTGACATGGCATTTTAATTCCAAAAAATAAAAAAATATCAGAAACACATGAAACCTTGGTTGATGTAATGTCATGCCACCAAGATGATGTGGTTAAAAAGTTGGCATGTTTGACGAAATTTTGGACACACACCCCTCACAAGCCGGAGCAACTCACTAGAAGGCTCGTGGTTCCGAGAGGGAACAATGCATGTTTGATGACGAACGGGAGATAGCTTCCTCTTACGGCCTTCAATTTTTTCTACCTCTAACGTGCGCTACTACAACTGTAACGTGAAATTTTGGAAAATTCTAGTGGTCATTTGACCTTTTAAAGACATTTAAGTGATTTTTTAGCCATTTGATGACCGTAATTCAAATTTGAACTACATCTACATGCAACGCCTAACCAAAACGGTTTGAAAAATCATATTTGTGTACTTGTGTGCGAGTCAAATTCCATGTGCAGTAAATTAGAAGGAATTTTCAAAAATATTTGTCTCACGACATGGACACATGCATACGTATGCATGGAGTGACATGGCATTTTAATTCCAAAAAGTAAAAAAATATCAGAAACACATGTAACCTTGGTTGATGTAATGTCATGCCACCAAGATGATGTGGTTAAAAAGTTGGCATGTTTGACGAAAGTTTGGACACACACCCCTCACAAACCGGAGCAACTCACTAAAAGGCTCGTGGTTCCGAGAGGGAACAATGCATGTTTGATGACGAACGGGAGATAGCTTCCTCTTACGGCCTTCAATTTTTTTCTATGTCTAACGTGCGCTACTACAACTGTAATGTGAAATTTTGGAAAATTCTACAGGTCATTTGACCTTTTAAAGACATTTAAGTGATTTTCTAGCCATTTAACGACCGTAATTCAAATTTGAACTACATCTACATGCAACGCCTAATCAAAACGGTTTGAAAAATCATATTTGTGTACTTGTGTGCGAGTTAATTCCATGTGCAGTAAATTAGAAGGAATTTTCAAAAATATTTGTCTCACGACATGGACACATGCATACGTATGCATGGAGTGACATGGCATTTTAATTCCAAAAAATAAAAAAATATCAGAAACACATGAAACCTTGGTTGATGTAATGTCATGCCACCAAGATGATGTGGTAAAAAAGTTGGCATGTTTGACAAAAGTTTGGACACACACCCCTCACAAACCGGAGCAACTCACTCAAAGGCTCATGGTTCCGAGAGGGAACAATGCATGTTTGATGACGAACGGGAGATAGCTTCCTCTTACGGCCTTCAATTTTTTTCTACCTCTAACATGCACTACTACAACTGTAATGTGAAATTTTGGAAAATTCTAGGGGTCATTTGACCTTCTAAAGACATTTAAGTGATTTTCTAGTCATTTAATGACCGTAATTCAAATTTGAACTACATCTACATGCAACGCCTAACCAAAACGGTTTGAAAAATCATATTTGTGTACTTGTGTGCGAGTTAATTCCATGTGCAGTAAATTAGAAGGAACTTTAAAAAATATTTGTCTCACGACATGGACACATGCATATGTATGCATGGAGTGACATGGCATTTTAATTTCAAAAAATAAAAAAAATCAGAAACACATGAAACCTTGGTTCATGTAATGTCATGCCACCAAGATGATGTGGTAAAGAAGTTGGCATCTTTGACGAAAGTTTGGACACACACCCCTCACAAACCGGAGCAACTCACTAGAAGGCTCGTGGTTCCGAGAGGGAACAATGCATGTTTGATGACGTACGGGAGATACCTTCCTCTTACGGCCTTCAATTTTTTTCTACGTCTAACGTGCGCTACTACAACTGTAATGTGAAATTTTGGAAAATTCTAGGGGTCATTTGACCTTTTAAAGACATTTAAGTGATTTTCTAGCCATTTAACGACCGTAATTCAAATTTGAACTACATCTACATGCAACGCCTAACCAAAACGGTTTGAAAAATCATATTTGTGTACTTGTGTGCGAGTTAATTCCATGTGCAGTAAATTAGAAGTAATTTTCAAAAATATTTGTCTCACGACATGGACACATGCATACGTATGCATGGAGTGACATGGCATTTACTTCCAAAAAATAAAAAAAAATCAGAAACACATGAAACCTTGGTTGATGTAATGTCATGCCACCAAGATGATGTGGTTAAAAAGTTGGCATGTTTGACGAAATTTTGGACACACACCCCTCACAAGCCGGAGCAACTCACTAGAAGGCTCGTGGTTCCGAGAGGGAACAATGCATGTTTGATGACGAACGGGAGATAGCTTCCTCTTACGGCCTTCAATTTTTTCTACCTCTAACGTGCGCTACTACAACTGTAACGTGAAATTTTGGAAAATACTAGTGGTCATTTGACCTTTTAAAGACATTTAAGTGATTTTCTAGCCATTTGATGACCGTAATTCAAATTTGAACTACATCTACATGCAACGCCTAACCAAAACGGTTTGAAAAATCATATTTGTGTACTTGTGTGCGAGTTAATTCCATGTGCAGTAAATTAGAAGGAATTTTCAAAAATATTTGTCTCACGACATGGACACATGCATACGTATGCATCGAGTGACATGGCATTTTAATTCCAAAAAGTAAAAAAATATCAGAAACACATGTAACCTTGGTTGATGTAATGTCATGCCACCAAGATGATGTGGTTAAAAAGTTGGCATGTTTGACGAAAGTTTGGACACACACCCTCACAAACCGGAGCAACTCACTAAAAGGCTCGTGGTTCCGAGAGGGAACAATGCATGATTGATGACGAACGGGAGATAGCTTCCTCTTACGGCCTTCAATTTTTTTCTACGTCTAACGTGCGCTACTACAACTGTAATGTGAAATTTTGGAAAATTCTAGGGGTCATTTGACCTTTTAAAGACATTTAAGTGATTTTCTAGCCATTTAACGACCATAATTCAAATTTGAACTACATCTACATGCAACGCCTAATCAAAACGGTTTGAAAAATCATATTTGTGTACTTGTGTGCGAGTTAATTCCATGTGCAGTAAATTAGAAGGAATTTTCAAAAATATTTGTCTCACGACATGGACACATGCATACGTATGCATGGAGTGACATGGCATTTTAATTCCAAAAAATAAAAAAATATCAGAAACACATGAAACCTTGGTTGATGTAATGTCATGCCACCAAGATGATGTGGTTAAAAAGTTGGCATGTTTGACGAAAGTTTGGACACATACGCGACACAAACCGGAGCAACTCACTAGAAGACTCGTGGTTCCGAGAGAGAACAATGCATGTTTGATGACGAACGGGAGATAGCTTCCTCTTACGACCTTTATTTTTTTAAGTCTAACGTGCACTACTACAACTGTAATGTGAAATTTTGGAAAATTCTAGGGGTCATTTGACCTTTTAAAGACATTGAAGTGATTTTCTAGCCATTAATGGCTGTAATTCAAATTTGAACTACATCTACATGCAACGCCTAACCAAAACGGTTTGAAAAATCATATTTGTGTACTTGTGTGCGAGTTAATTCCATGTGCAGTAAATTGGAAGGAATTTTCAAAAAAGTTTGTCTCACGATATGGACACATTCATACGTATGCATGGAGTGACATGGCATTTTAATTCCAAAAAATCAAAAAAATATCAGAAACACATGAAACCTTGGTTGATGTAATGTCATGCCACCAAGATGATGTGGTTAAAAGTTCGCATGTTTGACGAAAGTTTGGACACACACACCCTTCACAAACCGGAGCAACTCACTAGAAGACTCGTGGTTCCGAGAGAGAACAATGCATGTTGGATGACGAACGGGACATAGCTTCCTCTTACGACCTTCATTTTTGTAAGTCTAATATGCACTACTACAACTGTAATGTGAAATTTTGGAAAATTCTAGGGGTCATTTGACCTTTTAAAGACATTTAGGTGATTTTCTAGCCATTTAATGGCCGTAATTCCAATTTGAACTACATCTACATGCAACGCCTAACCAAAACGGTTTGAAAAATCATATTTTTGTACTTGCGTGCGAGTTAATTCCATGTGCAGTAAGTTAGAAGGAATTTCAAACATATTTGTTTCACGGCATGGACACATGCATAAGTATGCATGGAGTGACATGGCATTTTAATTTCAAAAAATAAAAAAAATCAGAAACACATGAAACCTTGGTTGATGTAATGTCATGCCACCAAGATGATGTGGTAAAGAAATTGGCATGTTGACAAAAGTTTGGACACACACCCCTCACAAACCGAAGCAACTCTCTAGAAGGCTCGTGGTTCCGAGAGGGAACAATGCATGTTTGATAACGAACGGGAGATAGCTTCCTCTTACGGCCTTTAATTTTTTTCTACGTCTAACATGCGCTACTACAACTGTAATGTGAAATTTTGGAAAATTCTAGGGGTCATTTGACCTTTTAAAGACATTTAAGTGATTTTCTTGCATTTTAATGACCGTAATTCAAATTTGAACTACATCTACATGCAACGCCTAACCAAAACGGTTTGAAAAATCATATTTGTGTACTTGTGTGCGAGTTAATTTCATGTACAGTAAATTAGAAGTAATTTTCAAACATATTTGTCTCACGACATGGACACATGCATACGTATGCACTGAGTGACATGGCATTTCAATTCCAAAAAATAAAATAAAAATCAGAAACACATGAAACCTTGGTTGATGTAATGTCATGCCACCAAGATGATGTGGTAAAAAATTGGCATGTTTGACGAAAGTTTGGACACACACCCCTCACAAACCGGAGCAACTCACTAGAAGGCTCGTGGTTCCGAGAGGGAACAATGCATGTTTGATGACGAACGGGAGATAGCTTTCTCTTACGGCCTTCAATTTTTTCTACGTCTAACATGCACTACTACAACTGTAATGTGAAATTTTTGAAAATTCTAGGGATCATTTGACCTTTTAAATACATTTAAGTGATTTTCTAGCCATTGAATGACCGTAATTCAAATTTGAACTACATATACATGCAACGCCTAACCAAAACGGTTTGAAAAATCATATTTGTGTACTTGCTGTGAGTTAATTCCATGTGCAGTAAATTAGAAGGAATTTTCAAATATATTTGTTCACGACATGGACACATGCATACGTATGCATGGAGTGACATGGCATTTTAATTCCAAAAAATAAAAAAAATCAGAAACACATGAAACCTTGGTTGATGTAATGTCATGCCACCAAGATGATGTGGTAAAGAAATTGGCATGTTTGACAAAAGTTTGGACACACACCCCTTACAAACCAGAGCAACTCACTAGAAGGCTCGTGGTTCCGAGAGGAACAATGCATGTTTGATGACGAACGGGAGATAGCTTCCTCTTACGGCCTTCAAATTTTTTTCTACCTCTAACATGCACTACTACAACTGTAATGTGAAATTTTGGAAAATTTCAGGGGTCATTTGACCTTTTAAAGACATTTAAGTGATTTTCTAACCATTTAATGACCGTAATTCAACTTTGAACTACATCTACATGCAACACCTAACCAAAACGGTTTGAAAAATCATATTGTTGTGTACTTGTGTGCGAGTTAATTCCATGTGCAGTAAATTAGAAGGAATTTTCAAAAATATTTGTCTCACGACATGGACACATGCATACGTATGCATGGAGTGACATGGCATTTTAATTCGAAAAAATCAAAAAAATATCAGAAACACATGAAACCTTGGTTGATGTAATGTCATGCCACCAAGATGATGTGGTTAAAAAGTTCGCATGTTTGACGAAAGTTTGGACACACACACCCCTCACAAACCGGAGCAACTCACTAGAAGACTCGTGGTTCCGAGAGAGAACAATGCATGTTTGATGACGAACGGGACATAGCTTCCTCTTACGACCTTCATTTTTGTAAGTCTAAAAGGCATGGGCACTTGCATGGAGTGCCATGGAATTTTAATTCTAAAAAAATTAAAAAATGATCAGAAAAACATGAAACCTTGCTTGATTTAATTTCATGCCACCAAGATGATGTGGTAAAAAAATTGGCCAGTTTGATGAAAGTTTGGACACACACCCCTCACAAACCGGAGCAACTCACTAGAAGATTCATGGTTCCGAGAGGGAACAATGCATGTTTGATGACGAACGGGAGATAGCATCCTCTTATGGGCTTTAAATTTTTTTCTACGTTTAACGTGCACTAATACAACTGCCATGTGAAAATTAGGAAAATTTCAGGGGTCATTTAACCTTTTAAAGACACTTAAGTGATTTTCTAACAATTTAATGACCGTAATTCAAATTTGAACTACATCTACATGCAACGCTTAACCATAACAGTTTGAATAATCATATTTTTGTGTACTTGTGTGCGAGTTAAAAAATCATCAGACGATGTAAATATCTGGTGTTCAAAAAAGAAAATGTAAAGATCTGGCAAGACAACCGGCCCCCACACGGGGATCATTAATCAGACACGGTTCTGTATTGGAAACCGTTAGCTATTATGTTCACACACGGATTTTGCTACGGGAATCGTGTGTAATTCAAACTACAGTACTCGTAAATTCCGGTGACCGGCATGCGTATTGTCCCCGTCGATCTAGATTCTGACCGCCAATAAATACTCCCTTGCTCATGTCGTCCCGCCTGCATTCTCATCTACATCCTCCCCTCGCTCGCCCTCTCTCTCTCACACAAATCTCTGCCATGGCGCCGCCGGTCTGCCCACGTGCCGATGAGGAGTCGCCGCCCCGTGAGGACGCTCACTCGAATAGCAGCGACGAGGACCCCTACGTGCCGCCTAACGAGGTTGCGCCGGACCGCCCAACTTTGGATTGGTTTTGGGGCCAGTACAATCTTTGTCTGTGGAAGTCGCTGCGCCAGCTGAGAAAGCCAGGCAAGTGGCGTTCAAGAAGGAGATGGTAGAGGAGGAAGCCAGGCAAGTGGCATTCAAGAAGGAGATGGCAGAGGAGGAAGCCAAGTACCAGGCGGCTTGTGAAGCCCGTGATGCCGCCTGGAAAAAGGAGGCGGCGGAGCTTTGGGGGCGGGCGTGTCGTCATGCCGAGGAGGTGTACGAAGACGAGTACTTCGCGAGGAAGGTCATAGGCGCTGGGCGCCTCGTCGCTGCGTGGAGGTGGGCCGATAAGCTCCAGCGTGCCACCGATGAGGAGCTCCAGTGGATGCCCAACGAAATGGAAAGATCGTTCGCGCGCGTCCGCCAGCAAGAGGCAGATCGGTACGTCAAGCGCTGCGAGTCGGAGGAGGCGGAGGAGGTGGAGTACTGCCTCCGCACTGGGAAGACGCCGCGCACTAGGGAGTTGCTGGCGAGGGGCTGCCGGAATACTGGCCCCAGGTATTATATATATTATGTGATGAACTAATGAACAATTAATATATATATATTATGAATTCCATTTTCTATCTGTTTTTGTATACTAATTTGAATCTAGCTGTTATTATCCACATATACAGAATGAAAAGCATATATACACACATTAAACAGAACATATAAGAACGGAAAATAGAGTACACACATTGAAACAGAGGAATAAACAGAGCAATACTATGATGGCTGTGAATACATAGCTATCCACGTCGAAACGACTCAACAAAATAAAATGCGTCCATGAGACCATGACCAGCAGCCCTTGCGTACGGTAGCTCTTGGCTCTGCCTGAACTCGTGCAGGCGTTCGTCCAAGCAGTCGACACGCGCGCGGTACATCTAGAGCGCGATCTCGAGCTCCAAGTTGGCTATTTCATCGGAGATCACCAGCTCAAGGATGCGACGGCCATGTTCTTCTACTGCGCCCAGGTGGACACCTAGGACAAGGAGGCGGTCAAGCCTACGGACCAGCGCATTGGCATCCAGCTGGCCGCGGACAAGGCGAACGGCGGCACTCATGCGAATGGCGCGATGGGCGTCCGGTGCAAGTACGGCGCGGCCGACCTCCGGTGCAAGTATGGCGCTGAGGGCCTTTGCCCACTCCAGGCGAGGAATGAGGGTACTGACAGGACGTGTACCCAGTTGCGACGCCATGTCGACAGCAGGCAAGCGCCGATGGATCCGCTCTTGCTGTGCGGCACGCCGCGCCTCTCGCTTTGCAGCGCTCCAACGATCTCGTCATGCAACGAGCCGCAACTTATCGGCGCGGATGCGCCTAACTTGCTCTACGGCGAGCTACAGCCTGTCGGCGCTGACATGCCTATCTTGATCCGCGGCGCTCAAGCGCCATGCGCCAAAGGTCTGCTCAACCCTGGCGATGACGCGCATGACGGCATCGTCCATCGCGTTACCAGGGAGCGCCTCGGCCTCGACGGGCAGTGGCGCCTGCTCGTTTTCCTCGTCAACGAGGTTGATGGCAGAGGTGGTGCTTTGGTGGGTTGGCATGCTTGGAAAAGGTGGATGTGCTACAGGCTGCGCTTGTCGCCTCCGTGCATCGCGCGCCGCCTAGGTTTATGCGCAATATCGCTGGGTGGCGGGAAACAGGTGAGGAAATGGCGGGAAACAGTGGCGTGTTCATAAAACGCCATCAATTAATGGAAACTTAGCATAGAAGGAACATCGAGCTAGCACAAGAAGTAGATGATGATCAGATGAACACGGACCACACTAGGGAACCCGTCGGTGATGAATTCATCAATCGCAAACGTTTGAATACTAGCAAGCGTTTGCCCACAACACACACGGCTTATTCCATCACAAACAGGTCGGATGAATCAACTGTATGCCATGTATCGTATGTTGTCAAAAAGTAATGTGGTAGACCTTCTTTAACATGTGTTAAAAAATAAAAAAATAAAAAACAAGGACCTCAAGGTTAAATTAAATCATGGGATGGGTCGTATCAGTCATTTAATTTGACAAATACGACCCATCCTATCAGTTAATTTAACATCAATAGAACTTCCCATCAAGTCAACCATCTGATGGCTGCACGAGCCTAAGCACACTTAACTTGAGAGTTCTCTTACATGAGCTACTGGTGGAACAGACCGCCATCCCCCAATGGCCAATAGATGTTGTGTAGAGAAAGCATATCACATACGTCTTATTAGAAGCAATCGTCAGTGTTATTATCGGTCTTCGCACACATTTCTGATTACAGACCTTTGTCGCCTATCACACACATCATGTTAAGTTGAACCATTTCTGTTCCCATGTCTCAACGCAAACAGTTCATTCGAGTGAACCCTATGTTGTACATCGCACACACCTTGATCTAGCTGACCGTTTCTTTTGTGTTGCCTAATCACAAACAGTTTGTCCGAGTGAACCGTATGTTGTACATCGGACACACCTTCATCTGTCTGCCCGTTTCTTTTGTTCCTCCTCATCGCAAACGGTTGATTGAGTTGAACCGTATGCCCTGGATCGCACACGCAAGTAAAATCTGATCCGTTTTTGATGCATCCTCCATCGCAAATGTTTTGCACATTTTTTGATGGTTTTTTACACCACTGTTTGCGATTATGGCATCGCACACAGTTTTGTCGAAGGGTCTCTTATCGTAGTGTCGCGTTGGCAGCATACTGCAATAGTGGTTGCAAGTATTTGTTGTTTGTGTGCAGGTGATGTTTACATAGTGTTGCTTGGTTCTCCTACTAGATTGATAACCTTGGTTTCATAACTAAGGGAAATACTTACTTCTGCTGTGCTGCATCATCCCCTCCTCTTTAGGGAAATACCAAC
The DNA here is from genome assembly GCF_002575655.3 of Aegilops tauschii subsp. strangulata. Taxonomy (NCBI): domain Eukaryota; kingdom Viridiplantae; phylum Streptophyta; class Magnoliopsida; order Poales; family Poaceae; genus Aegilops; species Aegilops tauschii. The sequence goes on from NC_053039.3 coordinate 286,621,506, forward strand.
GCGGATTACAAGTAGCAGGAAGAATTTCTGGCGCCGTTGTCGGGGAGACATCATCAACACCTATCAAGTACGTACGCATAAACTCTCATCTCCTTGCAATTACTTTATTTTCCATTGCCTCTCATTTTCATCTCCCCCACTTCTAATTTTTTTTACAAAAGTACAAAAATATTTACCTTTTCATTTGCCATCTTTCCATTTGTCTTTTTCTTGTTCGATCTTTTGTTTGCTTGTGATCTTGTTAGCATAGCCACGATGTCTCAGGAAAAATACCAAATTGTGTATTTTTTCCAATAGTAATAATAATGATTTTATTAGTACTACGATTGCTCCTCCCGCCGCTAGTGCGGAGTCTTATGATATTAATGCCGCTTTGTTGAATCTTGTTATGAAAGACCAATTTTCCGGCAATCCTAATGAGGATGCCGCGTCCCATCTATACACTTTCGTAGAATTGTGTGAGATGCAAAAGAAAAAATATGTTGACAATTATATTGTGAAATTAAAATTATTTCCATTCTCTTTCCGTGATCGGGTTTTCATCTTTGCCATGAAATAGTATTGATTCTTGGGACACGTGCAAAGATGCTTTTATCACTAAGTATTTTCCTCCCCCGAAAATTATTTCCCTTAGAAATCAAATCATGAATTTTAAGCAACTTGAGCATGAAAATGTTGCCCAATCTTGGGAAATGATGAAACTGATGATAAGAAATTGCCCTACTCATGGTTTAAATTTGTGGATAATCATACAATAAAATTATGCGGGATTGAATTTTGTTTCTAGAAATCTTTTAGATTCCGCCGCGGGTGGTACTTTTATGGAGATTACTTTGGGTGAAGCTACTAAATTGCTTGATAATATTATGGCAAATTATTCACAATGCAATACTGAAAGAGCTCCTACTAGTGAAAAGGTTAATTCCGTTGAGGAAATTAGTACTTTGAGTGATAACGTTGACGCTCTTATGAAATTGGTTGTTATCAAAATTGCTCCTATTGATCTTAATGATGTGCCTTTGTCTACTTTGATTGAGAAAAATAATGATCCCGTAGATGTGAATTTTGTCTCGCGAAACAATTTTAATAACAACGCTTATAGAGGTAATTTTAATCCTTGGCATTTTCCTAGAAGTTCCTCTAATAATTATGGCAATTGCTATGGTAATTCTTATAATAATAATAAAAATAGGATGCCCAGTGATCTTGAGAGTAATATTAAATAATTTATCAATGCTCAAAAGGTTTTCAACACTACAACAGAAGAAAAATTGAGTAAACTTGATGATATGTCTAGGAGCATCGATAAAATTACACATGATGTAGAAAATCTCAAGATTAAAAATTTTCCACCCAAGGTTGATATTAATGAATCAATTAAAGCTTTATATGTTTCTATGGATGAAAGTAAGAAAAGAACCGCTATGCTTAGAGCTAAAAGATAAATTTTAGAAAGAGCATTTTCGCCCGATTGCTTTCATAGTAATGACGAAGAGATTAAAATGATTGGTGTTTCTTATATTGATTCCTTGTTTAGTAATATTAAAATTGATGATAAGGGGACTGAAGAAGAGTTAACTTTAGCTAGAAGGCGTTCCCATAATTCGGAGGCTGAAAATCTTGTTGAATAATTTGATAAAATTGGAATTGGAGAGGTAAAAACTTTAACTAGTGACCTGCCCACTTTTTTTGGATTACAAAGACTTTAATTATGATAATTTCTCTTTGATTGAATGTATTTATTTGTTACAATCCATGATAAATTCACCCAATGCCTATGAACAAAATAAAGCTTTTACTAAACATATTGTAGAAGCGATGATGAAAGATTTAGAAGGAAAGTTAGAATTAGAGATTTCAATTCCTAGAAAATTATATGATGAATGGGAACCCACCATTAAAGTCAAAATAAAAAATTATGAGTGCAATGCTTTATGTGATTTGGGTGCTAGTGTTTCCACAATTCCGAAATCTCTATGTGATGTGCTAGGTTTTACCAATATTGAGGAAAGTTTTCTTAATTTGCACTTGGCGGATTCTACTATTAAAAATCCTTTGGGAAGAATTAATGATGTTCTTATTCTTGCAAATAGGAATTATGTGCCCATAGATTTTATTGTTCTTGGTATTGATTGCAATCCGTCTTGTCCCATAATACTTGGTAGACCGTTTTTATGAACTATAGGTGTCTGATGAACCACAAGTATATGGGATCAATTGTAGATCTTTTCGATAAGTAAGAGTATCAAACCCAACGAGGAGCAGAAGGAAATGATAAGTGGTTTTCAGCAAGGTAATGTCTGCAAGTGCTGAAATAGTAAGTAGCAGAGTAGTTTGATAGCAAGGTAATTTGTAACGAGCAAGTAATGATAGTAGTAACAAAAGTGCAGCAAGGTAGCCCAATCCTTTTGAGGCAAAGTACATGCCAAAACTGTCTCTTATGATAAGCAAAGCGTTCTTGAGGGTACACGGGAATTTCATCTAGTCACTTTCACCATGTTGGTTCGATTTGTGTTCGCTACTTTGATAATTTGAAATGTGGGTGGACCGGTGCTTAGGTGTTGTTCTTACTTGAACAAACCTCCTACTTATGATTAACCCTCTCGCAAGCATCCGCAACTACGAGAAAAGTATTAAGAATAAATTCTAACCGTAGCATTAAACTTTTGGATCCAATCGGTCCCTTACGGAATAGCGCATAAACTGGGGTTTAAGCTTCTGTCACTCTCGCAACCCATCATCTACTTACTACTCCACAATGCATTCCCTTAGGCCCAAATATGGTGAAGTGTCATGTAGTCGACGTTCACACACCACTAAGGGAATCACAACAAACGTACTATCAAAATATCGAACACATATCAAGTTCACATGATTACTTGCAACATGATTTCTCCTGTGACCTCAAGAATAAAAGTAACTACTCACAAATGATAATCATGCTCAAGATCAGAGGGGTATTAAATAGCATATTGGATCTGAACATATAATCTTCCACCAAATAAACCATATAGTAATCAACTACAAGATGTAATCAACACTACTAGTCACCCACAAGCACCAATCTATAGTTCCGGTAACAAGATTGAACACAAGAGATGAACTGGGGTTTGAGATGAGATGGTGCTGTTGAAGATGTTGATGGAGATTGCCCTCCCCAAGATGGGAGAATTGTTGGTGATGATGATGACGATGATTTCCCCCTCCGGGAGGGAAGTTCCCCTGGCGGAATCGCTCCACCGGATGGCAAAAGTGCTCCTCCCAAGTTTTGACCTATATACCAGAAGATGGGCACCGGAGGTGGGCCTGGGTGAGCACAACCCACCAGGGCGCGCCTGGGCTCCCTGGCGCACCCAGGTGGGTTGTGCCCACCTGGTGGGCCCCCTATGGTACTTATTTGCTCCAAAATTCTTCAAATATTCCATAAAAAATCTCCGTGAAGTTTTAGCTTGTTTGGAGTTGTGCAGAATAGGTAGCCTGACGTAGCTTTTCCAGGTCCAGATTTCCAGCTGCCGGAATTCTCCCTCCTTGTGTGTACCTTGCAAACTATGAGAGAAAAGGCAGTAGAATTACTCCAAAAAGCATTATTATGCATAAGAACATCATAAATAACAGTAGGAAAACATGATGCAAAATGGACGTATCAGTGTCGTGATTGATATGAAAGAAGGGAATATTAAATTTCAGTATCCATTGAGAAACGGTATGCAACACTTCCCTAGAACTTGAATTAAGCCACTATATGAGTCAATCATGAGGGCAAACTATGGACCAAATAACTAAAGATGACAACACTGGAATCTATGCATTATGCCTAGCTAGGGGCGTAAAACAATAGCGCTAGTTGGGAGGCAACCCAATAGTTATCTTTGAATTTTTGTTTTCCTTGTTGTTCTTAAATAAATACACAATTAGGCCTCTGTTTAGATTGTGTTTTATGTTTCAATTAGTGTTTGTTCCAAGTAAAGCATTTGCGATGATTTTGATTTGATTCTGTGCATAAACAGAAACTTTTGCGTCCAGTAACAGAATTTACAAAATTCTCTGGAGCATGATAAAATTCTGAATTTTTTACACATGATTGATATACAAATTTCCCATGTTGTCCTAAGTTTTCAAAAAAATTGGAGTTACAGAAGTATGACTATAATTCGGATCTCTATAGACTATTCTGTTTTTGACAGATTCTGTTTTCGTTGTATTGTGTGCTTATTTTGATGAATCTATGGATTGTATCGGGCGGTATAAGCCATGGTAAGTTAGAATACAGTAGGTATAATGCAATAATAAAATATTAATGGGTTTGCAACAGTACTTAAAGTGGTGATTTATTTTATTATACTAACGGGTCTCAAGAAGGTTTTGTTAAGTTTTGTGTGATTGAAGTTTTCAAGTTTTGGGTGAGATCACGATGCATGAAGGAATAAGGAGTGAAAAGAGCCTAGCTTGGGATGACCATGGTGATACGTCTCCAATGTATCTATAATTTTTTATTGTTCCATGCTATTATATTATCTGTTTTGGATGTTTTATATGCATTAATATGCTATTTTTGGGACTAACCTATTAACTTAGAGCCCAGTGCCAGTTTCTATTTTTTTCCTTGTTTTTGGGTTTCGCAAAAAAGGAATGTCAAACGAGTCCAATTGACTTGAAAATTTATGGAGATTATTTTTGGAAAATATAAAAATACTGGAACAAAAAGATATCGGAGAAGGGTCCCGGGGCGCGCCCCATGACCTTATGGCTCCCTCGTGGGTCCCCCTGACTTCTTCCCGACGCCAACGCCTCTTATAAATCCCCAAAGCCCCAGAACAGAACCTAGATCGGGAGTTCCGCCGTCGCAAGCCTCTGTAGCCACCAAAAACCAATCAGGACCCTGTTTCGGCACCCTGCCGGAGGGGGAATCCATCACCGGTGGCCATCTTCAACATCCCGACGCTCTCCATGATGAGGAGGGAGTAGTTCACCCACGGGGCTGAGGGTATGTACTAGTAGCTATGTGTTTGATCTCTCTCTCTCTCTCTTGTGTTCTTGATTTGACACGATCTTGATGTACCACGAGCTTTGCTATAGTTCGATCTTATGATGTTTCTCCCCCTCTACCTTCTTGTAATGGATTGATTTTTCCCTTTGAAGTTATCTTATCCGATTGAGTCTTTAAGGATTTGAGAACACTTGATGTATGTCTTGCATGTGCTTATCTGTGGTGACAATGGGATATTCACGTGATCCACTTGATGTATGTTTTGGTGATCAACTTGCGGGTTCTGTGACCTTGTGAACTTATGCATAGGGGTTGGCACACGTTTTCGTCTTGACTCTCCGGTAGAAACTTTGGGGCACTCTTTGAAGTTCTTTGTGTTGGTTTGAGTAGATGAATCAGAGATTGTGTGATGCATATCGTATAATCAAACCCGCGGATACTTGTGGTGACATTGGAGTATCTAGGTGACATTAGGGCTTTGGTTGATGTGTATCTTAAGGTGTTATTTTAGTATGAACTCTAGGTCTGTTTGTGACACTTATAGGAATAGCCCAATAGATCGATCAGAAAGAATAACTTTGAGGTGGTTTTGTACCCTACAATAATCTCTTCGTTTGTTCTCCGCTATTAGTGACTTTGGAGTGACTCTTTGTTGCACGTTGAGGGGTTGTCATATGGTCTAATTATGTTATCATTGTTGAGAGAACTTGCACTAGTGAAAGTATGAACCCTAGGCCTTGTTTCCAAGCATTGCAATACCGTTTTTACTCACTTTTGTTACTTGTTACCTTGCTATTTATATATTTTTCAGATTACAAAAACCTATATCTACCATCCATATTGCACTTGTATCACCATCTCTTCGCCGAACTAGTGCACCTATACAATTTACCATTGTATTTGGTGTGTTGGGGACACAAGAGACTCTTTGTTATTTGGTTGCGGGGTTGCTTGAGAGAGACCATCTTCATCCTACGCCTCCCACGGATTGATAAATCTTAGGTCACTTGAGGGAAATTTGCTACTGTCCTACAAACCTCTGCACTTGGAGGCCCAACAACATCTACAAGAAGAAGGTTGTGTAGTAGACATCGAGCTCTTTTCTGGCACCGTTGCTGGGGAGGTTGGTGCTTGAAGGTATATCTTTTAGATCTTGCAATCGAATCTTTTAGTTTCTTGTTTTATCACTAGTTTAGTTTATAAAATAAAACTACAAAAAAATGGAATTGAGGTTGCCTCATATGCTTCATCTTTTCAATGTATTTCGTGAAAATAAGGATTCCGATAATTTTGCCAAAGTGCTAGAGGAAGAATGTAATAAAATGTTTGGCATGAAATCTTTGAATGATGAGCATGGTTGCAATGTTGTTAGTATGAATTCTTTGAATATCCATAGTACTAATGATGATTGCACTAGTTATGATAAAAATGTTTCTTATAAGCATGTCAATTTTTGTGGAGTGAATAGAATTTGCGAAGACATGCCTTATAGGGATGATAGATTTTGTAATAAGCATAAACATGATGAAACAAATCGGTGGCTTAAGGTGATAGATGAATTTTGTACAAAATTATGCTCTCTTCATCCCATTACTTGTGAACTTTGCAATAGAGTTGGTCATCTTAATTTCCAATGTATACTTTTTCATGATCGAATCGTGGCCAAATATTGCAATAACTTGATCACCCTGGAACTTTATAATGAATTTTGTTTATTTTTAGGGTGTGAAGAATTGTCACATAAAAATAGTTGGTTTGAAGCATCATATTTGCGGACCATGTTGAACATAATTTGAAAGAAACCAATATGTTTTGTATGGTAAATTGCAATGAAAATGCTTATATTGCCAACTATAGAAAGATGGGAAAACAGTTAGAATATAAAGAACTACTAATGAAAGGGTAAAGATCTCCACTTTCCCTCCTATTGTCTCTCGTGATGAAACAGGTTACGAGAATGAGCTTCCTATGCAACCAATCTCATCAATAAGGAGCTGTAAAAGGTCGATTAAACCCACACACGATCTGGAGAAGAAAAAGAAAAGACGGAAAAGCAAAGGTAAAAAGGTATCCCTCCCGAATGATGTTGCTCCTGTTAATGTTATGCCTCATGAGAATGAATCAAAAATAAACGTGGAGGATGATATACTTGATGATATTGATTCTTTGCCTTATGATACTATGTCCGAAGAAATTATTGAGGATGATTTTGTTATGCCCATTACTCATCGTGATGATTATGATTGGGAAAGTAATGGTACTTGTTATAATCTTGAGAATCTTTTTGGCACCAACCTAGAAAATTGCGATGATATTAAGTCCGAAGGAATCAAGTTTATTTTGTCCAATGATCTTCATGAAAGTTTTTATTATATCCTTCTTGGATATCTATCACTTTGGGACTAATTTTCATGTGTTGCTTTTGATAAGCTCAAACAAATATAAGTGAAGATCATGAGCATAATATTTCTTTGTCTCAAATTAATTTAAGTGAAGCAAGAGAGAATTTCTTAAAAATTTACTCACTCTCAAATAAATCTAAGTGAAGAAAGAGAGAATTTCTTCAAAAATAACTAAGCACACCGTGCTCAAAAAGATATAAGTGAAGCACTAGAGCAAATCCATAGCTCATAAAAATTTAAGTGAAGCACAGAGAGCTATTCTAACAAGTCATGGCATAATTTTGGCTCTCTCAAATAGGGGTGTCCAGCAAGGAATCAAGACTTAAAAAGCAAGACAAAACAAGCAAATACTTATATCATACAAGACACTCCAAGCAAAACTCATAGTATGTGACGAATAAAAATATAGTTTCGAGTAAAATACCGATGGTCGTTAGAAGAAAGAAGGCATGCCACTCGGGGCATCCCCAAGCTTAGTTGCTTGCTTCTCTTTGGATAATAGCTTGGCATGCCATGGGAATCCCCAAGCTTAGGCTCTTCTTACTCCTTATTCCTTCATCCAACTTTTCTATAGCAAAAATTCATCAAAGAAAACCATAGAATCATCAAAACAAGCACACAACGCAAAGAAAACAGAATCTGTCAAAAATAGAACAGTCTGTAGCAATCTGGATATTTCGAATATTTATGAAACTCCAAAAATTCTGCAAAATTAGGACGACCTGATAAATTTGTATATTAATCTTCTGCAAAAATAATTGTTCTTTTATCACACTCTGGTTAAAAATGAGAATTGTTTCCGTGAGCGCGAAAGTTTGTGCCTTTTTAGCAAGATCAAACAACTATCACCCAAGAAGATCCTAAAAGCTTTACTTGGCACAAACACTAATTAAAACACAAAAAACACAATCATAATAGTAGCATAATTGTTCAAACACTCAAGAACAGAAAGCAAAAAGCAAAAATAAATATTATTCATTGGGTTGCCTCCCAACAAGCGCTATCGTTTTACGCCCCTAGCTAGGCATAAAGCAAGGATCTAGGTTTTGTCATCTTTGTTTCGAGATCCATAAGATGCCCTCATGATTGATTCATATGGAGGCCTAATTCTTGTTCTAGGGAAGTGTTCCATACCCTTCCTTAGTGGAAATTCAAACTTAATATTGCCTTCTTTCATATCAATCACGACACCAATAGTGCGCAAAAACGGTCTACCAAGAATAATTGGACAAGATGGATTGCAATCAATATCAAGAACAATAAAATCTATGGGAACATAATTCCTATTTGCAAGAATAATAACATCATTAATTCTTCCCATAGGCTTTTTAATAGTAGAATCCGCCAAGTGTAAATTTAAAGAGCATTCCTCAATATTGGTAAGACCAAGCACATCACATAAAGATTTTGGAATTGTAGAAACACTAGCACCCAAGTCACACAAAGCAAAACACTCATATTTTTTTATCTTGACTTTGATAGTAGGTTCCTACTCATGATGTAATTGTCTAGGAATTGAAACTTCTAATTCCAACTTTTCTTCAAAAGCTTTCATCATAGCATCAATAATATGTTTAGTAAAAGCTTTGTTTTGTTCATAAGCATGGGGTGAATTTGTCATGGATTGCAACAAAGAAATACAATCAATCAAAGAGTAACTATCATAATTAAAGTCTTTGTAATCCAAAAGAGTGGGCACATCACTAGTTAAAGTCTTGACCTCTTCAAACCCACTTTTATCAATTTTCTCAACCAGACTTTCACCCTCCGAATTATCGGGACGCCTTCTAGCTAAAGTTGACTCTTCTCCAGTCCCTTTTTCAACAATCTTAATTTTACTAAACAAGGAATCAATAGAAGAAACACCAATCATTTTAATATCTTCATCACTTTTATCTTCTAACGAGATTGGTTTAGCGGCCATTTGATTTACTAGGGTAGCTTGTGCATCAGATATTTTTCCTAGCAAACTTTCAGCAAAAGCATACTTAGATTGGAGATTGCAAACTTGTATACTAATATAATCAAGTTGTTTTGTTATAGCTTCTAGCACAACGGAGTGCTCCTTAAGTTCTTCGGTACAATAATTATTATGCTCAAATTGTGTAGTCATATATTCCTTAGTACTTTTCCCAATTTCAAGCAAAATATTGGGGTAAGGAACATCATAATATTTTCTTTGAGGCATCATGACTACGCAGACAAGAACACACAAAAAAATAGATCCGGCAAGAAAACGGTGAACGAAAAAGAGGGCGAATAAAACGACAAATTTTTGTGAAGTGGGGGAGAGGAAAACGAGAGGCGAATGGCAAATAATGTAAATTGCGAGGAGATGAGATTTGTGATTAGGAACCTGGTATATGTTGAAGATCCTCCCCGGCAATGGCGCTAGAAATTCCTTTTGATGTGGCTTGAAGCTACGTCGGTATTTCCCCAAAGAGGAAGGGGTGATGCAGCACAACAACGGTAGGTATTTCCCTCGGTGATGAAACCAAGGTTATCGAACCAGTAGGAGAACCAAACAACACAACGTAAACAACATCTGCACACAAACAACAAATACTCGCAACCCGACATGTAAAAGGGGTTGTCAATCCCTTTCGGGTAACGGCACCTAGAGATAGGCAAACGGACGTGAGAGAGTTGTAAATATTGATAGATCGAACGCCAAATAAAATAAATTGCAGCAAGGTATTTTTGTATTTTTAGTTTAATAGATCTGAAAATAAAAGCAAAGTAAAATAGATCGCAAAGGCAAATATATTAAAGAAGAGACCCAGGGGCCGAAGATTTCACTAGTGGCTTCTCTCGAGAAAAATAGCAAACGGGGGGTGAACAAATTAATGTTGGGCAATTGATAGAACTTCAAATAATCATGATGATATCCAGGAAATGATCATTATATAGGCATCATGTCCAAGATTAGTAGACCGACTCCTGCCTGCATCTACTACTATTACTCCACACATCGACCGCTATCCAGCATGCATCTAGTGTATTAAGTTCATTGAGAAACGGAGTAATGCAATAAGAACGATGAAATGATGTAGACAAGATCTATTTATGTAGAAATATACCCCATCGTTTTATCCTTAGTAGCAATGATACGTATGTGTCGGTTCCCCTTCTGTCACTGCGATCAAGCACCGTAAGATCGAACCCACTACAAAGCACCTCTTCCCATTGCAAGATAAATAGATCAAGTTGGCCAAACAAAACCCAAATATCGGAGAAGAAATACGAGGTTATAAGCAATCATGCATATAAGAGATCAAAGAAGACTGAAATAACTTTCATGGATAAAAAGATAGATCTGATCATAAACTCAAAGTTCATCTGAACCCAACAAACACACCGCAAAAAGAGTTACATCATATGGATCTCCAAGAGACCATTGTATTGATAATCAAAAGAGAGAGAGGAAGCCATCTAGCTACTAACTACGGACCCGAAGGTCTACAAAGAACTACTCACGCATCATCGGAGAGGCACCAATGGAAGTGGTGAACCCCTCCGTGATGGTGTCTAGATTGGATCTGGTGGTTCTGGACTCTGCGGCAGCTGGAATTGATTTTCGTCGACTGCCATAGGGTTTCTGGAATATTGGGGTATTTATAGAGCAAAGAGGCGGTCCGGGGGGCACCCGAGGTGGGCACAACCCACCAGGGTGCGCCTGGGCCTCCTGGCACGCCCTGGTGGGTTGTGCTCCCCTCGGAGCACCCCCCCAGGCGCTTCTTCGGCCCACTGGATGTCTTCTGGTCCAAAAAAATCTCCAAAAAGTTTTGCTGCGTTTGGACTCCGTTTGGTATTGATTTCCTGCAATGTAAAAAACATGCAAAAAACATCAACTGGAACTTGGCACTATGTCAATAGGTTAGTACCAAAAAATGATATAAAATGATTATAAAATGATTATAAAACATCTAAGAATGATAATATAACAACATGGAATAATAAAAATATATATATATACGTTGGAGACATATCAGGAGAGTAGTAAAAATTGTATGCTTGTGGATCATGAAAGGAATGCTTTATGTGATGGTTGTATTGTTGAATTCGTTCATGATGCTACTAAAAATTATTATGAGGGAGGAATATATGCTTATAGGAATTGCAATAATATCAACTTTCCTCTCTATGTGTTGAAAATCTTGAAGTTATGCTTGTTTTACCTTCCTATGCTAGTTGATTCTTGCCCCCATAAATTATTTGCTCAAAAAATCCCTATGCATAGGAAGTGGGTTAGACTTAAATGTGATAGTCATATTCTTCATGATGCTCTCCTTGTGTTTCAATTCTTATCTTTTATGTGAGCATCATTGAAATCATCATGCCTAGATAGAAAGGCATTAAAGAAAAGTGCTTGTTGGGAGACAACCCAACATTTACCCCTACTGTTTTTGTGTGTTCACATGATTAGGCTACTGTATTAATCATGTTTTATAGATTTTGTTTCAATAAAGTGCCAAGTAAAGCCTTTGGGATAGTGTGGATGATAGTAGACTTGATTCTGTGCAGAAACAGAAACTTTTGCTCTCAGTGCAGGAATTTGGAAAATTCTCTAGAATGTGATTTTGATCTAAAAATTTTACGCAAGATTGATGTACAAATTTTCTACGTTGTCCTAATTTTTATTAATTTTTGGAGTTACAGAGGTATGGAAAGTTTCCAGATTACTACAGACTGTTCTGTTTTAAACAGATTCTGTTTTGTATGTGTTCTTTGCTTATTTCGATGAATCTATGAGTAGTATCGGAGGGTATGAACCATAGAGAAGTTCGAATACAGTAGATATAACACCAATATGAATTTAGAATGAGTTCACAACAGTACCTAAGTGGTGATTTGCTTTCTTATACTAACGGATCTCATAAGATTTTTTGTTGAGTTTTGTGTTGTGAAGTTTTCAAATTTTGGGTTAAGTTTTGATGGACTACGAAATAAAGAGTGGCAAGAGCCTAAGGTTGGGGATGCCCAAGGCACCCCAAGGTAATATTCAAGGAATACCCAAGCAACTAAGTTTGGGGATGCCCCGGATGGCATCCCCTCTTTTGTCTTCGTTCATCGGTAACTTTACTTGAGGCTATATTTTTATTCACCACATGATATGTGTTTTGCTTGGAGAGTCATTTTATTTTATTTTGTTTTGCTTGCTGTTTGAATAATATCCCAAGATCTGAAATTTTATTTTGAGAGGGAGTCTTCACATAGTTACATAATTATTCGACTACTCATTGATCTTCACTTATATCTTTTGGGGTAGTTTGTCATTTGCTCTAGTGCTTCACTTATATCTTTTTAGAGCACGACGGTAGTTTTATTTTGAAGAAATTGTTGAACTCTCATGCTTCACGTATACTATTTAGTCCTAATATGATAGGCATCCAAGAGGGATATAATAAAAACTTTCATATAAAGTGCATTGAATACTATGAGAAGTTTGATTCCTTATGATTGTTTTGAGATATGAAGATGGTGATATTAGAGTCATGCTAGTGAGTAGTTTTGAATTTGAGAAATACTTGTGTTAAAGTTTGTGATTCCCGTAGCATGCCCGTATGGTGAACCGTAATGTGATGAAGTCGGAGCATGATTTATTTATTGATTGTCTTCCTTATGAGTGGCGGTCGGGGACGAGCGATGGTCTTTTCCTACCAATCTATCCCCCTAGGAGCATGCGCGTAGTACTTTGTTTTGATAACTAATAGATTTTTGCAATATGTATATGAGTTCTTTATGACTAATGTTGAGTCCATGGATTATATGCACTCTCACCCTTCCACCATTGCTAGCCTTTCTAGTGCCGCGCAACTTTCGCCGGTACCATACACCCACTACCTTCCTCAAAACAGCCACCATACCTACCTATTATGGCATTTCCATAGCCATTCCGAGATATATTGCCATGCAACTTTCCACCATTCCTTTTATTATGACACGCTCCATCATTGTCATATTTGTATGCATGATCATGTAGTTGACATTGTATTTGTGGCAAAGCCACAGTTCATAATTCTTTCATAAATGTCACTCTTGATTCATTGCACATCCCGGTACACTGCCGGAGGCATTCGCATAGAGTCATATTTTGTTCTAAGTATCGAGTTGTAATTCTTGAGTTGTAAGTAAAAAAAGTGTGATGATCTTCATTATTACAGCATTGTCCCATGTGAGGATAGGATGATGAAGACTATGATTCCCCCACAAGTCGGGATGAGATTCCGGACAAAACAAAAGAGGCCAAAAAAAGAGAAGGCCCCAAAAAAATGAGAGAAAAGAGATAAGGGGCAATACTACTATCCTTTTACCACACTTGTGCTTCAAAGTAGCACCATGATCTTCATGATATAGAGTCTCCTATGTTATCACTTTCATATACTAGTGGGAATTTTTCATCATAGAACTTGGCTTGTATATTCCAATGATGGGCTTCCTCAAATTGCCCTAGGTCTTCGTGAGCAAGCAAGTTGGATGCACACCCACTTAGTTTCTTTTTGAGCTTTCATAAACTTATAGCTCTAGTGCATCCATTGCATGGCAATCCCTACTCACTCACATTGATATCTATTAATGGGCATCTCGATAGCCTGTTGATACGCCTAGTTGATGTGGGACTATCTCCTTCTTTTTGTCTTCTCCACAACCACCGTCTATTCCACTTATAGTGCTATGTCCATGGCTCACGCTCATGTATTGCGTGAAAGTTTAAAAAGTTTGAGAACATCAAAAGTAAGAAACTATTGCTTGGCTTGTCATCGGGGTTGTGCATGATTTAAATATTTTGTGTGATGAAGATGGAGTATAGCCAGACTACATGATTTTGTAGGGATAAGCTTTCTTTGGCCATGTTATTTTGAGAAGACATAATTGCCTTGTTAGTATGCTTGAAGTATTATTGTTTTTATGTCAATATTAAACTTTTGTTTTGAATCATACGGATCTGAACATTCATGCCACAATAAAGAGAATTACATGGATAAATATGTTAGGTAACATTCCACATCAAAATTTCTGTTTTTATCATTTACCTACTCAAGGACGAGCAGGAATTAAGCTTGGGGATGCTTGATATGTCTCCCACGTATCTATAACTTTTGATTGTTCCATGCTATTATATTATCTGTTTTGGATGTTTTATATGCATTAATATGCTATTTTATATGATTTTTGGGACTAACCTATTAACCTAGAGCCCAGTGCCAGTTTCTGTTTCTTCCTTGTTTTTGGGTTTCACAGAAAAGGAATATCAAACAGAGTCCAATTGACCTGAAAATTTACGGAGATTATTTTTGGAAAATGTAAAAATACTGGAACGAAAAGATACCGGAGAAGAGTCCCGAGGCCACCACAAGGGTGAAGGGCGCCCCCCTAGGGCGCGCCCCCTAACCTTGTAGCTGCTTCGTGGGCCCCCTTGACTTGTTCCCGACGCCAACGCTTCTTACAAATCCCAAAAACCCCAGAACAGAACCTAGATCGGGAGTTCTGCCGCCGCAAGCCTCTGTAGCCACCAAAAACCAATCGGGACCCTGTTCCCGCACCCTGCCGGAGGGGGAATCCATCACCGGTGGCTATCTTCATCATCCTAGTGCTCTCCATGACGAGGAGGGAGTAGTTCACCCTCGGGGCTGAGGGTATGTACCAGTAGCTATGTGTTTGATCTGTCTTTCGTGGTCTTGATTTGGCACGATCTTGATGTACCACGAGCATTGCTATTATAGTTGGATCTTATGATGTTTCTCCCCCTCTACCTTCTTGTAATGGTTGAGTTTTCCCTTTGAAGTTATCTTATCGGATTGAGTCTTTAAGGATTTGAGAACACTTGATGTATATCTTGCATGTGCTTATCTGTGGTGACAATGGGATATTCACGTGATCCACTTGATGTATGTTTTGGTGATCAACTTGCGGGTTCTGTGACCTTGTGAACTTATGCATAGGGGTTGGCACACATTTTCGTCTTGACTCTCCGGTAGAAACTTTGGGGCACTCTTTGAAGTTCTTTGTGTTGGTTTGAATAGATGAATCAGAGATTGTGTGATGCATATCATATAATCAAACCCGCGGATACTTGTGGTGACATTGGAGTATCTAGGTGACATTAGAGTTTTGGTTGATGTGTATCTTAATTTGTTATTTTTGTACGAACTCTATGGTTGTTTGTGACACTTATAGGAATAGCCCAATAGATCGATCAGAAAGAATAACTTTGAGGTGGTTTCGTACCCTACAATAATCTCTTCATTTGTTCTCCGCTATTAGTGACTTTGGAGTGACTCTTTGTTGCACGTCGAGGGATTGTTATATGATCTAATTATGTTATCATTGATGAGAGAACTTGCACTAGTGAAAGTATGAACCCTAGGCCTTGTTTCCAAGCATTGAAATACCGTTTTTACTCACTTTTGTTACTTGTTACCTTGCTATTTTTATATTTTCAGATTACAAAAACCCATATCTACCATCCATATTGCACTTGTATCACCATCTCTTCGCCGAACTAGTGCACCTATACAATTTTTACCATTGTATTGGGTGTGTTGGGGACATAAGAGACTCTTTGTTATTTGGTTGCAAGGTTGCTTGAGAGAGACCATCTTCATCCTACGCCTCCCACAGACTGATAAACCTTAGGTCATCCACTTGAGGCAAATTTGCTACTGTCCTACAAACCTCTACACTTGGAGGCCCAACAACGGCTACGAGAAGAAGGTTGCGTAGTAGACATCACATGGCACCCCAAGGTAATATTCAAGGAGTATCAAGCAACTAAGCTTGGGGATACCCCAGAAGGCATCCCATCTTTCTTCTAACGACCATCGGTTATTTTACTTCGAGCTATATTTTTATTTGTAACATATCATGAGTTTTGCTTGGATCGTCTTGTATTATATGGGTCTTTGCTTTGGTTTGCTTTTTAGTTTGTCACAATCATCCTTGTTGGACACACCTATTTGAGAGAGCCATAATGATATCTTAATTTGTTAAAATTGCTCTATGTGCTTCACTTAAATTTTTTGATATATGGAATTGCTCTAGTACTTCACTTATATCATTTTGAGCACAGTGGTGGTCTAATTTTTGAAGAAATGCTCTCACGCTTCACTGAGATCATTTTGAGAGTTAGTAAAATTTTGAAGAAATCATCTCATGCTTCACTTATATTATTTTGGGAGATGAAAATTTTGAAGAAATATTTATGCTCTCGTACTTCACTTATATTTGTTTGAGAGCTTGTTATTAGGAATGGCAATTTAATTTAAATATGAATTTGGTCCCAAAGTGATAGATATTCAAAAGGGACATAATAAAAACTTTTATAAAGATCATTGGATCACTACTGCAGGATGCTGCTAACGCGACACTACGATCAGAGACCCTTCGACGAAACTGTGTGCGATGCAATAATCGCAACTGGTGGTGTACAAAAACCGTCAAAAACGGTGCAGAACGTTTGCGATGGAGGATGCATCAAACACGGTTCATATTTTCGTAGCGTGTGCGATGCAGGGCATATGGTTCAGTTCAATTAACTGTTTGCGATGAGGAGGAACAAAAGAAACGGGCAGCCAGATGAAGGTGTGTGCGATATACAGCATATGATTCACTCGGATGAACTGTTTGTGATTAGGAAACACAAAAGAAACAGTCGGCCAGATCAAGGTGTGTGCGATATACGGCATGCGGTTCACTAGGATGAACTGTTTGCATTGAGACAAGAGAACAGAAACGGTTCAACTTAACAACATGTGTGTGATACGCGGCAAACATGTCTGTAATCAGAAACGTGTGCGAAGACCGATAACAACGCAGACGATTGCTACTAACAAGCCATGTGTGTTGTGAGCAAATGATTGCTGGTATACAATTGTGAGTGATTGATGAAAACATCACTGACGGGTTCCATTGTTTAGTCCGTGTGCGATGTGATTTTCTTTGTCTGCACAACATCTACGCTCTGTCTACAGAGCATCAACATATATACTTAAAAAGACAACATTGCATAACCAAATTAAGCATACAATTACACAAGTGACTACACACATAACATTTCCACACACCAAAGTAAGCAATTACATGCATACTAAACTAGGAGAAACGAGGATCTAATCATCTACTTATTGTTGCGACGATGCTTGCCATTACTCTGCTTCCGGCTGGATCCCTGGCCATTTGGGGGAAGGAGGCACTTCCTCATGTCAACGATCCGCCTGTACATGTCGTAGCTCGTGTACGCCTCCTTGGCCGCGTACACGACGTGAGCTTTGTCGAGTTTCTCCATCCAGGTCGAGTGCCAGGCACGCTTGTCCTTGTTATACGAATCCTTCATGTCTCTGTAGTAGGGGTCGATGATGGCCTCGACGAGGTGAACTAGTGAGTCCTTCTCCTGCTCCTTGTTGCTGCCCCAGATCTTGTATTGGCCCTGGATGTCGACAAAATTCTGGCAGGCGATGCCCGAATTCTCGAGCGCCTTTACATCGTTGGTGATGTCCACCGTAGCGAACATGTAGTGGGGGCTGTTGACAAACCTGGCGAAATGCCCGCAAGGCCTTGAGGCCAGGCAGTAGTGGTAGACGAGGATGTGGTGGCGCACGCACATCTGGGCGACGGCAACCTTGGGACGAGACCCGACACGAGCGCGGGTGTACTCGAGGTCGAACCCGACCACCTTGTACTTCTCCTCGGCAAGCAACAGCTCCATGATGTGGATGGAGTGCTCCACCCAGACCGGGTCGTTGGTGTACACCATCGAGAGGTCCATGAACCTTCTATGGGTGTCCACCACGGCGCGCATGGTGAACTGTTGCTCGTCGTCGGCAGCCGCTCGGAGCGCCATTGGAGCCGCACAGGATACCCTCTAAGAATTTCTTGTGGTGGGTGTGCTTCTTGCAATGGAGGGGCGTGATCGAAAGGTTGAAGAGACACAAGGGTTAGATGGCCGCTGTAATAAATGGGGGCCGGCCGGCCTGTAATCGTCACATCTTGTCACGACGTTCATAGCGGAGGATTCCAGTGCACGCTTGACAACATCACACCGCACCCGTGGGCTCGAAGAGGTGCCAAAGGTATCGTCGGTGAGCCTGTTCCCGCGCTACCGCGCTGTTTACCGCGTAGGCTTCCTGCTCGGCTAGTTTGGCCATGCGTCGGCTAGAAGAGGGACAAATCATGGGCGTTTATTGGAAAAAAGCTTTTTAAAAACGAAGTGTGTGGAATGACTTCGGTCATGAGTTTACCCGTGGGTGATGAGGTCAAAGTTACACAGAAGGGTGATGATGGACACTCGAGTGCGATAATTAATTCTGCGCTCTATAGTGCAACGGTGGAAGAAAACTATTGTGTGCAATAATGTCGAAGATCGCAGTCGAGTTAGCTATACAGATCGTGTGCTGTGAGATCGACAAGGTAAACAAATTCGAGAATGGTTAATAAAATCTAAGACCATTGCATATTAAGGTCAAAATAGTGATACCAATATACGAGTCTCATACGATGCCATTTCAACGATTGTACCACAAAAGCTCGAAATATTACAAGGTTCAAATTCCAGAGTTATATGGCTCAAATTTGAAGATTACAAGGTTCAAACTGATATTAGAAATGAAATTCAGCTCATCAGCTGCAAACGCTCGCGCTGATCCGCTGAACATGGATATTATAGAGGTTCAAACTAATATTACCACTTCTAAGTCTGGTTTCGAAACCTCACAATTTTTGCAAAGGGGTCAGCCACTGAGAAGTCATGTATGGGGTTGACACGATGACTTTCGATTACTCTGTCAAGTTCCAAAATGAAATTCAACATTTTTGGAGCCTATTCCATTCTGCAGCAGGCGCCGGCGCTGATCAACAAACCATTCATTTTTGCGAAATAAATGTCGGGCAAACCTCATTTCCTTCAGCACCCTTGCTCTGAGAACAAAGAACCTGGCGAATATAATCTCCGGTAAGGTCCCTCGGTAGGAGTTCAATGTAATTTCTAAGAGATGCAGATCTAGGCATTCGACGTGATTGTTATATTGTATCACATTATCCACCATTGGGCCTAATATTATCTGCAAAAGAAGAAAACGTGTTAGTGCCTACATGCAGTTTTGAACATTACTACAGGCCTATTTGGTTTGCAGGATTTGTAAAATGCACTAACATGCCATCTTCGATTTGACATGATTAACATGGGCATCTGATTACATTCTAGAAAAATGTAGCCTTCTTCACAAGAGGTTGGAGTGGATGAAAAGTTCCCTAAGAAAACTAGTACAGATGAATCCAAAGGAGAAATGCCTATTGATTGTAACCATATGGATCAAGCAACCAATATGTGGGGGGAGGGGAATATGTATGTACTGAAATCCTCCAAAAGAATCCTTCAGAAATTGTAGTACATTGTCATTGTAAACTTGGGAAAAGGTGTCACAAATTGAACTCCCTTATGGTTAACATTTAACAGGAAAGGAACATCACCTCGATATATAGCTTCTCCAGGCACGGAAAGCATCTCAGGAAACTGGCAACTTGCTCCAGTTGGGGCCGATAGATTCTAGTGCCAAGACCTTCACTGTGCGCAGTTTCGGGGTCAAGCTTGTCGGAATCATTTTCTAAAAGACAGACGAACAGACATCTTCAAAATTAGAAGTAATGTTAATTTGTAGAAGGAGAGGTAGAAGGCGGCTGTTGTACCTGAACGGGTGTGGCTCCAATAACAAGTTCGGAGTATTTGTCAGATGAGTAGCCCACCACTGTCAATTTCGGCATAGAAATGACATTGATTCTTGTTGGACCTTCTTGATCAACTACAAGTAATCTCTCAAGTGCAGGTGTGTCCTCAATGACCATACCGTGGTACACATCTTTTGATGTCTTCCCGCCGCACCAGCAACACACATAAATAGTCCGAAGAGTCATGGAGGTGACGTGGAAGGTACTCAACCCATTGATCGCTTGAAGATGAAGGTACTCGAGTGCAGTACAGCCACAGAGTAGGTGCTCCATGTCACCGTTTGAGAGGCAGACGGTGACAAGCTCGAGGTGCTTCAGTCATGGTAGAATATGAGCGGGCGCGTCATTAAGGGGGATGGCAGTTCTTGAGCTTGGCGACGCGCAGCATGGGCGCGAGGCAGAGTGCGGACGTTGGCAGCGACCGCATATGCCCATCATCAAAAGTGAGCTCCTCGAGCTGATCTAGGGCGGGGGATTGGAAGCAATCGTAAAGCTTGGCTCGATCTTTGCTGTTGGAACGGAACTTGCCCATTCTAAGGCCTCTGGTTGGGCCAAGGTGACTGCCGAGGATCTTGGAGAACGCATCCAAGCTTTTGCGATAGCAATGACAGAGCTCGTGGGTGTCGATGAGGTCGAGAGGGCTGGAGTTCCACAGGGGCCGCCACCGTCGGGAAAGAATGGTTGTCCGTGCCCCATATTTGATTGGGAGGAGGGAGATGATGATTGTCAACATATCATCGGGGAGGCTGCTGATGAAGTCTAGGCCTACTGGAGTCGCTTGCGGTTCTAGCTCGCCCCGCCTCCGCTTGTTGGCAGCCCTATTCTCCACCTCCGGAGTCTCCTTGACAGCGGAGCTTTCAGATAGAAATGGGAGTACAGGGAATATTTAGTTAAAACAGGGCAATAGAAAAGTGTATTGCTAACTAGAAGTTATTAGGTAGTAATATAGTAAGAAAAGGGAATAACAGTTGGTTGCTTAAATACTACACAATTCATTTGATATTGCTGGGTAAGTCAACATGCAGATAGTTGAAAAGAAAACTTACTTCGAACAAAGTTTGAACGGATGATATCGTCGGGGAAGTTACCATATATCTCATGACCAGGCCCTTTTATGTGCAGTGCAATTATAGTGCCAGGTTTCAGTTCATAAAACTTAGAAATTTCTTTCCAAAAGCCAGTGCCAAAATAGGAGTCATCATGTTCATCAAGTCTTATCGTAGCAACGATTGTAAATCCATGGTTTGTGTGCAGTATGACATCCCTGCAGTCTTGATTTATGTAAAGGGAAAGATTGTGCACTACAGATTCTGTTGCATAGCAAGGGACGCGCTACAGCAAATGGTAGGATTGTTAAAGAAAATATGGTAACATGTAAATATGGGCCCAAATTGAAAGAACTGTACAGCAGTGGAAATCGAGGACAAAAATTTATAATTAAACAGATAGGGTAAACATGATGTCATGGAAATATGAGAGTAATCAAAAGAACAATACATCATTAATTTGCCTAATATAGAAAGAAGAGGGGGGGAATCCCCTTTGACGCATATGGTGCATGTGGCACCTTTTGTCCAAATGTAGTAATATTTAGAACATGTTCAGGAAAGTAGGCCATGCCAGCCGATTTAGGGTAAGATTGAACATACCGCGCATCCTCAAGTCATCTGGTACGGTGAGATGGAATGTCTGGCAGAGGCCGCAAAGTCTTGATGTGTCCGCGCACTGTACACTCTATGAACGGAAGAAAACACTCAAATCAGCTCGAATAAAAATGAATTCACGGCGATTTCGGTTGGGTGATTAAAGGAGGCAAATGAATTGGGGTAAGAGATGAGATAATATCTCATTAAATTAGGTACCTTGTTGTCCATGAGAAAGAACCCTCAGCACGGTAGATTCCCCAACCGAGCGGAGCTGGGTCGACCGCGAGCAGCGTCGAGAAAGTCGATGGCGATAGGCGGCGGCAAGCGGAAGTGGCGAAATGCGGTGGGCTTTGCCGGCAGCCTAGCAGCGGCGGCAGGCGTTGAGCTAAGTATTTACCGCCGCGATAGGCGGTGCCATGCATAGACGCGGAGGAGCTTGTGCAGGTGTGAATGGGGACCGGAGGGGGTGGTGGGCGGGGTGAGGGTTTTTGTGACGTGGGGATGGTGAGGGTTTTCTTTTTTCTTTTTTGAATTGGGTGGTGAGGGTTTTTTGTCTCACAAACAATTTTGGAGGCGACGGTCTTCTAGAGCCAACCGTGTGTGATTGACGCAATAGGCAAAATGAAAGTCATTGCACACGGTTCCAATTTTGGGAACCGTGTGTGATTGACGTACTACCTCCGTCCTGGTTTATTGGTCCCCTTTGTAATTTTTACCAAATTTTTAACTAAGAAATGTTTATGCATGTCACAAAAAATTATATCATTGAACACTATGCTCAAATACCCATCCAACGATATAATTTTTGCTGACCTGCACTAACATTTTGTCAGTTAAACCTTTGGTAAAAAATTTAACACAAATTACAAAGGAGACCAATAAACCAAGACGGAGGTAGATTCCATCAACTGAACTGATTGCATCCATATCCCACGGTTAGACATAAGTAACATAGATTAAACATACTCAGACATAGTTCAACCATAAGTACATAGTTCAACCGTCATTAAGCATACTCAAGCGTACATAGTTTGATCCCACATCTCATCTCACATGCCGGCACCATCCTGAAGCTTCTCCAGGTACTCGGCGTACGCGTTGTGCGCCACCCTACGAGAATACTTTCTGCTTGAAGGAGCCAACGTCCCGCCCTCTTGCATGCGCCAGAACACTTAGATACGCATCATGAAGCTTGTGGTTGCAAAATGGGCATCGATAGCTGCCGTTCCAGGTCGTAATACGCCTGTTATGCATTCCCGCATAAAGCTCCCTCAGGATTTGCCTCCTGTACCTCCTCTGGCCATCTTCATCCTCGTTGTCCACATCGTCAGACATCACCTATACAAATAGTAAAACAAATTTGGCATCAAATCAATGATTACATCCCGTGAAGTAGGATTAGGAATTTATGGTATTTATTTATACATATCCAGAGATTATGGTTCGATTTTTAAGCACAGTCATCTATGTACAGACCAATCTTGAAGAAAATAATGGCACAAACATATGTAGGTCATTCAAAATCAATTGTCAAGTCCTGGCTAGGAATTATTAGCACGAACACTAACCCTAGTTGGATTACTAGCAGAAACCATTTGCACAGATGAAACAACTAATCACTTATCACTTGTACCATTCAAACAATCAATACACTACGCGGATCTAACAAAACTTACTCAGATTTCATGGATTGGGGGAACATAACCATAAAATTTCTATTCCAAAAAGGGGGAGGCAGGAGTAACCAGAGAAACCCTATGATCTATTTGACACATAAATCGGTATAGATGACTAACCAGCTGTCTGTCGTCATCGGAGTTGTCGCCGGAGTGGTCGTCGGAGTCGTCGCTGGGATCGTCACTAGAGTCGGTGTGGAACTCCACCTCCGGCTGTGGAAGCTCGACACCGTCGACGATGTCAGGGTGCAGCGATAACTCACCGGTGGTGACGACAACCTCTGTCTCCATCTCCATGCCGTGCTCCGGTGCTTTAGCAGCCCCCCGCGTCGCCACTCCCTCCAATCAGGCGCTTCGGCGGCATGCTCATACACTGACAGCTTTTAGGACTGAGAGCGGCGTCGAGGATGCAAGCAGAGAGAGAGGATTGTGTGTGTGGCGAGGATGGGGGGTGCGGCCGCTCGGGCGCACCATTAATATGGAGTAGTGGGAGTTGTGGGAGAGAGGCGGGCGGCGGTCAAACCGATGGCTCGCCTCCCGGTGAGCCCGCGCACCGGACTGCTGACATGCCTACCAAAGTTTCACACAGCTACTCGCACGCCTCCTGATGACACCGTGCAGCGAGCACGCCTCCATCAATTCACACACCTGCACGCACGCCTCCCGGTCTGCCTGCGCGGTGGACTGCTCGCATGCGTCCCGTCAACTCACGCCTGCTCGCACGGCACACGGGTCACGCGACGGCACATAATTTTTTTATATTTGGATGATTAATGCTGCCGCTTTATTGCTTAACCAAAGCATGGCACGTATCCATTGTTGGTCTAACGCTCACGGTTCGAATAAATATTTCGTTTGGGATATTGGTTCCCAATTATTAATAATCTCCCGTTTGTAATTAGATAAAGATTACATCAAAACTGGTCTCAAATTTGACAAAAAAGTACAATGCCACTTTGTATTGGTGTCCATATGACAACACGATAAGTTTCATGAACTTCAAATAAGTTTTGGATGTACTAGAATTTAAAAATCAAGATTCTCAATGTTTGAAATTTGTTGCACGGGGAGTAAACATGCACCCAGTGAGACACATGTGTTTTTGCAATCCATTTAGGTGCACTATCATGTGTGCATGTAGCTCAAATTTGATTTTTGCACATTATACCCGTAGAAAATCAATCAATTAATGTACTAAAACGTCTTAATGATCTCTGTGATTTTTTTGAAATTAAAACGTCCCTCCTTTGGTAACATATGTTCACCACGGGATAATTAATTCAACATGCATCGTAGTTGCGGCCGATTCACGGTGTGTGTGTGTGGGTGTGTGCGTCTGGGGGTGGCGGGTGGCTCGCAGTACACTACGAGTTGCGAGCCACCGTGTGGGTTGGCCGTTTTGTTAGGCAGGTCGGTGCCACATCAGAGTCGTGAATCCGTTATTTAAAACATTACACAACCCTTTCATACATACATGTTTTGGCCACATGCAGTCGATGGTTGTCCTACACGACACTCGATACTCGCGTGTGACGCTTTCTGTGGGCCCGCGAGGTCGTCGTCCATCACTTTGACGAACAGCCGGCAGTGAGGTTAATTTGAGTAGCAAGGTAGAATCTTTTTTGTTTGTGTTATGGTGGTATACAGTACGCGTCGAAGAGGTGGGAGGGGACTAGCATATATACTTTACATACGCATCCGTGAACAAGTACACCTCACTCAGTGTCGGGACTTTTCGGTTTCCGAGGCACGTGCCACATCAAAAATGTGAAATTGGCTATTCAAACATCACACAACACCTCTTTGGGCCACATGCATGCACGCGGTGGTTATCCTAGCTAGGACACTCACGTGTGACGCTTCCATCTATGGGCCCACGAGGCCATCGTCGATGCATGCATGCATCACTTTGACCTACATCGGCAGAGGTTAATTAATTTCACTATTGATGAGGATTCTTTTGGGTTGTACATATTACGGCGGGAGCATATAGTATGCGGTGAAGAGGGGGGGAAGGGGACCATCATATGTAGTACGCTTCATGAACCTCGCTCTGTGTGGGTGCATGGTTTACGGTTTTTGAGGCGTGTGGCACATCAAAGTTGTGCATTTTGGGTATTCAACATATATATGTTTGGCCCACATGCAAAGCGGTGGTAGTTGTCCTCTCGCACCCACTTAAGCGGTTATCAGCGATATCGATGCTTTCCATCTGTGGGCCCGCTTGGTCCATCACTACTTTTTGCCTGACAACAAGAGAGGTTAATTTGACTTAGGAGGGGATTAATTTTTTTGCTTGTAATACGGTATATATATAGGTCATATGCTCTGGGATGACATGCATGATATAGTTTGAGCACACACACATGCATGTGTATGCATGAATCCCTCCCATCGAGTCGAAGTGGCTAGTACAACGACACGTCATGAACCGATCTCGCTATGTGTGGGGAGCAAGTGTACGATTTTTGACGCACGCGCCACGTCAATGTTGTGAAATGGTATTCAAACATGCATGCACGCATCACCTCCATGCATATGCATGTAGTGGTTTCCTTCGAACGGTACACTCCCTCGCGTGGTTATCGGTGACAAGCCTATATATTCATGGGCCCGCGTGGACATCCATGATCACCTTGACCGACAACAAGATAGGTTACCATGGCGGATTCTTCCTTTGGTTCGTGTTATCGTAGTATAGGTCATTGTGAGATTCAGACCTAATTAAGTTTGAGCGCATATACTATGCACGCATGCATGCATGAATCCCCGTCGTTGGCTTGAAGTGTGGTGTAACATACACATGCATCGTCAACCTAACCCTCACTCAGTGTGGGGATTTCTAGTTCGAAATCACGGTGCCACATCAAAGTTGTTCCATTGTTACTCAAAAACACACCTCCCCATACATATGTTTGGGCCACACGCATGCAATGGTTGTCTTCGGGAACTAGCTACTTGCGTGATTATTGGCGAGCTAGCCCATCTCCGGGGTCGAATGGACGGCCATCACTTTGACCAACAACAAGAGAGAGGTTGTACGACCAAGGTGGATTATTCTTGGTCCGTTTTATGATCCATATTGGTGAGATATGCCTCTCTGGCCCGCTGACAAAAAGTGTGAGTGTGTGGAGGGGCTGCTACGTACTTCGCACTTTGCTAGGTGAACCTCGGTTGGGGGGGCATGCATTCATAGCTTAGGATTCCCTTCGTGGCGACAAGAGGGGGGCTGCTAGTTACTTCGCACTTTGCTAGGTGAACCTCGGTTGGGGGGCATGCATTCATAGCTTAGGATTCCCTTCGTGCCGACACGAGGGGGGAGCTGCTAGCTACTTCGCACTTTGCTAGGTGAACCTCGGTTGGGGGGCATGCATTCATAGCTTAGGATTCCCTTCGTGCCGACACGAAGGAGGGGGGCTGCTAGCTACTTTGCACTTTCCTAGGTGAACCTCGGTTGGGGGGGCATGCATTCATAGCTTAAGATTCCCTTCGTGCCGACACAAGGGAGGGGGGCTGCTAGCTACTTCGCACTTTGCTAGGTGAACCTCGGTTGGGGGGAGGGGGCATGCATTCATAGCTTAGGATTCCCTTCGTGCCGACACGAGGGGGGGTGGGGGCAAGAAATACCGTGCTCTTTGCGAGATAGGTGCCACATCGAAGTTGCATTTGGTATTTGAAAATCAAATCACCCTTTTCATACATAAATTTGGTCCACATGCAAGTGTGTTCGTGTTCTGGCCCTCTCCCGCGTCATTTTTCGCCTAATTTATGAACATTAGACAAGTCAGATGACGCAACAGACATAGTTCACTCAAACTAACCGTGTGCATTGGGCTCCACGAGGCTTCCCCTCTCAAAAATATCTACCCGCCTGCAGCTTTTTTCTGTTTGATAACACACGGTTATTGTGTTTTGACCGTGTGTGCTGTTTCTTGTTCCCAATCCCGCATTCATCCCTCGAAAATATCTGCCCGACTCGAGGGTTTTTCTGTTTCATAACACACGGTTGTTATCTCCGGACCGTGTGCGATGCACCATCATAAAAAAATTCAATAGCCCCGGCATTTCACTCCTGCGTAGCAAAATTTTCAGTACCCGCGTCCTTTCCTCAAACACCCCCACCCCCTCCACGCACACACACACACACCAAAACCTCGTCGGTCGTGCGCGCACACACACACCCCCTCCCTCGCTCGAAATCCTAGCAAGGTCCCCGCTGCCGCCGCCGCAAGGCCTCCATTGTCAACATCTGCTGGTTTGCCCGTGCAGCTTACCCACCGAGCTCCATACCCAGGCCGCCCTGAGTTTCTTAGATGACGCCTGCCAAATGCCCCCTTTCCCACAGACCCCCATCCCCATCCCCATCCCCCACTCCAGAGCATCGCAGCCTAAGCCCGGCTACGCTTCCCGTGGAGCGACTGGCCCAAAAGAGGTGTATCGCTGCCTCTTCGCCCGACGTCGCCGAGGAAGCTGACGACCATTACTGGCGGCAGGCACTCAAGCAGCGGGCTAGAGTATGCGGGCATGTCTCGGCTACCGGCTACGACATCGAGGCCATCGACAGCGACGGCCTGAGGCCGGCTATGTCACAGGTTAAGTGGCCCACCCCCAACCCCTCGGGTTCAACCGCCGTCGATCTCATCCATGGCCTCGCCGCTGATCTCCTCTGGCTCGCTGTCAACAATTTGCCATCCTACATCGCCATCAAGCCCCTTTTGTCATTTCTGAAGGACACGTTCTACGACGCTGGCTTGGGATCCATAGCTTCCAAGTCAGACCTCATCGACGGCGACCATGAGGAGGGCACCCTCTCCGGCTCTTCCAAGGGGAAAGAGCCCATCTGCTCTTCCAAGGGGAAAGCGCCCGTCTGCGACATCAGGGAGGGCACCCTACAACCGTGCTCTTCCAAGGGGAAGGAGCCCATCTGCGACAACATGGAGCGCATCCAGGGTCTGTGCTCTTCCCACGGGAACGAGCCCATCTGTGACAAGTGAGGAAACCCATGATTTGTTTTGCCGTGCCTCTTCACAGGGGGAAACCCATGATTTGTTTTGTCAAGTCCCTTTTGTAGTGTAGTGAGAATATGTCCAGTTTTAATTGCTATATCTGGTTGTTTGCAGTATGCCTTGTTTATTTTAGTTGTTCACAATGTGATGCTCTATATGTGCAATTATTTACTGTGCAGTACATTTCATCAATCCAGTTTTAAACATACCGATAGGAATGCATATATTTGCTTGCTGTTAAGCCTGTTATAGCTAGCATATGCCTCTTTTAAAGTTTTTTAATTGTTCGGTTGTTTGTAGTTAGCAAATGTCCAGTTTCAAATGTTATCTTTGTTTGTTCGTAGTATGCCTTTTTTATTCCAGTTATTCACAACGTGATGTTCTATATGTGCAAGTATGAACTATGCAGTTCAATTTCATCAGTACCAGTTTCAACAATACCACTATGAATGACTACATTTGGTTGCTGCATCTTGTAGTTAACACGCCTTTCCATTTTTTTAACAATAACCAGTGTACTCAGACTGGCACAATACCAGTTAAATGTTAGGCATGTTGCAGTTAACACACCTTTCCACTTGTTTTGCTTTACTAGCGTGCTTAAACCTGCACACTGAAGCTATCTTTTGGAGATTATTTTGTCTGCCATGGATAATTTTGGTTGATGTTTAGCCTGTTGTGCTTAACAGGCTTCTCGATTTACCTACACAGGACATTTTTGGGAACGACTGTTGTTTTCCATCGAGGTTAGTTTCATCCCATGGCTTATATATGCTCACTGTTCAGGATATCGGTAGCTGGTACCATATAGGCCGGGGGCTGATAAGGGACTAATTGGTGAATCAGACTTTTAAATGAATATATCTGCAACCCATTTATCGTTAGGTTAACTAGGGCCATATGTAATATATCTGAGGCTACATAGCAACATGCACTGTACTTAATGTCTAAATATGCAATCCTAGGCTACATAGAAACAAGGAAGAGCGTTACATTAATGTTCTGATGATGTCTAGATATACGTAGAAGAGCGGCAACAACAACAACAACAACAACAACAACAACAACAACAACAACAGCACAACCCTGTTTGGATACTCAACTTAGCTAGAGGTTAGAGTTAGTTTCTAGCGCATGACTAACCCTGAACTATCTCCATCCAAAGAGTTGTTTGGATGGCAGGGTTAGATTGACAATAAATGCACTAGGAGAACTAGCTCTAATTAGCACCTCTTGGGTTGGATAGTTTTTTTGGGTGGGTTATAGATGCAACTAGCTCAAAGTAGCCCTCATGTTTAGATATACTTTAGGGCTATTTGAGCCCGAACTAGCTCAAACTAACTATAACCCATGGATACAGCAGCAGTTAATTAATCAGCCGATAATTTGTAAGAATGCACTAAACTGCTTCCGGCCCATAATATAAGATGTTAATTCATCTAATATGTGAGTATATTGGATGTTATAAGATATTATAAAAGAGTGCTGTACTACATCATTGTGCAATTGTTGTTTAGCTTCTAATATTAACTTGGTGCTTTTAGGTACATATGTCATTGGTAAAGATCCGCGCTTCGACCCTTTCTGCATATGGGGCAATGAGATATCGATGAACCAGCATGAAGTGAGGGAGCTGATAAAGATTGTTAGTAAGATGGGTCCAAAGATGGCAATTAAACTATTTGTTTACACTTTATCCAAGACAACAACAAACTGTAGGATGGTAAGTAAGAACTCTGCAGCCTTCTTTTTACTGCCCAAAATGAGTAGTGTTAGATGACAATGTCTGAATCTTTTTCCTTTGCAGTGGTTGTCGGTGTCAAAACCGGCGGATCTCGGGTAGGGGGTCCCGAACTGTGCGTCTAAGGCGGATGGTAACAGGAGGCGGGGGACATGATGTTTACCCAGGTTCGGGCCCTCTCGATGGAGGTAATACCCTACTTCCTGCTTGATTGATCTTGATGATATGAGTATTACAAGAGTTGATCTACCACGAGATCGTAGAGGCTACACCCTAGAAGCTAGCCTATGGTATGATTGTTGTTGTCCTACGGACTAAACCCTCTGGTTTATATAGACACCGGAGGGGGCTAGGGTTACACAGAGTCGGTTACAAGGGAGGAGATCTACATATTCGTATTGCCAAGCTTGCCTTCCACGCCAAGGTGAGTCCCATCCGGACACGGGACAAAGTCTTCAATCTTGTATCTTCATAGTCCAACAGTCCGGCTAAAGTATATAGTCCAGCTGTCAGAGGACCCCCTAATCCAGGACTCCCTCAGTAGCCCCTGAACCAGGCTTCAATGACGATGAGTCCGGCGCACAGATTGTCTTCGGCATTGCAAGGCGGGTTCCTCCTCCGAATACTCCATAGAAGATTTTGAACACGAGGATAGTGTCCGGCTCTGCAAAACAAATTCCGCATACCACCGTAGAGAGAATAATATTTCCACAAATCTAATCTGCTGACGGCTTTTCATAACGTGACGTTCTGCCGTGGTCTGGTCATGACGAACCGTTTTTCCCGTGCCTGCCACTGCACGTGTTGCGAGGCGGTTTTATTGGCACGTCATGTCGAAGCAGAGATCGTGTCCCTCTTTTCATGGGATTCTCATCAATACGGGTGTGGGTAACCCAATCGTGCCTGCTGGTATGACTCCTCGATTTTAGGCAAGTTCCAAACAGCCACGCGGAGGACGCTTGATATTCACCCTCTTTATAAAGGGGCCAAGGCCTGTCCTTTTCCTCTCGCACTCAATCGAATCCTTCCCCCACCTCGAGTTCCAACACCCAAGGCTCAGGCTAGGCGCTTCGGACCTTCAGTCATGTCCGGATCCAACCTTCAAGGTCGGTGGATGCCCTCCTCTGTCACAGAGGAAGACATCAAGAAGCTAAGAGAAGCCAGGTATCTGACCGCCGAAATCTCGCATAGGCTGCCTGCTCGAGGGCAGGTCATTCCCACTCCCGAACCCAGCGAGAGTGTCGTATTCGTCTCCCACTTCCTCCGAGGGCTAGGCTTTAGTCTAGATCCCTTTGTCAGAGGGCTCATGTTCTATTACGGGCTTCATTTCCATGATCTGGCCCCGGATTCCATCCTTCACATCTCGTCGTTCATCGTCGTGTGTGAGGCCTTCCTCCACGTCACCCCACACTTTGGCTTATGGCTCAAGACCTTTAATGTGAAGCCAAAGATGATTAATGGGAGACACGCAGAATGCGGAGGTGCCATAATAAGCAAAGGCGCTGATGTTCCTTGGCCAAAGGGTTCCTTCCCGGAGGTGTCCAGCTTATGGCAACGGGAGTGGTTTTACATCACAACTCCCCGGGGTACTAAGTGGGTAGCTGCCCCTGCCTTCCGCTCGGACCCCCCGCCACAACTGGCGTCATGGATCAACAAGGGGCTGGACTAGGGGCCAGTAAATGATGTGCCGACATTGCAGAGTTGAATCCGAGACCTCCTCGAGAGAGATGTCAGCCTTTTCAAGGTAATGCAAGTCATGCTAGTTCATCGAGTCCTGCCTTGCAAACGTCGACCTCTCCGTATGTGGGAGTTCAACCCGGAAGGACCGCGAACTATTCAGCACTTCTTCGGCGTGACGCTCGAAGAGATGTACAGATTGTTCTTCGGATCACAAATAAAGTGTCCGGACACCACCGAGGATGCGGGTCTGAACTGCAATCGTCCAGACACCCAAGTAATTAATTCCGCGGCCGAACACGTTGTCTTTTAATTTACCACAACATCATTCTGAAAAGTCGCCTTTTGACCAGGACTGGATAAAAAAGGCGAAGATAATCTGGTGTTCAGCCCCCCTTCCCGAAGGCTCACCGGTTCCTGTACTAGCCAGGATGCTTGAGCTTGCGCCTTATCAAGCGCCATTAGGGGAAGATAAAGGGAGGAACAAAGAAGCCGAAAGGGAGCCTTACTCCTTATTCATCCAAACCGGGGGAATTAGTGCCTCCGCGAAGGAGGATAACCGGGAGAAGAATCTAAAATTCCCTCTCCCTAAGGAAGGAAGAGGGCCGCCTCTGAAGACTTGGAAACAATGGTTTCCAAACGAGGGAAGAAACCTTTGTCAGGGGGCCCTACCCCGGAGGGCGTCCTTACCGCACAGTACCCGCAAGGGGACCAGCCCTCCACCGAGCTGTAAGTAAACAAAAGTACTTTATAGTAAATACACCATGCTTCATTTCTGAGAACAATAACCGAGACGTATGTCTTGTAGTTCGGATCGTAGCCCTTCTCGACAGAGTTCGTCTTCGGGGGATCTTCTTCCGGAGATGATGGAGAGCGAAACGCCTCCCCTT
This sequence comes from Aegilops tauschii subsp. strangulata, assembly GCF_002575655.3. Lineage (NCBI taxonomy): Eukaryota > Viridiplantae > Streptophyta > Magnoliopsida > Poales > Poaceae > Aegilops > Aegilops tauschii. The sequence continues at coordinate 286,654,251 of NC_053039.3, forward strand.
GCCTCCCCGCCTCGTGAAGCGGACGACCCTGAGGTGTCATCACGGAGGATTTCTCCTGATCCGCCAAGGCCAGAGGGTAACAGAAAGAGTCTGGGACTGTCCGGTGCGCGACCAGACGCACTGATGAATCTTCTGGAGCAAGCGGCTATCTCAGAAGCGCATCGTACGCTAATGGGTACGGTGGTTGAGAGGATTTCATCCGCCGAAAGCGGGTTGCATGAAGCTTTTATGAGCCTGCTGAGAGGCTTTGAGGTATGCAAAGTAATATTTATATTTTTTGACGATACCGCACACGCTAGGTGTGCCCTATGCAGATAGTAGCCCCTGAGACTCTGGTTGCTGTCGAAAAAGATGGCAAATAGAGGATCATAGTCCCAGGTAATAACCGTGCTGCTTTCACGTGCAGGCGGCTGAGGGTCCGGTGGCTGGCCAGACTGGTGAGTTTGCCGAACTGAAGTGGCAACTTGATGCGGCAGATGCCGACATCGTGCTTGTAAACAAGCGGCTTGACGAGGCACAGGGTATGTATTCTCCTATGATCAACACATAATAAGAGGAGCATGATGCTAGTATCTGTAATATGCTGTGACTGCAGATGGAGCTGTCGCCGTGGAGATCCTTCGGGCGGAACTTGCCCGAGCCAAGGAACAAGCCAGGAAGAGTGATGCGGCCGCCCTAAAGGCGGTCGAAGAGCTAAGAGCCGAACAGGCTGCGCATTGCCAGAGCAAAGAGAAAATAGCCAAGATGGCTGTTGAGCTGAAAGATGCCGCCGAACGTTATGAGCTTCTTGAAAAGGAAAACCAAACGAAGACGGCGGACCTGGAGAAAGCCACGGTAGCAGCCAAGGAAGCCCGCTCTAAAATCAGAGCAGCGAAGGAGGAGCTACGTCAAGCCGGAAATATCACGGCTGGGAAGCCCTTTTTGTTGCGGACGAAGTTCGGAGATCCTAAGTATGCCCTTCTGGATCAATTATGGAGTTCTGCGGACGCGTACCTGGATTTGGCAGCAAGTGCTGCTGATGCGACCAAGTTTTTCGACGATAAAAAAGATCACGAAGTGGAAAAGTTGTTCTGGTCGCAGTTCAATGCTCCGGCGCGTCCGCAACTGTTAAATGAGCAAATGGCCAAGTGGGCCGAGCTCCATAGGTTGTCCGGGCTTGCCATGAGGTCTGTCGTGGATCGTCTCTGGCCGGAAGGACCAAGGCCGAATAGTTATTTTGGTCTTGTGCAATGATTCCTTGGTGCTGTGCCGCATATCGACGCTATAAAGAGGTCGGCGTGCATAGAGGGTGCGCAGATGGCTCTTGCCCGTGTCAAGACATACTGGGCGGAGATGGAGGCCACCGCGATTGCAACCCAGAATCCGGCCGTAGGCCAGGTTTCGGCCGAGCACTATTTTGAAGAAGTCCTGGAAGGAGCTCATTTAATAGAGGCTCAGTGCTCGAAGAGTATCATGTTCTAGTGACATGTATCCCAATTGTAAGAACAATGTTATTTGAATTATAAAGGCTGTGTTTATACTTTTGCCTGAAAGTATTATTATGCCTCCTATGCGGTCGTTTATGTATATACATATATATCCTGAAAGTTTGCAGTCGTCGGCTTCAGCCCCCACGCATATAATGCGGGGGTGTTCGCAAAAGCTCGTCTTCACACTTGATCCAACGTCTTGGTCCATTAAGGAGGTGGTAGCGTGGCGAACGAGGCAATCAGACTATATTGCTTTAACACTTTCACTTAACCATAGGAGTTTGACAGTGGGGCTACTATATAGCCCCTGGTATTTCCGCGGCTATCCGAATATGGTGCGCGTACGTACATGACCGGGAAAACCGGTCCTTCGTTAATGCGGAGGAATCCCGAAGATTCTGATGAGTCATCGAGTGGTTGACCAGTCTCACGCTTTATCATGACAGTCAGTTTTCGGCTTTCTCTACTGAGGTGCTCGTCCGGATGAACCAGGGCACAATCGTAGTAGTTATCCCGGTGCCACCTTAGCCGATAGAGCGGAACGTAAGGTAGCAAAACACGGGAGCCGGGCAAACCCAACATTTGACCAAAGACATGATTCGGAGCTGATGCATATAAGGCCAAACTCGCGACGCCGAACACTCCCTAAGGTATTCGGTCTTTACAACATATACCGGGCTGAGTAACGCCCTTGATAATGAACCCTGAGTGTCCAGGTACGTGCATTATTCTGACGTGGCGAAATGCCAATAACGTCAGCATCCCTCTCGGTTATTCTGAGTATCCGGAGGATGTGAAGCAACAAGAGACAGTAAAAAAGGTTTACACTGGGTCTTAATCTAAAAAGAAACCTTTGAGCGGGGCCCTGCTGCACGTCTGCGCCTGTGTCTCTGTTGTGCCGTATCCTGGAAGGGTGTAGCACGATTATCATCTGTAAAAGAGAAGAACTTAGGTGAAAGTTGTCGTGTGAAAAATTGGTTATTCCCAATAAACCATTAAAATTCAAAATAAGTAAGGTCAAGCCAAACTGTAGTCCTTTTTACATGCGGGAAGCCCCTGGTACCGCCTATGGGGGTATATCCATCAAACCAATCTCAGGTTTATCTAAGCTGTTACAGCTAGTGATGTGCCGTACTCGTCTAGCCGTGTCCGCGGTCTTGATGACCGATCATTTATTCTGGTTGGAGAGGCCGTTTAGTGTTCGGCTGCTAAAGCCGCCACATGTTCTTCTGCGCGTAGGGAACGCTCAACATTTCCATTAACTGTGATGATGCCATGTGGACCGGGCATCTTAAGCTTAAGATAAGCATAATGCGGTACTGCATTAAAACGAGCAAAAGGCCGTTCTTCCGAGTAGTGCTTGATAGCCGCTTCAGAATGGAGCGATGTCGAAGGTTAACTTTTCACTTCGGAAGTTGTCGGGGGAACCGAATACAACCTCTAGTACGAGAGAGCCCGTGCAGCTGGCCTCTGGGCCTGGTATTACTCCTTTAAAGGTAGTATTGCTTTGACTAATTCTCATTGGGTCTATCCCCATTTTGCAGACTGTGTCCTGATATATCAGATTAAGACTACTGCCGCCGTCCATGAGGACTCGGGTGAGATGGTATCCGTTGATTATTGGGTCGAGCACCAAGGCGACCGATCCTTCGTGCCGGACATTGGTCGGGCTATCCCTGCGATCAAAAGCGATCGGACAGGTTGACCAAGGATTGAACTTGGGGGTGACGGGCTCTACGGCGCATACGTCTCGGAGTGCGTGTTTGCTCCTCCTCTTCATCACGTGAATCGTGTTCACTGTTTTGACCTCTGGTGGGAACTTTTTCTGTCCCCCAGTGTTTTGCTGACGAGGCTGACCCTCGTCTTCACTTGGTGTCTCCCTCCCCTTGTGTTCGGCGTTTAGCTTACCGGCCTGCTTGAAGACCCAGCATTCTCTGTGGGTGTGATTTGCATGTTTATCGAAGGTGCCATGAATCTGACATAATTTGTCTAGAATCTTGTTGAGGCTGGACAGTCCATCTCTGTTGCCTTTGAAAGGCTTTTTCCGTTGACCGGGTCGAGAGCCCCTAAATCCGGCGTTTACCGCTGTGTTGTCTGGGCTGTCTTTGTTATTTAGACGCTTGCTTTTATTGCGTCGTGGTTTTCCATTGCCATCCCTGACTTCAGATGTGCCTGGGTCGCTGGTGCTACTACGTGCCAGCCAGCAATCTTCGCCCGTGCAAAAGCGGGTCATGAGGCTTGTTAGGGCTGCCATTGTTCTTGGATTTTCTTGACCGAGGTGTCTGGCGAGCCATTCGTCTCGGACGCTGTGTTTGAAAGCTGCTAAGGCTTCGGCGTCCGGGCAGTCGACGATTTGGTTCTTCTTAGTGAGAAATCTGTTCCAAAGCTTTCGGGCTGACTCTCCGGGCTGTTGAATTATATGACTTAAATCGTCTGCATCCGGAGGTCGGACATAGGTCCCTTGAAAGTTAGCCCTAAAAGCATCCTCAAGCTCCTCCCAACTTCCAATTGAATTTTCGGGGAGGCTCTTCAGCCAGTGCCGAGCTGGTCCTTTCAGCTTGAGGGGCAAGTACTTGATGGCGTGGAGATCGTCTCCGCGAGCCATATGGATGTGGAGGATGAAGTCATCAATCCAGACCCCAGGGTCTGTCATTCCGTCGTACGCCTCTATGTTCACGGGTTTGAATCCCTCTAGAAATTCGTGATCCAGCACCTCATCGGTGAAACATAGGGGGTGCGCGGCACCCCTGTATTTGGATGTGTCATGGCGTTCTAACGGTTGTAGTGTTCGGTTTTGATTATGCGCTGGAGCGCGCTTCCTAGATCCATAGATGGATCTGGTCATGCTGGCCTTTTGATGCAAGTCCTCGCTTGGATCGTGTGCTGACTTATGTGCGGCCTCGTTAGCGGCCCTATCGCGTCCACGAGGTGGTCGATCCGACCGGTCGGCCTTTATTTTTTGGTTGTGTGGGCTCTAAGGCCTCGTCCTCGAATTCAGGCAACAGCTTGCGCTTTGGATAGCTCTTTGTGTGGCGACTACCACCATACTTTTCTTCAGTGTCGAGCACTTTGTTCCATCTACTGTTGAGCGTATTCTGCGCGGCCTTAAGCCTTTGCTTCTGCTTCTTCAGACTCCTCGCGGTGGCAATAAGCCTTCTACGGAGGTTCTCTTGTTCCAAGTGCCTTTCCGGGATGATGTGTGCATCGTCGTCCAGACTGTTTTCCTCTCCGGAGAGAGGTTGATGAGCTTTATCCTCGGCGTCGCCGTGATCGGACAGCGGCTCCATACTATGTTCGCCGTCCGCTGGTTCATCCTGTTCTGTCGCTGGGTCAATGTGGTCGTCGTTTCCTCTGGAGTCGACCGAAGTGTTATTTTTCCTTGCGCTGTTATCGCTGTTCTTGCCGAGGCGGGATTTGGAGCGGCGCCTACGCCGTCGCTTTGGTTGCTTCTTGAGGGAGCTATCCTTCACTGCATCCTTCCGTTCCTCGTCATTGTTTTCTTTGGGTGTATCCATCATATATATATCGTGTGATGAAGTGGCTGTCCAGCGCCCTGTGGGCGATGGTTCTTGTTCCTCTCCTGCATTGTCGTCCATACCGTCGATGTCTTCGGAGTCGAAATCGAGCATGTCAGTTAAATCGTCGACAGTGGCTATTAAGTGGGTGGTTGGTGGGGAACGAATTTCTTCGTCGTCCGCTTTCCATTCTAGCCGGACATAGTTCGGCCGAGGGTCTCCTGACAAGGAGAGAGACCTCAATGATTTTAGCATGTCACCCAGTGGTGAGTGCTGAAAGATATCCGCGGAGGAAAACTCCATGATCGGTGCCCAATCAGATTCGATAGGCACAGACGCAGGCGGTTCGGAGCCCGTGGCCGGGGACGAATCCAAATGTCCGGCAACACGGGTCTCATAAGAGGTGAAGTTAGTATTCGGCTCTATCGCCGCTGAGTGTGCGGCCTCCGTGGCGGGGTCCATCCACCCGTCCTCGGACGGCGTAATCTGCTCTGGATCGAGGGCTGGAGTAGCTGCAGGTGGGATCTCCCAACACTGTCCGTCGGCAGAGCTAAGTCATGCCTGTCGTGACTGCGCGGCGCACCTAACATGGGCTTGAATCCGTCGAAGATCAAGTCTCCGCGGATGTCGGCAGTATAGTTCAAGTTTCCAAACCTGACCTGATGGCCAGGGGCGTAACTCTCGATCTGCTCCAGATGGCCAAGCAAGTTGGCCCGCAGTACGAAGCCGCCGAATACAAAGATCTATCCGGGGAGGAAAACCTCACCCTGGATTGCATCGTTGCCGATGATCCAAGGGGCCATCAAACCTTGTGGTGACGGCACATTGGAACTCTCAATGAAAGCACCAATGTCGGTGTCAAAACCGGCGGATCTCGGGTAGGGGGTCCCGAACTATGCGTCTAAGGCGGATGGTAACAGGAGGCGGGGGACACGATGTTTACCCAGGTTTGGGCCCTCTCAATGGAGGTGATACCCTACTTCCTGCTTGATTGATCTTGATGATATGAGTATTACAAAAGTTGATCTACCACGAGATCGTAGAGGCTAAACCCTCGAAGCTAGCCTATGGTATGATTGTTGTTGTCCTACGGACTAAACCCTCCGGTTTATATAGACACCGGAGGGGGCTAGGGTTACACAGAGTCGGTTACAAGGGAGGAGATCTACATATCCGTATTGCCAAGCTTGCCTTCCACGCCAAGGAGAGTCCCATCCGGACACGGGATGAAGTCTTCAATATTGTATCTTCATAGTCCAACAGTCCGGCTAAAGTATATAGTCCGGCTGTCCGAGGACCCCCTAATCCAGGACTCCCTTAGTGGTTGCCAAAGCAGTTTACTCAAGATTACCTCTCAGACTACATGATTGCTGGGCATGCAAAGGTTAAAGTATTTCTACTAGAACACGATGATTATCTAGATGTTTTCGTGAAGACCATGAAGGATGGGAGGTCGGCCATCACAAGGGGTTGGACTAGATGTTGGGGAACGTAGTAATTTCAAAAAAATTCCTACGCACACGCAAGATCATGGTGATGCATAGCAACGAGAGGGGAGAGTGTTGTCCACGTACCCTCGTAGACTGAAAGCGGAAGCGTTAACACAACGCGGTTGATGTAGTCGTACGTCTTCACGATCCGACCGATCAAGTACCGAACGCACGGCACCTCCGAGTTCAGCACACGTTCAGCTCGATGACGTCCCTCGAACTCCGATCCAGCCGAGTGTTGAGGGAGAGTTTTGTCAGCACGACGGCATGGTGACGATCATGATGTTCTACCGACGCAGCGCTTTGCCTAAGCACCGCTACGATATTATAGAGGTGTAATATGGTGGAGGGGGCACCGCACACGGCTAAGAGATCAATAGATCAATTGTTGTGTCCATGGGGTGCCCCCTGCCCCCGTATATAAAGGAGCAAGGGGGAGGCGGCCGGCCAAGGAGAGAGGCGCGCCAAGGGGGGAGTCCTACTCCCACCGGGAGTAGGACTCCTCCTTTCCTTGTTGGAGTAGGAAAAGGGAAGGGAGAAGGAGAAAGAAGGAAGGGGGCGCCCCCCCCTCCCTAGTCCAATTCGGACTAGTCCATGGGGAGGGGTGCGGCCTCCCTTTGTGGCCTTTCTCTCCTTTCCCGTATGGCCCATTAAGGCCCAATACGAATTCCCGTAACTCTCCGGTACTCCGAAAAATACCCGAATCACTCGGAACCTTTCCGAAGTCCGAATATAGTCGTCCAATATATCGATCTTTACGTCTCGGCCATTTCGAGACTCCTCGTCATGTCCCCGATCTCATCCGGGACTCCGAACTCCTTCGGTACATCAAAACTCATAAACTCATAATAAAACGGTCATCGTAATGTTAAGCGTGCGGACCCTACGGGTTCGAGAACTATGTAGACATGACCGAGACACCTCTCCGGTCAATAACCAATAGCGGAACCTGGATGCTCATATTGGTTCCCACATATTCTACGAAGATTTTTATCGGTCAGACCGCATAACAACATACGTTGTTCCCTTTTTCATCGGCATGTTACTTGCCCGAGATTCGATCGTCGGTATCTCGATACCTAGTTCAATCTCGTTACCGGCAAGTCTGTTTACTCGTTCCGTAATACATCATCCCGCAACTAACTCATTAGTCATAATGCTTGCAAGGCTTATAGTGATGTGCATTACCGAGTGGGCCCAGAGATATCTCTCTGACAATCGGAGTGACAAATCCTAATCTCGAAATACGCCAACCCAACAAGTACCTTTGGAGACACCTGTAGAGCACCTTTATAATCACCCAGTTACGTTGTGACGTTTGATAGCACACAAAGTGTTCCTCCGGTAAACGGGAGTTGCATAATCTCATAGTCATAGGAACATGTATAAGTCATGAAGAAAGCAATAGCAACATACTAAACGATCGAGTGCTAAGCTAACAGAATGGGTCAAGTCAATCACGTCATTCTCCTAATGAGGTGATCCCGTTAATCAAATGACAACTCATGTCTATGGCTAGGAAACATAACCATCTTTGATTAACGAGCTAGTCAAGTAGAGGCTTACTAGTGACACTCTGTTTGTCTATGTATTCACACATGTATTATGTTTCTGGTTAATACAATTCTAGCATGAATAATAAACATTTATCATGATATAAGGAAATAAATAATACTTTATTATTGCCTCTAGGGCATATTTCCTTCAGTCTCCCACTTGCACTAGAGTCAATAATCTAGTTCACATCGCCATGTGATTTAACATCAATAGTTCACATCACCATGTGATTAACACCCATAGTTCACATCGTCATGTGACCAACACCCAAAGGGTTTACTAGAGTCAGTAATCTAGTTCACATCGCTATGTGATTAACACCCAAAGAGTACTAAGGTGTGATCATGTTTTGATTGTGAGATAATTTTAGTCAACGGGTCTGTCACATTCAGATCCGTAAGTATTTTGCAAATTTCTATGTCTACAATGCTCTGCACGGAGCTACTCTAGCTAATTGCTCCCACTTTCAATATGTATCTAGACCGAGACTTAGAGTCATCTAGATTAGTGTCAAAACTTGCATCGACGTAACCCTTTACGACGAACCTTTTGTCACTTCCATAATCGAGAAACATATCCTTATTCCACTAAGGATAATTTTTGACCGCTGTCCAGTGATCTATTCCTAGATCACTATTGTACTCCCTTGCCAAAATCAGTGTAGGGTATACAATAGATCTGGTACACAGCATGGCATACTTTATAGAACCTATGGCCAAGGCATAGGGAATGACTTTCATTCTCTTTCTATCTTCTGTCGTGGTTGGGCTTTGAGTCTTACTCAATTTCACACCTTGTAACATAGGCAAGAACTCTTTCTTTGACTGTTCTATTTTGAACTACTTCAAAATCTTGTTAAGGTATGTACTCATTGAAAAAACTTATCAAGCGTCTTGATCTACCTCTATAGATCTTGATGCTCAATATGTAAGCAGCTTCACCGAGGTCTTTCTTTGAAAAACTCCTTTCAAACACTCCTTTATGCTTTGCAGAATAATTCTACATTATTTCCGATCAACAATATGTCATTCACATATACTTATCAGAAATGCTGTAGTGCTCCCACTCACTTTCTTGTAAATACAGGCTTCACCGCAAGTCTGTATAAAACTATATCCTTTGATCAACTTATCAAAGCGTATATTCCAACTCCGAGATGCTTGCACCAGTCCATAGATGGATCGCTGGAGCTTGCATATTTTGTTAGCACTTTTAGGATTGACAAAACCTCCTGGTTGCATCATATACAACTCTTCTTTAATAAATCCATTAAGGAATGCAGTTTTGTTTATCCATTTGCCAGATTTCATAAAATGCGGCAATTGCTAACATGATTCAGACAGACTTAAGCATAGATACGAGTGAGAAACTCTCATCGTAGTCAGCACCTTGAACTTGTCGAAAACCTTTTTGCGACAATTCTAGCTTTGTAGACAGTAACACTACTATCACTGTCTGTCTTCCTCTTGAAGATCCATTTAATCTCAATGGCTCGCCGATCATTGGGCAAGTCAATCAAAGTCCATACTTTGTTCTCATATATGGATCTTATCTCAGATTTCATGGCCTCAAGCCATTTTGCGGAATCTGGGCTCATCATCGCTTCCTCATAGTTCGTAGGTTCGTCATGGTCTAGTAACATAACCTCCAGAACAGGGTTACCGTACCACTCTGGTGCGGATCTTACTCTGGTTGACCTATGAGGTTCAGTAATAACTTGATCTGAAGTTCCATGATCATCATCATTAACTTCCTCACTAATTGGTATAGGCGTCACATAAACTGGTTTCTGCGATGAACTACTTTCCAATAAGGGAGCAGGTACAATTACCTCATCAAGTTCTACTTTCCTCCCACTCACTTCTTTCGAGAGAAACTCCTTCTCTAGAAAGGATCCATTCTTAGCAACGAATGTCTTGCCTTCGGATCTGTGATAGAAGGTGTACCCAACTGTCTCCTTTGGGTATCCTATGAAGACACATTTCTCCGATTTGGGTTTGAGCTTATCAGGATGAAACTTTTTCATATAAGCATCGCAACCCCAAACTTTAAGAAACGACAACTTTGGTTTCTTGCCAAACCACAGTTCATAAGATTTCGTCTCAACAGATTTAGATGGTACCCTATTTAACGTGAATGCAGCTATCTCTAATGCATAACCCCAAAACGATAGTGGTAGATCGGTAAGAGACATCATATATCGCACCATATCTAATAAAGTACGGTTACGATGTTCGGACACACCATTACACTGTGGTGTTCCAGGTGGCGTGAGTAGTGAAACTATTTCACATTGTTTTAACTGAAGGCCAAACTCGTAACTCAAATACTCTTCTCTACGATCAGATCGTAGAAACTTTATTTTCTTGTTACGATGATTTTCCACTTCACTCTGAAATTATATGAACTTTTCAAATGTTTCAGACTTCTGTTTCATTAAGTAGATATACCCATATCTGCTCAAATCATCTTTGAAGGTCAGAAAATAATGATACCTGCTACGAGCCTCAATATTCATCGGACCACATACATCTGTATGTATGATTTCCAACAAATCTGTTGTTCTCTCCATAGTTCAGGAGAACGGCGTTTTAGTCATCTTGCCCATAAGGCACGGTTCGCAAGCATCAAGTGATTCATAATCAAGTGATTCCAAAATCCCATCAGTATGGAGTTTCTTCATGCGCTTTACACCAATATGACCTAAACGGTAGTGCCACAAATAAGTTGCACTATCATTATTAACTTTGCATCTTTTGGCTTCATTATTATGAATATGTGTATCACTACGATCGAGATCCAACAAACCATTTTATTGGGTGTATGACCATAGAAGGTTTTATTCATGTAAACAGAACAACAATTATTCTCTAATTTAAATGAATAAACGCATTGCAACAAACATGATCAAATCATATTCATGCTCAACGCAAACACCAAATAACACTTATTTAGTTTCAACACTAATCCCGAAAGTATAGGGAGTGTGCGATGATGATCATATCAATCTTGGAACTACTTCCAACACACATCGTCACCTCGCCTTTACTAGTCTCTGTTTATTCTGCAACTCCCGTTTTGAGTTACTACTCTTAGCAACTGAACCAGTATCAAATACCGAGGGGTTGCTATAAACACTAGTAAAGTACACATCAATAACATGTATATCCAATATACCTTTGTTCACTTTGCCATCCTTCTTATCCACCAAATACTTGGGGTAGTTCCGCTTCCAGTGACCAGTCCCTTTGCAGTAGAAGCACTTAGTCTCAGGCTTAGGACCAGACTTAGGCTTCTTCACTTGAGCAGCAACTTGCTTGCCGTTCTTCTTGAAGCTCCCCTTCTTCCCTTTGCCCTTTTCTTGAAACTAGTGGTCTCGTCAACCATCAACACTTGATGTTTTTCTTGATTTCTACCTTCATCGATTTCAGCATCACGAAGAGCTCGGGAATTACTTTCGTCATCCCTTGCATACTATAGTTCATCACGCAGTTCTACTAACTTGGTGATGGTGACTAGAGAATTCTGTCAATCACTATTTTATCTGGAAGATTAACGATTAACTCCCACTTGATTCAAGCGATTGTAGTACCCAGACAATCTGAGCACATGCTCACTGCTTGAGTTATTCTCCTCCATCTTTTAGCTATAGAACTTGTTGGAGACTTCATATCTCTCAACTCGGGTATTTGCTTGAAATATTAACTTCAACTCCTGGAACATCTCATATGGTCCATGACGTTCAAAATGTCTTTGAAGTCCCGATTCTAAGCCGTTAAGCATGGTGCACTAAACTATCAAGTAGTCATCATATTGAGCTAGCCAAACGTTCATAACGTCTGCATCTGCTCCTGCAATAGGTCTGTCACCTAGCGGTGCATCAAGGACATAATTTTTCTGTGCAGCAATGAGGATAATCCTCAGATCACGGATCCAATCCGCATCTTTGCTACTAACATCTTTCAACATAATTTTTCTCTAGGAACATATCAAAAATAAACACAGGGAAGCAACAACGCGAGCTATTGATCTACAACATAATTTGCAAAAATACTATCAGGACTAAGTTCATGATAAATTTAAGTTCAATTAATCATATTACTTAAGAACTCCCACTTAGATAGACATCCCTCTAATCCTCTAAGTGATTACGTGATCCAAATCAACTAAACCATGTCCGATCATCACGTGAGATGGAGTAGTTTCAATGGTGAACATCACTATGTTGATCATATCTACTATATGATTCACGCTCGACCTTTCGGTCTCCGTGTTCCGAGGCCATATCTGCATATGCTAGGCTCGTCAAGTTTAACCTGAGTACTCCGCGTGTGCAACTGTTTTGCACCCATTGTATTTGAACGTAGAGCTTATCACACCCGATCATCACGTGGTGTCTCAGCACGAAGAACTTTCGCAACGGTGCATACTGAGGGAGAACACTTTTATCTTGAAATTTTAGTGAGAGATCATCTTATAATGCTACCGTCAATCAAAGCAAGATAAGATGCATAAAATATTAACATCACATGCAATCAATATAAGTGATATGATATGGCCATCATCTTGTGCTTGTGATCTCCATCTCCGAAGCACCATCATGATCACCATCGTCATCGGCGCGACACCTTGATCTCCATCGTAGTATCGTTATCGTCTCGCCAACTTATTGCTTTTACGACTATCGCTACCGCTTAGTGATAAAGTAAAACAATTACATGGCGATTGCATTGCATACAATAAAGCGACAACCATATGGCTCCTGCCAGTTGCCGATAACTCGGTTACAAAACATGATCATCTCATACAATAAAATATAGCATCATGTCTTGACCATATCACATCACAACATGCCCTGCAAAAACAAGTTAGACGTCCTCTACTTTGTTGTTGCAAGTTTTACGTGGCTGCTACGGGCTTAGCAAGAACCGTTCTTACCTACGCATCAAAACCACAACGATAGTTTGTCAAGTTGGTGTTGTTTTAACCTTCGCAAGGACCGGGCGTAGCCACACTCGGTTCAACTAAAGTGAGAGAGACAGACACCCGCCAGTCACCTTTAAGCAACGAGTGCTCGCAACGGTGAAACCAGTCTCGCGTAAGCGTATGCGTAATGTCGGTCCGGGCCGCTTCATCTCACAATACCGCCGAACCAAAGTATGACATGCTGGTAAGCAGTATGACTTATATCGCCCACAACTCACTTGTGTTCTACTCGTGCATAGCATCAATGCATAAAACCAGGCTCTGATACCACTGTTGGTGAACGTAGTAATTTCAAAAAAATTCCTACGCACACGCAAGATCATGGTGATGCATAGCAACGAGAGGGGAGAGTGTTGTCCATGTACCCTTGTAGACTGAAAGCGGAAGCGTTAACACAACGCGGTTGATGTAGTCGTACGTCTTCACGATCCGACCGATCAAGTACCGAACGCACGGCACCTCCGAGTTCAGCACACGTTCAGCTCGATAACGTCCCTCGAACTCCGATCCAGCCGAGTGTTGAGGGAGAGTTTTGTCAGCACGACGGCATGGTGACGATGATGATGTTCTACCGACGCAGGGCTTCGCCTAAGCACCGCTACGATATTATCGAGGTGTAATATGGTGTAGGGGGGCACCGCACACGGCTAAGAGATCAATAGATCAATTGTTGTGTCCATGGGGTGCCCCCCTGCCCCCGTATATAGAGGAGCAAGGGGGAGGCGGCCGGCCAAGGGGAGAGGCGCGCCAAGGGGGGAGTCCTACTCCCACCCGGAGTAGGACTCCTCCTTTCCTTGTTGGAGTAGGAAAAGGGAAGGAAGAAGGAGAAAGAAGGAAGGGGGCGCCCCCCTCCCTAGTCCAATTCGGACTAGTCCATGGGGAGGGGTGCGGCCTCCCTTTGTGGCCTTTCTCTCCTTTCCCGTATGGCCCATTAAGGCCCAATACGAATTCCCGTAACTCTCCGGTACTCCGAAAAATACCCGAATCATTCGGAACCTTTCCGAAGTCCGAATATAGTCGTCCAATATATCGATATTTACGTCTCGGCCATTTCGAGACTCCTGGTCATGTCCCCGATCTCACCCGGGACTCCGAACTCCTTCAGTACATCAAAACTCATAAACTCATAATAAAACTGTCATCGTAACGTTAAGCGTGCGGACCCTACGGGTTCGAGAACTATGTAGACATGACCGAGACACCTCTCCGGTCAATAACCAATAGCGGAACCTGGATGCTCATATTGGTTCCCACATATTCTACGAAGATCTTTATCGGTCAGACCGCATAACAACATACGTTGTTCCCTTTGTCATCGGTATGTTAATTGTCCAAGATTCGATCGTCGGTATCTCGATACCTAGTTCAATCTCGTTACCGGCAAGTCTGTTTACTCGTTCCGTAATACATCATCCCGCAACTAACTCATTAGTCACAATGCTTGCAAGGCTTATAGTGATGTGCATTACCGAGTGGGCCTAGAGATACCTCTCCGACAATCAGAGTGACAAATCCTAATCTTGAAATACGCCAACCCAACAAGTACCTTTGGAGACACCTGTAGAGCACCTTTATAATCACCCAGTTACGTTGTGACGTTTGGTAGCACACAAAGTGTTCCTCCGGTAAACGGGAGTTGCATAATCTCATAGTCATAGGAACATGTATAAGTCATGAAGAAAGCAATAGCAACATACTAAACGATCGAGTGCTAAGCTAATGGAATGGGTCAAGTCAATCACGTCATTCTCCTAATGAGGTGATCCCGTTAATCAAATGACAACTCATGTCTATGGCTAGGAAGATAACCATCTTTGATTAACGAGCTAGTCAAGTAGAGGCTTACTAGTGACACTCTGTTTGTCTATGTATTCACACATGTATTATGTTTCCGGTTAATACAATTCTAGCATGAATAATAAACATTTATCATGATATAAGGAAATAAATAATACTTTATTATTGCCTCTAGGGCATATTTCCTTCACTAGAGTCGTGCGTGCCTTCTGCATGGAGGAGGGCACAATATGGGCATTCCGCTTCACCTTGTTCAGCAACCAGAATGTATTTCGCCTCTTTCTTTGCCGTCTTTAATAGTACAAGTATACAACTATGGTTCATCGTTCTTTATTTGGTTCTTATGTAATTCTTGAACATATGTACCTATGAATCAAATAATGCATTGGTTGTTGGAACCTGATGGATATGAATAAAGATGTAGCATACATTCAAATTCAAATTCAAATTCAAATCCGGTACAATTTGAAATAGCAGCAATTAAATTATGGTGAAATTACGCTCTCCAGGTCATTACGGCACACACGGTTGGTAAAACACAAACGTTTGCGATATACACCATAATCCGAGATGGTTCACAGAGAGCAAACGTGTGCAAGCATGCACACAGTTGCCATTTGCAAAGCGTGTGCGATGTCAGACAATATCACAGACAGAGCGGGCAAACTAAACGTTTGTGTTAGTTGCCTTATCGTACACGATTCGCAACCATGAACTATTTCTGATGAAGTATGCATCGTAAACGTTGCACCAGAGAATAGCGTGTGCGATAGTTGTCGTGTACGACGATGTTACGACGGCTCGACGTTTCGTAATCCTGTCCAGCACTCATACGATGATTAGCTAATCTTCTTAATTAGTTATCGCATACAGTTTGGGAAAAGCGAATGTCTCTGATTGTATGCTTATCATACACGTTCTATAATAGTGAACCATTTGTGATGGGCCGCGCATCGTAAACGTAGCACCACAGAATACCGACTGCGATGGCAATGCGAGCACAAACGAGTAGGAGTACTGTAGGGTCCCTATCCCCGACGGTTTCTGGGTCGTGTGGGAAGGACCCCCTATCGCCGTCACTCACTAGGCGACGGTTCCAAATGTCGTCGCGGAAAGGGGTTAAAACCGTTTGTATAGCACCGACGCATACCAGTGGATATTAAAAACTTGATTCCTCACAATAGTTTTGTGATATGGAGATAGTAATATGTGAGTCATGTTGGTGAGTAATTATGCTTTAGTAAGAATATTGGTGTTAAGGTTTGTGATTCCCTATGCATGCACATAAAGTCAATAGTTATGCAATGAAGTTATATCCTAATTATGTTGCATTATTCAATGTTAGTTATGTTTAATGCTCATTTATGATTGTTTTAGTTTCTTGGTTGGTCGCTTCTCAATCTATTTGCTAGCCTTCATTTGCAGTAAGCGACAATACTGCTTGTTGAGGGAGTCCTGGACTAAGGGGTCCTCGGGCGTCCGGCCCGTTAACCATGGGCCGGACTGATGGGCTGTGAAGATATGAAGACCGAAGACTGCACCCGTGTCCGGATAGGACTCTCCTTGGCGTGGAAGGCAAGCTTGGCGACCGATTATGAAGATTCCTCCTTCTGTAACCGACCTCGTGTAACCCTATATCTCTCCGGTGTCTATATAAACCGGAGGGCTTAGTCCGGATAGATATACTCATGACCATAGTCATACAGGCTAGACTTCTAGGGTTTAGCCTGTAACACCCACGATGCGGCTATATCTCGCACGTGTCGAGGCACGACTTAGAGGCATAACCGCATTGTGGTTTTGTCGCAAGAAGGGTCATCTTCACACAATCCCATGTAATGAACAAGACTGGGATAAAGAGTTGGCTTACAATCGCCACTTCACACAATACATAAATAAATCATACATCAATCAGGGTACACACATAGGTCCGACTACGGAACCAAAAGAAAAGAAGACAACCCCAAATGCTAGATCCCCGATCGTCCCAACTGGGCTCCACTACTGATCAACAGAAAACGAAACATAGTAACGACCAAGGTCCTCATCAACTCCCACTTGAGCTCAGTTGCATCACCTGCACTGGTATCATCGGCACCTGCAACTGGTTTGGTAGAATCTGTGAGTCACGAGGACTCCGCAATCTCACACCCGCGAGATCAAGACTATTTAAGCTTATGGGAAAGGATGTGGTAATGAGGTAGAGCTGCAGCAAGCACTAAGCATATATGGTGGCTAACATACGCAAATAAGAGCGAGAAGAGGAGCAACGGAACGGTCGTCAACTAGTAATGATCAAGAAGTGATCCTGAACTCCTACTTACGTCAAGCATAACTCAAAACCGTGTTCACTTCCCGGACTCCGCCGAAAAGAGACCATCACGGCTACACATGCAGTTGATGTATTTTAATTAAGTCGAGTGTCAAGTTCTCTACAACCGGACATTAACAAATTCCCATCTGCCACATAACCGCGGGCACGGCTCTCGAAAGTTTATACCCTGTAGGGGTGTCCCAACTTCGCCCATTATAAGCTCTCACGGTCAACAAAGGATATTCCTTCTCCCGGGAAGACCCGATCAGTCTCAGAATCCCGGTTTACAAGACATTTCGACAATGGTAAAACAAGACCAGCAAAGCCGCCCGAATGTGCCGACAAATCCCGATAGGAGCTGCACATATCTCGTTCTCAGGGCACACCGGATTGTCCAAGCTTCCGATAGGCGAGCCCAGAGTTGCCCCTGGTGGCCACCGGCGGCTGACGGGTTGGACCAACACTCAGAGGAGCACTGGCCCGGGGGTTTAAAATAAAGATGACCCTTGAGTCTCCAGAACCCAAGGGAAAAAGTCTTAGGTGGCAAATGTTAAAACCAAGGTTGGGCCTTGCTGGAGGAGTTTTATTCAAAGCGAACTGTCAAGGGGGTCCCATAAATCACCCAACCGCGTAAGGAATGCAAAATCAAGGAACATAACACCGGTATGACGGAAACTAGGGAGGCAAGAGTGGAACAAAACACCAGGCATAAGGCCGAGCCTTCCACCCTTTACCAAGTATATAGATGCATTAATTAAATAAGAGATATTGTGATATCCCAACATATCCATGTTCCAACATGGAACAAACTTCATCTTCACCTGCAACTAACAACGCTATAAGAGGGGCTGAGCAAAAGCGGTAACTTAGCCAAACAACGGTTCGCTAGGAAAGGATGGTTAGAGGCTTGACATGGCAACATGGGAGGCATGATATAGCAAGTGGTAGGTAGCGCAGCAAAGCAATAGAGAGAACAACTAGCAAGCAAAGATAGAAGTGATTTCGAGGGTATGGTCATCTTGCCTGAACTCCCGCAAGGAAGAAGAACGAGTCCATGAAGAAGACAAACGGATGTAGTCGAACGAATCCTCACAACTCCGGAACGAAACCGAAGCTAACGAGAGAAGCAAACCGGAAAGAAGCAAACAACATGGTAAACAACCATCACATAAACATGGCATGATGCGCAACCAAGTATGACGCATGTCCGGTTTAATGAGGCATGGCATGGCAAATGCAACAAACAACACTACAAATTAAGTGGAGCTCAATATGCAACGAGTTGCATATTGACGAAACACCACATACGATTATTTAGTTCTCTCTTGGTTATGTATCCCACAATATTAAATGTTTTTAAACATGGAAAGAGGTGAAACACAATGAAACTACCTATCTAGGCAATTTAAATGAGGCCGGAAACAACAAACAACAATTCCGGAAAAACCTCATGTACATATTTTAGATTTGGTACTGTTCTGCCCTAAACACAATTTTAATGTTGTTAAACAGTTAAACAAAGTGCACCATGTTAATCTATACATTTTTCCACCCCATTTACATATAAAGTTTATTAAATTCTGAGTTACGGTTAATTAGTTATGAATTAAAGCATTTTAGCATGGCATTTAAGCAAATTAATGCAAACAGCAATTTAAACATTTTAAACATGGATGAAAGTTGCATATTATGAAACTAGATGAAATTCTAAGCATTTTGCATATATAAGTTGTTTTAATCCGATGCATGGTTTGTGAGATATTAAATGCATGAACATGGAGGGTTTCTCTGTAAAACTGCAAATCCCTGGATAATTAGCAAAATCGCAGATCTGGGAAAAAACGTACACGGGCCGAATCTGGCTAGCCCGATAGTGCACAGGAGAGGCTGGGGGCTGCTCACCCTGGGCCAAAGCCCGGCTGGAGAGGAGGAGGCTGCTGGGCCTGGTGTGGCTAGGCTTGGTGCAATCTGGCGCTGGCTCCAGACGAACAGGGACGCGGTCAACGGCGATGCGGTCCTCGCTCGGGCACAGACCTGCGCTCGAGGCAGGGTCGTCCTCCTCCTACTCGAATCAGAAGCAGAGGAAGAAGGCGTTGGCGGCCGGCTACGGGACTCCGGGACGGTGCGGCGGCGGAAACAGGATGGATGGATTGGACTAGGGTTAGGTTGTATATATAGCAGTTGGATTTTTGGGTATGTGCTAATTTGGTCCCTCTGATTAAAATTGAGCGGTCGAGAAAAATAGGCTAGGAAGTCCAAATAAGAAAACGGAGATGTTTAATAGATGTTAGGGGATGATCCGGACCCAACGGTCACGACAACCAGGGTCGGGTTCGGGACAATTTTCGGACGCGCGCGAGGGGTGGTCTGAGAGGGGTCGACAAAGACAAAGTGTCTGACAAAAGGCCCCGGAGAAGACAAGAGAGAAAAATGAGGAGCAACGTTGCAAGTGTGGTTGGTCTCGAAACGGTCAACGAAAGCAAGGGGGGACGCGGCAACTATGAGCGGATGCAAGTTTTACGAAAACATGCGGATGCAATGCGATGATGAATGCGACAAACAAATAAATACACACAACGATAACGAAAAAACATGGAAGCCGTCTGGAGCGTCGGTCTTGGGGCGTTACATAGCCATTACGATCTCGTGGTAGATCAACTCTTGTAATACTCATATTCATCAAGATCAATCAAGCAGGAAGTAGAAATATTACCTCCATAGAGAGGGCCCGAACCTGGGTAAACATCGTGTCCCCTGTCTCCTGTTACCATCGACCTTAGACGCACAGTTTGGGACCCCCTACCCGAGATCCGCCGGTTTTGACACCGACATTGGTGCTTTCATTGAGAGTTCCACTATGCCGTCCCCAAAAGGTTTGATGGCCCCTTCAATCATCAATGACAATGCTGTCCAAGGAGAAACCTTCCTCCCCAGACAGATCTTCGTATTCGGCGGCTTCGTACTGTGGGCCAACTCGCTTGGCCATCTGGAGCAGATCGATAGCTACGCCCCTGGCCATCAGGTCGGATTCGGGAGCTTGAACTACGTCGTGGACGTCCGTGGAGACTTGATCTTCACTGGATTCGAGACCGCGGAAATCACTCCTGATCACCCTGATGAACATGACCTAAATCTGTCATCGGACCACATCCAGGAGATTGCTCCTATAACTGCTCTGGCCTTAGATCCGGAGCATACTGCACCATCCGAGGACGGGAGGCTCAACCCCGCCGCGGAAGCCACAGATTCCACGGCGTTGGAGCTGAACATAGACCTAAAGTCACATGACATCTTTTTCACCGGAACTCCGGACTCGCCCCTGTTCATAAAATCCGAGCCATGCGCACCCGCGGACGCCGAACTTGATCGCTTATCGATCTTTGAGTTTAGTGCTGCAAACATCTTCCAACACTCGCCCTTCGGCGATGTGCTAAACTCGTTAAAGAATCTGTCCCTGGCGGGGGACTCACAGCCGAATTATGTCTGGTTCGAACTGGAGGCTGATGATGGGGGAGAATTCAGCGTCCCACCCGCCACCCACTTCATAGCCACTGTTGAAGACTTAACCGACGTGCTTGATTACAGCTCCGACGACATCAACGGTATGGACGACGATGCCGACGAGGAGCAGGGCCAAAACCCGCCGCTTACGAGACGCTGGACGGCCACTTCTTCATATGACGTATACATGGTGGATACACCTAAAGAAACTAACAACAATGACAAAGAGGATCCAGTTAAGGACAGACCTCCTGAGACACAACCCCGGCATCGGCATCAGCGGCGCCGATCTAAGTCACGTCGTACAAAAGACGACAACACCGGCACCAGAGAAAATAATACTCCGGACGAAGCCGAAGACAATGAAGACCCTGCCGGGGCAATCTCCGGACAGGACGAACGGGAGGGCGGGCACGTTAGCCCTGGTGAACAGGCCATACACGAAGACTCGGAGGATAGTAATTATCTTCCGCTCTCCGAGGAAGAGGAGAGCCTTGGCAACAAGGAATTCATCGTGCCTGAAGAACCTCTCGAGCAAGAGCGCTTTAAACGCCGGCTAATAGCCACTGCAAGGAGCCTGAAAAAGAAGCAGCTGCAGCTTCATGCTGACCAAGATCTGCTCAATGCTAGATGGACAGAAGTCCTGGCCGCCGAAGAATACGACCTCAAGTGCAAATTGTTACCTCAGCTCGATGATGAGGCGCTGGAGCCCGTACCATCATCGCACAACGCGGCCGACCGACCGCCACGCGGTCAGGATAAAGCGGCAACTCAAGCCGAACACCGGACCGCCCCACCTCGCCGTAAAGGCAAGAATAAAACAGCTCGGGTTGTGCATACGACCGTCGACAGGACTTGGACAGTAAAGCAGGACACACAAGATCGATCTATGGATCGCGAGGATGTGCCTCGACACGCGACGACGGCTACCTATTCGGACGTGACAAACCTAGCCACCCCCAGGCCGAAAATTGTAAACAAACTCCATCGGAGGTACGCCGCAGTGTGGCCCAGTATAGAGGCTCCGCACACCCTCTTTGCTTCACAGACGAAGTAATGGAGCATGAATTCCCAGACGGGTTTAAACCCATGAATATCAAATTATACGACGGAACAACGGATCCCGAGGTATGGATCGAGGACTTCCTCCTCCATATCCACATGGCTCGCGGAGGTGACCTTCATGCCACCAAATACCTACCAATAAAACTCAAAGGACCAGCTCGGTACTGGTTAAACAGTCTGCCAGAAAATTCTATTGGCGGCTGGGAAGATTTTGAAGACGCCTTTCGCGACAACTTCCAAGGAACATATGTCCGGCCACCAGATGCCGACGACTTAAGCCACATTGTCCAACAGCCCGGAGAGTCAGCCAGGAAGCTCTGGACTAGGTTCTTAGTTAAAAAGAACCAAATCGTCGATTGTCCGGACGCGGAAGCCCTTGCGGCCTTCAAACACAGCGTCCGGGATGAATGGCTTGCCCGCCACCTCGGCCAAGAAAGACCTAAATCCATGACAGCCCTTACTGCTCTAACGACCCGCTTATGTGCGGGAGAAGACAGTTGGCTCGCTCATAGAAGCAACAGCGCCGGCGACCCAGGCACTTCCGAAATCCAAGACGGCAATGGCAAGCCACGACGCAGCAAACACAAAAGTCGCAATGATAACGAAAGATCACGCGACACAGCGGTCAACGCCAGATTCAGCAGTCCCAAATCTGGTCAACGGAAAAAGCCATTCAAGGCGAACAGAGACGGACCATCCAATCTAGACAGGATATTGGATCGACCCTGCCAGATTCATGGCCACCCCGATAAACCAGCTAATCATACCAACATAAGTTGTTGGGTCTTCAAGCAGGCCGGCAAGCTCAACGCCGAACACAAGGGGAGGAGGCCGCCTGACGATAGGGACGACGAAGAGATCCACAAACCAAACACCGGGGGTCAGAAGCAATTTCCCCTCGAAGTAAAAACAGTAAACACGGTATACGTGACACACACCCCTAGAGGTGAGCGCACGAAACACTCCCTCCGTACAGGAGATCATACTACAGCTACCTCAGTCGAACTACACAGCGGCCTTATCGTGCCGCATACCACGTCGGCCACCACGCCACCGGTCTCCATTCAACATGACCGATCAATGTCCATATTGGACTAGCAATTCGGCTTCCGCCATTCGCCTAATATGCCTTCGAAGTGGGTACCGTGCATACATAATTATGCACTTGAAATACCCTGGGCACCAGCGGAAGCACAATACGGGTGAGCCCGCAAAACCCCCTACCTTTCTAACTGCCCCTTGTTTCCTTTTTATTATCCCCTCCACAGGTGGCTCAAGGGCCGATCACCCCGAGGACTCCACCAGAGTTCGGGTTCGTACAATCATCCAAGGGTTATTCCTGTCAAGGAATCCCTTAACCGAGGACAGCTGGCGCAGACGTGCGACAGGAGGTCCAAAATAAATTTTTTGTAGACCGAACTCTCTATTCCGAGCCTGTAAAGTGCCTTTATCCTCAGCCTTCGACCCCCTGGCATGTCAAATAGCCAGGGTTGCGGCTTTGTTATAATAATTGGCATATCACTCAGCTCCCAGTAAACATAACTAGTGTCCAGTATTGACTTTTTTCTAGTTGATCCGAATTTTTGCTCCTGCAATTGGTTAACACACACATCTCGGCATACCTCGCCAGGGGCTCGGTATGGGAACAAATGAGTTTCCGGCAAGTCCGAACAGCTTTGTAGCATACTTCGGCGTCGCGAGTTTGGCCTTATATGCATCAGCTCTGAATCATGTCTTGGGTCAATAGTTGGGTTGCCCGGCTCCTGTGCTTGCTACCCTACGTTCCGCTCTATCGGCTAGGGTTGTAAAGGAAGAACTACTGCGATTGTGCTCCCGGTTCATCTGGTCAAGCACCTCAGTAGAGAAAGCCGAAAACTGACTGTCATGATGCGGCGAGAGCTGGTCAACCACTCGACGACTTATTGGAATCTTTCGCGATTCTCTCCGTGTTATATGAATGATCTTTTTCAGATCATATATACAGCGCATCGTACTAAAAATAAGCCGCGTACATACTAGGGGCTATATCGTAGACCCACCATAAAACTCCTATGGCTAAGTGAAAGTGTTAACGCCCTATAGTCTGATTGCCCGGTTCGCCGCATTGTCACCTCCTTCATGGACCAAGACGTTGGGTCAAGAGTAATCAAATGCTTTTCCGAACACCCCCGTACTTCCTACGAGGGGGCTGAAGCCGACGTCTGGAAAACTTTCAGATTATATAAAAACGGCCGCACAGGAGGAACAAAAGCTTTCGAGCAAAACATAAAAATAGATTAAATATAAAATTGTCTTTTACAATTTCCTTACACCTCAATCGAATACTATATCTTTTGAGCATTGACCCTCTATCAAGCAGGCAGCCTCTAAGACGTCTTCAAAATAATGCTCCGGTGCGTGATGGTCCTTGCCCTTGGACGGACTCTTCGCCGCAACATCGATGGCCTTCATCTTCCCCCAGTATGTCCTGACACGGGCAAAGGCCATCCGTGCACCCTCAATACACGCGGACCGCTTCACAGCGTCGATACGTGGCACCGCATCAACAAGCCGCTGCACCAAACCGAAGTAGCTATTCGGAACAGGCTCAGTCGACCACAGCCGTACTACGACGTTCTTCATGGCAGCGCCGGATATCTTATGAAGCTCGGCCCATTGGGACATCTGTTCATTCAGCAGTAGAGGGCGCTTTGACGCACCAAATTGTGACCAGAAAAGTCTCTTCATTGCATACCCCTCTCGCGCTTGGTAAAACTGCGCTGCATCGGAAGAACTCTTCGGCAAGTCTAGAAACTCGTCCGGAGAACACCATACCTGGTTAAGCTGAGCATAGTTCGGATCGCCGAACTTAGTCTGTAGCAAAAAGGGCTTACCAGCCGCAATCTCCCCTGCTTGCCGGATCTCCTCATGGGCCGCTCTGGATTCAGACCGCGGTTCTCTCACCTCTCGTAAGGCCTTCTCAAGTTCAACCATTTTGGCTTCATTCTCCTTCTCAAGGAATTCACAACGGCTAGTAGCATTTTTCAGTTCGAGCGCCATCGTGGATATTTTCTCCTCGTCTTGGCACCGAGCAGCTTGTTCGGCCTTTAATTCAGTCGATGCCTTTTCGGTAGCCGCATTACGAAACCGGGCCTGCTCCTTGGCCCGGGCCAGCTCCGCCCGAAGAATCTCAACGGCGGCGGCACCATCTGCAGCCATGCATATCCCAGTATACAACTTTCAGCGTCATGCTTATGCTAAAAATATGTATGTGTACAGGCTGCTCCGAATACATACCTTGCGATTCGTCAAGACGCATATTGGTTAACGCAATGTCATCTGCCGCCACATCAAGCTTCCGTTGCAGATCGGCTACCTCAGTAGTCCGGACAGTCGCCAGGGGAGAAACGGCTTGTGTTCCAATTACATCAGATTGTTACCTGAGCATATCTTTTTGATCCTCCGATCGCTTCCCTTGGGATGGCAATCCGAGTCTCAGGGGCTACTATCTATACACAGGTGCATTTTGCGCTTAAGGTACAGTTGGACAAATTATACCACAAACCTCAAAGCCTCTTAGCAGGCTCGTAAAGGATTCATTCAATCCGCTTTTCGCGGACAAAATCTTCTCAACCACCGTACCCATTAAGGTACGCTGTTCCTCTGAGACAGACGCCTGACGCAGCAGGCTCATCAACATATCCGGCGCTTCTGGATCTTCGGAAGCCGCCGCAGGAGTACGGCCTTCCTTTGAAGGAACCCGTTCACTCATCTCCAGAATCATCTCTGGCTGTAAACCGGATAGTCCGGGACCTTTATTGTTGGCCCCCAAACCCCGAGCAACGGATGGACCACCTTCGGGTAAGGTTCTCTTCGCCCCTCGCACTGCTTGTCGGTCGGGAGAAACCCTCTGCGACGACACCTCGAAGTCGTCCGCCCTATTGGGCGAGGAGGACGGGGGAGGCGTATCGCTCTCCATCATCTCCGGGAGAAGGTCTCCTGAGGAAGAAGATTGCTGAGGACAACTATGCGCCGGACTACAAAGATATATATATTAGATGCTACTTCGGTAACAAGGAAGGAGCAGGACATGTTTAAAGCACCCTGCTTCACTTACTATTCGGTTGGAGGCTTGTCCTCATGATGGAACTGCGCGACGATGTCGCTTGCAAAGCCCGACCACCCGACGATGGCATTTTGCCTCTCTTGGGAGACCTCCCCTCCCGATCTTCGGGGGCAGCCCTTTTCTTGCCATGGGAGAGGGGACGTTCGCTCCTCCTGCACCTTTGTCTTTGGTCAAAGAAACTTTGATTTCCCCGGACACGATGTTTAATTCATCTCCGGAATAGGGGTCACATCTAGTCTCCCTGTTCTTGCCCTCCTTCATAGGCACCTGGTATGGTGTCGGGGCCAGCATCCTCATTAGCACGGCGTCCGCTGAGTCTTCTGGAAGAGGGGCCGGACACCTGATTCGTTCCACTTTCTTTACCCAGCCCTGGAAAAAGACGGTTTGCTCAATACCAAATTACGGTACGTTTGACTAAAAGGTGTTCGGAAATTGAGTGCTTACCAAGGTGTCCGGATGGTTGCGGTCAAGACCAATATCTTCGGTGGTGTCCGGCCATTGCTTTCATTTCCCGAAAAATAATTTCTACATTCCCT
Organism: Aegilops tauschii subsp. strangulata; assembly: GCF_002575655.3. Classification (NCBI taxonomy): domain Eukaryota; kingdom Viridiplantae; phylum Streptophyta; class Magnoliopsida; order Poales; family Poaceae; genus Aegilops; species Aegilops tauschii. The sequence goes on from NC_053039.3 coordinate 286,680,586, forward strand.
CGTGCGTATTGCCGAGGAAGTGCTGAAGAGTCCGTGGCCCTTCCGGATTAAACTCCCACATGCGGAGAGGCCGTCGCTGGCACGGCAGGGTCCGGCGGACTAGCATAACCTGAATAATGTTGACAAGATCAATGTCATTCTCAATAAGGCTGCGGATGACTTCATCGAGTGATTCCCAGTCCAACCCCTTGTTAATCCATGATGCAGGCCGAATTGGGGGCTGGATCGGAACGCAGGCGCAGCTGCCCACTTGGAACCGCGGGGCTCGGTGATATAGAACCACTCCTGCTGCCATAAGTCGGAAGATTCTATGAAGGATCCTTTTAGCCAAACTGCGCTGGTAAGCTTGCTCACTATGACACCACCGCACTCTGCCTGCTCCCCCTCTATCACTTGCGGATTCACATTGAAGGTATTGAGCCACAAGCCGAAGTGTGGAGGAGTTTGGAGGAAAGCTTCACACGCGACGATAAACGCCGAGATGAGAAGAACAGAGTTCGGGGCGAGATCGTGAAAATCTAGTCCATAATAGAACATGAGCCCCCGGACGAAGGGATTAAGGGCGAACCCTAATCCTCGGAGGAAGTGGGACACAAACACAACCCTCTCGCCGGATCTGGGGGTAGGGATAACCTGCCCTTCCGTGGGAAGCCGATGGAGGATTTCTGCGGTCAGATACCTTGCCGCCCGAAGCTTCGCGATATCCTCCTCTGTGACAGAAGAAGCCACCCATCGGCCTCGACGGCTGGATCCGGACATGACTGAGGCTTGCGGCGATTGAAACCTGGGTGTTGGAACTCGAGGTAGTAAGGATTGAGGAAGAAGCAAGCGTGGAGAAGAAAGACGGGTATGTTCCCGTTTATAAAGGCTGTGGATATCAAACGCCTCCTCCTGAGCCTTAAAGCTTGCCTATTTCCAAGGAGTTGTACCCTAAAGACGGTTGGGTTACCCACGTTCGTGTCGATAAAGAATCCCGCAATAAGGGGACACGATCTCTGCTTTGACAAGACGTGCCAATGGCAACCGCGTCTCGAAACATGGAGCAACAGACGAAAAACGGTTCAAAATTATGACCGGTCAGACGTGATGTCACGTTGTAAAAAGTTGCCAGCGGATTGGACTCGTGGAGTATTATATTCTCTCTCTACGGTTGCGTGTGGTGTGTGTTACAGGTACGGATACAATCATTATGTCCGAAGACAATCTTAGAGTTCGGAAAGGGGAACCCGCCTTGCAATGCCGAAGACAAATCTGCGCGACGGACTACTCATCATTGAAGCCAGGTTCAGGGGCTACTGAGGGAGTCCTGGACTAAGGGGTCCTCGGGCGTCCGACCCGTTAACCATGGGCCGGACTGATGGGCTGTGAAGATATGAAGACTGAAGACTGCACCCGTGTTCGCATAGGATTCTCCTTGGCGTGGAAGGCAAGCTTGGTGACCGATTATGACGATTCCTCCTTCTGTAACCGACCTTGTGTAACCCTAGATCTCTCCGGTGTCTATATAAACCAGAGGGCTTAGTCCGGATAGATATACTCATGACCATAGTCATACAGGCTAGACTTCTAGGGTTTAGCCATTACGATCTCGTGGTAGATCAACTCTTGTAATACTCATATTCATCAAGATCAATCAAGCAGGAAGTAGGGTATTACCTCCATAGAGAGGGCCCGAACCTGGGTAAACATCGTGTCCCCTGTCTCCTGTTACCATCGACCTTAGACACACAGTTCGGGACCCCCTACCCGAGATCCGCCGGTTTTGACACCGACACTTGTGCATCCAACTCCTTGAACCGAATGTTGTGCGAAATGAGTCCACCATACCTACCTATATGCGGTATTTCCATGCCGTTCCAAGTAAATTTGTATGTGACAACTCTAATTTTCAAAATGAATTTTCTTTTTATGTGCCTGTACCGCTCATGAAGCAGCAGGGGGTGGCCAATATTTTCCATGCTAGGTATGTTATTCTCAAGATGAGTGTTTATTCACTTGCCATTGCACGAGAGTGTGGCAGGTATTAGGGATGCCCAGTCCCAAAATGAAAAAAAAATTATATGTTGTTCATAATAAATTCCTTGAAAAGTGTTGGTATGGAAGGCACCCGTGGATACGGCTAGCCATGGATTGGGAAAGAATGGTGGAAAAGGAAATGAACTTTATTTTATGTTTGGGAACCGCCTATGATTTACCTAGTGTGGAAGATATTGGGAATTCTCGTTCATTTTCGTTGACAGGAAAAACATGCCTCTCAAAATAATTTTATCTCTCAGTTTAACCTTTGAGCTCTAGCACCTCTACAAATCTCTACTTCCCTCTGTGAAGGGCCTATCTATTTACTTTTATGCAATTTTTATTTTTATTGAGTCTCCGTCTTCTCTTATAAAGCACCAACTAGGAAACACTATTGTCATACTTGTGCATTTGATGTAGCTAGTATTTGAGTATGTTTCATGAATGGATCAATGATTGAGCATAATGGGATAGGGATAACTTTCTTTAGCGTTGATATTTTGAAAGACATAGTTGCTTGTTGATATGCTTGAGTATTGATGTCTTCATGTCAAATTATAGACTATTGCTTTGAATCATTCAAGTCCAAATGTCCATGCTACAAAGAAAAGAATATGTGATGAATATGTTAGGCAGCATTCCACATCAAAAATTCTGTTTTTATCATTTAGCTACTCGAGGACGAGCAGAAATTAAGCTTGGGGATGCTTGATACGTCTCCAACGTACCTATATTTTTTGATTGTTCCATGCTGTTATATTATCAATCTTGGGTGTTTTATATACATTTACTAGCAATTTTATATCATTTTTTGGACTAACCTATTAACCTAGTGCCCATGCCAGTTGTTGTTTTTTGCTTGTTTTTTACTCTGCAGAATATCAATACCAAACGAAGTCCAAATGCCACGAAACCTTTTGGAGATTTTTTTTCTTGTGATAAGAGACCCTGGAAGCTTCGGGGGCAAGCCAGAAGGTGGAATGGGGGCCCACTAGGCACCAGGGCACGCCCTGGTGGGTAGTGGGGCCCACGGGCACCGACCTGACCTAGCTCCGGCTCTATAAATACACTAAAATCCGAAAAACCCTAGGGGAGTCGACAAAATATTTTTTCCGCCGCCGCAAGTTCCAGAACCACGAGATCTAATCTAGAGGCCTTTTTCAGCACTCTGCCGGAGGGGGCAACGATCACGGAGGGATTCTTCATCATCCTTGTTGTCCCTCCGATGATGCGTGAGTAGTTTACCTCAGACTACGGGTCCGTAGTTAGTAGCTAGATGGCTTCTTCTCTCTTTTTGATCTTCAATACAATGTTCTCCTCGATGTTCTTGGAGATCTATTTGATGTAACTCTTTTTTTGCGGTGTGTTTGTTGGGATCCGATGAATTGTGAGTTTATAATCAGATCGATCCGTGAATACTATTTGAGTCTTCTCTGAACTCTTTTATGCATGATTGTTATAGCTTCGTATTTCTTCTCTGATTTATTGGTTTGGTTTGGCCAACTAGATTGATTTATCTTTCCATGGGAAGAGGTGCTTTGTGATGGGTTCGAACTTGCGGTGCTCAATCTCATTGACAGAAAGAGACATGACATGCATGTATCATTGCTATTAAGGGTAACAAGATGGGGGTTACTCATACGTGAGTTTATGTTGTCTACATCATGTCATCTTGCATAATGCATTACTCCGTTTTTCCATGAACTTAATACACTAGATGCATGCTGGATAGCGGTCGATGTGTAAAGTAACAGTAGTAGATGCAGAATCGTTTCGGTCTACTAATTTTGGACGTGATGCCTATATACATGAGCATTGCCTCGGATATCGTCATAATTTTATTTTTCTATCAATTGCCCAACAGTAATTTGTTTACCCACCGTATGCTATTTTCTTGGGAGAAGCCTCTAGTGAAATCTACGGCCCCGAGTCTATTTCCTATCATATTATTTTCAGATCTATTTAACCAAAAATACAAAATTACATTGCTGCAATTTTCCTTTACTTATATTATTTTGTGTTCTAGTTAGATCTATTTATCAAATCTCATACAATTTAATCTATCTCAATACCGTTGACGGATTGACAACCCCTTTACGCATTGGGTTGCAAGTAGTTGTTGTTTGTGTGCAGGTGATGTTTAGATAGTGTTGCTTGGTTCTCCTACTGGATTAATAACCTTGGTTTCATAACTGAGGGAAATACTTACCTCTGCTGGGCTGCATCATCCCCTTCTCTTCGGGGAAATACCAACACGGATTACAAGTAGCAGGGGCTATTTCTGAATCTTTTACACATTAGCTAAATGACATTCGACTGTATTTCAAATTGGGATCAGTCGATTTTTGAGAGTTCGCCGGAGTGAGTCGGATGGAAGGAAGGAGAAGGAAGGTGCTCACTGGAGGGCTACCCCATTATATATCTTAGGGTTTAGGGTCCGGGCGGTAGTGGTGGCGGGGCTTTGCCGGAGAAAAAACTCGACGCGGGCGGGGGGGGGGGGGGGGGGCTAGAGGGATGACCGCGTGCGACCGAAGACCTGCGGTGGGAGTGGTTCATAGGAGGGCGGGGCGGCGAGGCGGTCGCGGGGACCGGCGGTTAGGCCAGTGGTAGGTGGCGGAGGGAGGAAGAAAGGGCAGAGGAAGGTGCAGGAGGTTGAAGAAAGGTGCGGGCCGTTGATTTCTCAACCGACGGTTGAGAAAATCGACTGACCACAAACTTTTTTTCAACCGACTGACATATAGCCATGCCCAATCTTTTAAGAGCATCTAAAGCTGGGTTGTGACGCCCGGATAATTAAGCTACAGTAACCCTCTACTAATGATGTCACGTCACCTCGGTTACTGTTGTTAAATTCGCGTTAGTTCAAAATGATTCTAGTTCTAATTTAAAATAAAGACAAACAATGAAAATTTTCAAACTTTAAATTAAAATGTTCTAGAGGTACCAGATAATGCATAGATAATTATGGTGGAGAAACCAAACTTTGATATAAAGTTTAAAGGCTCTAAATTAATTAAAACAATGGCTAAAAACAAATATTTAAATGCCTTCTAAATTTATAGATGTGCAAAATATTTCATTTAGGTACCAAACTTTTTGTGACCGTGTCTCATTTTGCCACTCTAAATATGGAGCCAGTTTTATATTTTGTAAAACTATTTTACTAACTAAAATAAAGGAAAGAGAAACAATAAAAAGAAAAGACAAAAAAAGGCAAAAAAGAACAGGGCCGACCCCCCCCCCCCCCACTGGGCCAACGGGCCCAGCTGGCCAGCCAGGCCCACCCCGCGCCCCTGGCCTATATGGCCTGCCCCCCGGCCAACCCTAGCCGCACCATCCCACACTCCTCGATCCCCATCTCTCTCCCTCACTTCCCACATCCGCCGCCACCCGCGTGCTCGCACATATCGCGCCAGGGAGAGGAGCTCCCCGCGCCCGTCCCCTTCGCGAGCGCCTCCTACCGCCGCAAACGCAAGCCGCTCTGGCGATGCTCTGCTACCCTGCTACCCACCGGCTCCCTTCCTCCCCTTCCTCTGCGCCTCCCCGTCGCCCCTGCCCGACTGCCTCGTCACCGGCGGCCCGCACCGCGTCGGCCATCGGAGCAACCAGCCAGCATCACCGGCTCCTCCCGCATGACGCCCGCGTCGTTCTCCATCGTCCGCATCTGCTCGTCGCCCTGCTCACCGTCGCCGCCTCGCCATCGCCGGACCTCCCCGTCTCCTTCCCCGAGCCGTCATCATCAAGTCTAGCCGGCGTACATCTACAACGTGGGGTGAGGACCCCATTCTTTCCCATCCCCCTTCGGTCGTCGGCGACGACCGCGCCTAGCACCACACCTGCCGTGGGTCGCGCCCTCGCACTTTCCGCCACGCCCGCAGCCACGCGCCTGCCCCGGCTTCGCCCCTGCTGTTGCGACTCCCGCGGCCGCGCCCACCTCCGGCCACCGCTGGTCGCCGTCACTGCCGGCCAGGCTGTGGCCATGGCCCTGCCTACTGCTTACTACGGCGCTGCTACTACCTGTTGTCGCTGCTAGTTGCGTTACTGCTGCTGCTCTTGAACTACTTGCTGCAGCCGCTGTTGTTTGCTTTGCCTAAGGCTGCTGTTGCTTGCTCTGGCTAATTCCGCTGCTGCTCCCTGCACCTTGCTTCCCAGCGCCGGCACGTTCTGGCCGCCGCGCCCGTGCGTAGGAGAGCACAACGGCTGGCTGTGTCTCTGGCACGTACAGCCGGCCCTCTAATTAGCATAAGGGTTAATCCCCAATTAAACAATGTGTGATGGGAGTGAAATTTGCTGTAGAGCGGCACGTGCAAAGGGTTCATGTTTAACTGGACAACGTAGCAGTTGTGAGCATGTTAAATGACGAGACAACGTAGCCTTCTACTGTTGGGCCAATGACATGTAGGGCCCGGCCCCAGAACGTTTATATATAAAAAAACAACAACAAACAAAATTAAAAAAAGTAAATAAATAAATAAATATTAAAATATTAATTAATTAATTAACGAATTAATTAATCTTAATTAGGTTGACCTAATTACTAATGAAACTAATTAACCTGTTTAATTAGTCTTAGTCAATGATAGTAGGACCCACGCGTCAGTTTGACCCAGTCAACTGACTGGTTGACTGCTGACGTCGTGTTGATGTCATGCTGACGTCAGAAATGTATTTTTAGTATTAAATTAATTCTGTTAATTCTAGAAAATGATTTAAAACTTTAAAAATTAATATAAAATAAATTGTAGCTCGGATGGAAAAACTTTGTACATGAAAGTTGCTTAGAACGACGAGATGACTCCGGATAAGCAGCCTGTTTGTCCGCCACACATCCCTAGCATAGCAAACACGCAACTTTCCCCCTCCGGTTCATGTGTCCGAAAACGCGAAACACCGGGGATACTTACCCGGATGTTCCCCACCTTCGCCGGTATCACCTATCCCTGCGTTAGGTCACCCCTAGCACAACGTAGTGTCGCGTCTTGCTTTGTGTTACATTTGATTGCTATGTTATTTATTGTGTTCCCCCTCCGTTAATTCTTTCCGGTAGACTCCGAGATCGCCGCCGATGTCCGTGTGTACGACTACATCACCGATGACCCTTCTTCCTTTGCAACAGAGCTTCCAGGCAAGCCCCCCTTGATCACCAGATATCGCCTATTCCTTCTCTCTACTGCTTGCATTAGAGTAGTGTAGCATGTTAATACTTTCGATTACTCCTATTCTGCTGCATAGCCTGTCATTGTTGCTACAGTTGTTACCCTTACCTGCAATCCTAAATGCTTAGTATAGGATGCTAGTATTCCATCAGTGGCCCTACATTTCTTGTCCGTCTGCCATGCTATACTACTGGGCCGTGATCACTCGGGAGGTGATCACGGGCAATCATGGGCATATGCTATGTACTTTATACTGTTACATTACTTATGATACTGTTCGGAGATGGGGGCTGAAGGGGCAGGTGGCTCCATCCCGGTAGAGGTGGGCTTGGGTTCCCGACGGCCCCTGACTGTTACTTTGTGGTGGAGCGACAGGGCAGGTTGAGACCACCTAGGAGAGAGGTGGACCTGGCCCTAGTCGGCGTTCGCGCATACTTCAATTAACACGCTTAACGAGATCTTGGTATTTGATCTGAGTCTGGCCACTGGCCTATACGCACTAACCAACTACGCAGGAACAGTTATGGGCACTCGGCGTCGTGGTATCAGCCGGAGCCTTCGTGACGTCAGCGACTGAGCGGCGCACGCCGGATTGGACTGGAACGTCTGCTAGGCTAGGTCTGCTTCCGGGCGCCCACGCAACGTGCAGGTGTGCAATGGGCGATGGGCCCAGACCCCTGCGCCATAGGATTTAGACCGGCGTGCTGACCTCTCTGTTGTGCCTAGGTGGGGCTGCGACGTGTTGATCTTCCGAGGCCGGGAATGACCCAGAAAAGTGTGTCCGGCCAAATGGGATCGAGCGTGTTGGGTTATGTGGTGCACCCCTGCAGGGAAGTTTATCTATTCAAATAGCCGTGTCCCTCAGTAAAAGGACGACCCGGAGTTGTACCTTGACCTTATGACAACTAGAACTGGATACTTAATAAAATACACCCTTCTAAGTGCCAGATATAACCCGGTGATCGCTCTCACAGAGGGCGACGAGGGGAGGATCGCCGGGTAGGATTATGCTATGCGATGCTACTTGGTGAGCTTACCATCTACCCTCTTCTACGTGCTGCAAGATGGAGGCTGCCAGAAGCGTAGTCTTCGACATGACTAGCTATCCCCCTCTTATTCCGGCATTCTGCAATTCAGTCCACCGATATTGCCCCTTTACACAGATACCCATGCATATGTAGTGTAGATCCTTGCTTGCGAGTACTTTGGATGAGTACTCACGGTTGCTTTCTCCCCCTTTCCCCCTTTCCTTTCTTCCTGGTTGTCGCAACCAGATGCTGGAGCCCAGGAGCCAGACGCCACCGTCGACGACGACTCCTACTACACTGGAGGTGCCTACTACTACGTGCAGGCCGCTGACGACGACCAGGAATAGTTTAGGAGGATCCCAGGCAGGAGGCCTGCGCCTCTTTCGATCTGTATCCCAGTTTGTGCTAGCCTTCTTAAGGCAAACTTGTTTAATTCATGTCTGTACTCAGATATTGTTGCTTACGCCGACTCATCTATGATCGAGCACTTGTATTCGAGCCCTCGAGGCCCCTGGCTTGTATTATGATGCTTGTATGACTTATTTTATTTTTAGAGTTGTGTTGTGATATCTTCCCGTGAGTCCCTGATCTTGATCGTACACGTTTGCGTGTATGATTAGTGTACGATTGAATCGGGGGTGTCACATGAGTGCCTGAAACTTGCATCAAATGCCTGGGTGAATGGCTCGGTCGCTGACCGGTCACAAAAATGCGCCCCAGATGGGTGCGCCAAACGGGCCTCAAACGCCCGGGCTGACCGGCACCCCTCATATCCAGCTCAAATATGGGGCGGATATGGCGGCGCCCAGGTGCGTCCACCACGTCGGTCCCGGCCCACGCTGGCCCACCCGACCCCACATATATTCCTCCCCATCCGTTTGTCAGACCAAACCTTAGCCACTTCACTCCACTCCCCTCCGCCACCCAAGCTTCCGCCAGGCGATCTCCGGCCTTCTCCGGCATGGCGAGCAGTGGATCCGAGTCCTACAGCTCCAGATCCATCGACTCCAAGCTCATCTCATGCGGCCCTGAGGAGGAGATGGCCGTCCGCCTTGTGATCCGCCGCTCCCGGAGGAGGCCCGTGCGAGGCAGCGCTTGGACTTCTTCCGTCTGCCTAAATGGCGCATGGATCGGGCGCTAGGTGTGCTATCGCTGCCTCATTGGAGGCGGTGCGGCCCGTCTGGCGTCCGACCACGGCGGCGGACACGCAACCCCTCTGTTAGCGCGTTGACCATGGACGCACCATGGGCGTCGTCCGACGCAAACATGGCGCAGCGTGCCCGCCGTGCGAGGCAGTGGGCACGAAGGCGGTGGCAGCCTTCGCGGCGGTGGACGTTGGCAAGGCGGAGTCGCATTCTCCGGGGCCCCATATGGTGCACCACTCCGGGCTACGGAACCGTGTTGTGGTGGATGTCATCGGCTCGTCTCAGGACGGATTCATCATCGATCTGACATCCACCGGCACCGTCCAGGTTACGAGCTCCGACAAGGAAGAGTAGGGTATGGGAAACGGCGGCGCCTTGAGTCCCAACCTGTAGAAGTGAGGGTTGGGAGGAAAAACTCCCCCCAACCCGCACTCCTCTTCCACCCTCGCGCGGGAGGGAAGTTTCATCCCCGCGCCGCGCCCTCCCCATATCCCGCCGTCGTCGCCGCCAACCCGCCGCCCCTCCGCGTCCCGCCCCTCCGCATCGACGCCGCCCGCCCGCCGCCCCGCCGCGCCCCGTCCCAGCCGTCCGCCCGCCGCCCCTCCGCGCCCCGCCTCGCCCCGGCCGCCCGCCCCGCCCCGGACGCCGCCCGCCCGCGCCCCACCCCGGCCGCCCGCCCGCATCCCCGCCCTGCTCGACGCCGGCCCCCGACGCGTCCCCGCCCCGCTTGACGCCGGCCCCCGGCTCCCGAAGGTGAGATTTTTTTAATTTTTCAGTTTTTAATTTTTGCTTCATTGGTACTCACAATTGTTGCCACTCGGTATGTAGATGGAGGTGAACAACGACGACATGGACTCGTTGTCCGATTCATCGGATTGGTCGTCATCCGACGATTCGGACATTGATGAGTTGTTGCAAGACGATGACGTCGAGATGATGAGCCTCCTCGTCGACGTGCAAGCGTTTGAAGACCGCGCGAAGCTTATGGATCAGAGGAGAGGGTCGAAGATGGGGTGACTCACCATCTACCGGAACCGCGCTCTCGGACACGAGCATTTGATGCAAGACTACTTCGCAGAGGTACCTACATACCCTCCTCGTCTCTTCCGCAGAAGGTACCCAATGCGTCGTAGTTTGTTTATGAAGATTGTCACCGATTGTGAGGCCGCCTCCGATTACTTTAAACGTCGTAGATCCGTCGCCAGTATCATGGGGTTTAGTGCATATCAAAAGATATCGGCGGCAATGCGGGTACTCGCTTATGGCATACCCGCGGATTATACCGACGAGTATCTTCGCATTGGGCAAGATACAACCACGGAGTCCGTCCGTAGGTTTGCCAAGTTGGTCATCCGGTTGTATGGTGAGCAGTATCTTCGGGCACCAAACGAGGAAGATACAAAGAGATTAATGGAAATGAATGAAAAAAGGGGATGGCCGGGGATGCTTGGTAGTCTTGATTGCGTGCATTGGAGGTGGAAAATTTTCCCAAAGGCATGGCACGGAATGTATTGCGGTAAAAGCCGTGATGCTACCATTGTGCTTGAGGCCGTAGCATCGGAGGACACATGGATTTGGCATGCATTCTTTGGGTTGCCGGGAACACTCAATGATATCAATGTCCTCAATAGATCTCCTTTGTTCAAAATATTAATTTCTGGGGATGCTCCAGCTTGCAACTATAAAATCATGGACAATGAGTACTCAATGGGATACTATCTCACCGATGGCATCTATCCCGAATGGGAAACTCTTGTGAAGTCCATCAAGGAGAAAAATGGGGTGCCCTTAACAAGAAAAGAGGCTCATTTTGAAGGAAATATGCCCTAGAGGCAATAATAAAGTTATTATTTATTTCCTTATATCATGATAAATGTTTATTATTCATGCTAGAATTGTATTAACCGGAAACATAATACTTGTGTGAATACATAGACAAACAGAGTGTCACTAGTATGCCTCTACTTGACTAGCTCGTTGATCAAAGATGGTTACGTTTCCTAGCCATTGACATGAGTTGTCATTTGATTAACGGGATCACATCATTAGGAGAATGATGTGATTGACCTGACCCATTCCGTTAGCTTAGCACTCGATCGTTTAGTATGTTGCTATTGCTTTCTTCATGACTTATACATGTTCCTATGACTATGAGATTATGCAACTCCCGTTTATCAGAAGAACACTTTGTGTGCTACCAAACGTCACAACGTAACTGGGTGATTATAAAGGTGCTCTACAGGTGTCTCCGAAGGTACTTGTTGGGTTGGCGTATTTCGAGATTAGGATTTGTCACTCCGATTATCGGAGAGGTATCTCTGGGCCCTCTCGGTAATGCACATCACTTAAGCCTTGCAAGCATTGCAACTAATGAGTTTGTTGCGAGATGATGTATTACGGAACGAGTAAAGAGACTTGCCGGTAACGAGATTGAACTAGGTATTGAGATACCGATGATCGAATCTCGGGCAAGTAAAATACCGATGAGAAAGGGAATAACGTATGTTGTTATGCGGTCTGACCGATAAAGATCTTCGTAGAATATGTGGGAGCCAATATGACCATCCAGGTTCCACTATTGGTTATTGACCGGAGACGTGTCTCGGTCATGTCTACATAGTTCTCGAACCCGTAGGGTCCGCACGCTTAACGTTTCGACGACCGTTATATTATGAGTTTATATGTTTTGAGGTACCGAAGGTTGTTCGGAGTACCGGATGTGATCACGGACATGACGAGGAGTCTCGAAATGGTCGAGACATAAAGATTGATATATTGGAAGCCTATGTTTGGATATCGGAAGTGTTCCGGGTGAAATCGGGATTTTACCGGAGTACCGGGAGGTTACCGGAACCCCCCGGCAACATAATGGGCCTTAGTGGGCCTAGGTGGAAGAGAGGAGAGGCGGTTAGGGCTGGGGCGCGCGCCCCTCCCCCTAGTCCGAATAGGACAAGGAGAAGTTGGCGGCGCCCCCTTCCTTCTTCTCCCTCTCCTCTTTCCCCCCTCCCAAGTCCTAATCCAACTAGGAAAAGGGGGGAGTCCTACTCCCGGTGGGAGTAGGACTCCTCCTGGCGCGCCCCAAGGCTGGCCGCACCTCCCCCCCTTTGATACTTTATATACGGGGGCAGGGGGGCACCCCATAGACACAACAATTGATCATTGATCTCTTAGCCGTGTGCGGTGCCCCCTCCACCATATTACACCTCGATAATATCGTAGCGGTGCTTAGGCGAAGCCCTGCGTCGGTAGAACATCATCATCGTCACCACGCCGTCGTGCTGACGAAGCTCTCCCTCAACACTCGGCTGGATCGGAGTTCGAGGTACGTCATCGAGCTGAACGTGTGCTGAACTCGGAGGTGCCATACGTTCGGTACTTGATCGGTCGGATCGTGAAGACGTACGACTAAATCAACCGCGTTGTGTTAACGCTTCCGCTTTCGGTCTACGAGGGTACGTGGACAACACTCTCCCCTCTCGTTGCTATGCATCACCATGATCTTGCGTGTGCGTAGGATTTTTTTTGAAATTACTACGTTCCCCAACAGTGGCATCCGAGCTTGGTTTTATGCGTAGATGTCATATGCACGAGTAGAACACAAGTGAGTTGTGGGCGATATAAGTCATACTGCTTACCAGCATGTCATACTTTGGTTCGGCGGTATTGTTGGATGAAGCGGCCTGGACCAACATTACGCGTACGATTACGCGAGACTGGTTCTTCCGACGTGCCACAGAGGTGGCTGGCGGGTGTCAGTTTCTCCAACTTTAGTTGAACCGAGTGTGGCTACGCCCGGTCTTTGCGAAGGTTAAAACAACACCAACTTGACAAACTATCGTTGTGGTTTTGATGCGTAGGTAAGAACGGTTCTTGCTAAGCCCATAGCAGCCATGTAAAACTTGCAACAACAAAGTAGAGGACGTCTAACTTGTTTTTGCAGGGCATGTTGTGATGTGATATGGTCAAGACATGATGCTAAATTTTATTGTATGAGATGATCATGTTTTGTAACCGAGTTATCGGCAACTGGCAGGAGCCATATGGTTGTCGCTTTATTGTATGCAATGCAATCGCCCTGTAATGCTTTACTTTATCAGTAAGCGGTAGCGATAGTCGTAGAAGCATAAGATTGGCGAGACGACAACGATGCTACGATGGAGATCAAGGTGTCGCGCCGGTGACGATGATGATCATGACGGTGCTTCGGAGATGGAGATCACAAGCACAAGATGATGATGGCCATATCATATCACTTATATTGATTGCATGTGATGTTTATCTTTTTATGCATCTTATCTTGCTTTGATTGACGGTAGCATTATAAGATGATCCCTCACTAAATTATCAAAGTATAAGTGTTCTCCCTGAGTATGCACCGTTGCGAAAGTTCTTCGTGCTGAGACACCACGTGATGATCGGGTGTGATAGGCTCTACGTTCAAATACAACGGGTGCAAAACAGTTGCACACGCGGAATACTCAGGTTAAACTTGACGAGCCTAGCATATAACAGATATGGCCTCGGAACACGGAGACCGAAATGTCGAGCGTGAATCATATAGTAGATATGATCAACATAGTGATGTTCACCGTTGAAACTACTCCATCTCACGTGATGATCGGACATGGTTTAGTTGATATGGATCACGTGATCACTTAGAGGATTAGAGGGATGTCTATCTAAGAGGGAGTTCTTAAGTAATATGATTAATTGAACTTGAATTTATCATGAACTTAGTACCTGATAGTATCTTGCTTGTCTATGTTAATTGTAGATAGATGGCCCGTGCTGTTGTTCCGTTGAATTTTAATGCGTTCCTTGAGAAAGCAAAGTTGAAAGATGATGGTAGCAATTACACGGACTGGGTCCGTAACTTGAGGATTATCCTCATTGCTACACAGAAGAATTACGTCCTGGAAGCACCGCTGGGTGCCAGGCCTGTTGCAGGAGCAACACCAGATGTTATGAACGTCTGGCAGAGCAAAGCTGATGACTACTCGATAGTTCAGTGTGCCATGCTTTACGGCTTAGAACCGGGTCTTCAACGACGTTTTGAACGTCATGGAGCATATGAGATGTTCCAGGAGTTGAAGTTAATATTTCAAGAAAATTCCCGGATTGAGAGATATGAAGTCTCCAATAAGTTCTACAGCTGCAAGATGGAAGAGAATAGTTCTGTCCGTGAGAATATACTCAAAATGTCTGGGTATAACAATCACTTGATTCAACTGGGAGTTAATCTTCCGGATGATAGCGTCATTGACAGAATTCTTCAATCACTGCCACCAAGCTACAAGATCTTCGTGCTGAACTATAACATGCAAGGGATGGATAAGACGATTCCCGAGCTCTTCACGATGCTAAAGGCTGCGGAGGTAGAAATCAAAAAGGAGCATCAAGTGTTGATGGTCAATAAGACCACTAGTTTCAAGAAAAAGGGCAAAGGGAAGAAGGGGAACTTCAAGAAGAACAGCAAGCAAGTTGCTGTTCAGGAGAAGAAACCCAAGTTTGGACCTAAGCCTGAGACTGAGTGCTTCTACTACAAGCAGACTGGTCACTGGAAGCGGAACTGCCCCAAGTATTTGGCGGATAAGAAGGATGGCAAGGTGAACAAAGGTATATGTGATATACATGTTATTGATGTGTACCTTACTAATGCTTGCAGTAGCACCTGGGTATTTGATACTGGTTCTGTTGCTAATATTTGCAACTCGAAACAGGGGCTACGGATTAAGCGAAGATTGGCTAAGGACGAGGTGACGATGCGCGTGGGAAATGGTTCCAAAGTCGATGTGATCGCGGTCGGCACGCTACCTCTACATCTACCTTCGGGATTAGTTTTAGACCTAATAATTGTTATTTGGTGCCAGCGTTAAGCATGAACATTATATCTGGATCTTGTTTGATGCGAGACGGTTATTCATTTAAATCAGAGAATAATGGTTGTTCTATTTATATGAGTAATATCTTTTATGGTCATGCACCCTTGAAGAGTGGTCTATTTTTGTTGAATCTCGATAGTAGTGATACACATATTCATAATATTGATGCCAAAAGATGCAGAGTTGATAATGATAGTGCAACTTATTTGTGGCACTGCCGTTTAAGTCATATCGGTGTAAAGCGCATGAAGAAACTCCATACTGATGGACTTTTGGAACCACTTGATTATGAATCACTTGGTACTTGCGAACCGTGCCTCATGGGCAAGATGACTAAAACACCGTTCTCCGGAACTATGGAGAGAGCAACAGATTTGTTGGAAATCATACATACAGATGTATGTGGTCCGATGAATATCGAGGCTCGTGGCGGATATAGTTATTTTCTCACCTTCACAGATGATTTGAGCACATATGGGTATATCTACTTAATGAAACATAAGTCTGAAACATTTGAAAAGTTCAAAGAATTTCAGAGTGAAGTTGAAAATCATCGTAACAAGAAAATAAATTTTTTACAATCTGATCGTGGAGGAGAATATTTGAGTTATGAGTTTGGTCTTCATTTGAAACAATGCGGAATAGTTTCGCAACTCACGCCACCCGGAACACCACAGCGTAATGGTGTGTCCGAATGTCGTAATCGTACTTTACTAGATATGGTGCGATCTATGATGTCTCTTACTGATTTACCGCTATCGTTTTGGGGTTATGCTTTAGAGACAGCTGCATTCACGTTAAATAGGGCACCATCGAAATCCGTTGAGACGACGCCTTATGAATTGTGGTTTGGCAAGAAGCCAAAGTTGTCGTTTCTTAAAGTTTGGGGCTGCGATGCTTATGTGAAAAAACTTCAACCTGATAAGCTCGAACCCAAATCGGAGAAATGTGTCTTCATAGGATACCCAAAGGAGACTGTTGGGTACACTTTCTATCACAGATCCGAAGGCAAAACTTTTGTTGCTAAATTCGGAAATTTTCTGGAGAAGGAGTTTCTCTCGAAATAAGTGAGTGGGAGGAAAGTAGAACTTGATGAGGTAACTGTACGTGCTCCCTTATTGGAAAGTAGTTCATCACAGAAACCGGTTTCTGCGACACCTACACCAATTAGTGAGGAAGTTAATGATGATGATCATGAAACTTCAGATCAAGTTATTACTGAACCTCGTAGGTCAACCAGAGTAAGATCCGCACCAGAGTGGTACGGTAATCCTGTTCTGGAGGTTATGTTACTAGACCATGACGAACCTACGAACTATGAAGAAGCGATGGTGAGCCCAGATTCCGCAAAATGGCTTGAGGCCATGAAATCCGAGATGGGATCCATGTATGAGAACAAAGTATGGACTTTGGTTGACTTGCCCGATGATCGGCAAGCCATTGAAAATAAATGGATCTTCAAGAAGAAGACTGACGCTGATGGTAATGTTACTGTCTATAAAGCTCGACTTGTTGCGAAAGGTTTTCGACAAGTTCAAGGGATTGACTACGATGAGACCTTCTCACCCGTAGCGATGCTTAAGTCTGTCCGAATCATGTTAGCAATTGCCAAATTTTATGATTATGAAATTTGTCAAATGGATGTCAAAACTGCATTCCTGAATGGATTTCTGGAAGAAGAATTGTATATGATGCAACCGGAAGGTTTTGTCGATCCAAAGGGAGCTAACAAAGTATGCAAGCTCCAGTGATCCATTTATGGACTGGTGCAAGCCTCTCGGAGTTGGAATAAACGCTTTGATAGTGTGATCAAAGCATTTGGTTTTGTACAGACTTTTGGAGAAGCCTGTATTTACAAGAAAGTGAGTGGGAGCTCTGTAGCATTTCTGATATTATATGTGGATGACATATTGCTGATTGGAAATGATATAGAATTTCTGGATAGCATAAAGGGATACTTGAATAAGAGTTTTTCAATGAAAGACCTCAGTGAAGCTGCGTATATATTGGGCATCAAGATCTATAGAGATAGATCAAGACGCTTAATTGGACTTTCACAAAGCACATACCTTGACAAAGTTTTGAAAAAGTTCAAAATGGATCAAGCAAAGAAAGGGTTCTTGCCTCTGTTACAAGGTGTGAAGTTGAGTAAGACTCAATGCCTGACCACTGCAGAAGATAGAGAGAAGATGAAAGATGTTCCCTATGCTTCAGCCACAGGCTCTATCATGTATGCAATGCTGTGTACCAGACCTGATGTGTGCCTTGCTATAAGTCTAGCAGGAAGGTACCAAAGTAATCCAGGAGTGGATCACTGGACAGCGGTCAAGAACATCCTGAAATACCTGAAAAGGACTAAGGATATGTTTCTCGTTTATGGAGGTGACAAAGAGCTCATCATAAATTGTTACGTCGATGCAAGCTTTGAAACTGATCCAGACGATTCTAAATCGCAAACCGGATACGTGTTTACATTGAACGGTGGAGCTGTCAGTTGGTGCAGTTCTAAACAAAGCGTCGTGGCGGGATCTACGTGTGAAGCGGAGTACATAGCTGCTTCGGAAGCAGCAAATGAAGGAGTTTGGATGAAGGAGTTCATATCCGATCTAGGTGTCATACCTAGTGCATCGGGTCCAATGAAAATCTTTTGTGACAATACTGGTGCAATTGCCTTAGCAAAGGAATCCAGATTTCACAAGAGAACCAAACACATCAAGAGACGCTTCAATTCCATCCGGGATTTAGTCTAGGTGGGAGACATAGAAATTTGCAAGATACATACGGATCTGAATGTTGCAGACCCGTTGACTAAGCCTCTTCCACGAGCAAAACATGATCAGCACCAAGGCTCCATGGGTGTAAGAATCATTACTGTGTAATCTAGATTATTGACTCTAGTGCAAGTGGGAGACTGAAGGAAATATGCCCTAGAGGCAATAATAAAGTTATTATTTATTTCCTTATATCATGATAAATGTTTATTATTCATGCTAGAATTGTATTAACCGGAAACATAATACTTGTGTGAATACATAGACAAACAGAGTGTCACTAGTATGCCTCTACTTGACTAGCTCGTTGATCAAAGATGGTTATGTTTCCTAGCCATTGACATGAGTTGTCATTTGATTAACGGGATCACATCATTAGGAGAATGATGTGATTGACCTGACCCATTCCGTTAGCTTAGCACTCGATCGTTTAGTATGTTGCTATTGCTTTCTTCATGACTTATACATGTTCCTATGACTATGAGATTATGCAACTCCCGTTTACCGGAAGAACACTTTGTGTGCTACCAAACGTCACAACGTAACTGGGTGATTATAAAGGTGCTCTACAGGTGTCTCCGAAGGTACTTGTTGGGTTGGCGTATTTCGAGATTAGGATTTGTCACTCCGATTGTCGGAGAGGTATATCTGGGCCCTCTCGGTAATGCACATCACTTAAGCCTTGCAAGCATTGCAACTAATGAGTTTGTTGCGAGATGATGTATTATGGAACGAGTAAAGAGACTTGCCGGTAACGAGATTGAACTAGGTATTGAGATACCGACGATCGAATCTCGGGCAAGTAAAATACCGATGACAAAGGGAATAACGTATGTTGTTATGCGGTCTGACCGATAAAGATCTTCGTAGAATATGTGGGAGCCAATATGAGCATCCAGGTTCCGCTATTGGTTATTGACCAGAGACGTGTCTCGGTCATGTCTACATAGTTCTCGAA
This sequence comes from Aegilops tauschii subsp. strangulata, assembly GCF_002575655.3. Taxonomy (NCBI): domain Eukaryota; kingdom Viridiplantae; phylum Streptophyta; class Magnoliopsida; order Poales; family Poaceae; genus Aegilops; species Aegilops tauschii. Next base: position 286,699,542 of record NC_053039.3, read on the forward strand.
CCCGTAGGGTCCGCACGCTTAACGTTTCGACGACAGTTATATTACAAGTTTATATGTTTTGAGGTACCGATGGTTGTTCGGAGTCCCGGATGTGATCACGGACATGACGAGGAGTCTCGAAATGGTCGAGACATAAAGATTGATATATTGGAAGCCTATGTTTGGATATCGGAAGTGTTCCGGGTGAAATCAGGATTTTACCGGAGTACCGGGAGGTTACCGGAACCCCCCCCCGGCAACATAATGGGCCTTAGTGGGCCTAGGTGGAAGAGAGGAGAGGCGGTTAGGGCTGGGCCGCGCGCCCCTCCCCCCTAGTCCGAATAGGACAAGGAGAAGGGGGCGGCGCCCCCCTTCCTTCTTCTCCCTCTCCTCTTTCCCCCCTCCCAAGTCCTAATCCAACTAGGAAAAGGGGGGAGTCCTACTCCCGGTGGGAGTAGGACTCCTCCTGGCGCGCCCCAAGGCTGGCCGCACCTCCCCCCTTTGATCCTTTATATACGGGGGCAGGGGGGCACCCCATAGACACAACAATTGATCATTGATCTCTTAGCCGTGTGCGGTGCCCCCCTCCACCATATTACACCTCGATAATATCGTAGCGGTGCTTAGGCGAAGCCCTGCGTCAGTAGAACATCATCATCGTCACCACGTCGTCATGCTGACGAAACTCTCCCTCAACACTCGGCTGGATCAGAGTTCGAGGGACGTCATCGAGCTGAACGTGTGCTGAACTCGGAGGTGCCGTACAATCGGTACTTGATCGGTCGCATCGTGAAGACGTACGACTACATCAACCGCGTTGTGTTAACGCTTCCACTTTCGGTCTACGAGGGTACGTGGACAACACTCTCCCCTCTCGTTGCTATGCATCACCATGATCTTGCGTGTGCGTAGGAATTTTTTTGAAATTACTACGTTCCCCAACACATTTCACCAAGGCACAAGAGGCAGCCCGCAAGGATATTGAGAGAGCTTTCGGTGTTTTGCAAGCAAGGTTTGCCATAGTTCAGGGTCCAGCTCGATTTTGGGACAAAAAAACCTTGGTGAACATCATGAAATGTTGTGTGATTCTACACAACATGATCCTAGAGGATGAGAGAGGGTTAAACCTCCCTTGTTTCTATGACAATGTTGGTACCCGTGTGCAATTGGAAAGAAACCCTTCTCGCATACACGCTTTTCTTCAAGCACATCGTGAGATTGAGGATGCAACCACTCATGGTCGGCTCCGGGATGATCTAGTAGAGCACCACTGGCAGTTGGATGGGCGGCGCATTGGCCCATGATGTATCTTTGTTTTACTTTTCTATGTCCTATTTGATTCGAACAATTATTGTAATTTGCTCAAACATTGTTGTAATAATTTGAATGATTATTGTTTTATTCGGTGGTGTAATAATAACTAAAATGATTATTGTTTTATGTCAAATGTGATGGAATTTGTTATATGTCATATGATAAAATGTGATGAAATGTGTGATATGTGAAATGACAGTTTTAAAGGTTGGGGTTGAGGCAAAGACTAGAACCCTCAAATCCAACCCTTAAAGTAGTTTAAGGGTTGGGTTTGAGGGTTCTAGTCTTTGCCCCTGTTTTTCAACCCTTAAAAGTACCAAAAACTGACACTTCTTAACCCTTAAAACTGATTTAAAGCGTGTTTGGTTGGGGGATTTAAAGATTGGGAATGGGAGTTTAAGGCATGTGAGACTAAAAATACCTTGATTGGATCTAGAACATGGGAATTAAGAGGGGAAGGGGAAGAGGAATTATGGGGCCTAACTCCCAAAGATCTCTTCCCTGGGGTACCCCTGGTAATTCATGCGAGGATTGGGAATTGAGAGAAGAAATAACGATTCAGTTTATTTGTTACGTGCGCACGCGAATGGGTGCCGTTCAAAGTTTCCTATTCCGCAGCCTAATCCTATCAACCAAACAGGGCAGTTAAGTCTCTCTTAAATTCCTTGGTCTAATTGCCTTCACATGCCAATCAAAGGAATGAGATTTAATATCAATTTCCCATGGTAATCCCTCTGCAAACTCCCATCTCTAAATTCTTATTCCTTCTACCCATCGCTGCCAAACACGCTGTAAGGGGTTGAGGATTTGAGGGTTCTACTAGATATGCTCTTAGGTGTCGGATTTGCAAGTCTGGCCTCTATATGCTCACCCGAACTAGGTACTTTTGATATAGCCGAGCATGGTATATACCGTCTGCAGCATGGACGGCACGACGAAAATTGCGGCCGCCGCTAGAAGCGAGACGGCCACCCACGGCGACGGGAAGAAGTGCAGCACGAACCCGCCGCACCACCAGCTCACCCGCCGCCTCCGGTGGCACGCCACCGCGTCGACCATCTGGCCGAACTCATCCGGCAGCCTCGCGCCGACTGTCTGCGCCCCGAGCTCCCGGAAGAAGTAGACGAGTTCCGCGTCCGTCAGCCGCGTGGCGGAAAGGACACCTCGCCGGCGCAGAAACGTCGCGTCCTGCGGGCACCGCACGAGTCCCTCCATCCGGGCAACGTGCGTCGTCATGCATGCGCCGTGCGCCCAGTGGAACCGCATCTCGAAGGCCAGCATGTTGTACAGCACCGCCGCGCTATACTCGTGGACGTGGAAGCACGGGATGCTCATCACCGCCACGGGGCTCGCCGGCCGGCTCCAGAACGACATGTCCAGGTCGCCTTGGCAGGTCGACGCCGCCGCCTGCCGGAACCACACCGCCGAGTGCCGCAGCTCCATGGAGCAGGGGAACAGCCGCTCCGACTCCTTCTTGATCTTGAGGAGCTTCAGTGGCGTCGAGAGGATGCAGTATTTGTTAGCCGGCACGCGGGACCAGTGGAAGAGGTGCAGGACGTGGTGGAACTCCGCGCTCGCCGCGTCGCGGGCGAGGCATGCCCGCTTTGGGCAGACGTCGTCGAAGCAGCCGAGCACCACCTCCTCGACGGAGTGGCGGAGCTTCAGCCTGCCGCAGGCGGCGACGAGCAGCTTGACGGCGGCGAAGGGGACCTGGTTCTCGAGCACCAGCATGTCGAGCTTGATCTGCTCGGCGTGCTGCGCCACGGCCATGTGCAGTATGAAGTACTCCCTGTTGATGGACGCCGCCCGCGCCGCGCTGTCGGCGTCCTCACCGACGCCGGTCTTGCTGAGCATCATGCTCACGACGAGGACGAAGCAGCTGTCCAGGAGCAGCATCTGCAGGAACTTCTCCTCGTCGTCCAGCAGCGCCTTGTCATCCGCCCCCGCGTCCGCGTCGTCGTCGGCGAACTCGTCGCGGAGGCGGTCGCGCTCCGCCGACAGCGCCGCCACGTACGCGTCGACGTTGAGCCCGCACTGTTCCTGCAGGTAGCGCATGAACGGGAGCTTGGAGTCGTCGGGGAAGGGGAGACCCCGGTCGCCGCGGTGGAACGGACCGATGGCCACGGCGCGCACCGCGTGGAGCGCCTCGGCGCCCACGGCGCGGCGGGTGCGCGGGCGGAGGATGGTGCCCGAGCGCTCGGCGAGGTACCACAGCATGGGCGTCCGCGCGATGAGGTCCCTCATCACGGCCTTGTTCACCGTCGCCGACGTGAGCTTGCGCAGCCACTTCCGCCCGGCCTCGCCGTCAACGGCGTCCGCTGATTTCGCCTCCGCCGCGATGTCAATGTCGATGCTGTGGTGGTGACCGGCCAGAGGGCTGCTCAGCTGATCGCCCTCCATTGCGATTTGATTTCTCAATCGAATGTTCACGGCTTAATTTGATGTTACAAGCGGAAGTTAACTACTCCTCTTGGTTGGGACTGGAGACTGATTGGCGACAAAGAATGTGACAGACTTCAGGAAGGATTCTTGCTAACATTCTTGCTGATCGATAGTGGACAACAGAAACAGGCCAGAACTCTATTTATATATCTGATCAATAATGGAGCTCGTCTCTGGATTGCGTTGCCATGATGTATGATCATACAGAGACATCGACAGAAAAGGGAAAATTTGAACATGACACCTTTGTCCGGCTGGTTGTTCATGTCTGGTAGGAAATACTGCTCTGTTTATTTGGTAGCATGGGACGCCTAACCACTTGGTTTGGGCCCTTCTCTGCCTCTCTGATCGAATTTTGGTGGATTTTTTTCATTTTCATGCTACTTTGTTTTAGCTGGTGGGACTTTCCTTTAGCTTGTTTGTAGTAATTTTATTTTTTTCTAGTTATTCGTCTTACTTTGTGGTGACGTCAATTGCTCGATCAAATATCACAAAGTCAAATTCAACTTCCATTTCTCTCCGAATATCTGTTTGACTTTGTCAATGTTGTCTGTGACACGGAATTGTATGAAGTTGACGTGCTGTCTACAAGGCTGAAAATATTTCGATGTGCCATCACTCGTTACATCTAAGCAGCCAGACCTTGGTTTGGTTGGTGCGTCTTATTCATAGAAACAGTGCACCGGGATGTTTTCATCACAAAAATTGTCACCCGGGTGTTCTCTTCCAAAATTATCAGCTAAAGATAACAAGCAAACGTTCGCCAGGTGAGAGTGGCAAATTTAAAGTTTCATATGACAATTTATGTTAGTGGAGGATGGCTAATTTCTTTCGCAAGGATGACAAATCCGTCTAGTTCTGTTTTTTTGCAAGGATTTGCCGTGCTTGTTGAAGAAATTCATCATCTTCGTGACAGCATAAATTCCCATGATTTTTTTCTTGATTTGCCATGCTCTGCCAGTGAACAACAGCATAATAGAAACTAACGGGAGAACTTTACTTTTTAGGGATAACTATAAACACCTCATCTAGTCCTCCCACATGCACATGCATGGAGTAGAGGACAAAAGTTAATGTTATATTGTGCTAGATTTTCCCATTTTGAAAATTCAGAATATGTTGTAGCTCGAATCATTGGTCTGATTTAAAATATTTCCCCATTAAATCCACCACGACGAAACCTTCAAAATTAGGACGATTTTTCTGTTCCAAAGTTAATAGGTCCGGGCTACGTAAATTATCAGCTGTGCAATACGTAAATTATCTCGCTTTTTACAAAGAATTTATTGGGGTATGTTTCTACAACTTTTTCCTGATGAAAGTTACCATAATGTTGTACTTAAGTTATCGGGTCTGTGATGTGTAAATAATCATGATATTCACACATAAATTACTGGGGGTATGGTTCTTCAACTTCTTTTCCACAGGTCAAAAGTTATCACAGTGTTGCACGTAAGTTATCAGGTCTACAGTGCAGAAATTATCATGTTGTTCATACAAAAGTTAACGAGGTATGTTTCAAAATTATTTTGGTGCTATTCCATCATGACGACGCTCGCCGATCACATTTTTCTCGGTCAATTTGCCGAACACATGTGTGTGAAATACATAATGTTGCCCATGTCGTGCTCTCGTTAATTATTATTTGCATGTTGCTGCGGCACCGGTCTCCTTAGTCACCCTCACACACTCCTCGTGTACCCCATTGCCGAGATCTCCTCCAACTCGTCTCTGTCGACAAGGGCTCTGCGGACCTCGGCACAATGAGTTGTGGCTCCACCTTCGATGGCCTCCTTCCAAGCATCGTCATGGTCATCCACCTCAAGATCTAGTAGCACGCTCACCAGAATTGAAACTAGGATTGCAGCAGAAGGCGGACGTGCTGAAGCACTACTAAGGATAGCAGTGGGAAGGGTATGGTGTGGGTACAATAATCCCATCTCATGTCCATGTTTCTCATGGACTCAAAAAGCATACACATACCTACCCATTGAGCATAAATCCATGTCCATGCCCTACAGGTACCCATCGGGCATAGCAACACATCATTTAAGGGTGGTGACATAGTTGTTAGGACCATTGGTTTCATAAATAGGCTTATAGGGTTGAGGAAATGGTGATGGTGAGTAGGATGAGGGTGGGGTACTACTAGAGGAGTGAGAGTAGAGGATGGAAGTGGACTACAGTATGGATGTCTAGTTCTTCACAACTTATATACAGATACTCAGTAGCTTAGGTTTATAACACATGTAACCCACCTATAGGATCGGTTGGTTGGGTTTAGGCATACCCATGGACACATAATCATACCCATGCTCTACCCATGATTAGTTGGGTAGGGTTTGGGTACTACCCATGGGTAGAAAAATGAGCCCATACCCTACCCATGATGGTCAGGTATCCATGTTTTAGGATCGGAGTATATGGACTCGAGGGGGTGAATGGGAGATTTAATATTTCCTTCAAAACTTCAATTCTCTTGGGAATGCACAACTGAATAAAACTACCAAAAGTAGTACAATTAGAAGATAAACCACTGACAAAAAAGAGCAGATGAAAAAATAGGAACTACTGCGAGATATCATCAGAGCTAGCGATAGAAGAACAACTAAGTAGTTGTAAATGAATATCTGACGAACAAATAAACACACTATCTTAAGCACAGTGAGAGACAACACAAAACAGAACATGATTTCAACACAGATAGAAATGCATGAGGTAAATGATCAATTAGATTCACTGATGAACAACCACACGAGAGATAAATCAACTAAAATAAAATTACTAAAAAACATCCAGCATTGAGAAAGAACCAGTTCACTTTTCTGCAAAAAGAGCTACGCCTGTGTTGAAGATATGCCATAGAGGCAATAATATTGTATTACTATATCTCCATTTTCATAATTAAGAGTTTATATTTCATGTTATAACTGCTATTATTCTGGAATATGCGATTCAGTGAAAAACTGATACGCACGTGTGAGATGATAAACGGTAAATATAGGTTCCCTCTCTTGCCTCTAAGACTGGCTCAAGTGTTGTTGGTGATCATGTTTTCCGGATCTCGGGATATCGTGAAGTGTAATGATAGACCTGAAACAACAATGAGAGTATGACGTTAGAAGAACGATCATATTGAATCGACCCAATCTAGTTTGTTATACATTCAGATAATATAATATGTAATCAATTGTTATAACACAGAGTGTTAGCATGTGTTTTAGTTCCTCAGACCCTAAGAGTATCTTGGTCACTTCCTTACCGTACAGTGGGCTTTGGGGTTGCTCAAACATCATTTGTAACTAGGTGATCATAATGACAACTTATGGGTTCATCGGAAAGTTTGACAAGTGACTGGATAGCTCGAGAGTGGGATTTGCTCCTCCGATGATGGAGAGATATTCTTAGGGCTCTCACATTGTTACGGCATCCATCATCATCTGGCTAGACATAGGTGACTACGTCATGGGGATACCGGAACATTTCAACGAGAAAGAAGAACAATACCGGCAACGGGATCAACGGTATAGTGAGCATGTGCATGACTTAGGAGGATACCGATGCACCCCGAGTATTGTAAAGTATCATGAAGGAAAGGGAACATCACATGATAACCAAAGGTTCACTGGAATGTCATTCGTGTAATCATGAGGATCGATATGGACGTCCATGGTTTCGCTATCGGTCATTGAACGAAGGTGTTTCGTTCATGTCTATGATTTACCGAATCTACGGGGTCACAAGCTTAAGGTAATCAAGATTTTCTAACTGTTAGTAGGATGAGAGTATCAAGGATTTATTTGTGGAATTGTTTCATTAATGTTAATGTTCGAAATATTTTTGAGAGGAACCGGAAGCGTTCCGGTTAACCAGAAGGGTTTCAGAGTTTATCGGGCAATACCGGGTATTGTCGATAATTAATATATAGGTGGAAAATATTTCCGGTGATGTTAAGTTGTATATAAAAGGGTCTAATAATTATTAGAAAGATTTTATATTAATTTAAATATCAATAGGCCTTAAAAGGCCATGAGGAGGAAGGCAACTTGGGCCACAAGGGCCCAAGTGGGGAGGTGTCCCTCATTTCCTCTAGGGCAGGCCGAATCCTAGTAGGGGGAGGACTCCTCCTTCCCCCATTGGCCGGTGAAAGGGGAGGGGAGTCCTCCTCTCCTCTTGGCAGCCCCTCCTCCATCTAACCTATATATACATGAGGTGTTGACCCTTTCTACACACAAGTTTTGGAGCCTCCTCTAGTTCATCTAGCCATAGTTCTAGTTGGTCCTAGTTGACTAATTAGAACTTTGTCTAGTTCATCTAATATGTTGGAAATATGCCCTAGAGGCAATAATAGAATGCTTATTATCATATTTCCCGTTCAAGGTAAATGTTTATTATTCATGCTAGAATTGTACTGATCGGAAACTTAAATACATGTATGAATACATAAACTACACCGTGTCCCTAGTAAGCCTCTACTAGACTAGCTCGTTAATCAAAGATGGTTAAGGTTTCCTAACCATGGACATGGGTTGTCATTTTATAACAGGATCACATCATTAGAGAATGATGTGATGGACAAAACCCAACCGTAAGCTTAGCATATGATCGTATCACTTTAGTTTTTGCTATAACTTTCTTCATGTCAAGTATCTATTCCTAAGACCACGAGATCATGCAACTCCCGGATACAGGAGGAATGCCTTGTGTGCTATCAAACGTTACTTCATAACTGGGTGATCATAAAGTTGCTCTACAGATATCTCTGAAGGTTTCTGTTGGGTTGGCATGGATCGAGACTGGAATTTGTCACTCCGTATGACGGAGAGATATGTCTGGGCCCTCTCGGTAATACAACATCATTAAGAGCTTGCAAGCAATGTGGCTAATGATTTATTCACGGGATCTCATATTACAGAACGAGTAAAGAGACTTGCCGGCAACGAGATTGCACTAGGTATGAAGATACCGACGATCGAATCTCGGGCAAGTAACATATCGCTAGACAGCGGGAATTGCATACGGGATTAACTGAATCCTTGACACCATGGTTCAACTGATAATGATCTTCATGTAATATGTAGGAACCAATATGGGCATATAGTTCCCACTATTGGTTATTGACCGGAGAGATGTCCAGTCATGTCTACATGATTATCGAACTCGTAGGGTCCGCAGATTATCAAACTCGTACGGTCCGCACGCTTAACATTCGATGGCGCTAGAGTAGTGTTGGGATATGTGCATTGGTAACCGAATGTTGTTCGGAGTCCTGGATGACATCCCGGACGTCACAAGGAGCTCCAGAATGGTCCGGAGGTAAAGATTTACATATGGGAAGTCCCATTTTGGTCGCCAAAAAAGTTTCGGGCATTACCGACAGTGTACCAGTTGTGCCGAAAGGGGTCCGGGGGTCCACCTACCCCGGGGGCCCACACGGGTTGTAGGGGGTGCGCCTTGGACTATATGGGCCAGGGGCACCAGCCCCAAGAGGCCCATGCACCAAGAGGGGAGGAGGAAGAGTCCTAAGGTGAGAAGGCACCCCCCTAAGGTGCCTTGGGGAGGAAGGGAACCTCCTTAGGTCCACGCCCCCTCCTTGGAGGAGGGGCTAGGGCTGCGCCCCAGCCCTCCCCTTGCCTCCTATATATAGTGGGGGAGAGGGAGGTGATGGGAAACGTTGCATGGAAAAAAACAAAATTCTATGCTCATGCAAGATCTATCCATGGAGATGCATAGCTATGAGAGGGGGAGAGCATCTACATGCCCTTGTAGATCGCTAAGCGGCGGTTGATGTAGTCATACACCTTCAGGATCCGTCTCGATCAAGTACCGAACGTACGGCACCTCTGTGTTCAGCACATGTTCAGCTCGATGACGTCCTCGCCTTCTTGATCCATCATGAGGGGCGATGTAGTAGATGAGTTCTGGCAGCACGGCGGCATGGTGACGGTGGTGGTGAACTAGAGGGAGGAGATTAGAACCACATTGGGCTTCTAATTATGAGGATTAGAGGTAGCTAGGGCTAGCTCTAATTAGTCAACTAGGACCAACTAGAGGAGGCTCAAAAACTTGTGTTCTAGGGGCTAGCCCTGCTCCTCTATTTATATGTTGAGCCCTGGGGTCATTACTTGGGGAGAGGGCCTCCCCAAAGTCGTTTTGGAACACAAAGAAGAGTCCTTCTCAGACTCCAGCGCCAAACGCCATGGTTCCTGGCGTTTATGTAAATGCCACGGACTACAACGTCTGGCTCAGGGGGTAGACGCCAGGAACCTTGGCATCTAATCCCCGCCCTCTGAGAAAACCCCTTTGTGCAATGTCTTAAAGCCCCGTGGGCCTTACCTCTTGGACCAACCAAATCATCCTATATATTAATCTTTACCTCTGTGCCATTTCGGAGCTCCTCGTCATGTCCGTGATCTCATCCGTGACTCCGAACAACATTTGGTCACCAACATACATAACTCATATAATACTATATCGTCAACGAACGTTAAGCGTGCGGACCCTATGGGTTCGAGAATGATGTAGACATGACCGAGATGCTTCTCCGGTCAATAACCAATAGCGGGACCTGGATGCTCATATTGGTTCCTACATATTCTACAAAGATCTTTATTAGTCGAACCTTTATGACAACATACATAGTTCCCTTTGTCTGTCGGCATGTTACTTGCCCGAGATTCGATCGTCGTAATCTCCATACCTAGTTCAATCTCGTTACCGGCAAGTCTCTTTACTCGTCCTGTAATACATCATCTCATAACTAACTTCTTAGTCACTTTGATTGCAAGCTTCTTGTGATGATGTATTGTCGAGAGGGCCCAGACATACCTCTCTGTCATACGGAGTGAGAAATCCCAATATCGATTCACGCCAACTCAACAGACACCTTCGGAGATACCTTGATAACCCACAAGTATAGGGGATCGCAACAGTTTTCGAGGGTAGAGTATTCAACCCAAATTTATTGATTCGACACAAGGGGAGCCAAATAATATTTGCAAGTTTTAGCAGCTGAGTTGTCAATTCAACCACACATGGAGATTAATTATCTGCACCAAAGTGATCAGTAGCAAAGTAGTATGATAATTTTGATAGTAGTAGCAACATGTAGGATCGAAAGTATGTCTAGAGGGGGGTGATTAGACTACTTGACCAAATAAAAATCTAGCCTTTTCCCAATTTTAAGTCTTGGCAGATTTTAACAACTTAGCACAACTCAAATAATCAACCTACACATGCAATTCTAAGAGTGTAGCAGCGGAATGTAAAACAATTTCATATGAAGGTAAAGGGAGGAGTTTGAGGGAGCAAACACAATGTTGACATGGAGATTTTTTATCCGTGTTCCGATAGGTGGTGCTATCGTTGATCCACGTTGATGGAGACTTCAACCCACGAAGGGTAACGGTTGCGCGAGTCCATGGAGGGCTCCACCCATGAAGGGTCCACGAAGAAGCAACCTTGTCTATCCCACCATGGTCGTCGCCCACGAAGGACTTGCCTCACTATGGTAGATCTTCACAAAGTAGGTGATCTCCTTGCCCGTACAAACTCCTTGGTTCAACTCCACAATCTTGACGGAGGCTCCCAAGTGACACCTAACCAATCTAGGAGACACCACTCTCCAAGAGGTAATAGATGGTGTGTTGATGATGAACTCCTTGCTCTTGTGCTTCAAATGATAGTCTCCCCAACACACAACTCTCTCTCATAGGATTGGATTTGGTGTGTCAGGACCCCGATTCCAAGTCACACCGATCTAGCCTGTAACACCTCATATAACATTGCGGCCTCACGCACGGTACTCCCACGGGTGTCGCCTTACCATGGCCCGGGACCGTTTGCGCCTTTTGGCTCACGTATATGATAATGTCGCTAGCATCCATATGACAGAGAACCCGGGCCGACATGGCTAGTCGTGAACCCAAAGCGGCACTAACGTATGGGGACAGGCATACATGAATCAACATCGAACGTGTCGGTCAGCAGCGTGTGAATCCGGGCTGTAGCACCGGGCTAACAGGACTCCGGGAACCCGGGCTGTAGCAGGCTAGGCAGGACTCCGGATGTCACCGCGTGACATTTCCCCGAAGGGACAGACACAGGAACGATATGACTCACATGCCGGCCAGTCAAGTGTCCAGAGCAGTAGTGCTGGGCTAGCAGGACTCCGGTGAACCGGGCTGTAGCGGACTACTATGGCTCAAGGAGGCACTAGACTACATTTCCTCATAAGAGAGGCTGCTAAAGATAAACAACTAGATTGTCGGATCCCACACATACCAAGCATTTCAAACATACACACAATATGCTCGATATGTGCAAATACAACATGGCATCACAACAAAACTCTACAACTCAAGTACTTTATTTAAAGGGCTCCGGAGAGCCTTACATAACTTGTTCATACAGATAGGGGTCACATGACCCGACACTCAAGTCATACAATCATACAAGCACATGCGGAAGCAAACTGTCTGGGTACAGACACTAGAAAGAAAGAAGGCTTGACGAAGCCTGTCTATCTACATAGGCCCTTCACAAGCCTAGATCACCACCTGGGTGGCGCGTCACTCGTCGTCGTCGAGTTCTACGTAGAACCCGTCAGAAGGGGCGGGGTTGTCGTTTGAAACAGTAATTAAAGCAACATGAGTACAAAGGTACTCAGCAAGTCTTACAACAGATCCTATTATACATGCTCATTCTCAAGAAGGTAGTGGGGTTATTGCAGCAAGCCAGCTTTGACTCTTGGCTAAGCTATCCTACGATACACCACTTGTGAAATAGTTTTCACACACGAGTCCACTAATCACCATCTCAATACTCCACCGTGGATCCTCCCTCGTCATCCAACGAGAGGGCCATCCGCGGTACTCACACTTATCTTGAGGCTTTTAGTAGTATCCATTTACTTGTCTATGAACTGCATAAGCGACCAAGTAGTCCTTTACCGCGGACGCGGCTATTCGAATAGTTTCATACCCTGCAGGGGTGTACTTCATCACACACGCTCTCACCACTTATCGTCGCTACACGACGTGTACTCGGCAACCTTCAAGCGGAAGCCCAACGTGGGTGTCGGCCACAGCCTACCTAAACACTCGAGTCTCTAGTCCAGGTTTATCGCCTATTTAGGTTCCATCCGCAGGGAGTCCGGCCGAGGTTTCCACATACGGCCCCAAACGATGTGTGCAGGGTTCCCGGACACCAAACGGGCGACTCGGTACACCGTGCCACGAGCCTACCGCATCACAGCCCACCCCTTGGTCAGCGCTGTCCACGGCCTCCAGCTTACTACAAACACCAGAAACTACGTGCAACTCCTGGACAGAGGACAAGGGTGATTAAGAAGCCGAGGGGGTCCATTGGTTTCGGGCCCAATGTGTGGTAGTAGCTGAATCTTAAATCACGCATACAGATCTCAGTTCTTAGGGACGGTCTCAATGAAACAACCCACCATGTACTCCTACATGGCCTCCCATCGATACCTTTACCAAATCGTGTTCAACACTTCACCCTCTTTACCCACACACACACTTTCACTCTAGTTCATCACCCTGATGAGCCAGACCTGACACAACTCTAAGCATAGAAAGCATAGCATTGTAGGAACACAACATGGCTCAATCAACTCCTACACATGCTAGTGGGTTTCATCTAGTTACTGTGGCAATGACAGGTCATGCAAAGGAAAGTGGGTTCAACTACCGCAACACACAGCAGTTTGAATCGCGTTGTCTTAATGCAGTAAACGAGAGCAGAAGCGAGAAGATGGGTTTGTATCGAAATGATCAATGGGTTGCTTGCCTGACAGAGTGGTGGTGGGATACTGCCCTTCAGTTGGATACTCGTGAATATCCTCGGAGGCAGGACCTACCACGATGAGCATACCGAAGCACAATCAACACCAAGCAAGTGCAACAATATGATGCATGCATGAGACATGGCAAGATGGATGTGTTGGGCTAATGCAACTAAGACCAGATGGGTTTGGACTAATTTGAATCAAAGATTCAAATTCCAAGTTCATAAATGGCCCATATTAATGCTTTATCTTGTTCTGTATAAAACAGTAGGTTAACTTGCTTAATCATGCATGAAACCAGTACAGATGGATAGAATGGATTTCTCTGATCATTTTTCATATATAAATCTTTTCATTCTGAGCTATAGATTATTTTCTATGATTTTTTGAAGTTTGTGATAATTTCTGGAATTTTCAATATAAGAATAATTCCAGTAAAAGCTTTACTGCGTCAGCCTGACGTCAGTGTGACGTCAGCAGGTCAACGGGGTCGTCCAGGTCATACCTGACGTGTGGGTCCCCTGTGTCAGTGACACTGTTAGGTAATTAGTTAATTAGGATTAGTTTTAACTCTAACTCAGAATAGTTAGCAGGCGGGCCCCACTCATCAGTGACCCTGGGGGGGTTGACCTGTGGTCAAACCACGTTGACTCGCCGGCGTTTAGCTGCCGACGACGTCCAGACGCGGCGGTGGAGTGCGGGATCCCCCCTCCGGCGACCAAAAGGACGGCGGAGAGTACCTATGTGTAGCTGGGGGCGAACCGCGTCGACTGGTGGTGGTAGTGGAGCTCGGGGTCGCCGGAATCGACGCCGGCGACGAGCCGTGCGGCTGCCGGGGTACGGGCGTAGTCGGAACCGTAGCTAGAGAGCGCGGCGAGGAACGTGCGAGGGTGCTACGGGTTCCTGGCGTTGCGGTGAAGCTAATGGCTACGGTGGTGCGGCCGTTAGATGGCCGAAGCCTCGTCGGCGACGAGCTCGTGCGGCGGCGCGTTCGGGTGAGCTTCGTGCGGTGGCTACAGCGCTCGAGAGAGAGAGAGGAGAGGATGGGAAGGTGGCCATGCTCACGGCGGTTGCGACGGAGCAGACGGCGAGGTCGGAGACGAGCTGTAGCAGTGGCGACGGCGGAGGGGATCTCCGACGGTGAGCGGCGAAGGCGAGGTCGGTGACGGAGCTTCGGGGCAAACGAGCGCTCGGGGCTCGGCTTGCTCGAAGGAGTGGGCGACGGCGGTGCTGTAGGACACGTTAGTACGGCGCGAGGTCGACGGTGGGCGCGGTTACTCCGGTGAGGTGGCTGCGGCGGCGTCGGCCATGGTGGGGAGAAGGCGAGGGAGAGGCGATGGGGGAGAATGGCAATGTCCAGGGGCTCGGGGCGCATCGAGAGAGGTCGGCCAGCTCATCCGCGGCGAGGGCGGCAAGCTGCTGGCGCCGTGGCGAGCTCACGCTCGCCGGCGTCAGCTCTCTGCCTGCTCTGGCGAGAGCAGGCAGCTGACTGGCGCGGGCCAGCACAGTGCTGGGCCGCCAGGTGGGCTGCCAGGTAAGTTTTCTGCCTTCTGTTCTTTTCTCTTTTTATTTATTTCTGTACTGTGTTTGAAATAGTAAAAATACTATTTCATTTGGAAAAATCCTGGAAATATTCTGAGGCACCTTTGAGATTATTCCCAACAGCCTAAAAATACCTTCAAGATTATTTGGGCATTTGAAAATATTTATAGCATTTAAAATGCCCAAATGCAAATACTTATGGCTTGTGCAAAAATCCAAGATGGCCTCCAAAAATATGAAACCATTTTGGCAGAGGTTTTAGCCAAGACCAAAGGGGGTGAACATTTATGGAGGGCATTTCAGGTTCATTGGAAAAAATTTAGTAAACCCTAGTTGTTCCAGGGGGGGTGCTGGGGGTTTCTGGCATCCCCATTTCAGGTTTCTGTGAAATGTAGCCATGATGCAACACTCTAATGCATGAACTAACTAGGATGTGACAACTCACCCCCACTCAAAAGAATCTCGTCCCGAGATTTAGGATCCGTTGGGAAGAAGGTGGGGTACTCAAGTCGAAGACGATCCTCCCTTTCCCAAGTAGCTTCTTTCTCGGAATGGTGTGACCATTGAACTTTGAGAAACTTGATGTTTCGGCGTCGAGTGGTACGCTCGGCTTGATCAAGGATTCGAACGGGATACTCCCGATATGTGAGATTATCTTGGAGATCAAGCGTTTCGTGGTCCACTCCACGGATAGGATCCGAGAAGCAACGCCTGAGTTGGGAAACGTGGAAGACGTCATGAACCTTGGAAAGATGCGGGGGTAGTTCCAATTGGTAGGCAACTTCTCCTCGCTTGGCAAGAATGCGAAAGGGTCCAATGTAGCGAGGGGCCAATTTGCCTTTGATACCGAATCGGTGGGTTCCCTTTAAAGGGGTCACCCGGAGGTAAGCCTTCTCGTCAACCTCAAAAATCATAGCCTTATGTTTGCGATCATAATGGCTCTTTTGGCGAGATTGGGCTGTTTTCAATTTCTCACGAATAATGCGAACCTGCTCTTCTGCTTCCTGAATCATATCCGGGCCGAAGAGTTGTCTTTCCCCGGTTTCTGACCAGTTAAGAGGCGTTCGACATTTTCGTCCATAGAGAACCTCGAAAGGGGATTTGCCCAAACTAGCTTGGTAACTATTGTTATAAGCGAACTTGGCGAATGGAAGGCATTTCTCCCAATCCATGCCGAAGGAGATGACAGAAGCTCGGAGCATATCCTCCAGAATTTGATTAACTTGCTCTACCTGACCACTTGATTGAGGGTGAAAGGCGGTGCTAAAAGAGAGACGAGTTCCCATAGCATTTTGGAAACTTTCCCAAAATCGAGAGGTGAAGAGACTTCCACGGTCTGAGTTAATTTCCAATGGAACACCATGCAGAGACACTATTCGGGAGATGTACAAGTCTGCTAGCTGGCTAGCGGTTATACTCTCACGAACAGGTAGGAAGTGGGCTACTTTGGACAGACGATCGACAACAACGAAGATAGCATTGTTTCCCCTCTTGGTCCTGGGAAACCCAGTAATGAAATCCATACCGATTTTATCCCATTTCCATTCAGGAATAGCCAGAGGCTGAAGGGTGCCAGCAGGCCGTTGATGCTCTGCTTTAACTCGACGGCAGACGTCGCAATTAGCAATGTATTGAGCAATTTCTCTCTTCATCCTAGTCCACCAAAACCTCTGGCGTAGGTCTTGATACATTTTAGTACTACCGGGATGAATGGTGAGAGGAGATTCATGAGCTTCCTTAAGGATCAATCGCCTCAGGTTGCGCACCTTAGGAACCACTAGGCGGTCTCCAAAGAACACGACACCTTGGTCATCAACGGAGAAACAATCCGCAACTCCTTTCTTGATGTTTCTCTTAATACGGGAGATTCCCGGATCTACCTTCTGAGCTTTAATGATCTGATCCGTAAGGGTAGGTTTCGCCACCAGGGTGGGTAGAAATCCTTGAGGAACAATGTGAAGGTTAAGCTTACAGAATTCCTCGTGGAGAAGTGGTTGACTTTGTTGTAACATCAAGTTGTTACAATAGGATTTACGGCTTAGCGCATCAGCCATGACGTTGGCTTTGCCCGGGGTGTAAGTAATTCCTAAGTCGTAGTCTGAGATCAACTCGACCCAACGTCTTTGCCTGAGATTCAGATCCGGTTGGGTGAAAATGTATTTCAGACTCTGGTGGTCGGTGAAAATCTCGCAACGGTTACCGAGAAGGTAATGTCGCCATGTTTTGAGTGCATGGACTACGGCTGCAAGCTCTAGATCATGTGTGGGATAATTATCCTCATGTGGACGCAACTGCCGGGAAGCGTAAGCAATCACATGACGGTCTTGCATGAGTATGCAACCTAGTCCTTGTCGCGAGGCGTCGCAATAGATAACAAAGTCCTTCGAAAAATCTGGTGGTATGAGTACGGGAGCAGATGTCAGGCGTCTTTTCAGTTCCTGAAAGCTGAACTCGCACTGTGGGGTCCACTCGAACCTTTTATCTTTCTTGAGGAGTTCGGTTAGAGGTTTAGCAACCTTGGAGAAATTTTCGACGAAGCGGCGGCAGTAGCTCGCTAAGCCAAGGAAACTCCGAACTTGCTTGACCGTTTCAGGGGGAGTCCAGTCAAGGATGGCTTGAACTCGTTCGGGATTGACAGCAATACCCTTACCAGAGATCACGTGGCCTAGATAGGTCACTTCTGGCAACCAGAATTCACACTTGGAGAATTTGGCATAAAGGCGATGCTCTCGAAGTTTCATTGGCACTAGCCTTAGATGCTCGGCATGTTCTGCCTCGTTCTTGGAGTAGATGAGTATATCATCGAGGTATACTATGACGAATTTATCCAAATACTCCATGAAGATTGAGTTCATTAACCGAGAGAAGGTGGCTGGAGCATTGGTTAACCCGAAGGACATGACTGTATACTCGTATTGGCCATAACGAGTAACAAAGGCCGTTTTAGGAATGTCCCCGTTCTTGATTTTGATTTGATGGTAGCCCAACCTCAAATCCATTTTAGAGAAGACTGAGGATCCAGCGAGCTGATCATACAGGTCGTTGATCCTGGGAAGCGGATACTTGTTCTTGATTGTGACTAGGTTGACGGGTCGGTAATCTACAACCATCCGATCCGTACCATCCTTCTTCTTGACGAAGAGGACGGGGCAAGCCCACGGAGAAGAACTAGGATGGATGAAACCCTTTTTCAAGGACTCATCGAGTTGTTTCTTAAGCTCGGCTAGCTCTAGGGGTGCCATATTATAGGGTCTTCTGGAGATTGGGACGGTTCCTGGAACAAGGTCTATCACAAACTCAACATCCCTGTCAGGTGGAATACCTGGCAGTTCTTCAGGGAAGACATCCGGAAAGTCACGGACTACCGGCACATCTTCGAGGTCTGGGAGAGGGTTGGCATTTAGTGAGTAGAGCTGACGCTTAGACACTCGGGTCAAAACATTAACTGTCTTGCCTGACGGATGGGTGAGTTGAACAGTCCTAGTAGAGCAATCAATCTTGGCATAATTGGCTGACATCCAGTCCATACCCAAGATGATGTTTATGTCCGAGGACTTGAGAGCTATTAGTGATGCAAGGAAGACCAGTCTGTCAACAAGAATTTCATTTCCATGGCTTATCTTAGAGGTTTGCCACTTAGAACCAGGGGTTTGGATTACCATGGAAGTAGGCATGTCACAGAATGTGGTGTTGTGTAATCGAGCATAGCTCTCAGAGATAAATGAATGAGATGCTCCAGTATCGAAAAGAACAGTTGCCGGATGGCAATTAACAAGGAGCGTACCAAGGACGACGTTGGGATCCTCATGAGTTTCTTCAGCTGAAACATAGTTGACATGTCCACGTGCAGTGGTGGCTGGCTTGGCGTAGTAAGCCTTTCCTGCTGGCTTACCACGGCCAACGGACTGTCCAGGTTGATTGAGGTTGTTTCGGGGGCACTCGCGCAAATAGTGACCCGTTTCTCCACACTTGAAGCATGTCACAACATTGGGGCGTGGAGCGGCATTAGCAGCGGGGCCACCATAAACCTTGGGCGGTGCATGCTGCTGGCATATAGCAGAAGTCGGTGTTCTGAAGCAAGGCAGTTCTGGCTCGCATGATAGTCATCATTGAGTAAGCTGCGTCCTGCACAGACATCTCGATAGTAACCCCAAGTCCATAAGAGCAATGGAGGGGTTCAGTGGCTCCAGGATAAGATGGGTAGATCCTGACTGTGCAAAGATACTGACTTTGATTAAAGTCTCGGAACTGCTCCTCGACGGTATACTCGGGATACCAACGATAGCCTGTCTCAACCATCACTCGGACCAACATGGCCGTGTGACCAGGTACGCCGATGCACCGGGTCAGACGAACCACTTGGTTCTGGGAACGGGTGGCCATCTGAAAGCACGAATAATGCAAGGCATTAGTATTTCTAGGAGAATTTGGACAGCATAACGGCTGTAAATGCTCGAAAAGGATTTGAGACATTCGCAACAGTTTGCAATACCACTCAACAACATCATGTCAAGGTTCTGGTTCAACCGACAACATACTAGGGTAGTAGAAACTGATCCGAAGCATGGAACCAACAATCCTATAAGTTACTACGGATTAGTAACACGTGAACCTGATAGAGAGGAGAGAGCCTAGTCCTTAACCCGCGTAGAATGAGAAGAGTATGACTCAGATCAGAGGGCATGAGGTAAAGGAGTAAAAGCACCTTACGTTCCCTCCCACAATCAATTCCCCTACATATAACTAAAGCATTTCTAGACTCGACATCGACCAGTTTGGCTTATCGCACCTACAGGCAGTCCGGCTCTGATGCCAACGCTGTCAGGACCCCGATTCCAAGTCACACCGATCTAGCCTGTAACACCTCATATAACATTGCGGCCTCACGCACGGTACTCCCACGGGTGTCGCCTTACCATGGCCCGGGACCGTTTGCGCCTTTTGGCTCACGTATATGATAATGTCGCTAGCATCCATATGACAGAGAACCCGGGCCGACATGGCTAGTCGTGAACCCAAAGCGGCACTAACGTATGGGGACAGGCATACATGAATCAACATCGAACGTGTCGGTCAGCAGCGTGTGAATCCGGGCTGTAGCACCGGGCTAACAGGACTCCGGGAACCCGGGCTGTAGCAGGCTAGGCAGGACTCCGGATGTCACCGCGTGACATTTCCCCGAAGGGACAGACACAGGAACGATATGACTCACATGCCGGCCAGTCAAGTGTCCAGAGCAGTAGTGCTGGGCTAGTAGGACTCCGGTGAACCGGGCTGTAGCGGACTACTATGGCTCAAGGAGGCACTAGACTACATTTCCTCATAAGAGAGGCTGCTAAAGATAAACAACTAGATTGTCGGATCCCACACATACCAAGCATTTCAAACATACACACAATATGCTCGATATGTGCAAATACAACATGGCATCACAACAAAACTCTACAACTCAAGTACTTTATTTAAAGGGCTCCGGAGAGCCTTACATAACTTGTTCATACAGATAGGGGTCACATGACCCGACACTCAAGTCATACAATCATACAAGCACATGCGGAAGCAAACTGTCTGGGTACAGACACTAGAAAGAAAGAAGGCTTGACGAAGCCTGTCTATCTACATAGGCCCTTCACAAGCCTAGATCACCACCTGGGTGGCGCGTCACTCGTCGTCGTCGAGTTCTACGTAGAACCCGTCAGAAGGGGCGGGGTTGTCGTCTGAAACAGTAATTAAAGCAACATGAGTACAAAGGTACTCAGCAAGTCTTACAATAGATCCTATTATACATGCTCATTCTCAAGAAGGTAGTGGGGTTATTGCAGCAAGCCAGCTTTGACTCTTGGCTAAGCTATCCTACGATACACCACTTGTGAAATAGTTTTCGCACACGAGTCCACTAATCACCATCTCAATACTCCACCGTGGATCCTCCCTCGTCATCCAACGAGAGGGCCATCCGCGGTACTCACACTTATCTTGAGGCTTTTAGTAGTATCCATTTACTTGTCTATGAACTGCATAAGCGACCAAGTAGTCCTTTACCGCGGACGCGGCTATTCGAATAGTTTCATACCCTGCAGGGGTGTACTTCGTCACACACGCTCTCACCACTTATCGTCGCTACACGACGTGTACTCGGCAACCTTCAAGCGGAAGCCCAACGTGGGTGTCGGCCACAGCCTACCTAAACACTCGAGTCTCTAGTCCAGGTTTATCGCCTATTTAGGTTCCATCCGCAGGGAGTCCGGCCGAGGTTTCCACATACGGCCCCAAACGATGTGTGCAGGGTTCCCGGACACCAAACGGGCGACTCGGTACACCGTGCCACGAGCCTACCGCATCACAGCCCACCCCTTGGTCAGCGCTGTCCACGGCCTCCAGCTTACTACAAACACCAGAAACTACGTGCAACTCCTGGACAGAGGACAAGGGTGATTAAGAAGCCGAGGGGGTCCATTGGTTTCGGGCCCAATGTGTGGTAGTAGCTGAATCTTAAATCACGCATACAGATCTCAGTTCTTAGGGACGGTCTCAATGAAACAACCCACCATGTACTCCTACATGGCCTCCCATCGATACCTTTACCAAATCGTGTTCAACACTTCACCCTCTTTACCCACACACACACTTTCACTCTAGTTCATCACCCTGATGAGCCAGACCTGACACAACTCTAAGCATAGCAAGCATAGCATTGTAGGAACACAACATGGCTCAATCAACTCCTACACATGCTAGTGGGTTTCATCTAGTTACTGTGGCAATGACAGGTCATGCAAAGGAAAGTGGGTTCAACTACCGCAACACACAGCAGTTTGAATCGCGTTGTCTTAATGCAGTAAACGAGAGCAGAAGCGAGAAGATGGGTTTGTATCGAAATGATCAATGGGTTGCTTGCCTGACAGAGTGGTGGTGGGATACTGCCCTTCAGTTGGATACTCGTGAATATCCTCGGAGGCAGGACCTACCACGATGAGCATATCGAAGCACAATCAACACAAAGCAAGTGCAACAATATGATGCATGCATGAGACATGGCAAGATGGATGTGTTGGGCTAATGCAACTAAGACCAGATGGGTTTGGACTAATTTGAATCAAAGATTCAAATTCCAAGTTCATAAATGGCCCATATTAGTGCTTTATCTTGTTCTGTATAAAACAGTAGGTTAACTTGCTTAATCATGCATGAAACCAGTACAGATGGATAGAATGGATTTTTCTGATCATTTTTCATATATAAATCTTTTCATTCTGAGCTATAGATTATTTTCTATGATTTTTTGAAGTTTGTGATAATTTCTGGAATTTTCAATATAAGAATAATTCCAGTAAAAGCTTTACTGCGTCAGCCTGACGTCAGTGTGACGTCAGCAGGTCAACGGGGTCGTCCAGGTCATACCTGACGTGTGGGTCCCCTGTGTCAGTGACACTGTTAGGTAATTAGTTAATTAGGATTAGTTTTAACTCTAACTCAGATTAGTTAGCAGGTGGGCCCCACTCGTCAGTGACCCTGGGGGGGTTGACCTGTGGTCAAACCACGTTGACTCGCCGGCGTTTAGCTGCCGGCGACGTCCAGACGCGGCGGTGGAGTGCGGGATCCCCCCTCCGGCGACCAAAAGGACGGCGGAGAGTACCTATGTGTAGCTGGGGGCGAACCGCGTCGACTGGTGGTGGTAGTGGAGCTCGGGGTCGCCGGAATCGACGCCGGCGACGAGCCGTGCGGCTGCCGGGGTACGGGCGTAGTCGGAACCGTAGCTAGAGAGCGCGGCGAGGAACGTGCGAGGGTGCTACGGGTTCCTGGCGTTGCGGTGAAGCTAATGGCTACGGTGGTGCGGCCGTTAGATGGCCGGAGCCTCGTCGGCGACGAGCTCGTGCGGCGGCGCGTTCGGGTGAGCTTCGTGCGGTGGCTACAGCGCTCGAGAGAGAGAGAGGAGAGGATGGGAAGGTGGCCATGCTCACGGCGGTTGCGACGGAGCAGACGGCGAGGTCGGAGACGAGCTGTAGCAGTGGCGACGGCGGAGGGGATCTCCGACGGTGAGTGGCGAAGGCGAGGTCGGTGACGGAGCTTCGGGGCAAACGAGCGCTCGGGGCTCGGCTTGCTCGAAGGAGTGGGTGACGGCGGTGCTGTAGGACACGTTAGTACGGCGCGAGGTCGACGGTGGCCGCGGTTACTCCGGTGAGGTGGCTGCGGCGGCGTCGGCCATGGTGGGGAGAAGGCGAGGGAGAGGCGATGGGGGAGAATGGCAATGTCCAGGGGCTCGGGGCGCATCGAGAGAGGTCGGCCAGCTCATCCGCGGCGAGGGCGGCAAGCTGCTGGCGCCGTGGCGAGCTCACGCTCGCCGGCGTCAGCTCTCTGCCTGCTCTGGCGAGAGCAGGCAGCTGACTGGCGCGGGCCAGCACAGTGCTGGGCCGCCAGGTGGGCTGCCAGGTAAGTTTTCTGCCTTCTGTTCTTTTCTCTTTTTATTTATTTCTGTACTGTGTTTGAAATAGTAAAAATACTATTTCATTTGGAAAAATCCTGGAAATATTCTGAGGCACCTTTGAGATTATTCCCAACAGCCTAAAAATACCTTCAAGATTATTTGGGCATTTGAAAATATTTATAGCATTTAAAATGCCCAAATGCAAATACTTATGGCTTGTGCAAAAATCCAAGATGGCCTCCAAAAATATGAAACCATTTTTGGCAGAGGTTTTAGCCAAGACTAAAGGGGGTGAACATTTATGGAGGGCATTTCAGGTTCATTGGAAAAAATTTAGTAAACCCTAGTTGTTCCAGGGGGGGTGCTGGGGGTTTCTGGCATCCCCATTTCAGGTTTCTGTGAAATGTAGCCATGATGCAACACTCTAATGCATGAACTAACTAGGATGTGACATGGTGGAAAGATGATTTGAGTGGAAAGCGACTTGGGGAAGGCTAGAGATCAAGATTTATGTGGTTGGAATTGAATATCTTGACCTCAACACAAGTGTAGGTGCTTCTCTCTCAGAATATGTAAGTTGGAAGTGTAGGCATGTTCTGATGGCTCTCTCCACGAATGAAGAGTGGGTGGAGGGGTATATATAGCCTCCACACAAAATCTAACCGTTACACACAATTTACCAAACTCGGTGGGACCGATTCAGAGAACTCGATCAGACCGATTTAGTTCAAAATGTGAACGGTAGGATTTTCGGTGGGACCGACATGTCAACTCAGTGTGACCGATTTCGTTAGGGTTAGGGCATAACGTAATCTCGGTGAGACCGATTACACAAATTTGGTGAGGCCGATTTGGTAATAGACTAACCAGAGAGTTGGTCAGGCAAACTCAGTGGGACCGATTCGCTCATCTCGGTTGGACCGAAACGTTACGAAAGGGAAATAGAGAGTTTGCATTGCAATCTCGGTGGGACCAATCGCTCATCTCAGTTGGACCGAAACGTTACGAAGGGAAACAGAGAGATTACAACCCCATCTCGGTGAGACCGAGATCCCTATCGGTGAGACCGAAAAGACTAGGGTTTGTGGCAGTGGCTATGTCAAGTGAACTCGGTGACGCCGGATAGATCAAATCGGTGGGGCTGAGTTTGACTTTTGGTTTGGGACATATTTGGATGTGAGAAAGTAGTTGAGGGTTTTGGAGCATATCACTAAGCATTTTGAGCAAGATCCTCATTAAGCAACACCTCACCCCCTCTTAATAGTATTGGCTTTTCCTATGGACTCAATGTGATCTTGGATCACTAAAAATAAAAGGTAGAGTCTTGTGCTTTGAGCTTGAGCCAATCCTTTTGTCCTTAGCATTTTGAGGGGTCCACTTTCTTAACCCATGCCATGCTAATCATTGAGCTTTCCTGAAATGTTTATCTTGAAATAGCATTAGCACAATGAGCTATACGTTGTTGGGAATTACCAAAACCATCCAGGGATAGTTGCACTTTCAATCTCCCCCTTTTTGGTAATTGATGACAACATATTGATCAAAGCTTCGACAAATGATAATAATATTGAAGTACATCTTCGCTTTGAGAAGTATGTGATAAGTAAGAGCTCCCCCTAAATTTGTGCATTATTTGAGATTTGCTTTTGAATGCAAATGCACAATCGATTAGGATCATGGGTTACTCTTCCATGTCACATACATCTTGGTGGAGCGCTCAAAATGATAGAAATTAAAAAGATGCACTCATCACCAAGCAAGTGAATGATCATATAAGGAATAATATCATCCAACAAGCATTAAGGTAGCATATGATCAAACACATGATCAAACAAGTATCTCACAAGGACATAAAGTATCTCACACAAGCACACAATCAAGAAGTTCAACCAAAATAGCAAGAGAGATAAAAAGCAACACACTCTCTCGAAGCCTATGATCTATACATTTTTCTCCCCCTTTGGCAACAAGTTACCAAAAATTTCAAAAATGCATAGTGCTAAACGTCTCTCAGCCTTGATCTTCGGGAGGTGGTGTAGAAAGAACTCCAAGGACGAATGCATCCGTTGATGTAGTTGGAGCTGGTGGAGTGGCTGCTGGAGGTGGCACTGGAGCTGTGGCTGCTGGTGCTGATGCAGTAGCTCTAGAATCTCTCACTAGCACTGCAGCAGACCTCTGTGCTCTAGGCACTCGCTCAAAAGCATCAGTAGTTTCCTTGCCCTTCTTCTCCTCTGCTTCCTCCTGAAGCTGCTCAACTACTGTCTGAATCTCAGTTACCTTGACATCAAGATCATAGAATTTCTACTCAATGATCCTCTCCAAGCTCTCCTGGTTTTGAGTCAGGGTGGCCAGGCCCTTCTCAGTCCTCAGTGTAGACTGGATCAGATATGCAAGCTGGTCTTGCTTGCTCTTCAAGAACACTTGAGATGCCTCTTCAGCAGTTGGCATCTTTGCAGCTTTCTCTGCCATTGCCTTCTCTCTCTTCTCATGTGCTTGCACTGAAGATGGATCTTCCTCAGTCATGACAACAATATTGTCCTCAAAGTTTGGCCTGAGGGGTAAATGCTCTTTGTCCAATAGATATTTGCCTGTGCCATTTTGGAGTTGATGAGCTCCTGAATCTGTGGAGCATACCCACAAGATCTCTTCTGATCTGCAGCTGTCCTCTAGATTGTTTCCACAATCAGACTCATCACTTTGAACTTTTGAGGAACATCAAATATATGCAGCAAGTTGATGGAGTGTCCTCTGATCATCCTGTGATCACCTGACTTTGGTAGCAATGTGTGCCTTAGAATCCAATTGATTGTAGGCAGGCCTGACAGCAAGTGCTTCACAGAGCCAAACTTGTGAGTCTCAAGATCTGCATCAGGAATCTCCTTGTACATGTGTGCCATAGAGTTGTGATCCTTCTTCTTCTTGGCATAGACATCCAAATCATCTTCATGAGCTTCTGGAGCATTGATCAAACTAGCCCACTCATCAACTGTAGATTGGTACCTTGTACCCTCTGACATCCATACAATTCTGCCATCTGGATAGAAATGAGTAGTTGAATAGAATTGCATGATCAGCTCATCATTCCACTTGGTGAGCTTTTGGCCAACAAACTTGTCAACCTCACAAGCCTTGAAGCTGTCATAAACTCCTGGAAAATGATCACCATTCTCTTTGATGAATTCCCAATCCACCCATCTCATGTCACATACAATGGGATTCTTGTCAAGCAGGATAGTCTCATAGAAATCTTGCTGTTCCTTTGTGTGGAGCCTGTAATCAGCAGTTCTCCTCCTGACAGCATATGGATCAGACTGTCTCCACGATCTCAATCCTGAATCCTTCTCGATCCTCATATCTTCTGCAACAGGATGTGCATCATTATGGTCAGGGATCTTGGGCTTCAACTTTCTCAACACAAGTGAATCATCTTCTTCATCATCAGTAGTTTCAGGCACTGGGGCCTTGTTCTTCTCCTCAGCAGGGATGTTCCTGGTGCTTCTCTTGGGTGCAGACTTTTGAGCTGGAGCTTTGGGAGCAGACTTGGGC
Organism: Aegilops tauschii subsp. strangulata; assembly: GCF_002575655.3. Taxonomy (NCBI): domain Eukaryota; kingdom Viridiplantae; phylum Streptophyta; class Magnoliopsida; order Poales; family Poaceae; genus Aegilops; species Aegilops tauschii. The sequence continues at coordinate 286,726,595 of NC_053039.3, forward strand.
TTAGATGGAGCAGCCCCTGACTTGATTGCATCTCCCATAAGCTTCTGAGCTTTGGGTGCTGGTGCAACATCCTCTTCCTCTTCTCCTTCAGAATCTCTCTTCATTGAGGGCTTGCCAAGAACTCTGGCACTAGTGGTTCTTGCCCTCTTCTTCTTCTTGTCCTCACCAGCTTCTTCTTCTTCAGATTCAATGGTGAACTTCAAAGTCTCACCTGTGGCAACTTTCCATCGCTTTGACATTGGAATACTTCTTGCTGGAGCCTTTGTTTTCATTCCAGGCTTTGTTGCAGCAGCTGTGCCATACTCCTTTTTCAGCACCTTTTTCCTTGAAGTGGCCTCATCCTCAACAGCCACATAATCCTCATCCTCAGAATCTAAGGTTCTCTTCTTCCTTGTTCTAGTAGCTGCCTTTGGCAAGTTACTAGGTGTGCTTATGCTTCCCTCATCATAGCTGCTTGAGGGACCAGTGCCCTCACTCATTTGAACCTGCTCTTCAGACTTGTTCTGGCTATCACTTTGATCATACATCTTGCAGGCAAACTGTCAGCAGACCCTGTGAATAGGTTGTAGATGAGGTAGAGTAGATGAGCATCACAAAGTGCAGAGTTTTTGCAAAACAGATGACTTAAAAACTTAGTTTTAGTTCTTCACAGAAAGCATTTCGGATCTATCGATTTGTAAACTCGGTGATACCGAAGCAGCTTTTGGAACCTAAACTAGTGAACTCGGTCAGACCGAGTCACAGTTCGGTGGCACCGAGACTGCTAGGGTTTCACAGAGAATAGAACTCGGTCACACAGATTTGCCATTTTCGGTCAGACCGAAAATCACATGTGCAATGGCCTAAGCCAAATCGGTGAGACCGATTTCTACAACTCGGCCGGTCCGAGATGAGTTCAGTGGAGACCTAACCCTAAATTTTCAAATCAAATCTAATCTACGGGATGTTTTCGCTGGACAGGATGATTTCATACGTGGCAAGAATCATGGCAAAGCAATGTGCTAAGAATTAGAGTTAAAGATTAGCACAAGATCAAGTTCATACCCTAATTCGGCGGTGAACTTGCTACGGCGGCAACGGCGGGGCAGATTGCCGTTGACGGCGGCGGGGACCAGCGGCGGGAGGTTGTTGGCAGCAAGAGGACGATCCGGAGACCCGAGGAGGCAGAGCAGGTCACGCGCGGGTGAAAGGTTTTGGAAAATTTTCCAAAATTTGACCCGTTAGTATATATAACCTGACTCTGTCGGTGTGACCGAGTGGAACAACTCGGTGGCACCGAGATGCAAAACTGTGAGCAGTTACTGCAACTCGGTGTGACCGAAAAGTTCTAGTCGGTTGCACCGAGATTGAAAACCTAGATCAACTTAGTGATCTCGGTATGACCGAAAGGGGTGAATCGGTCAGACCGAAATGCACAAAGAGGTTTTGGAAGTTTTAAGTCTATGACGAATCGGGAACTCCGAGTGCTCCTCACACAGAGTGGTTCGAATCTGACTTGATCAAACTTTGTGATGTAGCATGAATAGAGTTTGAGACGAGAAAAGCATAGATAGCTAGAGGGAGTTCTTAGGAATTCTTGTCCATCCATTTGGCAAAAGAGAAAAAGCCAAATAATCACAGCAACAAATGGATGTCCTCGAATGAGTAAAATATGCAACCAACATGCTCACACAATAAAATGGCAAATGAAATATGTGACAAAGCATGCACAATCACTCTAGCATCTATCAAGCAATTTGGCGATGACTAGGTCATCTATATATGAGTATATTGACTTATGATTCAAATGAGAACATTTGATCATAGGTCATACTCATCGTTTAATCACAAGTGGGGTTACCACTTTTACATAAAGCATTGTTGTGCTCACATCATTAGAGTTGCTTTAGCTCAATTGATTAGAGTAAAGCTCCCCCTAGATGTGATATCCCCCCTAAGAGGGATGAACTAACGTTGGGTTTTGTCGATGATGACTTCATGTAGGTGTTGAAGATGTGGACGCTCAATGTTGACGTAGATCATCCGGAGCAATCCTTGGGAGTGAGTTGCACTTTCAATACCTACACGGGTTAGTCCCACAAGGAACAAACAAGGATATCCATAGACATAGAGTGATGTTCACATGAGATGATGTCCATGAATGCATTAGATTACCTTGTCCCTTGTCTTACCAACAAGAGGGTTTGTGACTCCTTGAACTAGTGCAAGATATGGAAGTTGTTTGCACTCGTCCTTGCCAAAATGATAAGAGTGAAGTATGTTAGCGGAGTCACCCTCAAGAACTCTCTAGTTCTTCTTCTTAGGGATCCACACCATCTTGATGGGAATCCTTGGAGTTGTAGTCGTACTTGATGAAGTGGAACTTGATGTAGTCTTGGGAACCCACTTGACCAAGGCCTTAGGAGCTTATTCAAATCCATCAATCTCCTCTTGAAACTTGTCTTTGCCTTTTTGCTTGTGGTCTTGTGGTGGAAGATCATCTTGAGCTTGTGTTCCTTTGAAAGAAGTAGGATTATACTTCTCTTGTTGAGGAACAAACTTCGTCTTGGGGTATTGATCTTCTTCCAACTCAACTCCATTGGCATTGAACTTTCGTTCAAAACCAACACCTTGATTCTTCCGGTGCCTTCCTTGCTTGCGTACAATTTCCTCAAATTGCTTACTTCCGGCAAGGCTCTTGTAAAGACCTTTCTCTATAATTCCCTTCAATAAGCTATTTTCTTGCTCAAGTGTAACTTGGCTAAGAGAATCATTAGTGGAATTAAGAGAACTACTAGAAGCAACATCATTGGATTTAGCATGATTGTTGTTACTACTAGAAGAAGAATCTTTCTTACTTTTGTTGCTAGATTTAACTTGTGGCATGTAAGTAGACAAGAGTGAACGCTTGGCAATATAAGAAGAACTTTTCTTGCGAAGATCATCATTGATTGCCTTTAAAAATCATGCTCTTGCTCAAGGTTGAGCTTTTCAAAGCGTAGCTTCTCATGAGTCTTTAAAAGTTCTTGATGATCTTCCAAGGTAGTTTCATGAGCTAACTTAAGAGTGTTTAGTTCTTTAGTTAGACGCTCAATCTTCTCCTTATCATTGTCATTCGTTTATCTTGATTATCATGATTAATAGCAAGTTCATCATAGTTTTCATAACTAGAGTTGTCAACAAGTAAATCATCATCCCCTAGCAAATCATCTTCATCACTATTGACATCAACATACTCGGGGTGTGTTACCTTTGGACCTTTGGCCATGGAGCATCTCCCAATTCCTTCATTTGGTGAGTCAAATATGTCGTAGGAGTTGGTTGACACAAGTGCTAGACCGGCAACACCTTCATCTTGAGTATATTTGGAGTCTGAGTGATAACTTCTTTCGGAGTGATGGTCGGAGTCGGAACCGGATACCCATTCATCAACATGAGCTTGATGTCTTCTTTTTGTGTAGCTCCTAGATGACTTGTCCTTCCTCTCCGAATCCTTGCTTCTCCGAGAGGGTCTTCGTTCATAATGATCATCTCTACTCCTTCTCTCTCAGGGCGGTGATTCTTCTCTTCTACTTCTTCTCTTGGGAGAATCTTCTCTTCTTTTGTAGGGAGCCGTACACTCATTGGAATAGTGTCCGGGTCTTCCACAATTGTAGCAATTACGCTCACGACTAGAAGATCTTTTGTCATTGTACTTGACTTAGAGCTTCTTTCCTTGCTCCTACTCTTGTAGAACTTGTTGAAGTTCTTCACCATTAGGCTCAATTTTTCATTGAAGGGTTGTTTCTCACTTGATGATGTGGGAGCATCACATGAGGCTTTGTAAGCACCACTTGACTTGTTGTGGAGCTCTTCCTTATCCTTGAGTGACATCTCATGAGCAACAATTCTTCCAATGACTTCCGTTGGCTTGAGATCTATGTAGTTGGGCATCATTTGGATCAATGTGCACACGGTATCATATTTTCCATCCAAGGCTCTTAGGATCTTCTTGATTATGAATCTATCGGTCATCTCTTCACTTCCTAAGCCGAGAATCTCATTTGTGATGAGAGCAAGCCTAGAGTACATTTCAGCGACACCTTCACCATCCTTCATTTTGAACTTGTCAAGTTGACTTTGAAGCACATCCAATATGGATTCCTTGACGGAGTCGGTACCTTCATGCATATCAATCAAATTATCCCAAATTTCCTTTGCATTCTCAAGACGGCTGATTTTGTTGAATTCTTCAGGGCACAGTCCGTTGAAGAGAATATCACAAGCTTGAGCATTGTATTGCAACATCTTTAACTCTTCCGTGGTAGCTTCATGGTTCGGTTCTCTCCCATCAAAGAATTCACCTTGCATGCCAATACACACAATAGCCCAAGCGGCGGGGTTATGTCCAAGAATATGCATTTTCATCTTATGCTTCCAACTAGCAAAATTAGTACCATCAAAGTAAGGACCTCTACGGTGGTAATTTCCCTCGCTAGACGCCATACTCCCCTAGGTTGTGAAACCAAGGCTATGACCACCAAAAGCTATGGAAATCAAAGCAAATGGAGACCAAAGCTCTGATACCACTTGTAGGATCAAAAGTATGTCTAGAGGGGGGGGGTGATTAGACTACTTGACCAAATAAAACTCTAGCCTTTTCCCAATTTTAAGTCTTGGCAGATTTTAACAACTTAGCACAACTCAAGTAATCAACCTACACATGCAATTCTAAGACTGTAGCAGCAGAATCTAAAACAATTGCATATGAAGGTAAAGGGAGGGGTTTGAGGGAGCAAACACAATGTTGACACGGAGATTTTTTATCCGTGGTTCCGATAGGTGGTGCTATCGTACATCCACGTTGATGGAGACTTCAACCCACGAAGGTTAACGGTTGCGTGAGTCCACGGAGGGCTCCACCCACGAAGGGTCCACGAAGAAGCAACCTTGTTTATCCCACCATGGTCGTCGCCCACGAAGGACTTGCCTCACTATGGTAGATCTTCATGAAGTAGGCGATCTCCTTGCCCGTACAAACTCCTTGGTTCAACTCCACAATCTTGGCGGAGGCTCCCAAGTGACACCTAACCAATCTAGGAGACACCACTCTCCAAGAGGTAATAGATGGTGTGTTGATGATGAACTCCTTGCTCTTGTGCTTCAAATGATAGTCTCCCCAACACTCAACCCTCTCTCATAGGATTGGATTTGGTGGAAAGATGATTTGAGTGGAAAGCAACTTGGGGAAGGCTAGAGATCAAGATTTATGTGGTTGGAATGGAATATCTTGACCTCAACACAAGTGTAGGTGGCTCTCTCTCAAAAAATGTAAGTTGGAGGTGTAGGCATGTTCTGATGGCTCTCTCCACGAATGAAGAGTGGGGGGAGGGGTATATATAGCCTCCACACAAAATCTAACCGTTACACACAATTTACCAAACTCAGTGGGATCGATTCAGAGAAGTCGGTCAGACCGATTTAGTTCAAAATGTGAACATTAGGATTTTCGGTGGGATTGACATGTCAACTCGGTGTGACTGATTTCGTTAGGGTTAGGGCATAATGTAATCTCGGTGAGACCGATTACACAAATTCGGTGAGACCGATTTTGGTAATAGACTAACCAGAGGTTTGGTCAGGCAAACTCGGTGGGACCGATTCGCTCATCTCGGTTGGACCGAAACGTTACGAAAGGGAAACAGAGAGTTTGCATTGCAATCTCTGTGGGACCGATCGTTCATCTCGGTTGGACCGAAACGTTATGAAGGGAAACCGAGAGATTACAACCCCATCTCTGTGAGACCGAGATCCCTATCGATGAGACCGAAAAGACTAGGGTTTGTGGCAGTGGCTATGTCAAGTGAACTCGGTGACGCCGGATAGATCAAATCGGTGGGGCCGAGTTTGACTTTTGGTTTGGGACATATTTGGATGTGATAAAGTAGTTGAGGGTTTTGGATCATATCACTAAGCATTTTGTGCAAGATCCTCATTAAGCAACACCTCACCCCCTCTTAATAGTATTGGCTTTTCCTATGGACTCAATGTGATCTTGGATCACTAAAAATAAAAGGTAGAGTCTTGTGCTTTGAGCTTGAGCCAATCCTTTTGTCCTTAGCATTTTGAGGGGTCCACTTTCTTAACCCATGCCATGCCAATCATTGAGCTTTCCTAAAATGTTTATCTTGAAATAGCATTAGCTCAATGAGCTATATGGTGTTGGAAATTACCAAAACCACCCAGGGATAGTTGCACTTTCACAACAGCAATAGTAACGGTAACAGTGATAGCAATGATTTTGTAGCAAGTGCAATAGTAATAGTGGCAGTAGTAACTTAGCAGGAACAATATAAGAGAAATTCGTAGGCATTGGATCGGTGAATTCGTTGGATGATATTCATCATATAACAGTCATAACCTAGCGCGATATGACACTAGCTCCAGTTCATAAATATAATGTAGGCATGTGTTCCGTAAATAGTCATACGTGCTTATGGAAAGAACTTGCATGACATCTTTTGTCCTACCCTCCCGTGACAGCGGGGTCCTATTGGAAACTAAGGGATATTAAGACCTCCTTTTAATAGAGAACCGGAACAAAGCATTAACACACGGTGAATACATGAACTCCTCAAACTACAGCCATCACCGGGAAGTGTCCTGACTTCTGTCACTCCGGGTTTGCCGGATCATAACACATAGTAGGTGACTATAACTCTTGCAAGGTCAGATCTAGAACATAGATATAATGGTGATAACATAAACGGTCCAGATCTGAAATCTTGGCACCCAGGCCCAAAGTGACAAGCATTAAGCATGGCAAAGTCATAGCAACATCAATCTCAGAACATAATGGATACTGTTGATCAAGACCTAACAAAACTAACTCGATTACATTACTCATCCAACTCCTCACTGACCAGCGAGCCTACGAAGGAATTACTCACTCCCGGTGGGGAGCATCCTGGAATTGGCGATGGAGAAGGGTTTGGTGATGACGAAGATCGAAGATCCCCCTCTCTGGAGCCCCAAATGGACTCCAGATCTGGCCTCCCGATGAAGAACATGAGGTGGTGGCTGCTCCGTCTCGTGAAACGCGATAATTCTTACTCCCTGATTTTTTCTTCGAAAATGTGATTTTATAGTATCAGGGTTGAGGCCTGCGGGGCCACCAGGTGGGGACAACCCACCTAGGCACGCTTGGAGGGGGCGCGCCTTGGTTGGTTGTGCCTACCCAGGTGCCCCCCTCCGGTGGTTCTTGTCTCTAGAAATTATCTTTTATTATATAAAAATTCCTCGCAAAGTTTCGTTCCAATCCGAGAACTTTTATTTCTGCAGAAAAATAACACCATGGTAGTTTTGCTGAAAACAGCATTAGTCCGGGTTAGTTTCATTCAAATCATGCAAATTAGAGTCCAAAACAAGAGAAAAGCGTTAGAAAAAGTAGATATGAGGGAGACGTATCAACTCCCCCAAGCTTAAACCTTTGGTTGTCCTCAAGCAATTCAGTTGATAAACTGAAAGTGAAAAAGAAAAACTTTTACGAACTCTTTTGCTCTTGTTTACATAAATAAGCTTAAGTAGCACCCAGGTTTTCAGCAAAGATTATAACTAACCATGTCGACAATAACTCTTAAAAATTATATTAACTCATATCAATGACATAATCAACTAGCGAGTAATAATAAGATATCTCGAATGACAACACTTTGTCAAAACAACCATGATATAATATGACAATAGTGGTATCTTGCTAGCCCTTTCTGAGACCGCAAACCATAAATACAGAGCACCTCCAAAGTTCAAGCAATGACTAAACATTGTAATTCATGGTAGAAAATATCCAGTCATGATGCACCCAACATTAGCTACACACAATGCATGAGGATGACAATAGTGCTCTCTGGTTCTGGCGCTTATTTGAGAAGGTGATGACACAACATAAAAGTAAATAGATAGTCCCTTCGCAAAGGGAAGCAGTGATCACTACAAAAAAAGACACATCCGTGACATTTTGGGTCGAACGAATTTTTTTTCTGTCATACATATGACACTTCTATGACGATAATTGTGACAAAACCCGGTATCATCATAGATGTGGTGGGCTCCTACTTCTATGACAAAAAATCATGACAGAAAATGGGCTTTTCGTCCTGGGCAGGCCGGAGACGCAGTTGCATGACATTCTTTGGGCCGTCCATGACAGAAAAAACCGTGGTAGAAGCGAGGGCGAGGCAAATTTCGGGGAGTTCCCGGTTACGGTGGGAGGTCGGGGGCCGAGCGATGCGCGTTTCTCTCGTACACGTACGCGCGTGTGTGCGAGGCGTTGACTCTAACTGAACCTGAGCGAGGCGTTGGGCTCTAACTGAACCCGAGTGATTGCACTGCAGGCTACACGTTACTGAACCCGAGCGATCGATCGATGGCTGTTAACTGAACCCGATCGAGGGATTCCTTTGCTACTGCTGCTAACTGAAGCCGATCGATGCTGCCTTTGGATGAACAGTGAGCATTGCTAGGGGGGTTGGATGAACAGTTCCCGGTGGGGGTGGATGAACAGGACCCCGTGGTGTTGCCTCTGGATGAACAGGACCCCGATCGATCGAGCCGGTTGGGGCTGGATGAACAGGACCCCGTGGAGGTCAGGATGAACAGGACCACCCCGTGGAGGGCAGAATGAACAGTAGACGGTGGAGGGCTGGATGAACAGTAGCCCGTGGAGGGGTGGTTGAACAGGAGCCCGTGGAGAGGGCTGGTTGAACAGTAGCCGGTGGAGTAGCGCGTGGTGGAGGCTGGATGAACAGGAGCCTGTGGATGAACAGTCGCAGGTGGAGGCTGGAGGAGGTCGACGGTGGATGAACAGTAGCCCGTGGAGGCTGGAGGGGGTCGACAGTGGAGATGAACAGTATCCCGTGGAGTCCCGTTTTGCGGTACGCCACACCCCTCCCGATGAACAGGACCCCCCTTTCGACCGTAGCGCTCCAAGACAAGTCCGTTTCCTCCGTTTTGCGGTACGCCACACCCCTCCCGATCAACAGGACCCCTGTTTCGACCGTAGGTGGTCCGTTTCCTCCGTTTTGCGGTACGCCAGACCCCTCCCAATGAACAGGATCCCGTTTCAAACGTGGCCGGTCGAACACAAGGCCGTTTCCTCCGTTCTGCGGTACGCCAGGCCTCGTTTCCATCGACTGTTCCGTCCAAGCCCTCCCGATGAACACGACGACGCATTCCGTTCCGACCCAGCCAGTTGGCTCCCCATGAACACGACGACGACGCTGTTTCTCCATTCCGACCCAGCCATGTACACGAGCCCTGGCCGTACGTATGCGCGAGTAGGCGTTCGAGACCCTGCCTGTATGTACGTACGTGGCCGTATTTTCTTTCTTGCACACTGGCCGCTGTACGTACGTGTACATGCTACGTGCGCGCCTCTACTACAACACGTGCGCGCCTCTACATCGACCAGTATTTACGTACACGTTTGCGACCAGAATGAAAATGCTACGTACGCTTCGACCAGGTGGGTCCCGACTGTCAGGCACTTCCTTGCCTGCGAAGATGTAGCTGGTGGGTCCCAGCAGTCAGGGGCTGAATCGTTTTTTTGCCCGGACGCACTTCCTTGCGTGCGAAGATGTAGCTCGTGGGTCCCAGCAGTCAGGGGGAAATGTTTTTTCGCTAAATACAGTGGCCCGTCCGGTGGGTCCCAGCTGTCAGGTGGAGGAATCATTATTTTCCGCGTAATAAGGAGGCACTTCCTTGCTGCGGCCGTGGACCCAGCTGTCAGCCTCTCCACGTACAGTCCACGTCCGATGGAAGTCGTTCCTTGACCACGTTGACCACGCCGCGCCGAGAGCACCAGTGCGGTGGACGACGGCGAGGCCTAGGAAGGGGACGACGGGGAGCCGAGGAAGACGCGGCAGTGGAAGCCTGCGCGGAGAGGAGTACGAGGGTTCACTGGTTCGGCTGCGGTGTGAGGCTGCCGTCGCCGCAGGGCCTGGCCAGCGGTGGGAATAGTAGGGGCGGTGAGGCCTCCGCGGAAGCACAGCCGGCCATGGGAGGCAGGACCATGCGGCACGATCGGCGCTGCTTTGGGCGGCTGGAGCAAGAAGACCAGAGGTTGAAGAAGCACTACGGCCGTTGGATGGACATCGTACGGTCACTGGAGCTAGAATCGTTCATATTGACTAAAGTTGACAAAGGCCCCCGTCCCAGTCAACTTAGTAAGCCCACAAGTCAGCCTCCCACCATGGTGGGTCCCAGCTAGCAGGGGGAGTATTCATTTTTTTTGTGCGTAATAAGGAGGCACTTCCTTGCGTGCGAAGATATAGCTGGTGGGTCCGAGCGGTCAGCGGCGGTAACATTTTTTCGCGAAATACAGAGACCCTTTCAGTGGGTCCCTGATGTCAGGTGGAGGAATCATTATTTTGCGCGTAATAAGGAGGCATTTCCTTGCGTGCGGCCATGGACCCAGCTGTCGGCCTCTCCACGTACAGTCCACTTCAGATGCATGTCGGTCGTTGACCATGTTGACCAGGCCGCGCCGAGAGCACCAGGGCGGTGGACGACGGCGAGGCCTAGGAAGGGAACGACACAGAGGCAGGGAAGACTCGGCAGTTGTTTCCCATGCGGAGGGGAGTACGATTGTACGAGGGTTTACTGATTCGTCTGCCGTCGCCGGAGAATAACAGCAGGTGTGGGTGAGTAGAGGGATGGCTAGGCCAGCGATGGGAGTACGGTGGGGCGGTAAGGCCTGCGTGGCAGCAGAGCCGGCCGCGGGGAGGAGGGAGCAGGCAGTCCCGCCAGCGCTTGTTTGAGAGGCTGGAGCAGGAAGAGCAGAGATTGAAGAAGCACGACAGCCGTTGGATGGCCATCCAACAGTCACTGCTTGTGCGTCAACATTTTTTTAGGAAAGCCTCAAATCTGTGGAAAACAGCATACAACCCATCTGCCATTATTTCTAATAATTTACAGCCCATTTGCTAATTATTAAGGTTCTTTTGGAGCCCATATTCTTTTTGTTAGCATTACAGCCCATATTGTGGCCACGGTTAAAAAATTATACGAAATTTTGCATATTTCGGTGCGGTCCGAACTGTTTTTAATCCCGAAATTTTGACTCACATTCAAACTGATTTGAAAAATAAATGTATATCAATATAAAATCCAACAAATTCACCATGCATAAAAATTAATGTAATTGAAAATCTCGAAATAAAAAAAAGATATTTGAAACTAATTGCCGGTTTGATATGTTTTAAAAATGTACAGCCCATATCTCATTACTGATGGGCCATTTTCTCGGCCAGCCGAATGAAAGCTCTCCTCGTCTTGAAAGATTTGCAGCCCAACAGGCCTGACAAAGCGACTTACTTGGCAAATCACAAAAAAACTGGGCTGTGGCCATGGACCCAGCTGTCAGCCTCTTCACGTACAGTACTCTTCCGATGGAAGTCGTTCCTTGACCACGTTGACCACGCCACGCGGAGAGCACCACGGTGGTGGACGACGACAAGGCCTAGGAAGGGGACGACGCGGAGCCGGGGAAGACGCGGCAGTGGAAGCCCGCGCGGAGAGGAGTACGAGGGTTCACTGGTTCGGCTGCGGTGCGAGGCTGCCGTCGCCGCAGGGCCTGGCCAGCGGTGGGAATAGTAGGGGGCGGTGAGGCCTCCGCGGCAGCACAGCCGGCCATGGGAGGCAGGAGCATGCGGCACGACCGGCACTGCTTTGGGCGGCTAGAGCAAGAAGACCAGAGGTTGAAGAAGCACTACGGCCGTTGGATGGACACCGTACGGTCACTGGAGCTAGAGTCGTTCATATTGACTAAGTTGACAAAGCCCTTCGTCCCCGTCAACTTAGTAGGCCCACAAGTCAGCCTCCCACCAAGGTGGGTCCCAGCTAGCCGGGGGAGTATTCATTTTTTTGTGGGTAATAAGGAGGCACTTCCGGTGGGTCCGAGCTGACAGCGGGGGGAACGTTTTTTTGCGAAATACGGTGGCCCGTCAGGTGGGTCCCAGCAGTCAGGGGGCAAACATTCTTTTCGCAAAATACGGTGGCCCGTCCAGTGGGTCCCTGCGGTCAGTTGGAGGAATCATTATTTTACGCATAATAAGGAGGCACTTACTTGTTGCGGCCGTGGACCCAGCCGAGACTCTCCACGTACATTATACTTCCGATGGAAGTCGTTCCTTGACCACGTTGACCTCGCCGCGTTCCGTTGCATGCATGCGTCCATGGGCGTGGTGCGTCCCCACTTTCAGCCTCTCACGTATAGTCATCTTCCGATGACTCTCAGTTGTTGACCACGTTGACCACACCGTGCCGAGCGCACCCAGACTGGAACGACCCGGAGATGGGGAAGACGGGGCAGTGGAGTCGCAGATGGAGAGGAGTGGGAAACTTCACTGGTTCGGGTGCGCGGCAGCACAGCCGCGGTGCCGCCCACGGGAGACAGGAGCAAGAACAGAGGTTGAAGAAGGAGCATGGCTGTTGGATTAACATCCAATGGTCCAGCTGCTAGAATCATTTGTTGATTAAGTTGACAAAGCCATGCGTACACGTCCGCTTAGTAGGCCCACAAGTCAGTCACCAAATTTGACGGGTCCCAGCTGTCAACGGGATGAATATTTTTTTTGCAAAACATGGAGGCACTTCCTTCCGTGCGAAGATAAAGCCGGTGGGTCCCAGCTGTCAGGTGGAGGAAACATTTTTTTCAGCTTAATAAGGAGGAACTTTCCTTGCGTGCGACCATGGACCTTGTGGGTCCCAGCCGTCAGGCTCTCCACGTACAGTCCTCTTCCGATGACTCTCGTTTGTTGACCACGCCGCACCAAACGCAGCGAGGCGGTGGACGACGGCGAGGCCCCGGACGGGAACGACTCGGAGATGGGAAAACGCGGCAGTGGAGTCATAGATTGAGAGGAGGAGAAGGGTTATAACTGGTTCTGTTGCGGCGTGGGGCTGTAGTCTGTGGAGAATAACAGGAGGTGTCGAGGGGTGGAGGGATAGCCTGGCCGACGGTGGGGTAGCGCTTCGCAACAATGCGTGCTAAGCAGAGCCGCTAGCCGCCGGAGGCCGGACCAGGCGGTCCCGGCGACGCTGGAGGAAGAAGACGAGAGATTGAAGGTGCATGCCGGCCGTTGGATATAAATCCAATGGTTGTGGATGACACAATCATTTGTTGACCAAGTTGACAACGCCCTGCGTAGGCTTCGACCTATTGGCCCACATGCCAGCCGGCAAAAATGTGGCATATATTTAACCCATGTTTTCTAGAATGTACAGTCCATTTGCTGGGCTGGGTGAACAAATAATTTCGCGTCAATCAGGCCCATTTATATTTCTAAGAAAACCCAGCCCATTTGCACTTCCTTGAAATACACATATTAGGTGGGCTCCTTATATATATAATGTTATGTTAGAAGGAGCAATTAATATCGAAGAATAAACCGGAGAGGCACATTATATATATATATAATTAAGAAATTAGCGAGTTATTGCTCAAAATAAAAATGAGCGCGTTATTATTAAATTGGTCCTTAAAATCTTCGCAAGCTTTTGTACGCAATCACCAGGATTTTCCTTGCCTGTGAGTCAAAAACAACCAGGATTTTCCTTGCCAACTTCCGTTAAACATTTACTTTTATAAGTTAATAACACGTGGGATGTTTTTATAATGTATATATAAGTCTCTATAAAATATATGATAATAGTAATAATATAAATATATATAATGTGGTTAGAAGGGAAAACATAAATTGGACACAACATTACTTTTATAAGAGACCTGCGTTTTATACCCCACAGTAGGCATACTAACAAGTTCACACACAAATACAACAGAAAAGGTAAACATTCATACCAAACTCAGGTTCACAGGACACGTTCATATTCGTAGCCAACATTCACTATCAACAACTCAAAAGATTCATATATACACAAGCTCAGCATATCTATGCATCCAAATGATTGATAGATCACACGACAATAATCATACATAATTCACAAAAAGATTCAGATATACACATGTTCAGTATGTTTATGCATCCAAATGATTGAGATCACAGCCAATATGATCCATGGACGAACTTTAATTACCTAGGGTACAAACTGGTAAATGGTGTTCAATCGGAGGTACTTCTTGCTAAAATTAGTTCTTGTACGAGTAAACTTTCGAGTACATAAGAGGCAGCACAGACAATCTGAACTTTGCTTGTAGGTTTATCCTCAAATAGTGGCCTCGTGCCGAGGGAGGTTTGAGCAACTTGGCCACTACTTTCATCCAACTAGTTTACTGGCTCATCTTGGTCCTGTATCTCACCAAAATTGTACATTGCAGATGAGAAAGGAGGCGGTTGAGAAAATGAACCACCCAATTTTTTTGTGTAGTTCAACTGAAATGGAGCATCCTTGGCGTGCAGACTGATTAAGTGCCAGATGAATATACGCGTCAACCAACTTGTCTGGAATCTTTAGACTCCATGCCATATAGTTCGCTACCATATGTGCCAATAACCAAAAGGCACAAGTTGGGACCAAAGACTGGACTGCGTTTTTCTGGGCTATGCACCAAGCAATATTTTTGGCGTTCACTCTCCTAATACTTGGAGTTTGACAATTGGTTGACGCCGGTTGATACTCGAATGAATATAGGCACTTCTTGTCAACATCGATGCTTGTCTGAGTGAACTTTGGAGTACATAGCAGCAGCATAAGTACCTGTCCATCTAATCATTTTGTGCAGTTCTACTAAAATCACCCGATGTAATGATTTGCCTGCAAGTTCATGCTCCAAATTACTCCTTTATGAAATCGGCAAATAGTAGCACAATACCAAATTACCAATACATATGACATGCACAATAATCAGGATAAAGACCAGTAGCAACCTGTGTGAGGTAGCATATCAATTACTATTTCCTTTGACTGGAAGCCGAGATAAGCCAAGCGACTGACAGCAAAGGAAGAAAGCAAGCAGAGATTAGCGACTGACAGGAAAGGACGGAAGCTGCCGAGGCAATGAAGCACCCAAAGTTTTTGTGCAGTTCCACCAAAATCGAGCATCCCTGTTGGCACATATATTGAGAGAGTGAGATTACTGTAATAGTGGGACTAGTTGATGAAACATACACTAACAAATAGAAGCACCCTCATTATCTTAATGGGTAAAGTTAGCAACATAGTAGTCTTGCTTAAAGAGAGGTATTAGTTTATTTAATCAGTGCCAATTAGCTCAACTCAACACTCAAAGCATTGCCATTTATCATAGGTTGCAAAACTTTAACGTGCAAAGATAAAGGAGTTTCTCATGACAGTAGCACGATACAAATAGAGATGACAGCAAACTAATATGGATGAAGGCCTTAGGCCCGTACCAACCTGAGAAAAAAAGCTTATTCATGTAGTCCCATAAGAGATGATAAAGCACTCACTGGAATCACACAATAGTATATATTTTTGTGCACTTCAAATTTATGGTTGAAATCACTCTTGTTTACTAGTGCTGAGATTATATCGAAAGATTATCAAGAACTTCCAGCAGAGTTAAAGCACTGGCTGGGAGACAGTTCATTGTATTGTCTTGTGTAGTTCCACTAAAATGTATGATTGGCACAACATGATCCCTGTTTGCACAAGTAGGAACAAGGTGAAACCTTCATTAGCTTAGTGAGAAAGGATAGGAAGACATTAGCATATTACTCAAACAGTAGCATCAAATTCATGATGGACAATACGCAAAACATTGCCTCATTGAACCAATGGCAATAAATTGACATGCAAAACAATAGCACTATTATGTCATGACAGTAATAATATTCCCTCCCTGCTCCACCACATGATTCACCTCCATAGACAAACATACACACGTACATGATTCAGCATAGGGTCCTACTAAAGATTTCTTTAAACTCCAACAGGAAAATTAGGCAGTAATAAATTAGTGGTACTTAAGTACTCCTAATTAATTAAGTGAGACAGCAGAAGTGGAAGGGCTCCCTGGAGGATCGTCTCACATGTAAGGTAGTCGTTGCCGGAGCCCTTGAATGGCCTCGACTGAGGCCTCTGGCTTCAGCAAGATCGCCTTGGCACTGTTTATTCTTCTTCTTCTTCCTCTTCATGCTCTGTTTCTCTTTCTCCTCACCAGTTGGTGAAACCAAGTACATGATTGGCCTTCTAATTCAGAATTGGTTTTGTCAGTGAGGGAGTACAAGTGTACTAGTAAAAAACAGCATTATTTTCTCATGGCAGTCAGAAAATAGAGATGAACACATGCATTAAATATCATTCTTACCTAAAGGAAGGTTATGGCGCCAATATGGATGATGAGGATTGGAACACAGATCTCCCTTTGTGCAGTTCCACCAAAATGAACCAACTGTTCCATTCTGACATTCCAGTTAAACAGCACAAAAGTCACTTCTTTTAAGAAGAGTTTTCTGCAGTGCACCAAAAGGTCACAACAGCAACCAGGTGAATTGGATATCCCTGTTTGCATAAAAAGGCACAGAGGAAACAGTCAGAGTCTCAAACAATTACAGGCAAAAACATTTGGCTAAACTTGTCATGGCTTATAACAGTGGCATGGCTTCATTTTTACCAGGGACATTAGATTAAGAACAGCTAAGGCTGCGTTCGGTTCACAGGTTTGGTGCAGGATTTTCGTAGGAACACAATTCCTACGGTATTCTTTCCCTTCCAACCGTTCGGAACACGGGAAAGGTGAATAGTGTTTCATAGGAAAGCTGGTCTGGTAGTACTGATTCCATAGGATTAGAAACATCCACGCGCTGCTCATTTTTTGGGCGGAAGCCCGAGGCAGGCGCTCGCTGCCATGCGTTAGACAGGTTGTTGTGCTGTGTTGCCGGAATAAAAAAATCAACCTATGTGTGGTACGTGAGGTGAGGACAAGAGTAGTCACTGTGCAGCTGAATAAACAAATAGCATCTCATACTGCCAAGCATGCTACTCTAAAAAAACAAATATGTACATTTCGTAGTCCATCCGAACCCATTCTCTTGAGAGTTTCCTCCGGTTCGCTGTTCCATAGTTTTATACCTACATTCCTTTCCTATTCCTCTATTTTCATCAAGACCTATGTTTTCTGCCCCTTTATTCCGAATGGAGCCTAAATATTTGGTATAAGGGCATGGGACAATGGGTGCACCAGCAGTCCAGCACCATGTACGTAACAGGGGCATAAAGTGGTGATTCATAGTTTGTTGCCCCGAGAAACAAACATCCAAGAAACATATCTGGGTTGGTCCCATTTTTGTTCACTCTAGACACCTACTCCTATGTGTGGATAGCAAATCTAGTCTTGGTCATACCACTGTGTACAGCGTTACCCCTATATTTCCCTTTTCGACCAAGAGACCGGTTGGATGACCAGTCTGTACTACTTTCACTCCCTTTCCTTCCTGTTTGTACCAAGTCCGATGTACATACTAAATTCCCCCACCCCCACTTTATTTCTTGTTTGAACCAAGTACTCCCTCCGTCCGGAATTACTTGTCATCAAAATGGATGTGTCTAGAACTAAAATACATCTAGATACATCCATTTCAATGACAAGTATTTTCGGACAGAGGGAGTACAAGATTCGACTCCATGAAGTAGCTTTACCTCTAACAATAGAAGAAAAAAAAATGTGACGTTGGACCATCCGATCAAGAGGGGCTGAGAGGTAGAAAATGATGCACATGCAGCGACGTAGTGAGCTGGGGAAGTAGAGCTAAGGCGGTTTCGAACGAAGATATACCTGAAGGTCGTCGGGATGTGGATAGGTGGGCGGCGGGAGGCCGGATCCGCCCACAGACAACGACGAAGGGATCGGAGGACCTCCCGCGCCGGCGCTCGGCCAGAGATGACGGTGCAGCCGGCAGTGGGTCTCCTCCCTCGCTGTCGACGACGGCCTAAACGCTGCCCCTCCTCCCCTTCACCGGCGGAGGGGGATACGCCCGGATCTGTAACCAGCGGTGAGGATAGAAAGCCAGTGTTTTTTGAAGGGAGAAAGACAGTGTTACTACCCCTATCTTGTTTAGATCTGGAGAGGATGAGAGTGTGTGAATAGAGCAACCCTAGCAAGCAAGCGCGGAGGCTCCGGCCTATATATACGTAGTGGGGTAGTTTTCCTTTTTCACTCCATCAAAACAATCGTTTAAAATTGTGTACTACTACATGCCAGGTCGCGGTTTTTTAGTTGTTGATTGTTTTTTGAGATAGCTACCCGCTTGTTCCAAGTGGTGTTACGGTGTGCCAGGTCGCACTTTGTATCATTCAAGTCTGGTACTACAAGTCCCTCCTTTAAATGAACAACCAACCCCTCGTAAAAATTGTGAACAAGCCCACGGCTAAAATTAGCGGAAACGTGGGTTGCCCCAACATGCATTATTATTTATATTTTCTACTCCCTCCGTTCCTAAATATAAGTCTTTTTTATAAGCCACACCTAAGACAAGAATTTTTTTTATTAGCAGTGAACCCCACATGTCATAGACACAAAAATTGTGGCAAGATTCCCTTAGGCAAGCCAAAGTGTGTCTAACAATTTTAGCAACTCAGGTTAGGCAAGTGTGGGAAAAATAATGTGGCAACATAAGACAAACATAGTCACAATCCAAACAACCCCGTAATTTTTTGTGACATGCATGAAAATTTGGTTAGTTAAATTTATAGTCAAAATTTGGCAAGGTGCATCAAATCAACACATGCAAGTATCAAAAGGAAAGTCACGACATGCATGCATGCGTTGTACTCCCTTCGTTTCCAAATATAAGTCTTTTTAGAGATTGCAACAAGTGACTACATACGAAGCAAAATATGTCTACTCCTACGTACGAAGTAGCCCATTTTAAATGTGTAAAAGACTTATATCGAGTGCAGTGCTTTGATGTGTCGCGTCAACTCGTACAAGACCGAGAAATTTGATTACTACAACGCCCTCTCCCTCGCGGACTGAGCTCCGCACCCTAACTGCACCTGCCTTTGGCTGCATGACAGGAGGGCCAAGCACCTGTTGGGCCCACCTGTCATAGACGCAAAGGCAGGAGCAGTAAGTAGAAGCTTTCGCTACACTCTATCCCTCCCGCACGAGGTGGACGGACATGCAGCAGTGGATTCGATACTGTAGAAGTAGGAGTAACATCATTGTTCGTCTTCTCGAAGAGGCGAAGAGCCAAGTGCAACCCGAACGTGGCAGTTGCGAACGCTCGCGTGGTGCGGTTCCTTGGAGTACTAGCCAGGCTCTTGCATGAGACAAAATTGCTATTGTTTAACAATTAAACTCCATTATCCATTGGTTGATACTCATTCTGCATAGGTCCACGCGCTTAGCACCGTTTCCTCCTGGGGTCACCAATGTTTATTTGCTAATTAATAGCATTGCATGCAATGAACTAGCCATTGCAAGTCATTAAAAGCATGCACACCTCTCATCTCTTATTGGTTGATATGTCAAGAAACAAGAAACAAGGTAGAAGTTAATGCACCGCGCCTAAGTGTTTTGGGACTATTTGGTTTTGTAAGATGACTTACACACCTAGACGGAGGGAGTAGTATAGCCCTGTAAACGGGAAAGGAGTATTTGCCTTTCTAGAGATTTCAACAAGTGACTAGACTACACCATGTGCAGTACTCCCTCCATTCCGGTTTATAGGGCTCAAATCTCAAATCTCATGAACCAAGGCATTTTGCGATTGGAGGAATGTATCTCGTACTTTACAAAACTACCCTAATTAAACTCATGCATTAATTACGTAGTTCTCTCGTTTTCCTCTCTGCCTTGGTCGCGGTGCACAATATTGAGCACTCCTATATGACTAGCCGCTCTATCTACATGCGGGACATTTCAAAGCATCCGGGCCCGCGTGCCATCCACCAAATCACAGCGAGGTGCTACAGTCGAGACTCACCTGTCACCCCGGTGTGGCCGTCATGACCCGTCATATCACAAAACCCACACCTTTACCAGCAGTGGTAAGGTGGCCTCCAAGTTGGACTGGACGAAGCAACCATCATTTCACTGGAACACTCGTTCAAGCCCTTTCTTCCCTTTCTTGAAGAAAACCTCACTCCAGGCTACTCACTTCTGCCATTTTTCTTCTGTACCGACGAAGGAAAGGTGGGCGAATCAGTTATGCTACTATATTTTCATTCCAAGAATCTTCTTTTTGCGAAGCACCGACCGATTCTCACATCCTATTCTTTTCCCGTTTTCATTGCGATTGTGGTTTCCTTTCGATTACTTTTTGTTTGTCAGTTCATTGATGGATCCTGGAGCACTAGGCAAAGAGTTGCCGGCGGACAACCCACTGGAGACAGCGATCTCCAGGAAGCGAGCACCGACCAACGAGTTGACCATGTTGGCGGGCCAACCCATGGAGACGAAGAACTCCAAGAAACAAGCACTGGCCAAAGAGTTGAGGATGTTGGCGGACGAACTCCTGAAAGAAAGTTGGAAGAACAGCAAGGGCCCCACCGTGCCTACCCCAGGAACTCTGATTGCCACCTATGTGAGGCTCAAGACCAAGTTTGAGGAGATAGTCACCGTTGAGAAGCAGTATTCCCCTGGCAAGGTGATGGCCCCCATCGAGGACGAGGAGATGGCCCCCGGAGGGATGAGATCCCCCGGTGAGCTGCACAAGGTAAAAAATAATGGCTTATTACCATAGTTGTGGTTTTTGATTATTTGCAATGTGCTTGCTAATATGTTAGGGTTGTGCAGGTGCCGGTGGACGTCCTTGATGATTCCGATGTCGTGGCCCGTCCTGTTGGCATCGCCCCGGAGATCGATTCCGATTTCGCTGTCCATCCTGTGGACATCGCCCCAGAGATCGATTCCGATGTCGCGGTCAGTCATGTGGACATCGCCCCAGAAATCGATTCCCATGCCGCTGTCCGTGCTGTGGTCATTGCCTGAGAGATCGATGACAAGAAATAGTTGGTCGCGCTAATCCTTCTGGGTAGTTTGCATTGCCCTGTGTTTAATTACCAGAACGATGTGTGTTATCAAACCATCTTAGGGCTAGTGCACTGTCTTGTGTGGGCGGATCTTGCTACTTTTGTTTGATAGTGAATCATGCGAACCCTCTCCGAGTTATGGAAACAGATGTATCCTCACCAGTTTTTGATGTAATATATGGCATGCTTAGATGTAAGTTTGAACTGTTTATCATATCAGCAGGGCTTGTTTGATGATTCTTGGTGTTAGTAGGCTAGCTATTGTGCGAGCTATAGTACTTGCAAAACACTCACCGAAGAGAAACGTTGGGGCTGATGAGCTCGTGGTACGCTTATACTTATCCCTCGTCGATCGACCAATAGCCCTAGCTCCTAAAATTGTAGGCTTAGCGATCGATCAGACAATAGTCGACATACATTCATGCCTCATTTGGTTCATAGGGTAGGTAAATTGTAGCAAAAGTACAGAGAACGTGCAACACAAAATCATAGCAGTGCAGAGACGTACTCCCTCCGTTCCAAAATAGATGACCTAGGCGGGCTAGTTTGGCCTAGTGGGTTTTAGTGATATGACGTGGTACAGTGCTGTCCAGTCTTCGCGTGTGGTAGCAGTATTGCGGGTACAGTAAGTTTTCTTGAAGAAGCGGAATTCAACGAAGTCATGATGGTTCCTTCGTCCGAACAACTTACAGTGGGAAAGGTTGGGCCTGTGATATGACCGGGGTAGACCAGGATAATTTTGTGCATGGCAGGTGGACCAGGATGGTCTACGTCCCACATGTCGGCGAATGAAAGTATTCTTTCCGATATAGAGGACGAGCAACGAGTATTCATTGTTTATTTTTGATGAAAGCTATTGTCTCCACTGTTACGACAGAGGAGTGTGAAACACGGCAGCCCAGTGAACTTGGCATGTGCACCACTCCCTCCTTCCTCATGTAATGCCCAGGTTACAGCTTTTTCTCACTTTCTCTCTATATATTTCCTCTCAAATGTTTTTTACCTTTCTTTTTTTAAGACACAATTGTTTTTATGCCTTTTTTAGAATTATTTTTTATACCTAGGAGCATGTGTAGAGACGGGATCTTGCAAAGCACACTCCTTGACTTTGTCAATGCCTCTGTCTCCTCCACATAAGGAGTACTACTTGCTATGGATGCATGCGGCGAGCAGCTGGCGTCTTGAGGCTCCAGGGCGGTGAGAGTGGGCTTCGGAAGCGGTCCGGACTCCAGCATGGCCCACCTCACATTATCACCATATATTTCTTGGAGTCCGTGCGCGGCGGGCGGGCGATCTCTTCTCCCTCCCTCGTTTCTCTCTTCTCAGCCGACGCCCGCCGAGCGATTAGATTTCAGCTATCGACGGTTTATTCAATTACGGTCCCACATGTCAGTGAAATTGCAAGACAACGCGTGTCCCCTCTGGTGAGCGGCGTGCGAGCCGGACTGTCGGGGTTGCGACGCGTACGAGTCGTAAGTGTGCCGCCTTTTCCTTTAGAACTTGCGAAGCATAACATTTTCGCGCGATCGATCGATAGAAATCTAGAACAAAATGACGAGGGCGGTGCTTTCCTGCTCGTTAGGCGGGCTAGTTCGTGTGATATGATGTGCTACAGTGCCGTCCACTTGCTCCATTTTTATGTAAGCAAGAGTTTACACTCTTACGCGAGAGGAGTGCGAAACACCGCGGATCTGATTTTGATCGAGGGATAACTGTTCCCTGCCAAATAATGGAGGATTGTTAGCGATTATAGCATGATAGTTAGGGCATCTCCAACGCTGGCCCACAAATTTACATCGGCATCTGTCCGAGGACACTGATGGATGCCATCCGATGCTGCCCGCATACCTTTCGACAACTATATGAACCAACCGGACGAAATTCGTGCAAACAAAGCAAATTTCAAATTAACCGGATGAAATTCATTACATTTCGAAAACTTTTCCTACAAACTGGACAAAATTCATTACATATTTCGCAGAAACCGTACTAAAACCTACTGTAAACCTAATCTAAACGATCGCCGGTGCCCGACCACCATGTCCGGCCATGAACTCGAGAAAGCCGGCCATTGCCTTTGCCTCCTCCTCATCCGCCTCGATAACCTCCTCCAGAGCGACGGCGACCTACCGTGTACTACTCTTCCTCGCTGCCGGCTACGCCCGCGCACGCGCGCCGGCTTCGTGGTCGTGGCGGCGGAGGGCGGCCGAGGGGGGGTGCCGGCGATCTCCTTCGTTTGCTCCTGCGACAGTACGTCGAAGAGAGCTTTGGAGCGCGTCCGGAGCGGAGCCGCTGATGTCCCTCGTCTGCTCCTACGACAGTACGTCCAAGAGAGTTTCGGAGCGCCAGGAGGCCATGGTTGAAGTGGTGCCGACAGAAGGAAGGGACCGGAGGAGAATAAGTGTGGGTCTTTGGCTATGGCTGGCAGCTGGGGCTCAAGTTAATATAGCGGGCGAATGGCAATGAGCCGCGGCAGACGGATGCACAACTGGCGCCGGAGTAGGTTCGTCGGGCGTGAATGTGAACGCTGCTTCAGTGACTTAACTGCAGATGCGTTTGGGTTACTAACATGTGGGCCCAACGGGCATCTAGCCCGCATGTCAGTGACACACCAATTGCACCTACAGTTAAGTCCGGTGAATGCAGCATTAACATTCTGGAGAGACGGTGACCGTTTCAGGCGGGAAGCGCGCGCTAGCGATGGAAGGGGTTTCGGTGTGCAGTGGCACTAAGATCGGTCGCTCATGATAGTACATACTCCGTACCATACTACCATAGTACCCTCTCTAGCTTAGGCTGTTTTATAGATCGTCGTTGTGATGGACGATATACATGAGCAAGGCGGTCCGAGTATGACTGTTGGTGTTGAGCCAGGTGAATACATGCTCGGCGTTCGCGTAGGCCTCCATCAAACGTCTAAACAATAATGTCAGGCACCGCCGGGGCTCGCAGGTGATGGGCTCGCCGTTTGCGTTGCGCCATGAGCAGGACTTTGATTTAGAGGGCGACGTGCATGCATTAGCATGCTTTGACAGCGTGAGCGTGAGTGTCTGACGCGAAGTATTTCATTTGGCTGACGAGGGTGCGTTGCAGCGACGAGTCCGTGGTTTGATTCCCCACATACGCATAATTTTGGTTTTTACATTATTTCTTTCTCCATTGACAGGTAGGCCCGCGTAGATAGATAAAGAACACGAGCTGATGAGGCACATGCGGACTGTTTGACTGGTCAACCCAACAAATATGGAGCTATACGCTGAGCTAGTGACCGTATAATCACCATATCTCGTATACAATGATCAAAGTGAGCTATCAAGACAAGTTCGATGACCGCCAATGCATTTTACTCGGTAATAAATGACCAGGATTGAAGGGGAATCCAAATTTGCTTCGTCTTCTGTCCTTGAGCTCTTGACAAACCAATGCACTATATGGTTGTCCGGCCACTCCACCCCAGAGCTCTCACCAAGCGTCATTCATGCCACCGCACCGCACACTAACCGGTAAGGCAGCGATGGCATCCCGCCGCGCCGAGTTCCTCGCCGCCCACGACCGCACACAAAATGGTAGGGAAGCGATGGCATCCCGCCGTGCCGAGTTCATCGCCGCTCGCGACCTCACAACTATGTGGGAGGAATTTGAAGATGCCAAGGCCGAATGGGCGGTAGAGCAAGAGGCGGCCAAAGCCGCACAGAGGGAGCGGAAAAGTCAGAAAGCAATCAAGAAAAGAGAGGCCCGCCGCCGCAAGAAAGAAAAGGACGCACGCGCTACTGCGGAGAGGTCGGCGGAGATCCAAGTATAGTGGGGTGTCGCCGACAAAGCCGGGAAGGAGAACGACGGCGTCTGGCCAGCATGTGAGAAGTAGTAGTACTAGTAGTTAGTGTGTGTGTCTGTGTCTGAGTATGAGCAAGTACCAATACTACTAGTTACTACTGTAGTTTTTAGAGCAAATTACCAGTACATTAGCCTAGACCAAATGGAAAAATTCCTATCCTAAGCATCAAATGGCATCTCTTTCTCTATAGGAATTGAGATGCATGTCATCTCACTTCCTATGATTTTCATATTCCTATCCTATGAACGAAAGGAGGCCTCTGTTGGAGTAACTACTTTAGCTAGCAGTACTGCTGGTACAGTAGTTTTCTTCAAGAAGCGGAATTCAACGAAGTCATGATGGTTCCTTCGTCCGAGCAACTTCAAAGTGGGAAGTGGGCCTGTGATTTGACGGCTCATTAGTCATTGTTACTGCGGCACGACATCCCACATGTTGGCGAACGGAAGTATTCTTTCCAATATCGAGGAGCAAGGAAACCGCGTGGAGTTCTGCGTGCATGGCAAGTGGACCAGGATGGTCGACGTCCCACATGTTGGCGAACGGAAGTATTCTTTCCGATATCGAGGAGCAAGGAAACCGCGTGGTATAGTATCACTGCTGATTGGTTCGCAAAAAAAGTATCACTGCCGATTTATAATTATTTTTTATTTCTGATGAATGCTAGCGTTTCAACTCTTACGACGAAGGGTGCTAAACACGACACGTGCTGGATGTCCCACACGTCAGCGAAACGAGTGGGACATGAATAGCGTGGTAGAGCCCAGCATAAAAAAATAGCATGGTAGAGCGTCTCCACTTCTTCCACTTCTGGGTCAGAGACCACACGTGGTAGTACTTAGTGGTATGAACGATACAAAGTGCGAACTGGAGAGAAAGACACGTCTAGTTGGAAGGTCTCGGGGCATACACGTAAACAAATATAGAAGTTAATATGTGCCTCCAACTAATATAGTAGTAGTAGAGTACTTAGGCACGTACTCCATAACATCACCGTGCATTGCACGTACAACATTTAGTGGTAGTACGTAGTAAGAGACAAATGTCGCCCAAGAGTTCCCTTCTCAACCTACTTTTGGGTGTTTGGTAGAGTGTATGGAGGGTGCATGAGTCCACACTAGTTTAGGACAAATACACTAGAAGCATGCATGCATGAAGAGGGGTGTTGAGTTGAGCATGCATGAAGAGGGAACAACTATGCTGAGACGAGAACGCAACCAAACACACCCTATATGCCACGCATGTTCATACCATTTGTGCCTTTCTACTTCACTTACTGCGCTACATTACTCGGGTTCGTACGTCCACTCCTGGGTACATGTCCGTCTCGTAGTTCCATTCCCACGTGTTCTTCATATAGATGGAACGATCCTTGCATAACACGTGCACCTTGATGCTAGATGTCTCGCGTGTTGGCAAAAGGATGAACAAAGCTCACGTAAAAAAAATAGAGTGCAAGAACATAGATTCCGGACGACCGAGAAGGAGCAAGGAACCTCGTGGTGGAGCGTCTGCACTCATAATATTTAATATTATTCAGCGATATAAAATTAACCAATCATCTCCACAGTGGACTGGAAGAGTACGAAACACGGCAGCCCAGTGTAGTTACATCATACTAGTACATGGCTAACCCACGCTATCACCATATTTCTTGGCTTCCGTGCGACACCTATCTCTAGTAATCCAGCAGCCTGTATCGCTTCTCCCTCCTCGTCTCTATCAAAGTGCGGCGGGCTGGCGTTTCTGCCTTCTATTGAGGTCGGTTAACTATCACATGTTAGCGACATGCCAAGAGCATTCAAAAAAACAAATCCTTTCACGTTCCGTTTTCAAAAAGAAAAAAATCCTTTCACGTACGAATTTGCCTGTATGCTTTGAGCAACTTGCATGTCCTATACTGCTCCTGTTTGATACTCTAACTTAGCTAGAGGTTAGACTAACTCATGACTAACCCTGAACTAACTGTAGCCAAAGAGGTGTTTGGGTGAGAGGGTTAGATTGACAATAAATGCACTTCATGGAGAGAGAAAAGTGATTTTCAGTTGTCCCAATGAGAACTATCTCCAGTTAGCACCTCTTGGGTGGGATAGTTTTTTTGGTGGGTTCGGTGCAACTTGCTCCAATTTAAACCCTCATGCTTGGATACTTTAGGGCTATTTGAGCCCAATTAGCTCAAACTAACTCTAACCCATGGATCCAAACAGGGCCTATGGCCAGTCTCGACGCGGAGCAGTCGCGTGCACCGGGAAGCGGCGCTCTCTCGGCCGTCGCGCCACTTCAAAGCCGGCGCCAGTGGGAGGTCGCCTCCGCTCTGGCCGGGCATCAATGCGGCACTGACGCTCCAGGGCGATGCTGACCGTTTCACGCGGGAAGCGCGCGCTGGCAAGGGAGTATAGGTTTTGAACCGTTTCAGGTGTAGTACTGGTAGTTTGCAAAACTACTCAATTATTGCACTCAGTTTCCTAAGAAATTGTGGTAAAAAACGTTACTCCACAGCCCGCTTCCCTTCTCCTTCCTCTTCCACCGCCCGCGCACGTCCGCGGGAAGCGACCGGTCAACCCTTATATAGGAGTGCTAGCACAAAAAGATGCATGCATGACCACTAAAAATTCCATATTAAAGCGCCGCTCCGGCGGGAGTATGGCGTATGTTGTTACCTTCGGCCGGCCCATGGCTACCGGGCGACGGCAACCAGAGAAGAGGCGGCGGGAGGGGAATGAATGCAGCTACTGTTTGGGTTCGCCTTCCGGCTTAAATAAATGCGCAGCATCACGTGTACCCGCGGGTGCACAAATTGTAACATACGTGTCTGCTTAAGTGGGTGTCACGTAACTGGTGTGTGTGTGTGAGAGATTCTGAGAGACAGAGTGTGTGTGCGCGACTCTACTCTTCGGACATGTACTCAACCTTTTGCATCGGGATATAAGTATAATGGTATTTACTTTAGCTAGTGATTTACGTGGCCATGTTAACGTGGTTGTGTCAAAAAAATGTCACTTCCTGCTCGTGATTTGCGTTATATAATTACAAGCAAGATTCTCATGCATTGTACGGAACATCAATATGCATTTTTTTACAGAACACCTGTTGTGATTGACCCATGCAGGAGTAATCCCATGTGTAAAAACTAATGATATCTCGAGAATTTTATCGGAAAACTGGTATCTCGAGAATGTCATCGAAAAATTGAAAGATGAGAGATAAGGCGAGGAGGAGTGGAGCGTGGTGGTGACTGGTGGTCGAAATGGGCGGAGGCATGGGGATGGATGGCGCCGGCAGGCGGCAGCGGCCACCATGCATGCTAGATTGTTCCAGAGACTTATTCCTTTTTTAATTGCTGAGCAATGAGGTTGCGGGAGATAATGATGTGGAGAGAGGTGCGGGTATCTTTTGTAAAATTATCATAGTTTGCTTTCTATCCTCAGATATAGATCATACCATCTTTATTACAAGATGGCAGGCACACCATCACCGCCAACTCGTTTTTTATAAGGGTACAGATGATAAGTTTGCTGACTACTAAAGTAAAGTGGAATTTTTCCATGTTATTCAAGTAAATAAAGGTGATTGTTTATCATACGGGTAAGGTTGGATGAAGGGTGGTAGGAACAAATGCTCCGCCTAGAGCATGTGTGTGTGAGATGGAGTCTTAGTGTGTGTGTGTGTGAGAGAGAGAGAGAGAGAGGAGAGGGAGAGATGGAGTCTTAGTGTGTGTGTGTGTGTGAGAGAGAGATGGAGTCTTAGTGTGTGTGTGTGGGGGGGTGTGCGTGCGTGTGTGTGTGTGTGTGTGTGTGTTTGTGTGTGTGTGAGAGAGAGATGGAGTCTTAGTGTGTGTGTGTGGGGGTGCGTGCGTGTGTGTGTGTGTGCGTGTGTGTGTGTGTGTGTGTCGCGGGGTCCTCTATGGCGGATGTATTTTAAGTGTGCATGGCTTCATCATAGAGAGGTGATGTGTATGGCAGAGGCCACCAACGATGGGGTGCGAGAGAGAAAATGCTCGTAGAGAGGGAAGAGAAGGTGTGTGCGCGTGAGAGGAGCCGACATCGAGAGAACGTGTTTGTTCGAGAGACACCGAGGAAGACTACTATATATCGATGGTGCATGTAGGCGGGAATTAAACAAAGGGATGGTCTTATTGGTTTCGGGGATATAGGGGAAGAGTGAGAGGCGGGGGGGGGGGGGGGGGAGGGTAGCTAGAAGGAGATTGTTAAGTGTGAGTGTGTGTTTTACCCATCCAGGCGGAAGTTATGTGCACAAAAGAGGAGAACGATTCGATGTGGCGTTAGGATTGAGGGTAATTAACTACGTATGGAGACATAGAGACCTTGAACGTGCATGTGTGAGAGGTATACATGTATACGTGGGACGTGTGTGCGCGCGTGCATGATCGAGATAAAAGAAACAAGACATAAATCATAAGATCAACGACATGGGAGAGACGGATCGGTACGACAATATGCATGCATGTGAGAATGCAGGGAAGAAGGCCCGACAATTGAGCATGTGTTTTTTTTCTTTAAGAGATAGTGGCGTGGGCTGCAGCATGCATCTATGGCGAGCAGAGGGAGTGAGGCACAACGATTGTGCAAAAGAGACCAACCTATAAATGTATATATATGGAGAGACATATATAGTGTGGGTGATAGGAAGCAAGACTCCGTGCGAGAAAGAAATGTTGACGGAGAAACTACAGATAGATACAGAGATGGAGATGCTAGCTAGAGGACATCCGCTAGTTTGGGTGTTGGAGATGACCGTCGGGTGGTTCAAAGGGTGAAGTTATATATGTGTGTGAGAGGGCACTTGACTGCATGTAGAGAGAAACATATGTAGTGTGCGTGATAGGAATCAAGAGTGAGGGCGAGAAAGAAGGTTGATGGAGAAACAGATAAATAGAAAGATAAAGATGCTAGCTAGTGTGCGTTAGAGATAGGAGTCGAGTGGATCAGAAGGCTGGGTTATGTGTGTGGGTGTGAGAGAGATAGAGAGAGGGTGCATCTGAGTCACATACAAACAGATATCAGAGAGAAATGAGATCCAGAGAGACGGAGTTTTGTGTCTGCGAGAGAGAAAGATATTTCACAACGAGAGTGATAACTAGAGAGACATACGAGGGAACGCAAGATATCTCTAGGGAGAGAGGGTGTGTGTGAGCGACATACAAGAGAACAATGGAGAAATATGAGACCCTGGGAGACAGAGTTTGTGTTTGTGTGTGAGAAAGAGACATTGAGGAGGAAGAGTCGTAGGTTCTCATATCTAAGGAGCGAAAGACATCTCTGTATGAGGGGTGTGCGAGTGGCACACATGGGAATAGTAGAGAGAAATGAGACCCCGGGAGACAAAGTTTTGTGTTTGTGTGAGAGAAAGAGATTCCACATGGAGAATCATAGTTAGAGACACATAGCAGGGAGCGAGATATACTTAGAGAGAGATAGAGTGATGAAGGTCGAGGGAGAGAGTACCGTCAGTGTGTTACAAAGATAAAAGATCATTGTCGACATACAGGTAGCACGAGAGATACCTGAGAGACGATGAACGCGTATAGGTCCAGAGAGATAGTCCTATATAAGCATGAGTGATAGCTATATGAGACGAATATCTGGATTAAAGGGGATTCAAATATTTAAAATGGAGATCACGACATCGATAATATCATAACACAAATTGGTGTATCAAACATGCATATTCATTTGAATTTGGGCACACGTAATGTTATATAGTTTATCAATATTGGTGATCCCTAGATTCTTCAATTACAAACAATGCATGGTTTATATGCAATTAATGTCTAAATGGGATTACACTATATGTTGCGTGTGTGAAACACATTATACATGTTTGAGAAGTAAAAAAAACCCGCATGAAACACACATTAATTGGAGAGAGTTAGCAAGGAATGCATACATTGGATTTCAACATAAAGTGGTTTCAAATATTTGAAAATCCAAATTGATGGATACAACCTTATGAATCTGAGATCATGCCATTTGTAAACCATATTTATGTATAAATGGTGTTGTGTTTTTGAAAGTATATATAAAAAATGATGTATATAGAATGTAATTCCAATTGAAAATGGATCCCGCCCGAAAAAATAGAATACAAACGGGATTCGAATTGAGTTGGCACGGTAAACGTGCACTCTGCAAAATTTGAACGAAGCGGGGAAAGTCGCAGTAACCGCCCGAAACCAAAATCTGCGAGATGGAAATCACTACTGCCTATCCCTGCCACGCAAAGCCTATCTGCTGGATTTCTATAGGTTTCGATAGGGGTAGGTTTGTAATTTCACCCAAACGTGACGTAACCGCCTCTCACCCGGATTCATACACGGTGGGCGCCAAAACACAGTGTGTCCTCGGCTGAAATCGACTCCCTCCACGATTCATATTCATACACGGTGGTCGCCAAAAACAAACTCTCGTCAGCAAATATTCGGTGTATGCGAGATTACCGTCCTATCCCCAACCGACTAATGTTGTTGTGATGTAGTAGAAATTTGAAACGGGGGCTAAGTTTGTAAATTTCCTCGCATTTGAGACAAGCGCGCCCTGAATACATGGTTCCCCCCTTCCTATCTACCTCCCTTTTCCCCATTCGTACTCCGTGGGCGCCAAAACACCCTCTCCACCCCACCCTCCTCCGTCCGCCGCCGTCCGCCACCCCATCCACCGCCGTCCTCCTCCACCATGCCGGAGCTGATACCCCGACGTCGCCGTCCATTACAAGAGATCGACCTCTCTCATCCACGGCTTCGGACCGGGATCCTTGCATCCCGTCCTCTCGCTTCATCCCCGCCGTCGTCCACCTTGCCGGCGCCGCTCCTACGACCGTCTCGTCCACCGTGCCCCGCCGCCACCGGCTACCCTCCTAGATCTGCTTCCACGCCGCCGACAGCCATCGCTACCGCAGCACCGTCAAATTCTCAGCAGATGCGTACACGGCGCCGCACCAGATGCGGTACTCTTTCGTATCTGCTCAACTTATTTATCGCAGCAAGAAAATAGATCGCCACTGCTTTACTCTGATTTCTTGTCTTGGTTGCGAAGTTGCCTTTGTCCGGTTTGCACCTTCAGATCCGCCATGGCACGCTCAACACTATACTCCCAATGCTTATGGTTTTCCCCTTTTATATTCCATTAAATCACAGTAGACTAAATTTCAAAATTGGGCCAGTCGATTTTTCAGAGCTCGCCGGAGTTCGCCGGTGCGAACGAAGGGGCTCGGGTGGTTGTGGGGCCTCGCCGAACGAAGAAAACTCGATGCGGGTGGGGGTTGGGGCGGGGGTGGGGGTGGGGTGGCGAAGGAACACAGGCGGCGGGGGCCGGTGGTCTGGCCGGCAGCCCGTGCGGTGTTCTATATGGGAAGAATCAGAGACGAGGAAGAAGATGGGTTAGGAGATGTAGGATCTTCATCCAACCGCCTGAAATGGTCGAGAGACAGCTGGGAGTTGCATTCTTAATGCGCTCTGGTTCATCATGTGTGGGCACTGCGCAACCAACATTTTATTATCCAAAATCTGCTTGCTCTTCTTTACCATGTTCCTCTTCCGTTCTTCTTTAATATGTACTCTCTTCGTTCCTAAATACAAGTCTTTGTATAGATTCCACCATGGACTACATATGGAGCAAAATGAGTGAGTCTACACTCTAAAATGTATCTGGATACATCTGTATGTGATCCATAGTGGAAAGCTCTACCAAGACTTATATTTTGGAACGGAGGGAGTATGATAGTAGTACAGTATGTTCCTTGTACTTAAGATGAGCAGGGACATTTGCAGTGTAGAGGTCTATACGGTCGGTTGTGATGGACACTTTGAGCCTCTTTGATTCATAGGATCTTGTAAACATAGGAATAGGATGTAACACCCCGCATGTAACTTGCCATATTTGTCACTCCAACTCTTGCCATTTTCGGCTATGTGCTATGATATTCCTCCGTGGTCGGGTTTTGTTTTTTTCGTTTTGCATTTTGTTCTTGTCATGCATTTCATATCATGTCATCATGTGCATTGCATTTGCATACGTGTTCGTCTCTTGCATCCGAGCATTTTCCCCGTTGTCCGTTTTGCAATCCGGCGCTCCTATCTCCTCCGGTGCACCCCTTTTGTTTTCTTTCGTGTGCGGGTGTCAAACTTTCTCGGAATGGAACGAGGCTTGTCAAGTGGCCTTAGTATACCACCGGTCAAGTTTCATTCCATTTGGAGGTCGTTTGGTACTCCAACGGTTAACCGGGCATCCGCAATGTCCATTTGTGTGTTGCAGCAAAACCCCCCTCAAAACCAGCCCAAAACCCACCAAACTCTCTTCCATGCTCTAGGTCGTTCGAT
Organism: Aegilops tauschii subsp. strangulata; assembly: GCF_002575655.3. Lineage (NCBI taxonomy): Eukaryota > Viridiplantae > Streptophyta > Magnoliopsida > Poales > Poaceae > Aegilops > Aegilops tauschii. Next base: position 286,759,678 of record NC_053039.3, read on the forward strand.
CACGATCGTGTGGGCAAAAACCGCACCTCATTTGGACTCTCCTAGCTCCCTCTACCTATAAAACTCCTCCCCCTCCCGAAAACAAACGCAGACGAAACCCTAGACCCGCTCCCTCTCCGCCGCCGGACACGTCCGGGCGGAGCCGGACGCGTCCACTTCCACCGCCGCCTTCGCCGTCGCCGCCGGCCCGCCCGAGCCCGCGGGGAGCCCTCTCGGCCCGCGAGCCCGAGCCGGCGCCCTCCTCCTCGCGCCGCCGCGGCCTCCCCGCCGCCGCCGCCGCCTCGCCGCCGCCGCCGGCCATCGCCGCCGTCCCGCGCCGCGCTCGCCTCTGCGCCACTGGCCGCCGCCGCCGCTGGCGCCCCCTCCTCCGGCGCCCTCCTCCGGCGCCGGCCGCCGCCCCTCTCCTTCCTCCGTCGCCGGCCACCTTCTCCGGCCACAGCCCCGTCGAGCCCGAGTCCCCATCGGGCCAGATCTGGATCGGCAGTAACCCTAGGTTGACTTTCCCGTTTTCCCGAATTCCACCAAGTCTTTTATTCTCACAATATGCACCCCTGTTCAACATTGCATAACTCTCTGCATGTAGCTCCGTTTCACGCGTGTAATATGTCAAATTGTTCGTCCCGTGATGCTCTACATTTTGTTCACTTGCTCCATGTTCATTAGAGGTCATCTTGATGCCCAAATCTCTGTTGCAAGAGGGCTAGTTGCTGTTATCTGCTGGTTCTTATCAGAACTTGGAGATTTGTCATTTTTGTATCATTTAATCTGTAAATCTTATGGGCATGAGCTCTACATGTATTTTGTTGTATGCCATGCCATCTTTCCAGTGGTGTATGCCATATATTTTTGTGATCTCTGAGGTGGCTAGCACAAGCATGCAAACTAGGCCCCGTAATGTTTCCGATTTCAGGGACAAGTGTTTCGTCTCAAGTCTTTTTCTGCTGTTATTTTTGTTGCCATGTAAACTTGATGCTACAGAGAGATCCATGCATATTTTCGAGATGTTCAGTAAGGATGATTTGTAGATATAGTTGTAATTGATCCATTCCTGCCCTGTTTTGCAATTATGGAGTGCTATAGCATGACTCAATCTTGCTCTACTTTTGCTAAAAATATTTCTGGCAGATTCTTAACATGATATGCAATTTTGCCAAGCTTATTGTAGTTGATGCATACATGCTATGCATTTGTTCTTGCCATGGATAGCTTCATAAACATGCCATCTTGCTATAGGTATGCTTGTTTTGTCATGCATTGCTCTGTAGTGAGTGCATCAAGCTCATAAAGATGCCTTCATATTATTGTTTCTGCCATACTGTTGTTCTGCCAAGTCTGAAACCTGATAACGAAACTTGCTATGTTTACGTGGTTGCCATCATATCTTCTGGTCCTTTTTGGCTTATGGTCAGTAAGGGACTTTTGTCATATGAATTTAGTGGAATACTGCCAGGCCATGTTTTGCCATGTTAAGTTCCTATAGCATGTTGACTTCGTGCTCTGAACATTGCTACCTGATGCTGTTTTCTGCCATGTCCAGTAATTTCAATAAGTCTGGAACCTGTTAACTTTTGCACTTTTGCTATTCTTGTTTGAGCTTGTTATGTTGTGCTCTAGCCGTAGCTCAGTGTTCATCTTTTGTCAAGCATCTCCTGTAGGTTACTTTCATATGCTTTGTTGCTATGTTGGAGTGCTGTAGCATTGTTACTTGTTCCATTTTAAGTGCTATCATGCTGTTAATCGCAGATTCGTGTCATTCTTGTTTTGCTTGCCATTTGCAAACCGTGCATCCGTTTCCGGTGATCTTTATATCGATTTCGACCGAAATCATCTCATCTTTCCAGTGGCATGCTTGGTTTTCCAAGTTACTGCCTTCTTCATCATTTTCCTTCCGGAGCACGCATATGCATCGCATATCATATCTTGCATATCATACATGTTTTGCATCATGTTGCTTGTGCATTTCTCGTGATTGATTGTGGTTCCGTTGCTTGTGTTCTTGTCTTGGGTAGAGCCAGGAGACGAGTTCGTGAACGAGGAACCTGTTGAGTACGCTTACGAGGATCAAGCTTTCGACAACTCTGAGAACCTTGCAGGCAAGATGACCACCCCTCGAAATCACTTCTATCTTTGCTTTGCTAGTTATTCGTTCTATTGCCATGCCGCGCTACCTATCACTTGCTATATCATGCCTCCCATATTACCATGTCAGCCTCTAACCATCTTTTCCTAGAAAACCGTTATTTGGCTAAGTTATCGCTTTTGCTCAGCCCTTTTATAGCGTTGCTAGTTGCAGGTGAAGTTGAAGTTGGTTCCATGTTGGAACATGGATATGTTGGGATACCACAATATATCTTATTTAATTAATGCATCTATATATTTGGGTAAAGGGTGGAAGGCTCGGCCTTATGCCTGGTGTTTTGTTCCACTCTTGCCGCCCTAGTTTTTGTCTTACCGGTATTATGTTCCTTGAGTTTGCGTTCCTTACGCGGTTGGGTGATTTATGGGACCCCCTTGACAGTACGCCTTGAATAAAACTCCTCCAGCAAGGCCCAACCTTAGTTTTACCATTTGCCACCTAAGCCTTTCCCCCGGGTTTTCGCGAGCCCGAGGGTCATCTTATTTTAACCCCCGGGCCAGTGTTCCTCTGAGTGCTGGTCCAAACTAGAGCACCGTGCGGGACCGTCCCTTGGCAACTTGGGTTATGTTGGTACCTGTACGCTTCGCTTATCCGATGTGCCCTGAGAACGAGATATGTGCAGCTCCTATCGGGATTTGTCGGCACATTCGGGCGGCTTTGCTGGTCTTGTTTTACCATTGTCGAAATGTCTTGTAGACCGGGATTCCGAGACTGATCGGGTCTTCCGGGAGAAGGTTTATCCTTCGTTGACCGTGAGAGCTTATGATGGGCTAAGTTGGGACACCCCTGCACGGTATTATCTTTCGAAAGCCGTGTCCGCGGTTATGAGGCAGATGGGAATTTGTTAATGTCCGGTTGTAGAGAACTTGTCACTTGACCCAATTAAAATACATCAACCGCGTGTGTAGCCGTGATGGTCTCTTCTCGGCTGAGTCCGGGAAGTGAACACGGTTTGAGTTATGCATGACGTAAGTAGGTGTTCAGGATCACTTCTTGGTCATTACTAGATGACGACCGCTCTGTTGCTTCTCTTCTCGCTCTCTTTTGCGTAAGTTAGCCACCATATATGCTTATTGCCGCTGCAGCTCCACCTCATTACACCTTCCTTTCCTATAAGCTTAAATAGTTTTGATCTCGCGGGTGTGAGATTGCTGAGTCCTCGTGACTCACAGATTCTACCAAAACAGTTGCAGGTGCCGACGGTGCCAGTGCAGATGATGGGATCGATCTCAAGTGGGAGTTCGATGAGGAACGTGGTCGTTACTATGTGTCTTTTCCTGATGATCAGTAGTGGAGCCCAGTTGGGACGATCGGGGATCTAGCATTTGGGGTTGTCTTATTTTCATTCGGATCTTGACCGTAGTCGGTCTATGTGTTTGTATTTTGGATGATGTATGAATTATATTTATGTATTGTGTGAAGTCGCGATTGTAAGCCAACTCTCTATCCCATTCTTGTTCATTACATAGGATTGTGTGAAGATGACCCTTCTTGCGACAAAACCACTATGCGGTTATGCCTCTAAGTCGTGCCTCGACACGTGGGAGATATAGCCGCATCGTGGGCGTTCCAAGTTGGTAATCAGAGCCATCCCCGACTTAGGAGCCCCCTGCTTGATCGAATCGCTGGCGTTGTTGAGTCTAGAACAAAAAATGTTTTGAGTCTTAGGATTATATATATCGGAGAGTAGGATTCTTTTTACTCCTCAGTCCCTTCGTCGCTCTGGTGAGGTCTCCTGACGTAGAAGTTTTGACTCTTCTCTCTTCAAATTTTACTAATTTTTTTTAGGATCACGCGGGTATCTTGGAATCGTTTCGATGGTTTTGTGACGAGAACATTGTTCTTGGTGCCTCTTGACATTTAGGGGTTGTGGCAGTGTCCCGGGGAGTTGAGCTCCGAGGTGTTGTCGTCACAATTTTATCGTTGCAGTTCTGGAATACCTGAGTTTCGCCGACATCGAAATCTCTTTTATGCAGTTGTTGGTGAGATCACCTCGACGCCACCTAGTACTGGGGCGGGAGTTCGGGAGTATTGCCATAACTAGTATAACGGATGCTTTTCGAAGGTTGAGGTAAACGATTTATGAAGGTTTCTTGGTTATGTGTTGACGGATGGATACAGCTGGATCTAGGGATTGTTAGTTTGGGTGATATATTTTGTGTCCCCTGTATCCCCAACACCAGATTGCATAACCAGAAAGTTTTGGGAGTTTATAAGTGGGAATTCAAGTAGCCTTAGGATATCTTTCCGACAGACGCATGATATGAGATTGGGGTTCGACGTCTAGTGGTCCGCCTGTACACGGTTGGTTTTACAGTGGTCTCGTAGTGTCTTAAAGAGTCCTTGGCTATGCCGACTCGGGGACGCTTCGTATGTCATGTGCACAGCCTTGTACATGATGGTGCTGTACGATTGAGCCCATGTGGGCCCCACCACGAAAACTTCGGACGAAACCAGTATAAACCCTCGTGTTATGGCCTTCACACAATTGTAAGCCGGAGGTTTTCTGTCGAAGGAATGGAAGATTGATATGAGCCGGCTCAAATCAATCTGGGGCCTAATGTTGAGGATATAGACCTTAGAGTCACCCGTCAGGAGGGGCCGGGTTACTCATATGGTCACTGCCAGAAGCCCGGCGCCAAGCTTAAAGACGGTGGGCCAAAGATGGGCTTAAGACCCGGATATGGTTTAAGGCCCGTAGTTACAATCATTATCATGGTAGAACTTGTAGTGTAAGGCAAGAATAGCTGAGAGTCCGAGCCGGACACTCTTATGAGCCGGCCGGGACTCTGAGAGCTGCTGGGCGTCAGCCTCCCTATATAAAGGGACGACCCGGCAGCGGTTTAGGGACAAGAACAATCTCATCGAGAGCCGGGCATAGCAATTTAGCTCCCTGGTGATCGTAACCCTAATCAATACCACCTCAACTGGACGTAGGCTTTTACCTTCACCGTAAGGGGCCGAACCAGTATAAACCCTCGTGTTCCTTGTCCCGCATTAACCCCTTCAAGCTTCCTAGCTGCGATGGCTCCACGACTAAGTCCTAGCTCAAGGACATCTGACGTGACAATTCCACGACAGTTGGCGCCCACCATGGGGCCAGCGCACAGTGGATTTGAGTTCTTGAAGGGCAGCTTCGAAGGGCTCAAGGGATACGCTGTGGGCCGGATGACCAAGAGTCGTCGCGGGAAGCTGTACATCAACGATGCAAACTGGGGCCCCGACGCCGGCTCAATTGAGTACGGGTACCGGGTCCCCTTCGGCGGAATTCATGTTTTCATTGGCAAGATTGGTGAGCCGGGCCCTGAGCCGGATCTCTGCGCTGATCTCATCGAGACGGCTCAGCGTGCACGACCCGCCCGGGCCCGGCCTGCCTTAAGGCGCGCGTTTGTGGGATGTATCCATGGAGGGCCCTCTGATCTATCTGGGTCTGGTGATGAGGCGGCCGCCGGCTCTGATGGCGAGTCGGCCACCGATGAGTCAAACTCGTTGTATCAACTTCAAGATGGCAGGCTCATGGGTTGTTCCGATGGTGACAGTATTCCGGACCCGTTTGAGCCGCCAAGTCAGGTTGGAGTCTTTATGGCTGGTGCGCAGCCTGTTCAGAACCCCGCTGCTGGAGCGGGAAACCCGGTGCCTTCTCCGGCTCAGGTGCTGATGGATCTCATGGACAAGATGACGGCCCTGTTAACCGCCACGGTTGACCCGGCGGATCAAGCTCAGCATGATGCGGAGGTGGCACAGTTAAAATTGGATCTAGTGAAAGCTAAGGAGGAGCTTGCAGCGGAAGGGATCAGGATGGCTGCTGAGAGGGCGGCTCTCGATGCCCAAACTCAGCTGATCCAGGCGCAGTCCTTCCAACTCACGATGGACCAGAACGCGTCCAATGAGGTCATGAGAAGGAGGCATCAAAAGACCCAATCTCGACTCCCTACGGTTTACGATCCACGCAACCTCTTCAACACACCAGGTGCAGGCTCTAGTAACCCGCCAGGGGTCATAGTGCCCGGATCTGGAGCCCCTATTCAGCCACGGGTGATGGGGCCTCCCCAGGTGCCCCCTGCCCCGCCTCAGTACGTGCCAATACCCCTGGGGCATTAGAATAACCCGCTGGAGAACATGGTTGCTGCGGCAGCACGGCTGGCGGCTCTCCCAGTTGACGGTGACTCTCCGACGGCTATTGAAACCCGCCGGGTTAGGGAACTCCTTCAGACAGCACTGGCGCAGCAAGAGGCGTATTCTTACAGCCGAGACAGAATCCATTCGACCCCTCGTCCAGGCCAGAGCCCGAGTTACAGCAGACACATGGTCTCAGCGACCGGTTCAAGTAACGTCCGACGCCATGACCCGCCCCCTGGTCATGGCCCGGTTCATAACGGAGCCTTTCACGCAGCAGACCAGGACAGAGCGCGGCAAGAGGCGGAGCAGGTGCCTCAATTGACGGCTTACCAGACCCCCCCGGCTTATCCGACGACTTTCGTCGACGTGGGTATCCCCACCAGGACTGGGGGTGTCCCTTGTTTAGTACCAGCTATCCGCAATGAGCGTCTGCCCAAGGACTTCAAAGGCCCTAGGAAGGTGCCTAATTACACAGCAGACTTACAGCCTGCAGCCTGGATCGAGAGTTATGAGATGGCTATGGAGCTGTTGGAGGTCAGTGAGGCGGCCATGGCAAAGTATTTCACCATGATGTTAGATGGGACTGCCCGCACTTGGTTGAAAGGGCTACCACCGAATTCCATTGGGTCTTGGGCTGAGCTGAAAGCCCGGTTCATCCAAAACTTCAAAGATACCTATAGGCAGTCTATGTCAATTGTGGATTTGACTAACTGTAAGCAGCAGGAGGGTGAGTCTACGACGCATTGGGTTCGCCGGGTTAAGGAGATCATACACTCGTCAGACAAGATGGATGCCGGCTCAGCAGTTTTAATGCTGGAGCAGAATTGTCGCTTTGTGCCCCTGAAGATGAAACTCGGGCGGCTTAAGCGCGACTGCAGTGATATGGGTACACTAATGGCGGCTCTTGTCAAGTACGCCGATTCTGATGGTACCAAGGATCCCCCTTCAGATGATGAAAGGACAGGGAAGGGAAAGAAGAATGGCAATGGAAAGGGTCCTCAGCATAACCCGGGGAACCAAGGAGGAGGCAAGCGCAAGGCAGATGGCAGCCTAGAGTTTGTAGCCAACGCCAGCTCACAAGGGAATAACCAGCGACGTAACGGGAGACCCCCTCCCCGAGGCGGCGGGTCAGGCCCGACGCTGGAACAGCTGTTGAATGAGCCTTGTCCAAGGCACGGCTCTAGAGAGAAGCCAGCGACTCATCTATGGAAGGACTGTGCAATCATGAAGGCCTTTAAGAATTACAACGGCCCGGGCGGCGGCTCAGGCGCCGGTGGCTTTCATGGCCCGGGCGGCGGCTCAGGCGCCGGCGGCTTTCATGGCCCGGGCGGCGGCTCAAATTCTGGTCCTCAGAACGGTCAAGGGGGCTTTAATCAACAGTCTGGCCAGGGTCATCAACAGCAGCAGGGGGGTTATCAGACCAATCCAAAGCAGCTTAGCGGCGGACAGTATCATGTGTTTACCACTAGTCTGTGCAAGCGAGATCAGAAGCTTCATAAGAGGGCTGTGAATGCTGTTGAGCCGGCAGTTCCGCGCTACTTGCGGTGGTCCGAGCAGCCTATAGTGTGGAGCAGGGAGGATCACCCTCTACGGGTGGATAATCCGGGTCACTTGGCCCTGGTGGTGGCTCCTTAGGTGGGAGGATATAAGTTCACTAAGGTGCTCATGGATTGAGGCAGAAGCATCAACATCCTCTATTATGAGACGTTCCGTCGTATGGGGTTGATTGATAAGAACCTCAGCCAGTCCAACACTATTTTCCACGGTGTGGTACCTGGTAAGTCGGCTTATCCAGTCGGCAAGATCGAATTGGAAGTGGCCTTTGGAGATGAGAACAACTACAGAGTGGAGAAATTGACTTTTGAGGTGGTTAAGATAAGAAGCCCGTACCATGCTATATTTGGGCGGCCGGCTTACGCCAAGTTCATGGCTCGGCCGTGTTATGTGTACTTACAGCTCAAGATGCCGGGTCACAACGGGACCATTACGGTTCACGGCAGCCGAAAAGTGGCCTTGGAGTGTGAGGAAGGCGATGCAGCTTATGCAGAATCTGTTTGTGCAATAGAGGAGTTGAAGTTTTACAAGGACAATGTTGACCCAACTGATATGACCTCTCTGAAAAAACCGACTACGGAGCATGAGCCGGCAATGAAATTTAAGTCAGCTAATAAGACTAAACTTGTTGATTTCGTTCCAGGAGACTCATCTCAGCAATTTAGCATTAGTGCCAATCTGGATCCAAAATAGGAAGGCGCGCTCATCGAGTTCATCCGTGAGAATAGGGACATCTTCGCATGGAAACCTTCTGACATGCCAGGTGTACCTAGAGAACTTGCTGAGCACACTCTCAATGTTGATCCGAAGTTTAAGCCGGTCAGGAAGTTCCTTCGGCGGTTCAATGAGGAGAGGCGGAAAGCTATTGGTGAAGAGGTGGCCCGGCTCTTGGCGGCCGGGTTTATTGTTGAAGTCTTCCACCCAGAGTGGTTAGCTAACCCGGTGCTCGTACTCAAGAAGAACGGCACTTGGCGGATGTGTGTGGATTATACGGACTTAAACAAGGCGTGTCCGGCTGATCCTTTTGCCCTCCCCCGTATTGATCAAATCATTGATGCTACGGCAGGTTGCGCGCGCTTAAGTTTCTTGGATGCTTATTCCAGATATCATCAGATTAAGATGGCAGTTAAGGACCAGGAGAAGACGGCGTTCATCACTCCCTTTGGAGCCTTCTGCTATGTGTCTATGCCCTTTGGACTTAAGTGTGCACAGGCGACTTACCAGCGTTGTGTACAGAACTGTCTTCATAAACAGATTGGGCGCAATGTTCACGCTTATGTGGACGATATTGTGGTTAAGTCCATAAAAGAGGAAACCCTGATAGATGATTTAAGGGAAACCTTTGATAATCTCCGGGTCTACAAGATGATGCTTAACCCGGCCAAGTGTGTCTTTGGTGTCCCTGCAGGCAAGCTCTTGGGTTTTTTGGTTTCTGACAGAGGCATTGAGGCTAACCCGGAGAAGATCAAGGCCATCACCTCCCTGGCTAAGCCGGCGTGTATAAATGACGTTCAACGTTTGGCGGGTCACATCGCTGCTTTAAGCCGGTTTATAAGCCGTCTGGGTGAGAAGGCCATGCCATTATATCAGTTGATGAAGAAAACTGATAACTTTGTCTGGAATGATGCAGCTAATACTGCCTTGGAGGATTTGAAGAAGCAGCTGGCAGAGCCCCCAGTCCTTGCTGCTCCGGTTGATAAGGAGCCCTTATTATTATATGTGGCGGCGAACACACGAGCCGTCAGTGTGGCTATGGTGGTGGAGCGCAAGGAGGAGGGTAAGGAGCATCCGGTTCAGCGGCCGGTTTATTATGTCAGCGAAGTGCTCATTGAGTCCAAGCAGCGGTATCCGCATTGGCAGAAGCTTGCTTACGGTGTGTTCATGGCGAGCCGGAAACTTAAGCATTATTTTCAGGGTCATCCCATCACGGTGGTTAGTTCTGCCCCTCTTGGTGATATCATTCAAAACAGAGAGGCCACAGGGAGAGTAGCTAAGTGGGCTATAGAGCTTGGACCTCATGGTCTCAAGTACGTGCCACGCACTGCTGTTAAATCTCAGGCCTTGGTGGATTTCATCAATGACTGGACAGAGTCACAAGTGCCCGAGCAGAAGCCAGACAACACATATTGGACTATCCACTTTGATGGGTCCAGGCAGTTGGAGGGCTCGGGGGCTGGAGTCATGTTGGCTTCCCCTAAAGGTGACAAGTTTCATTATGTGCTACAGTTGCTGTTTCCTTGTACTAACAACGCGGCTGAGTACGAGGCCTTGCTCCATGGTCTTCGGATGGCTAAAGAGATGAGCTTAAGTCGGGTAAGGTGCTTCGGCGACTCAGACTTGGTGGCTCAACAAGTATCAAGAAAGTGGGATTCCAAGGACCCTCTCATGGCGGCTTATCGCCGCGAGGTTGATGCTATTGCTGGGCACTTTCAGGGCTATCAAGTGGAACACATCGATCGCAGGAAGAACGAGGCGGTGGATTCTTTAAGCCGGCTGGGCTCTCAGCGAAAACCGGTGCCGCCCAACACTTTCCTGGACGTCCTGTATAGCCCTTCTGTTAAGTTGCCCACAGAGGAAGACTTGGCTGTCCCTGACCCGGAGGCACGACTGGTGGCGGCTCTCCATATCATACCAGACTGGACAATGCCATATTTGGCTTACATGACCCGGGGCGAGTTGCCTGAGGATGAAACTTTGGCCAGGCAAATAACCCGGCGGGCTAAGTCAATGATTGTTACCAATGGGGAGTTGCATCACCGCAGCGTTACGGGGGCGTTTCAGCATTGTGTTTCCCCTGAGGAAGGTCAAGAGATCTTGCGTGAGATCCATGAAGGAGATTGTGGCCATCACGCCGGCTCAAAGTCTCTTGTGGCCAAGGCTTTTCGCCATGGTTTTTATTGGCTGACGGCTCATGCTGATGCGGAGGACTTGGTCAGTAAATGTGATGGTTACCAGAGGTTCTCACGACGGGCTCATGTGCCGGCTCAGGAGCTGAGGATGATCCCAATCACTTGGCCCTTTGCGGTCTGGGGGCTTGATATGGTTGGGCCTTTTAAAAGGTCCAAGGATAAGAAGACCCACCTCTTGGTGGCAGTTGAAAAATTCACAAAGTGGGTGGAAGCTGAGCCAGTTAGCAGGTGCGATGCAGCCACGGCGGTTCAATTTATGAAAAAGGTGATTTTCCGCTTTGGCTTTCCGCACAGCATTATAACTGACAATGGCACCAATCTCTCCAAAGGCGCCATGGAAGAGTTTTGTCAACGCGAGCATATCCGACTTGATGTTTCCTCAGTGGCTCATCCTCAATCCAATGGTCAAGCTGAGAGAGCTAATCAGGAGATTCTGAAGGGTATCAAGCCCCGGCTTTTGGTCCCTTTGCAACGGACGCCGGGTTGTTGGGTGGAGGAGTTGCCCTCCGTGTTATGGAGCATCAACACTACTCTTAACAGGTCTATAGGTTTTACGCCTTTTTTCATGGTTTATGGAGCAGAAGCAGTCCTCCCCAGTGACATCCGTCATGACTCACCTCGAGTGGCGGCTTACATTGAGGCGGATAATGAACAGGCGCGCCAAGATGCTCTTGACTTGTTGGACGAACAGCGTGACATGGCAGCAGCCCGTTCAGCGATTTACCAACAAGACCTGCGTCGTTATCATAGCCGCCGGGTTAAATCCCGGGTCTTCCAGGAAGGCGATCTCGTGCTCCGGCTCATCTAGGATCAAACAGATGCACACAAGTTATCCCCGCCTTGGGAAGGGCCCTTTGTGGTCAGCAAGAACTTGCACAATGGGTCATATTACCTCATTGACATTCGGGAGCACAAAGATTCACGTAAGTCGGAGGCCATGGAACATAGCTCAGCTTCGGCCTTACTACACTTGAGCCACCGGCTCTCGTGGTGTACATATTTCTCTCAGCCATGTATATATTATGATAAGCAATAAAGCAGGACCTCTTTCTTTTTTTCTCCTCCAAATATGCACGTGTGGATTTCATTGCAAGATTACATGATGACTTAAAGGAGGATCCGGCTTATGATCGTATTCGAATTTAGCCATAAGCAATAAGGTCACTTGGGGGCTTCCTGTTCAAACATGGGTCGTATTCGAACCAAAGAGAACATAGCTGTCGATACCCATTTGATTGGCAAAGTGCCGAGCTCATTGGGAGGTTACCTTTGGTCATATTTGAATCATAGTTTAACCCCTCTGAGAACCGACGTGGATCGTATTCGAATCAGCGTCGTTAAACAATTCTTAAAATCACTTGGGGGCTTCCTGTTCAAACATGGGTCGTATTCGAACCAAAGAGAAAATAGCTGTCGGTACCCTCTTGATTGGCATCGCCACACCCACTGGGGGCTATATGATCATATCCGAATCTTAGCTTAACTCCTTCGGGCCGGGTCTCTGGTCGTATTCGAACCGGAAGCCCCTAAGTTCTTCTGCTTTATCACAAGTTTTCTCTGATTATGTCAAGGTGTGTACAGCCGGGTCTCACTTTGCCGGCTTAACTTTGGTTTACAGTATTGCTGAACGCAATGAGTGTTATAAGACAGGTAAACCGGAGTTGCGGTACCAACTTTCTCATCCGGGTTATCTAAACCGGAAGTATGCTTGCCGGCCGTTAAGTATGTTCTTACGGCTGTATTCAGGATATAATTGAAGACAAGTCCTTTTTTATTCATATTCCGGGTTATCTAAAATTTATGATTCTCAGGATGGTAAGCCGCCTCGAGACTTGTGATTTGCCCTTCTATGCAGGATAATTAAAGGCACCTCTTTTGAGGTTAAGAAAAACAAAGGATTGATTATGACCCGGAGAAACATCAAAGAGACAACTTCAAAAGACTTCAGCATTCAATACGTGCACGATGGCACGGCAGAGATAAACTGTTGCACCCGTTCTATTACAAGACTCGCTAAGTCCAAAAGGGTGAGGCATTGTTTGGTAAACCGCCAGCTGAGTTACGACGCTGGCTGAGTTGAAGTCTCCGGCTCGTCCCTATCTTCTCCTCCGGCTGATCCCAAGACCTGGAAAGTTGATGACTTCCAGTCGATGCCGCTGAGAGCTTCGAATTGGGCTTCCTCGTCAATTAACCCGGCCGGGTCAATCTCCGGGGCGAAAGTGTGCTGACGAGCCGGCGGGATCAAGTTGAGGGCTTCATAGCGAGGGGTTGGGATCCTCTGATTCTCCGCATTGTAACCCGGCTGGTACTTGGTTAGATCTGTATCGTTGCCAATGAGAGTAGCCACCGGGCGCAGCCTTCACGCAAGCTGCGAAGTCCTTCTGATCAAAGGCGGTGCCGTCTTCCTTCAGGCTTGGGTAGCCAAGGGCGATGTCCGCCGGGTCTAGCTCTGGCAAGAACGCCTTGGCCTGGCTCAGCGCGGCGATTGCTCCGGCTCTTGCAGAGGCCCGTCGCAGCTCTTGGATCCGTTGAGGAAGAACGGCGAGCCGGCGAAGGACTTCCGCCAGGTGAGTCGGCACCTCGTTGGAGAGGGCCACCACAGCCAAGGCACGTTGTGACCCGGTGTAGAGTTGCTCCACCAGGGTGTATACGGCCTTCAGCTTGGTCACCACACTCTGATTCAGGTTGGCACTTCTGGGACCTGTTTAACGAAGACATATAAGCCGCCGACAAGGATGAAATTATGAGATATACACATTCTAAAACTTGATGAAAGCCGGCGAGACGACTTACCGAAGATTGCGGCCACCATTTGGGACACTTGGCGCTTTAGGCCGGAGAGCTCAGCAGTCTTCTCGGAGAGAGTCTTCTCCGCCTGTTCAGCCCGGGTCACCAATGCGGCCTTTTCTTTGGCCCATGCCTTCCGCTCAGCGTCGAACTCCGTCTTCAGCTTCTCTTGCGCGGCGATGCTGGACACGAACTTGGCGTTTGCCTTCCGGGTCTCCATCTCTTGCATCTTCAGCCGGCTTGTGAGATCAGCAAGGTCAGTCTCCAGCTTCTTGCCAGCAGCCTGTATAAGTTTCCGGGTTATGGCATGAACAATTACTCTACAAATTTAAAGTCCCAAGTGTTTTCCAAGCAAAGACACTTGGCACTTGGGGGCTAATGCATATTGAACGTTTTCTATCTACATATTGCCGGTTCAAATGGAGTAAGCCGGAACCTAAGTCTACAACGTACTCAGTCATAAGTCGTCGACTTGGGGGCTAGCATGGTACAGGTAACTAAGCAGTAAGTAAGAGGACAAAAGGATGTTACCTCAGACTTCTGCTGGATCTGGGTCACCATGGCAACCTCGGCGTCCCGGCTCTTGTGCACTTGGCTGATGTAGCCAGAGACGAGCTCTCCAATGCTCAGGTTGGTGTAGTCGGAGAGGTCCAGGTTCACCCGGTGGGGCTGCAGCAACTCCCCCTTAGCGGAGCACTTGGCCAACACGGTAGGTCTCCCCGGTTCAACGAACTCCGTCCGGGTGATTACCACGTCCGGGTCATTTGTTGGTTGGGCCGAGCCGGAGGCCTCCGGGTCAGCAGAAGCTTCTACAGGCGCCGTGTCCATTGGAGTGGTGGCTTCGGGGGCGGAGGCAGCTGGCGGTTCTTGGACCGTCACCTCCGGCTCAGGCAAATCCGGCACTCCGGCCGACTTGGTTTTCTTCACCCTCTTGGTGAGCTTTGCCTAGGCACTGAAAGAACAACAAAGGTTAGTACAAAAAATATGAGTAAAGATCAGAACAACATGAGATGATTATCGTTACCCGGGCGCGGTCTTGAAAGCCGGCAGATTCGACTGCATAGAGTCGCCGGAAGAAGGGGAAGTCTCCTGATAATTTGAGTCAGAAGAATTAAGCGGTTGGCGTATAACACCCGCAGAAGGATGAAAAGGGTACAATTTTGCGATCACCTCGGTCCGGCGTTTCCTTGATGCATCAGGTAACCCGGAGGAGAGGCCAGTGTCCTTGCTGGTCCGGGTGTGCCGCCGGCTCTCATGAACCTGTCGCTTCAAAATAAATTGAGGATCTTGGTAAGCTAAAGGATGGGAAAAGCTTACTTTCCGGGTTACTCTTCGGGTTTTCAGCCTTGGCAAGGGCTCCGAGTCGGAGGAAATATTGTTACCTCTTCAACCACCGGGTTACTGGCTCCGGTGTCCTCCTGTTGATAAACAGCATTGATAAGGCGGACAGAAATAAACGACAAGTATAACAAGAGCTTACAGGTTTAGGAATTACCTCAGACTCGGAGCTGTCACTTAGCTGCAACAACTCCGAAGCAGTGGGCCTACTTCCCTTCTTACGGGGAGCGGCTTTCTTGGCGGTTTTGTTCACCTTTCTGGCCTTCTTGGCCGCCTCATGGTCATATTTGACCCGCCAGAACTTGTCGTCAGTCTGAAAAATACAATGATGATTTCTTCAAACGATTCAGATGAAGGTTATATACAGAAGAAGATAGGATGATCAGATTGGCGGCTTACCGCTGGGGCTGGGTTGGTCTTGCAGAAGGGGGCTAACCCGGTCCTTCCACAGTCTGCCAGGCTCTCATTCAAGAGAGCCTTGGTCATCTCCTCTGCAACGTCTTCAGGAAGATCATTGCGGCTGTGTCTCTGAGGGTCGTCTTTTCGGCCCGTGTACTCACACATTAAGCCGGGGCGGCGGCTCAATGGGATCACCCGCCATGAGATCCAGACCCGGACTAGATCGATTCCATTTAGACCATTGCCCAGGAGAGCCTTGATCTTGTTGATGGTGGGAAGCAGAGGCTGGCGCTCCGCCGGAGTCAGTTTGTCTGACAATGGGTGTGTTGACTCCAGACATGATGGGCGAAAGCCGGGCAGCGGACTTTCATCAGCCGGTGACGTATCTTGGCAATAGAACCAAGTCATGTTCCAGTCCTTTGGGTGGCTCGGCGGCTCGGCATAAGGGAAAAGACAGTCTCTTCGCCGCTGAATGGAGATGCCACCTAGCTCTAGACTTGGTCCATTGGCGCACTCATTCTGACGGTTTAAGTAAAAAAGCTCTCTGAAGAGCAGCAGACTAGGTTCTTCTCCAAGATAAACCTCGCAGAAGACTTGGAAATTGCAGATGTTGGACACTGATTTGGGTCCTATATCTTGAGGCCGCAACTCGAAGAAGTTCAGAACGTCTCTGAAAAACTTTGAACCGGGCGGTGCGAAGCCCCGGCTCATATGATCCGCAAAAATCACTACCTCCCCGTCCTTTGGCTGTGGTCTCTCTTCTGACGGGTCAGGGGCACGGTAGGACATGACATCCTTCTTGGGCAGATATCCGGACTTAACAAAATCTGCTAGGGTCTCATTGGTGACGTTGGACCTCATCCAGTTGCAAGTAATGGGAGCTTTGGGAGGCATGGTGAAAGTCGGCGGTCTATGATAAAAGGAAAAACGTCCGGGTTAATTATGAGCCGGAGGAAATCTACAGTTCAATGTCAAGGTGGCGGCTTATGAAGGGGACTAATGGTATACACTTAAGTGCATCGGGCTATTTAAGCCGCCGAGGGATTGAGAATAATTTGATTGACTACAGGCCTTATCACAGCTAAGCCGGAAATTTTTGTGGCGCATGATTTTCTTTAAGCCGGAAGGTTCTACGGCGCGTGGTTTCTTTAAACCGGAAATGTAAACCGCCGAGATTCAATGATTGTAGTTTTTTACTAAGTGTGGTAAACAGGTTTCACACACCGCAGTAAAAAATTTGGATCAAAGTGGTCGGATAAAAGAAAAATTTCTAGACCTAGAAACAGAAGCGAGGGAGTTCTTGGGCTCGAACAAAGTTCCTATGCAGTAAAAAGAGAGCTGCTTGCGTGTAAAATGGGTGCTAAACAGTCACCGCAATAGTTCTATGCAGATCTAAGATCAAAAGGAGCAGTAAGAAAGAAAACTACCGGAGTTTGTGGCAATGGTGATGAACTACGAAGAACACGGACGAACTACTCGAGCCCTAGTACGGATCTGCCCTATGGAGTAGCGGAGACTCACCGGAGCTGGAGAGGAGCGGTGGTTGCCGCCGTTTGTCTGGTCCGAGTCAGGGTGATGCAGCGGCCAAGGTTGATGAAGACCGGGGGCGCGACGGCGGTGGCAGTAGCAGAGCTCGGGCAGAGGAGCAATGGCACGAGGAAGAAGATGGAGAGAGAAGTGGCTGAGAGCCCGTCGGGCCGGCCTATTTATAAGGCAAGTTCATAAGTGGGCGCGAGATTCAAGGAGACCACGGCGTGGTTATCTCCCCATGAAACGCCTCGATTTTCGGGATGACAGTAAAGAAAAAGATCCATTGCGGATCTGGCGGAGTAAAAAACGGACTTAATGGAAGATGTTGGGGAACGTAGTAATTCCAAAAAAAATTCCTACGCACACGCAAGATCATGGTGATGCATAGCAACAAGAGGGGAGAGTGTTGTCCACGTACCCTCGTAGACCGACAGCGGAAGCGTTATCACAACGCGGTTGATGTAGTCGTACGTCTTCACGATCCGACCGATCAAGTACCGAACGTACGGCACCTCCAAGTTCTACACACGTTCAGCTCGATGACGTCCCTCGAACTCCGATCCAGCCGAGTGTTGAGGGAGAGTTTCGTCAGCACGACGGCGTGGTGACGATGATGATGTTCCACCGACGCAGGGCTTCGCCTAAGCTCCGCGACGGTATTATCGAGGTGTAATCTGGTGGAGGGGAGCACCGCACACGGCTAAAATATCATATATCAAGTGTGTCCATGGGGTGCCCCCTGCCCCCGTATATAAAGGAGCAAGGGAGGAGGAGGCCGGCCCTAGGAGGGGGCGCACCAAGTGTGGAGTCCTACTAGGACTCCCTAGTCCTAGTAGGATTCCACCTCCCATAAGGAATAGGAAAAGAGGAAGGGAAAAAGAGAAGGAAGGAAGGGGGCGCCCCCCTTCCCTAGTCCAATTCGGACCAGACCAAGGGGAGGGGTGCGGCCACCCTTGAGGCCCTTTTCCTTCTTTCCCGTATGGCCCAATAAGGCCCAATACGTATTCCCGTAACTCTCCGGTACTCCGAAAAATACCCGAATCACTCGGAACCTTTCCGAAGTCCGAATATAGTCGTCCAATATATCGATCTTTACGTCTCGACCATTTCGAGACTCCTCGTCATGTCCCCGATCTCATCCGGGACTCCAAACTCCTTCGGTACATCAACATACATAAACTCATAATAAAACTGTCATCGTAACTTTAAGCGTGCGGACCCTTTGGGTTCGAGAACTATGTAGACATGACCGAGACACCTCTCCGGTCAATAACCAATAGCGGGACCTGGATGCCCATATTGGCTCCCACATATTCTACGAAGATCTTTATCGGTCAGACCGCATAACAACATACGTTGTTCCCTTTGTCATCGGTATGTTACTTGCCCGAGATTCGATCGTCGGTATCTCGATACCTAGTTCAATCTCGTTACCGGAAAGTTTCTTTACTCGTTCCGTAATACATCATCCTGCAACTAACTCATTAGTCACAATGCTTGCAAGGCTTATAGTGATGTGCATTACCGAGTGGGCCCAGAGATACCTCTCCGACAATCGGAGTGACAAATCCTAATCTCGAAATACGCCAAACCAACAAGTACCTTTGGAGACACCTGTAGAGCAACTTTATAATCACCCAGTTACGTTGTGACGTTTGGTAGCACACAAAGTGTTCCTCCGCTAAACGGGAGTTGCATAATCTCATAGTCATAGGAACATGTATAAGTCATGAAGAAAGCAATAGTAACATACTAAACGATCGGGTGCTAAGCTAACGAAATGGGTCAAGTCAATCACGTCATTCTCCTAATGAGGTGATCCCGTTAATCAAATGACAACTCATGTCTATGGCTAGGAAACATAACCATCTTTGATTAACGAGCTAGTCAAGTAGAGGCATACTAGTGACACTCTGTTTGTCTATGTATTCAGACATGTATTATGTTTCCGGTTAATACAATTCTAGCATGAATAATAAACATTTATCATGATATAAGGAAATATATAATACTTTATTATTGCCTCTAGGGCATATTTCCTTCAGTCTCCCACTTGCACTAGAGTCAATAATCTAGTTCACATCGCCATGTGATTTAACATCAATAATTCACATCACCATGTGATTAACACCCATAGTTCACATCTCTATGTGACCAACACTCAAAGGGTTTACTAGAGTCAATAATCTAGTTCACATCGCTATGTGATTAACACCCAAAGAATACTAAGGTGTGATCATGTTTTGATTGTGAGATAATTTTAGTCAATGGGTCTGTCACATTCAGATCCGTAAGTATTTTGCAAATTTCTATGTTTACAATGCTCTGCACGGAGCTACTCTTAGCTAATTGCTCCCACTTTCAATATGTATCTAGACCGAGACTTAGAGTCATCTAGATTAGTGTCAAAACTTGCATCGACGTAACCCTTTACGACGAACCTTTTGTCACTTCCATAATCGAGAAACATATCCTTATTCCACTAAGGATAATTTTGACCGCTGTTCAGTGATCTACTCCTAGGTCACTATTGTACTCCCTTGCCAAAATCAGTGTAGGGTATACAATAGATCTGGTACACAGCATGGCATACTTTATAGAACCTATGGCCAAGGCATAGGGAATGACTTTCATTCTCTTTCTATCTTCTGCCATGGTCGGGCTTTGAGTCTTTACTCAATTTCACACCTTGTAACACAGGCAAGAACTCTTTCTTTGACTGTTCTATTTTGATCTACTTCAAAATCTTGTTAAGGTATGTACTCATTGAAAACTTATCAAGCGTCTTCATCTATCTCTATAGATCTTGATGCTCAATATGTAAGCAGCTTCACCGAGGTCTATCTTTGTAAAACTCCTTTCAAACACTCATTTATGCTTTGCAGAATAATTCTACATTATTTCTGATTAACAATATGTCATTCACATATACTTATCAGAAATGATGTAGTGCTCCCACTCACTTTCTTGTAAATACAGGCTTCACCGCCAGTCTGTATACAACTATATGCTTTGATCAATTTATCAAAGCGTATATTCCAACTCCGAGATGCTTGCACCAGTCCATTGATGGATCGCTGGAGCTTGCATATTTTGTTAGCACCTTTAGGATTGACAAAACCTTCTGGTTGCATCATATACAACTCTTCTTTAATAAATCAATTAAGGAATGCAGTTTTCTTTATCCCTTTGCCAGATTTCATAAAATGCGGCAATTGCTAACATGATTCGGACAGACTTAAGCATAGATACGAGTGAGAAACTCTCATCGTAGTCAACATCTTGAACTTGTCGAAAAACTTTTTGCGACAATTCTAGCTTTGTAGATAGTGACACTACTATCAGCGTCCGTCTTCCTCTCGAAGATCCATTTATTCTCAATTGCTTGCCGATCATCGGGCAAGTCAACCAAAGTCCACACTTTGTTCTCATACATGGATCTCATCTCAGATTTCATGGCCTCAAGCCATTTTGCGGAATCTAGGCTCACCATCGCTTCTTCATAGCTCGTAGGTTTGTCATGGTCTAGTAACATGACCTCCAGAACAGGATTACCGTACCACTCTAGTGCGGATCTTACTCTGGTTGACCTACAAGGTTTAGTAACAACTTGATCTGAAGTTTCATGATCATCATCATTAACTTCCTCACTCATTGGTATAGACGTCACAGGAACCGTTTCTTGTGATGAACTACTTTCCAATAAGGGAGCAGGTACAGTTACCTCATCAAGTTCTACTTTCCTCCCACTCACTTCTTTCGAGAGAAACTCCTTCTCTAGAAAGGATCCATACTAAGCAACGAATGTCTTGCCTTCGGATATGTGATAGAAGGTGTACCCAACTGTCTCCTTTGGGTATCCTATGAAGACACATTTCTCCGATTTGGGTTTGAATTATCAGGATGAAACTTTTTCACATAAGCATCACAACACCAAACTTTAAGAAACGACAACTTTGGTTTCTTGCCAAACCACAGTTCATAAGGCGTCGTCTCATCGGATTTTGATGGTGCCCTATTTAACGTGAATGTAGCTGTCTCTAATGCATAACCCCAAAACGATAGTGGTAAATTGGTAAGAGACATCATAGATTGCACTATATCCAATAAAGTACGTTTATGACGTTCGGACACACCATTATGCTGTGGTGTTCTAGGTGGCGTGAGTAGTGAAACTATTTCACATTGTTTTAACTGAAGGCCAAACTCGTAACTAAAATACTCTTCTCCACGATCAAATCGTAGAAACTTTATTTTCTTGTTACGATGATTTTCTCTTCACTCTGAAATTATATGAACTTTTCAAATGTTTCAGACTTCTGTTTCATTAAGTAGATATACCCATATCTGCTCAAATCATCTGTGAAGGTCAGAAAATAATGATACCTGCTACGAGCCTCAATATTCATCGGACCACATACATCTGTATGTATGATTTCCAACAAATCTGTTGCTCTCTCCATAGTTCCGGAGAACGGCGTTTTAGTCATCTTGCCCATGAGGCACGGTTCGCAAGCATCAAGTGATTCATAATCAAGTGATTCCAAAATCCCATCAGTATGGAGTTTCTTCATGCGCTTTACACCAATATGACCTGAACGGCAGTGCCACAAATAAGTTGCACTATCATTATTAACTTTGCATCTTTTGGCTTCATTATTATGAATATGTGTATCACTACGATCGAGATCCAACAAACCATTTTCGTTGGTGTGTATGACCATACAAGGTTTTTATTCATGTAAACAGAACAACAATTGTTCTCTAACTTAAATGAATAACCGTATTGCAATAAACATGATCAAATCATATTCATGCTCAACGCAAACACCAAATAACACTTATTTAGTTTCAACACTAATCCCGAAAGTATAGGGAGTGTGCGATGATGATCATATCAATCTTGGAACTACTTCCAACACACATCGTCACCTCGCCTTTTACTAGTCTCTGTTTATTCTGCAACTCCCGTTTCGAGTTACTACTCTTAGCAACTGAACCAGTATCAAATACCGAGGGGTTGCTATAAACACTACTAAGTACACATCAATAACATGTATATCCAATATACCTTTGTTCACTTTGCCATCCCTCTTATCCACCAAATACTTGGGGTAGTTCCGCTTCCAGTGACCAGTCCCTTTGCAGTAGAAGCACTTAGTCTCAGGCTTAGGTACAGACTTGGGCTTCTTCACTTGAGCAGCAACTTGCTTGCCGTTCTTCTTGAAGTTCCCCTTCTTCCCTTTGCCCTTTTCTTGAAACTAGTGGTCTCGTCAACCATCAACACTTGATGTTTTTCTTGATTTCTACCTTCGTCGATTTCAACATCACGAAGAGCTCGGGAATTACTTACATCATCCCTTGCATACTGTAGTTCATCACGAAGTTCTACTAACTTGGTGATGGTGACTAGAGAATTCTGTCAATCACTATTTTATCTGGAAGATTAACTCCCACTTGATTCAAGCGATTGTAGTACCCAGACAATCTGAGCACATGCTCACTAGTTGAGCGATTCTCCTCCATCTTTTAGCTATAGAACTTGTTGGAGACTTCATATCTCTCAACTCGGGTATTTGCTTGAAATATTAACTTCAACTCCTGGAACATCTTATATGGTCCATGACGTTTAAAACGTCTTTGAAGTCCCGATTCTAAGCCGTTAAGCATGGTGCACTAAACTATCAAGTAGTCATCATATTGAGCTAGCCAAACGTTCATAACGTCTGCATCTGCTCCTGCAATAGGTCTGTCACCTAGCGGTGCATCAAGGACATAATTTTTCTGTGCAGCAATGAGGATAATCCTCAGATCACGGATCCAATCCGCATCTTTGCTACTAACATCTTTCAACATAATGTTTTCCTCTAGGAACATATCAAAAATAAACACAGGGAAGCAACAACGCGAGCTATTGATCTATAACATAAATTGCAAAATACTATCAGGACTAAGTTCATGATAAATTTAAGTTCAATTAATCATATTACTTACGAACTCCCACTTAGATAGACATCTCTCTAATCATCTAAGTGATTACGTGATCCAAAGCAACTAAACCATGTCCGATTAACACGTGAGATGGAGTAGTTTCAATGGTGAACATCACTATGTTGATCATATCTACTATATGATTCACGCTCGACCTTTCGGTCTCTGTGTTCCGAGGCCATATCTGTACATATGCTAGGCTCGTCAAGTTTAACCTGAGTATTCCGCGTGTGCAACTATTTTGCACCCGTTGTATTTGAACGTAGAGCCTATCACACCCGATTAACACGTAGTGTCTTAGCACGAAGAACTTTTGCAACGGTGCATACTCAGGGAGAACACTTTTGTCTTGAAATTTTAGTGAGAGATCCTCTTATAATGCTACCATCAATCAACGCAAGATAAGATGCATAAAGGATTAACATCACATGCAATCAATATAAGTGATATGATATGGCCATCATCATCTTGTGCTTGTGATCTCCATCTCTGAAGCACCGTGCTCGTGATCTCCATCTCCGAACCACCGTCATGATCACCATCGTCACCGGCTCGACACCTTGATCTCCATCGTAGTATCGTTGTCGTTTCGCCAACTTATTGCTTTTACGACTATCGCTACTGCTTAGTGATAAAGTAAAACTATTACATGGCGATTGCATCTCATACAATAAAGCGACAACCATATGGCTCCTGCCAGTTGCCGATAACTCGGTTACAAAACATGATCATCTCATACAACACATTATATCACATCATGTCTTGACCATATCACATCACAACATGCCCTGCAAAAACAAGTTAGACGTCCTCTACTTTGTTGTCGCATGTTTTACGTGGCTGCTACGGGCTTAGCAAGAACCGTTCTTACCTACGCATCAAAACCACAACGATAGTTTGTCAAGTTGGTGCTGTTTTAACCTTCGCAAGGACCGGGCGTAGCCACACTCGGTTCAACTAAAGTGAGAGAGACAGACACCCGCCAGTCACCTTTAAGCAACGAGTGCTCCGAACGGTGAAACCAGTCTCGCGTAAGCGTACTCGTAATGTTGTTCCGGGCCGCTTCATCTCACAATACCGCTGAACCAAAGTATGACATGCTGGTAAGCAGTATGACTTATATCGCCCACAACTCACTTGTGTTCTACTCGTGCATAGCATCAACGCATAAAACCAAGCTCGGATGCCACTGTTGGGGAACGTAGTAATTTCAAAAAAAATTCCTACGCACACGCAAGATCATGGTGATGCATAGCAACGAGAGGGGAGAGTGTTGTCCATGTACCCTCGTAGACCGACAGCGGAAGCGTTATCACAACGCGGTTGATGTAGTCGTACGTCTTCACGATCCGACCGATCAAGTACTGAACGTACGGCACCTCCAAGTTCTACACACGTTCAGCTCGATGACGTCCCTCGAACTCCGATCCAGCCGAGTGTTGAGGGAGAGTTTCGTCAGCACGACGGCGTGGTGACGATGATGATGTTCCACCGACGCAGGGCTTCGTCTAAGCTCCGCGACGGTATTATCGAGGTGTAATCTGGTGGAGGGGAGCACCGCACACGGCTAAAATATCGTATATCAAGTGTGTCCATGGGGTGCCCCCTGCCCCCGTATATAAAGGAGCAAGGGAGGAGGAGGCCGGCCCTAGGAGGGGGCGCACCAAGTGTGGAGTCCTACTAGGACTCCCTAGTCCTAGTAGGATTCCACCTCCCATAAGGAATAGGAAAAGAGGAAGGGAAAAAGAGAAGGAAGGAAGGGGGCGCCCCCCTTCCCTAGTCCAATTCGGACCAGACCAAGGGGAGGGGTGCGGCCACCCTTGAGGCCCTTTTCCTTCTTTCCCGTATGGCCCAATAAGGCCCAATACGTATTCCCGTAACTCTCCGGTACTCCGAAAAATACCCGAATCACTCGGAACCTTTCTGAAGTCCGAATATAGTCGTCCAATATATCGATCTTTACGTCTCGACCATTTCGAGACTCCTCGTCATGTCCCCGATCTAATCCGGGACTCCAAACTCCTTCGGTACATCAACATACATAAACTCATAATAAAACTGTCATCGTAACTTTAAGCGTGCGGACCCTTTGGGTTTGAGAACTATGTAGACATGACCGAGACACCTCTCCGGTCAATAACCAATAGCGGGACCTGGATGCCCATATTGGCTCCCACATATTCTACGAAGATCTTTATCGGTCAGACCGCATAACAACATACGTTGTTCCCTTTGTCATCGGTATGTTACTTGCCCGAGATTCGATCGTCGGTATCTCGATACCTAGTTCAATCTCGTTACTGGCAAGTCTCTTTACTCGTTCCGTAATACATAATCCTGCAACTAACTCATTAGTCACAATGCTTGCAAGGCTTATAGTGATGTGCATTACCGAGTGGGCCCAGAGATACCTCTCCGACAATCGGAGTGACAAATCCTAATCTCGAAATACGCCAACCCAACAAGTACCTTTGGAGACACCTGTAGAGCACCTTTATAATCACCCAGTTATGTTGTGACGTTTGGTAGCACACAAAGTGTTCCTCCGGTAAACGGGAGTTGCATAATCTCATAGTCATAGGAACATGTATAAGTCATGAAGAAAGCAATAGCAACATACTAAACGATCGGGTGCTAAGCTAACGGAATGGGTCAAGTCAATCACGTCATTCTCCTAATGAGGTGATCCCGTTAATCAAATGACAACTCATGTCTATGGCTAGGAAACATAACCATCTTTGATTAACGAGCTAGTCAAGTAGAGGCATACTAGTGACACTCTGTTTGTCTATGTATTCACACATGTATTATGTTTCCGGTTAATACAATTCTAGCATGAATAATAAACATTTATCATGATATAAGGAAATATATAATACTTTATTATTGCCTCTAGGGCATATTTCTTCAGAAGATGACGTCACGGCGGATTATCCGGAGTCCAGAGGATGACGTCACGCCGGGTTATGGCCTTCACACAATTGTAAGCCGGAGGTTTTCTGTCGAAGGAATGGAAGATTGATATGGGCCGGCTCAAATCAATCTGGGGCCTAATGTTGAGGATATAGACCTTAGAGTCACCCGCCAGGAGGGTCCGGGTTACTCATATGGTCACTGCCAGAAGCCCGGCGCCAAGCTTAAAGACGGTGGGCCAAAGATGGGCTTAAGACCCGGATATGGTTTAAGGCCCGTAGTTACAATCATTATCATGGTAGAACTTGTAGTGTAAGGCAAGAATAGCTGAGAGTCCGAGTCGGACACTCTTATGAGCCGGCCGGGACTCTGAGAGCTGCTGGGCGTCAGCCTCCCTATATAAAGGGACGACCCGGCATCGGTTTAGGGACAAGAACAATCTCATCGAGAGCCGGGCATAGCAGTTTAGCTCCCTGGTGATCGTAACCCTAATCAATACCACCTCAACTGGACGTAGGCTTTTACCTTCACCGTAAGGGGCCGAACCAGTATAAACCCTCATGTTCCATGTCCCGCATTAACCCCTTCAAGCTTCCTAGCTGCGATGGCTCCACGACTAAGTCCTAGCTCGAGGACATCTGTCGTGACAATTCCACGACAGGGACGCTTCGTATGTCATGTGCACAGCCTTGTACATGATGGTGCTGTACGATTGAGCCCGTGTGGGCCCCACCACGAAAACTTCGGACGAATCCTCTATCATATGTTTGTTCCGGCTTACTCTGCAAGCCAATACTTTGTTTTGTTTTCTATTGTGGTATTCGAGTTGCTTCGAAGTCAAATGTTGATTCCATATCTTTTTCTAAGTGGCTTCTCAACTAATGGAAGTGTGATGATTTACTACGGAATTCATTCGTTCATGCTCGTTCGAATGTTTATTGTGAAGACTATATGTTGCAATTTCTATCCGTTGATTCTACTTATCTATTTGTCTATCAAGATGCTAACAGATGTCACCCTCTTCAGGATGGCTCCGCCAACGCGTCAGAATCCGGATCGCAATGAAGGGAGTCAAGCGAACCCTCCGCCACCACCTCCGCCTCCGGAGGCATGGCAAGCTATCATGGCAGCCACCAACGCCAATGCTCAGATGATTCTGCAACTCTTGCAAGAACGCACCCAAGGGCAAGGCAATCAAGGCAATCAAGGTCAAGGCAACAATCAGCCTCACTTCACTACACTCAACCAGTTTCTCGCAAATCAGCCCAAGTCTTTCAGCTACTGTGCCGAGGCCACGGATGCCGATGATTGGCTCATGGACATCAACAAGCATTTTGAATGTAGCAATGTCAGGCCTGAGGACTATGTCAAGTTCACTTCTTTCCAGCTCAAGGACCAAGCTGCTGATTGGTTTCAGCAATACAAAGATTCCAGAGGAGTTCGTGTGATCACTTGGACTGACTTCTGTCGGGATTTCAAAGCGCACCACATTCCACAAAGTGTTGTTGAGAGCAAGCGTGAGGAGTTCCGCAATCTCAAGCAAGGCAACATGTCTGTGTATCAATACAACATCCAGTTTCAGAAACTTGCTCGCTTCGCTAAACAAGACGTTCCTGATGAAAAGAGCATGATCTATCACTTCAGAGGTGGCCTTAGAGAGGATCTGCAGTTAGCTCTCATTCTTGTTGAGCCTACTCAGTTTGATCAATTCTATAATATGGCACTGAAGCAAGAGGCTGCTCAGCTCAAGTGTGAGGCTTCTAAGAAGAGAGTCAGAGATGCAGTTCAGTCTTCTTCTTCCTCACTTGTGACTGCTAAGCAACAGAAGTTTTGGTTGCCTCCTCCTCCTCCGTTTCGTCAGCCTTACCAGCAGAAGAACAAAGGTGGCCATGGTTCTTCCAACTCTTCCAACTTTGGCTATCAGAACAAGTCTCAGAATCAAGCTCCAAAGTCCAATGCTCCTTATCACCGTCCACTCTCAGAGGTGACTTGCAACAAGTGTCAGCAGAAAGGTCACTATGCTAACAAGTGCTTCAACCAAAGGCGTCTTCCGCCTCCTCCTCCTGTCAGATCTTCCAGCAATGCAGTGGTCAAGCATAATCCAAAGTCTGCAAAGGTGAACATGATGAATGCAGCTCAAGCGGAGGAATCTACTGATGTGATAATGGGTAATCTTCCTGTTAATGATATTCCTGCAAAAGTTCTTTTTGATACTGGTGCATCGCTTTGTTTCATGTCAAGACCGTTTTTTGCCAAGCATGAATTCACTTGGTCTTATCTGGATAAACCTTTGGGTGTTGTTTCTCCGGGGAAGTCAATGAGAGCCAACTCGATAGTTCCGGATGTTTCCATCAAGATGGGAAACTATAAATTTCTGTCTTCTCCAGTTATTCTTGGTGACTCGGATATAGATCTTATTCTCGGGATGGACTGGCTTTCTAAGCACAAGGCTCAACTTGATTGTGCTGCCAGGGAAATTCAATTGACACACTCTTCTGAGGATGTGATTATTTATGCCGCTCGTGATGAAACCATTCGGTTTTTTCTCTCAATGAGAAGGGCGAATTGAATGCCATCTCTCAAATTCCAGTCGTTTGTGAGTATCAAGATGTCTTTCCAGAAGAGCTTCCGGGTATGCCTCCTCATAGGCCAGTTGAGTTCGTTATCGAACTAGAGCCTAGCACTGAACCCGTTTGCAAGCGTCCATACAAGCTTGGACCCAACGAGCTGAAGGAATTGAAGAAACAGCTCGATGAACAAGAGCGTCTGGGTTTGATCAGACCGAGTTCATCTCCATGGGGTTGTGGTGTTCTTTTTGTCAAGAAGAAGGATGGCACGGACCGACTTTGTGTCGACTACCGTCCATTGAACAAGAAGACAATCAAGAACAAGTATCCACTTCCCAACATCAATGAGCTATTCGAGCAACTCAAAGGTGCTAAAGTTTTCTCGAAGCTTTGACCTTCGTATGGGTTATCATCAGATTCGCATTCGTGAAGAAGATATTCCCAAGACAGCATTCAGAACAAGCTTTGGTTCTTATGAATATACTATCGTGTCTTTCGGCCTTGTCAATGCTCCTTCAGTATTCTCTCGGATGATGAATTTCATCTTCAACCCTTATACCAATGAATTCGTCCTGGTGTATCTCGATGATATCTTGGTCTTCTCCAAGAATAAGAAGGATCATGCCAAACATTTGCGATTGGTGCTCGACAAGCTCAGAGAGTATCAATTCTATGCGAAGTTCTCTAAATGTGAGTTTTGGCTCGATGAAGTTCTTTTCCTTGGTCACATCATCTCTGCCAAGGGCATCGCTGTAAACCCCGAGAAGGTGTCCGCAATTGTGAATTGGGAACCTCCTCAGAATGTCAAGCAGCTCCGCAGTTTTCTTGGTCTTGCAAGCTATTGCCGAAGATTCATTGAGAATTTCCCCAAGATTGCAAAGCCTCTTTCCAATCTCCTCCAGAAGCATGTGAAGTATGTTTGGTCTCCTGAGTGTGACGTTGCTTTCAACACTCTCAAAGAGAAACTTGTCACAGCTCCTGTTTTAACTCCTCCTGATGAATCCAAGCCATTTGAAGTTTTCTGTGATGCTTCTCTCCAAGGTCTCAGTGCTGTGTTAATGCAAGAGAAGAAAGTTGTGGCCTATACCTCTCGTCAGTTGAAGCCCAACAAGAAGAACTACCCCACTCACGATCTTGAGTTGGCGGCAGTTGTCCATGCATTAATAACGTGGAGACATCTCTTGTTGGGAAGACAAGTGGACATATTCATCGATCGCAAGAGTCTCAAGTACATCTTCACTCAGCCCAACCTCAACCTCAGGCAGACTCGATGGGTCGAAATGATTCAAGAGTACAATCCGAGTATTGAATATACTCCAGGCAAAGCAAATGTCATTGCAGATGCTTTAAGCAGGAAGGCTTATTGCAACAGCTTAATTCTCAAGCCTTTCCAACCGGATCTTTGTGAAGCTTTCCGCAAGCTGAATCTCCAAGTTGTTCCTCAAGGCTTTCTTGCCAACCTCATAGTCTCTCCTACTTTGGAAGATCAAATTCGTGAGGCACAACTCCTGGATACCATGGTGAAGAAGGTGAAACGTGGTATCGACAAGGGTCTTTCCAAATACAAGTGCTATCACATTGATGACAGAGACACTTTATTCTTCGAGGACCGGATTGTGGTTCCTAAAGGTGATCTAAGGAAAGTCATTATGAACGAGGCGCACAATTCTCTCCTTTCCATTCATCCTGGAAGTACGAAGATGTACCATGACCTCAAGCAGTCGTATTGGTGGACTCGAATGAAACGAGAAATCGATTAATTCTTGAATGAATGTGATGTCTGTCGAAGAGTGAAAGCAGAACACCAACGACCAGCTGGTCTCCTCCAACCTCTTGCTATCCCAGAATGGAAGTTTGATCATATCGAAATGGACTTCGTGACTGGGTTTCCAAAGTCCAAGCGCGGAAATGATGCTATCTTCGTTGTCATTGACAAGCTTTCTAAAGTGGCTCATTTCCTTCCAATCAAAGAATCTATCACAGCAGCTCAGTTGGCAGAGCTATACACCTCCAGAATTGTCTCCTTGCACGGCATTCCGCAATTGATTTGTTCAGATCGTGGAAGCATCTTCACCTCTAAGTTCTGGGACTCCTTCCAGAAGGCCATGGGCACAAACATTCGCTTCAGCACAGCTTTCCATCCTCAAACTAGTGGCCAAGTCGAGCGAGTCAATCAAATTCTTGAAGATATGCTCAGGGCTTGTCTCATTTCCTTTGGCATGAAATGGGAAAATTGTCTTCCATATGCTAAATTCTCCTACAACAACAGTTTCCAAGCGAGTTCGGGCAAGGCCCCATTCGAGATTCTCTATGGCAGAAAGTGCCGTACTCCTCTCAATTGGTCAGAGACTGGTGAACGCCAACTTCTTGGCAATGACTTAATCACAGAAGCTGAAGAAATGTGTAAAGTCATCCGTGATAATCTCAAAGCCGCGCAATCGCGCCAGAAGAGTTACTATGATAGTAAGCATCGTGATGTGGCTTTCGAGATCGGAGACCATGTCTACCTCCGCGTCTCTCTAATGAAAGGCACTCGTCGCTTCGGTATCAAAGGCAAGCTTGCCCCTAGATACGTGGGTCCTTTCAAGATCATTGGCAAAAGAGGCGACCTCGCCTATCAACTTGAGCTTCCTTCCAACTTCGCGAACGTGCACGATGTGTTCCACGTGTCACAGCTTCGCAAGTGCTTCAAGACGCCTGAGCGCACCATCAACTTCGAAGAGATTGACCTCCAAGAAGATTTGTCTTATCATGAGCACCCCCGTTGCTATTCTTGAGGAAACTGAGCGCAAGACTCGCAACAAGTCAATCAAATTCCTGAAAGTGAAGTGGTCACACCATTCCGACCGGGAAGCCACCTGGGAACGCGAGGACCATCTCCGTTCCGAATATCCGGAGTTCTTTCAGTCCTAGATCTCGGGACGAGATCCTCTCGTAGTGGTGGAGTGTTGTAACACCCTGCATGTGACTTGCCATATTTGTAACTCCAACTCTTGCCATTTTTGGCTATGTGCTATGATATTCCTCCGTGGTCGGGTTATGTTTTTTTCGTTTTGCATTTTGTTCTTGTCATGCATTTCATATCATGTCATCATGTGCATTGCATTTGCATACGTGTTCGTCTCTTGCATCCGAACATCTTCCCCGTTGTCTGTTTTGCAATCCGGCGCTCCTATCTCCTCCGGTGCACCCCTTTTGTTTTCTTTCGTGTGCGGGTGTCAAACTTTCTCGGAATGGACCGAGGCTTGTCAAGTGGCCTTAGTATTCCACCGGTAGACCACCGGTCAAGTTTCGTTCCATTTGGAGGTCGTTGGGTACTCCAACGGTTAACCGGGCATCCGCAATGTCCATTTGTGTGTTGCAGCAAAAACCCCCTCAAAACCAGCCCAAAACCCACCAAACTCTCTTCCATGCTCTAGGTCGTTCGATCACGATCGTGTGGGCGAAACCGCACCTCATTTGGACTCTCCTAGCTCCCTCTACCTATAAAACTCCTTCCCCTCCCGAAAACAAACGCAGACGAAACCCTAGACCCGCTC
Source organism: Aegilops tauschii subsp. strangulata (assembly GCF_002575655.3). NCBI lineage: Eukaryota > Viridiplantae > Streptophyta > Magnoliopsida > Poales > Poaceae > Aegilops > Aegilops tauschii. The sequence continues at coordinate 286,791,461 of NC_053039.3, forward strand.
CCTCTCCGCCGCCGGACACGTCCGGGCGGAGCCGGACGCGTCCACTTCCACCGCCGCCTTCGCCGTCACCGCCGGCCCGCCCGAGCCCGCGGGGAGCCCTCCCGAACCGCGAGCCCGAGCCGGCGCCCTCCTCCTCGCGCCGCCGCGGCCTCCCCGCCACCGCCGCCGCCTCGCCGCCGTCCCGCGCCGCGCTCGCCTCCGCGCCACTGGCCGCCGCCGCCGCTGGCGCCCCCTCCTCCGGCGCCCTCCTCCGAAGCCGGCCGTCGCCCCTCTCCTTCCTCCGTCGCCGGCCACCTTCTCCGGCCACAGCCCCGTCGAGCCCGAGTCCCCATCGGGCCAGATCTGGATCGGCAGTAACCCTAGGTTGACTTTCACGTTTTCCCGAATTCCACCAAGTCTTTTATTCTCACAATATGCATCCCTGTTCAACATTGCATAACTCTCTGCATGTAGCTCCGTTTCACGCGTGTAATATGTCAAATTGTTCGTCTCGTGATGCTCTACATTTTGTTCAATTGCACCACGTTCATTAGAGGTCATCTTGATGCCCAAATCTCTGTTGCAAGAGGGCTAGTTGTTGTTATCTGCTGGTTTTTATCAGAACTTGGAGATTTGTCATTTTTGTATCATTTAATCTGTAAATCTTATGGGCATGAGCTCTACATGTATTTTGTTGTATGCCATGCCATCTTTCCAGTGGTGTATGCCATATATTTTTGTGATCTCTGTGGTGGCTAGCACAAGCATGCAAACTAGGCCCCGTAATGTTTCCGATTTCAGGGACTTAGTGTTTTCTCTTAAGTCTTTGTCTGCTGTTATTTTTGTTGCCATGTAAACTTGATGCTACAGAGAGATCCATGCATATTTTCGAGATGTTCAGTAAGGATGATTTGTAGATATAGTTGTAATTGATCCATCCCTGCCCTTGTTTGCAATTATGGAGTGCCATAGCATGACTCAATCTTGCTCTACTTTTGCTAAAAATATTTCTGGCAGATTCTTATCATGATATGCAATTTTGCCAAGCTTATTATAGTTGATCCATACATGCTATGCATTTGTTCTTGCCATGGATAGCTTCATAAACATGCCATCTTGCTGTAGGTATGCTTGTTTTGTCATGCATTGCTCTGTAGTGAGTGCATCAAGCTCACAAAGATGCCTTCATATTATTGTTTCTGCCAGACTGTTGTTCTTCCATGTCTGAAACCTGATAACGAAACTTGCTATGTTTACGTGGTTGCCATCATATCTTCTGGTCCTTTTTGGGTTATGGTCAGTAAGGGACTTTTGTCATATGCATTTAGTGGAATACTGCCATGCCATGTTTTACCATGTTAAGTTCCTGTAGCATATTGATTTCGTGCTCTGAACATTGCTACCTGATGCTGTTTTCTGCCATGTGCAGTAATTTCACCAAGTCTGGAACCTGTTATCTTTTGCACTTTTGCCATGCTTGTTTGAGCTTGTTATGTTGTGATCTAGCCGTAGCTCAGTGTTCATCTTTTGTCAAGCATCTCCTGTAGGTTACTGTCATATGCTTTGTTGCTATGTAGGAGTGCTGTAGCATTGTTACTTGTTCCATTTTAAGTGCTATCATGCTGTTAAGCGCAGATTCGTGTCATTCTTGTTTTGCTTGCCATTTGCAAACCGTGCATCCGTTTCCGATGATCTTTATATCGATTTCGACCGAAATCATCTCATATTTCCAGTGGCATGCTTGGTTTGCCAAGTTACTGCCTTGTTCATCATTTTCCTTCCGGAGCACGCATATGCATCGCATATCATATCTTGCATATCATACATGTTTTGCATCATGTTGCTTGTGCATTTCTCGTGATTGATTGTGGTTCCGTTGCTTGTGTTCTTGTCTTGGGTAGAGCCGGGAGACGAGTTCGTGAACGAGGAACCTGTTGAGTACGCTTAAGAGGATCAAGCTTTCGACAACTCTGAGAACCTTGTAGGCAAGATGACCACCCCTCGAAATCACTTCTATCTTTGCTTTGCTAGTTATTCGTTCTATTGCCATGCTGCGCTACCTATCACTTGCTATATCATGCCTCCCACATTGCCATGTCAGCCTCTAACCATCTTTTCCTAGCAAACCGTTGTTTGGCTAAGTTACCGCTTTTGCTCAGCCCCTCTTATAGCGTTGCTAGTTGCAGGTGAAGTTGAAGTTGGTTCCATGTTGGAACATGGATATGTTGGGATATCACAATATCTCTTATTTAATTAATGCATCTATATATTTGGGTAAAGGGTGGAAGGCTCGGCCTGATGCCTGGTGTTTTGTTCCACTCTTGCCGCCCTAGTTTCTGTCTTACCGGTATTATGTCCCTTGAGTTTGCGTTCCTTACGCGGTTGGGTGATTTATGGGACCCCCTTGACAGTACGCCTTGAATAAAACTCCTCCAGCAAGGCCCAACCTTGGTTTTACCATTTGCCACCTAAGCCTTTCCCCTGGGTTTTTGCGAGCCCGAGGGTCATCTTATTTTAACCCCCGGGCCAGTGTTCCTCTGAGTGCTGGTCCAAACTAGAGCACCGTGCGGGACCGTCCCTTGGCAACTTGGGTTATGTTGGTACCTGTACGCTTCGCTTATCCGGTGTGCCCTGAGAACGAGATATGTGCAGCTCCTATCGGGATTTGTCGGCACATTCGGGCGGCTTTGCTGGTCTTGTTTTACCATTGTCGAAATGTCTTGTAGACCGGGATTCCGAGACTGATCGGGTCTTCTGGGAGAAGGTTTATCCTTCGTTGACCGTGAGAGCTTATGATGGGCTAAGTTGGGACACCCCTGCAGGGTATTATCTTTCGAAAGCCGTGCCCGCGGTTATGAGGCAGATGGGAATTTGTTAATGTCCGGTTGTAGAGAACTTATCACTTGACCCCATTAAAATACATCAACCGCATGTGTAGCCGTGATGGTCTCTTCTCAGCGGAGTCCGGGAAGTGAACACGGTTTGAGTTATGCATGACGTAAGTAGGTGTTCAGGATCACTTCTTCGTCATTACTAGATGACGACCGCTCCGTTGCTTCTCTTCTCGCTCTCTTTTGCGTAAGTTAGCCACCATATATGCTTATTGCCGCTGCAGCTCCACCTCATTACACCTTCCTTTACTATAATCTTAAATAGTTTTGATCTCGTGGGTGTGAGATTGCTGAGTCCTCATGACTCACAGATTCTACCAAAACAGTTGCAGGTGCCGACGATGCCAGTGCAGATGATGGGATCGATCTCAAGTGGGAGTTCGATGAGGAACGTGGTCGTTACTATGTGTCTTTTCCTGATGATCAGTAGTGGAGCCCAGTTGGGACGATCGGGGATCTAGCATTTGGGGTTGTCTTATTTTCATTCGGATCTTGACCGTAGTCGGTCTATGTGTTTGTATTTTGGATGATGTATGAATTATATTTATGTATTGTGTGAAGTGGCGATTGTAAGCCAACTCTCTATCCCATTCTTGTTCATTACATGGGATTGTGTGAAGATGACCCTTCTTGCGACAAAACCACTATGTGGTTATGCCTCTAAGTCGTGCCTCGACACGTGGGAGATATAGCCGCATCGTGGGCGTTACATAGGATTTGTAGTGGCCTGCCCACTTGAATCCTATAAGAATAGCAAGGAAATGCAGGGAGCTGTGTCGCCTTTGAGAGTAACACTGATATTAACAGTACCGCACCTTCACTTGAAGAGAGCTGGTATCCGAATCCTTTCTAGCTGTACCGGCAATACTAGCACATATATTCCAGCAAGTTCCACTTTGTTGATTTTACTCTGATGCTTACGGTTTTCCCCGTTATATCTACACTATGATCTGTGTAGCTGCTTTGTGTCGCACTAGCAGCAGTCCACTCTTGAAGCTAAACACTGCAATGACTTACAAAATTGGCACCAAGGCATTGAGTGCCATTCTGGATACAATGAAACTCATACGCTCCCCACCTGTTGATTCTTGTTCAGAATATGATCCTAATGACTCTTGTTCAAAATTGCCACATATAGAGAGACAACATGGAATTGCATTTCTTTGGGCGCTGTGATTCATCATGAGTGGGCAACCAACATTGTATGCAATGAAGTGGAACCTCAAGAATATGCTTCCTCTTCTGTTCTTTAACATGTTCCTCTTTGTTTATTCTGTATTTAGTACGTATAGTATGTTCCTTGTCAGGAAGGGGCGCAGGGACATCTGCAGTCAACAGCTGATAGAGCTGGCCTGTACGTGATCGATAGGATTTCAATTACTAGCGGCAATACAACACCGTATTTTCAAGCCAGTTCCACTTTCCCGATTTATATATCGTGGTTATGGTGTACCCCTGTTATGTACACTATGATCTGCCTAGTTGTTGTGTGGTCTTGTTATCATGGTTTGGTAATAAACTCTCTATATAGTATGTTATGAACCTATCATCTGCCAGCTATCCTTACTTCTGGAGCCTATTTTTTGTGTACTTGTGCCAGATTATATAAATGCACGCACCATATTACAGCACACATGAGCTCTCTCATCAGAATCCAGTGATAGCACACAAGTGTTTACAGGGGCGCCCCTATATTAGAATATCATCTGCATTACAAAGATAATCTCACAACTATTTATGTTTTCATGGTTCTCAGATATTATACGCAATTACAGTGAATATCAGAATCCGCGCATAAGAAGAATATTGTGGAACACTGCAATGACTTACAAAATTAGCACCAAGGCATTGAGTGCCATTCTGGAAGCAATGAAACTCATACGCTCCCCACCTGTTGATTCTTGTTCAGAATATCATCCTAATGACTATTCTAACCTCGAGGAGTCAAAGGCAGATGGCCTGTCCTGTTCACCCATCAAGGTGCCTGTTCTAATTTGGCACGGTTTTATTGATTGCACGTATCTTGCATATGTTGTCTTGCATTTCTTCTACTTTGTTGCACCTCCATCTGCTTAGTTTACTCATCATATAACTCGAGATGCCATGCCCATCCATTATCAATACATATTCCATCTGTCATCATACCATGTTTTTTCACTCAAATGCTGTTCTTGTGCATCAGACATCAAAAAGGAAGAGGGTGATTGCCGAACCTGAAGGAGCACCAGCAAAGTCCTTGAAAAACGTGGTGGTGCCGGAGAAATCAGACAGCGCCCCACTTATATTGGCTGTACAACCAGTGACACTAAACGTAGGACCGACTCCAGTAGACTGTACCCATACTTCACTGGCCACACCACTAGCCCCACCACACAGGACCTGCACTCCAGCAAAAGGTATACCGATTTCATTTGCCATAGCACCAGCTGTACCACAGAAAAATCCCACTCCAGCAAAAAGTACAGCAAGTCCACCGGCCGAAGACCTATCCCAACTGCAGAGACGGCCAATTCCTGCAGATTGGAACCCCATTCCATTTATTCCCAGTTTAAAAGACAATGCTTTCAATGTTGTTAGGGACTACGTGCATATATTCCCATCATGGGAAGATTATAGTGAAGACAAACACCATTTTCACATCTTCCTGTCCAACTTACGTGTAAGTGCTATTATTCATGGTTATTATTTTCCTGTTTTCTGCTGATCGAACACATCAATGATTTACATTACATTGTTGTAACTAGGCGAGGGTCAATCTGGATAGTCATGACGAGCAAAGCTTGCTTGTGCTTTTCAAGGAAGCATTGCAGCAGTATCGGTGTTACCTGAGGAAATCACACTTTGATGGCAAGTCTATAAACGAATTTCCGGTGAAGTCTCCTGTGCTAAATTTAGAAGACATTGAATGAAAAACCTTGTTATGCACTGGTCTCGTTCCCAGGATGAGGTACTGTCTATGAAATCAAATGACAATTTGAACTTCTACTTTTCCGCATGTGCCTTACGGATCTTTTTTGCAGGAAATGTGCTCGAAGAAGAATTCCAGTTTGAAAAGAACGACAGGATATCGCAAATATGCTGCCCGCTGCTTTGCTCTTGTTAGTACCTGTTGTCCTGTATCACTGTACTTGCATACATACCTTGTTCATTATGTGACAGCAGTATGCATGATAGCTTGCTTATCAATTGTTCGCTCCAAATTATCTGATCTGTATGAATGGTTACATTAGTGTAGAATATATCCAATGCCAATGATTTTTTTAGCTCTGCATTGTTCTTGTAAGTACATGCTGTCCTTTATCAGTGTACTTAGATTGATAGGTAGTTGGTCATGTACCATCACTCTGCAGCTTATTTTCCTTTTCCCTCCATTTTCTACACATCAGATCTATATTTACTCTTACCATAAGGTTGGTACTGAAGAAGTTTAGCTGTGCATTGCTCTTGGATGTGCCTTTTGCCTGTATCGCTGCACATACATTTATAGCTACTTGGTTATGTAGCATCACTCTTCATCTTATCTTCAATATTCTCCATTTTTTCGTATATTATCACATCTATATTTACTCTTAACAAAATGTAGAATAAAGGCAATGCTTATGAAGAAGATTATATGGTAAACTTCTTGAATTGCTCCCCCCCATCAGCATGGACAAGGGCTTTATAGAGCCTGTCTTCACCAGTAATGTAAGTTTGTCCTTCTCAAGCCTTCGAACTTTGTTGTGTATATTTGGTTAGGCATGACAGTAACAGCTGTTTATTTTTGGTGTTTGCATCAAATTGCATGTTTAAAGTTTATTATGTAGTTCATAAACAAAAGTTTGTCCTTCTCAATTTAAGTTTTCAGTTGTACAACCAAGTTCCTTCTTCATACCATGTAAATTAAACTATACAAAGCAAGTGATCTTCTTTTGCACTGCATGTATGCTTCTGTTCTTCATCTGTAATCCAGTGGTGTGGTGAACCTACCCACTACAACACAATGTCATATTCTGCAATGTCTTAACTATGAACAATGTCATATCATTCTACTATTATTTAAACCGTCTCTTTATTTGCCAATCTGAAATGGGATAAATTGACAGCACACTAACCATTGATACTTATGAGTTCTTGATCTGTAATCCAGTGGTGTCGTGAAGCTGCCAACTCCTTCACAATGTCATTTCCTGCCATGTCTTGACCTGAACAATACCATATTGTGTTACTGCAATTTTAAATTGTGTCACTTTATTCGTCAGTAAGAAATATGATGAATTGTCAGCACTGATACTTTTATGTGCAAAACCTGTCATCTGTCTGGTTGTTTATCTTTCAGAGTGAGGAAGATATAAGTGTTGAACAAGCGCAGTCTCATCATCTTGCTCAGGTGGTTGCGCTGCAGCTCGCCAGCAAGGCTAACCTTTCTTGAACTCTATTGAAGTGTTGTCGGTTTTGTATATTATTTTGTCGGCGTGTTTATTTGCACTGGTGGCGATCTTTGATGCCCAGTGTATGTAATCTGCTGTCTGCTTGTGCTTTATTATCATAGTGGCGAACTTTGATGCCCAGTGGATGTAATATGCCGTAATTTCTTTATTGTATAGTCTAGGTTTTTTCTTATTCACGATACTGCAGTTATTTTACTGTATATATATCATGTCTTCGCAGTAAACTGGCCAAACCGTAAAATTACGGTACATAATCGGGCTGTCATCACGATGTATGATCCGCATCATGGGCCTCGTCAAACTGGCCCACTAGTAGATTTGGGCCTTTAATAGGCCGAGTAACCCCCGAACCTCCTTTCGCAAGAAAACTCAATGGGCTTTTAGGAGGCTGAGAAGTAGGTTGGGCCTGAAACGTGTCGAACAGCTCACGGGCCGGCAGCAGCCCGAAATGGACCCCGACCCATGATTGTGCGAATCAAATCACGGGCTTTTAACAGGCCAAAATTGTCTTGGTCCTTGTTTGGCCCAATCAGATATCGGCTGCGAGCAGGCCGGATGCAAACCGGGCCGTAGTTAGGCCCAACTATATGACGGGCTTTTAACAGGCCGAAATTAATATAGGGCCAAAATGTTAAACGGGCCCTTAACAGGCCGAAACTAATATCAGGCCGAATTACTAAATGGGCCTTTAGCAAGTAGGCCCAAAAGCATAACGTCCAGTTAACGGGCCCAATCTGATATGGGCCATAATTGAGGCCAAAGCCTCTTAAAGGGCCGGACCTGATCTGGGCCGTGATTTGGCCCAGAACGTCGGAGGCTTTTAACGGGCCGGATCTCATATGGGCCATTATTAGGCCCGAAACGTGGTAGGCCATTAATGGACTGGATCAAATATGGGCCGGCATTTGGCCCAAAACATGGCAGCCAGTTAATGGGCCGGCCTACTAGGGTCCTCAAAATCTTGTGGGCCTACAGCTAGGCCGGCCCATTAGTGTCGGCGAAATCTCGTGGGCCTTTAGCTGAGCCGGCCCATTATGATCCGCAAGAATTTTGTGGGCCTTTACCTGGGCCGGCCCATTATGGCACACAAAAATCTTGTGGGCCTTTACCTGGGCCGGCCCATTATGGCCCGCGAAATCTTGTGGGCCTTTAGCTGGGCCAGCCCATTATGGTCCGCAAAATCTCGTGGGCCTTTAGCTGGGCCGGCTCATTATGGTCCGCAAAATCTTGTGGGCCTTTAGTTGGGCCGGCCCATTTAAACTTGATGGGATGTGCCACATGTCGACGTATCATAGGCGCCTTCTGTCCAATGAGTGGATGACATCTGTCCCAACGATGAGCCGACACGTGTTTCCTCCAGCCAATGATGATTTCACACATGGAAAATCCCCATTGGCCGCGGCTGTTAACGGGTTATCGGATCCAAAACCCGACCCGATAGCTTAACGGCGTTCCGTTACGGTGGATGCCACATGTCGGTCACCCTTGACGAAAGCACTTCTGTGACGCGCGATTTATCGTCATGGAAGTGGACACTTCCGTGATGATAATTTTGGTAACGTCATGGAACACTTCTACGACAGCACATGTATGACTATCTTGATTCTGTCATAAATTTGTCATGGATGTACATGCATGACAAAAAACGCGACCTACTATGACAAACACGTATCATCACGGAAGTGTATTTTTTTTGTAGTGGATTTGCAGCGGTGCCAGAGCTCAAGTTTTTAAAACAGAGGTAAATGAAATTTTGAGAAATGCACCCTTCTTGTTTACTTCACGACCATTAGTTATCGGTATCTTCCATGCTAAACACATTAGTGGTGGTTCCCAAGCGATAAAAGTAAAGGTTTACTCCCCCTCCACCAACAATCACACTCCATGGCTTGTTCGAAACAACGGGTACCGTCCATACCAACAACGGTCCTGGGGGACTTTTGTTTAATTATTTACAATTTGAATTCGGGACTGGGAATCCCTATTGCAGCCCCTCTCGTGCAAGGACGAGTGAATAAACACTCATCATGAGAATAACCCGCTTAGCATGGAAGATACTGACTACCTCTCGTCGTTCTATGAACAATCAGGCACACAAAAGGGAAATTTATTTGAAGTTTTTAGAGGTGGCACATGCAAATTTACTTAGGACGGCAGGGTAATACCGCATATAGGTACATATGGTGGACTCATCTGGAATAACTTGGGTTTTAGGATTTTGATGAACAAGTGGTAATTCTGTTTGGTACAGGCGAAGGCTAGCAAATAGGTTGAGAAGCGGCCAGCTAGAGAGCGAAAACGGTCATGAACTTGCATTATGCATAAGTAACATTGGATACTAGCATGAGTAGGATATGAACACCATGAACATAAATATCATAGAGGCAACGTTGGTTTTGATTCAACTACATGCATGAACATGTGCCAAGTCAAGCCACTCAAACATTTAGAGGAGGATACCATATCATCATACTACATCTGACAGGGGGATGACCCCCGCGTAGGCCCAAGACGGCGAACGACGCTTCAAAAACATCGGGGCCAGCAACGCCCCTCAATCCAGGTCGCACTTGGCCGGGTTGCTCAACCCGACCAAGTCCCTCAACCCGGCCGGGTCCCTGTCCGGCTGCTCCAGCCGGCCTGCTATGCGAAGTCAACTACGGCGTCCCATCTGACACGACACCGACAAGACGGCCATACTGCGATCACTGTTGCTGATAAAGCATACGCTGTTCGCTCGTCACACGCGTCATCATCTACAGTGTACTTTTTCCCCCGAGCATTGATTTATAAAATGCCCCAGGGACAAAACTTAGCCTAGCATGCAAGCAAGCATGGCTTGGAATGTAAGCAACACACTGTAGCTTACATCCCAAGCACACACCCATGCCTACATGGCGTACACCACAAGCTAGCCACATTATATAAGCTAGCTCACACCCATCCATCCAGGAGGATGGACTCCCACGGCCACAAGGCCACTCACGCACACACTTGTGCATACACATGATCATACGCATGAGGCTCTCTACTACCTTCTATAATACAGCTTCAGGAGCAACTTTGTACTGCCCGACATGTACACCGCATATATATTCAGACATGCAGGAGTAGGGGTATTATCTCTCCGAAGAGCCCTGAACCTAGGTAAATCACCGCGTGCTGTTTGCCCAATCCCGTCCCTTGACCTCCAAAGCAGTCTTGCCCTCACCACAAGCCACCTCGTGGCATCTATCGTCTCGTGAACCCGCCCGCGAGATAACCCCGACAGTTGGCGCCCACCGTGGGGCAAGCTGCCGCGGAACCGCGGTCCGGGCGGGACCATCTTCATCATCACCGCGGCATCGCTGTCGTCTCTCTGGTAGCGCTCGGGGGATCGACATCGACCCGCCCCCGGAGCGACCGCGCGGGACGGCGCGTCCTCGTTGTCGGCGTCGCCTTCTTCGTCGCCACCACCGCGGCACCGCCGTCGTCCACGCGCTACATCGCGCTCCGGCCGGCTGACCGCGCCCGGCTCCGCTCGCCGCTGCGCTCCACCGGCACCGCCGACCTCTGGTGGCATGCTGTCACTCCTCCCGCGCGCCCGTGGTTGCCACTGCTCGCGCTGCTGTTGCGCTTGCCGCTGCCTGCAGGTCCCCTGCCATTGCTGCGTTGCCGCTGCTTCCGCTGCTACCTACCACTACTATACATTATCCATTCACTGGCCAGTTGCATGTCGGATAAACCACGTATATCGTCAGGTACTAGCCGTACACCATCCATACTGAACCCAGACTATAGCCAGACGCTGCTCGTACAAAAAACATACTTCAGCACCCGACAACGCCCGACCATTTGCGGCCTGCTCCGCCGCGCCCAACGTCCTGCTTCGCCTCACTCCGGCCTCGCCTCGGCCGCACCTCCGGCCCCCGTGCGTGCACACACCCATGCTTGGCGAGCTAGCTAGCTAGCAAACCCAATGGATTTGACTGCGTGAATGCTAGCTAGCTTGGCTCAGGTGCACACAAGGCCGTCCAGTGGACGCGCGCGCCGGCCAACTCCCCTGGCAACAGCATCCTCGGACCGGCTCGACTTCGTCCAGCCGCTGCCTGGCCGGCTGCGCCATGCCTGCTGTCCGATCCACCGCCCCGCTCCGCCTCTTCGTCATGCACGCGGGAACGACCGGCTCCGCTGGCTCCTCCCGCGCGCGCTGGCCCTGTGCCTACTCCGTCGCGGCCGCGCCCGCTCTCCGCTCCAACTGGCCCTGCGCCCGCAACGCTCGCACCAGCTACTGCCGCGTTCCTCGCGCCTCGCCTCTGCTCCCGCATGGGCCGGCTCCGACCGCGCCCCGCCGGCTTCGGCTCCCCCGGCGTCGGATCCTCCGCTCCGACTCCCCACCAACCGGGTCCTCCGCTCCGGCTCCCGCACGCGCCGGGTCCTCCTAGGGGCCATCTTCTCTGACCACCTCGACCGTCCCGGCTCCGCGCGGCCCACCCCGTCCGGCTGGCCGCCCCGAGCGCCGTCTCCACCATGCTCGGCCGCCTCGCCACCCACCCGCGCGCTGGACCTGGCCGGCCGGCTTCGCCTCCACCAGCGGCCGGGTTCTCCACCTCAGCCGGCCCCGCCCTGCGCCCCATTGCCGTCTCCACCAACCGAGCCGTGTCCGGCTTCTCCTGCGCCAGGCTGTCGGGTCGCCGTGCCGGGCTCTCTCCGGCTCCACATCCCGCGGCAGCCGGGTCGCCACTGTCGCGTCCCGCGCCCGCCGGCTTGCCGCTGCCGCCTCCCGTGCAGGTCCTCTCCGACGCGCCCGCCCGCTTCAGCGACTCGCTCCTCCCCTCCACCGCGTACCAACCCTGGGCTTGCTTCCGGTCGCCGTCCGTCCGCCCAGCCAGCTCCGACACTGCTTGCGCCGGGTCGCACCGGCCCCTCCCTCCGCCGAGCGTGCGACCCGACCGCCGGCTCCCGCACGACCCGGCTGCCCGCCGTCTCCTTCGCACCGCCGTCCGCGTGACCCGGCCGCCGCCTCCCGCGTGACCCGGCCGGCCGCTCGTCGTCCCCGCGGCTCGGCCTCCACATCGCGCCCGCGGCCGGCCCCAACCGGCTCCGCCTACCCGGCGTCCGGCTCGCTGCACCCGCCAGCCAGCTCGCACGCCTCCGACCACGCTCCTCCGCCTCGCTGCCAGGTTCCCCGCGTCACGCACACCCTCTACTCCGGGCCGCTCTGCGCCGTCCCACCCCGACCTCGGCCGGCTCCGGCTCGCCGTCCGCCATCTTAGAGCCTGCGACAGCTCCGGCCCCGCCCGGGCTCGCCTCGCCCCGCGCCGGCCCTCGGCCGGCTTCGCCCGCACCCGGCCGCCGGGTCGCCGACGCCTCGCCCCCGCGCCTCCGCGCGCCCGGCCGGGGCCGGCTCCGGGTGGCCGGCTCGCCCCTCCACTGGTCGGCTACTCGCCCGTGCTGACTGCGTCCGAGATTTCCCTATCCGACAGGGGAAAAGAAAGAAGCAATGAAAAAAGAAGTTGAACTCAACTGCGTAAAAAAAGAAGAGAAAACGTACTGCGGAAAAGAAAAAAGAAAAAAGAGATATGTCCGGCTGCTCCAGCCTAGACCTACCTGCGTCACCGTCTGGCCGCCCAGTCCGCCTGCCGGCTTCGACGCCTGGCCGGCTGGGGGCCCGACCCGTTCGCCCGTCTGCCTCGATGCCGGCTGCGCCAAGCCGGCCCAGCCGTCAGTCCGCCTCGACGCTCGTTCGGTCGGACCCGACCGGCTAGGACCCCCCTTCGAGCACCCAGAGGCTCGAAGGCTACCCCCAGTGGGTGTGTCGGCACGCTAGCGCCAAGCCGCGTCGGCTGTCATCGACAATCTCCGCCTCGTCTGCGTCAAATCAATGTGAGCTCCTCACCCGTTTATTTTTGCACCACATGCAAAACCGGATAACACGGAGCAACCCTCGGGGACCACCTCCGCCTTTATTATAGTTGCATCACTGTTCGCCCCGGCGCCGGCTAGTCTCGGCCCGGAGGCTGGCCGCTCGGCCCGATACGTTCGTTCCCGCAGATGGCTTAGTAGTGCATACGGTACCAAAGGTCCACTCTCAGCCAGAGACCGCAGCGCGGCTGTCCGGCAAGCGAGAGCAAAAGCTGGAGGTCACCCCACGCGAAAAACGTCCGGGAAAAGACGGCTTGGGCAACCCGTCCGTTTCCTTTATGAGTATCTACTCGGTCGAATCTGCTCCTGTTGTCCGAGTACTGTACGCTCCACTCTGCGGCCACTCTTCGTAACAGCTAGAGGCCGGCTCCGAGCTGTCTAGCTAACAAGAGGCAAAGCCAAAGAGAGGAGGGGACATGAAAAAGACTGAAGGGGGCTCGGACGGAACCGAGTCGGCACCCTCCGCATAAAACTTACAATGCTGAAAGCAAACATTTGATATATATCTGCGCGGACTAACTTTGCCTTTTGCACAATCATCGCTGAGGGGAACCCCCTCCTCGCCTGGAGACTCGGAGGCTACACGCGGGTTGCGGGCCCGACGCCGGCCGCAACCGGCGTTTCCATCGCCGCTGTCCACATCATCAACAGCAAGACCCTCCGGCCGACTCTTCGAGTCGCCCAGAGGCTCGGAGGCTACACCCAGTGGGTGCGCTCGCGCGCCCCCACTCAGCCGGCGGAATCCGCGTCCGCGCCCGGCAGGGCCCCGTGCCCTCCAGCCGGCGGACTCCGCGTCCGCGCCCGACACCCTCAACGTCACCGTCGACTTCATCAACAACAGCAAAGACCCTCCGCCCAACTTTTCCAAGTTGCCCGGAGGCTCGGAGGCTACACCCAGTGGGTGCGCTCGCGCGCCCCCACTCAGCCGGCGGACTCCGCGTCCGCGCCCGGCAGGGCCCCGCGCCCCTCAGCCGGCGGACTCCACGTCCGCGCTTGGCACCCTCGACGCCACCGTCGGCTTCTTCAACAACGGGAAGACCCTCCGCGCAACTTTTCCAAGTTGCCCGGAGGCTCGGAGGCTACACCCAGTGGGTGCGCTCGCGCGCCCCCATCGGAAGCAAGCCGCACCGGCTGCGGTCCGCGGCCGGCCGTCATCGACATCTACTGCTTCATAGACGCCCGCTAAAACCCTCCGCGCAACTTTTCCAAGTTGCCCGGAGGCTCGGAGGCTACTGACGGGGGGATGACCCCCCGGGTAGGCCCAATACGGCGAACGACGCTTCAAAAACATCGGGGCCAGCAACGCCCCTCAATCCAGGTCGCACTTGGTCGGGTTGCTCAACCCAACCAAGTCCCTCAACCCGGCCAGACTCCTCAACCCGGCCGCCCGACTGGGTCCCTGTCTGGCTGCTCCAGCCGGCCTGCTACGCGAAGTCAACTACGGCGTCCCATCTGACATGACACCGACAAGACGGCCATACTACGATCACTGTTGATGATAAAGCATACGTTGTTCGCTCGTCACACGCGTCATCATCTACAGTGTACTTTGTCCCCCGGGCATTGATTTATAAAATGCCCCAGGGACAAAACTTAGCCTAGCATGCAAGCAAGCATGGCTTGGAATGTAAGCTACACACTGTAGCTTACATCCCAAGCACACACCCATGCCTACATGGCGTACACCACAAGCTAGCCACATTGCTAGCTCACACCCATCCATCTAGGAGGATGGGCTCCCACGGCCACAAGGCCACTCACGCACACACTTGTGCATACACATGCTCATATGCATGAGGCTCTCTACTGCCTTCTGTAATACAGCTTCAGGAGCAACTTTGTACTGCCCGACATGTACACCGCATATATATTCAGGCATGCAGGAGTAGGGGTATTATCTCTCCGGAAAGCCTCGAACCTGGGTGAATCACCGCGTGCTGTTTGCCCAATCCCGTCCCTTGACCTCCAAAGCAGTCTTGCCCTCACCACAAGCCACCTCGTGGCATGTGTCATCTCGCGAACCCGCCCGCGAGATAACCCCGACAACATCACAATCATTTTAACGCAATGTTGACATCCAAGATAAATCATTATCCACTCCTAGCTACTTAAGCATGGCATGAGAAACTATAATCTCTAAATTGTCATTGTAAACAAGTTTGATCATAATAGGCTAAATCATGGATACTAGGTTAAACATATTTACAAAAACAGAACAAGTTGAGTTCATACCCGTTTCTCTCTGCGACAGCCAGTTCATCAAATATCGTCATTATTGCCTTTCACTTGCACGACCGAACGATATGAAAATAATAATAGTGCAAGAGTGTGGTGGACTAAGCTGGAATCTGCGAACATTTTATTTAAAAGGAGAAGACAAAGTAGTATGGGCTCTTCATTAGATCAACAATAATGCATATGAGAGCCACTCAACATTTTCATCGTGGTCTTCTCCTTGGTATGACTCAGTAAAAAGGAAAAGAAGTTTAGAGAAACACTCTGAAATATTTTTGGAGTTTTTGGGTTTTCTTGAACAAGCAAATAAAAGGGAAAGACAAAAACGAGAAAAACTATTTACATGGGAAAGCTCCCAACAAACAAAAGAAGGACAAGGAAATCTTTTTGGTTTTCTTTTTAATACTACAATTAATTAAAATAGGAAGAAAACCCGAAAAGAAGCAGGAAATATTTTTGTATTTTCTCAATGTTTTTCAAACACACAAGAAGAAGGCAAGAAAATAAATCTAGCATGGATAATACAATGGAAAAGTGTGGACACTGACAACTGGAATGAAATGTTCGAACATGAATGTAATGTCGGTGGAAATACGTACTCCCCCAAGCTTAGGCTTTTGGCCTAACTTGGTAATCACCATCACTAGCCTGCATAGTGGTCGGAGTGATAGCTCACGGAGGCTCTTGGTGTAGACGCCTCAGCCCGCCATGCAGCCACAATCGCTGCGTTATGTGCTCGGGCCTCGCTCTCAAGAACATAATATCTTCCCTTGCTGTGAACATCAAAGAGAGCAGGCGCAAGCAAAAAGGTATTTGTTGGGGAACATAGCATGCAATTTCAAAAAAATTCTATGATCATGCAAGATCTATCTAGGAGATGCATAGCAACGACAGGGGGAGAGTGTGTCCACGTAGCCTCATAGACCGAAAGCGGAAGCGTTAGTTTAACGCGGTTGATGTAGTCGAACATCTTCACGATCCAACTGATCTTAGTACCGAACGTACGGCACCTCTGTGTTCAGCACACGTTCAGCTAGATGACGTCCCTCGAACTCTTGATCCAGTAGAGGGTCGAGGGAGAGTTCCGTCAGCACAACGGTGTGGTGACGGTGATGGTGATGTGGTCCGCGCAGGGCTTCGCCTAAGCACTATGACGCTATGACCAGAGGAGTAAACTGTGGAGGGGGGCACCGCACACGGCTAAGAGAACTATTGGTGTGCCTTTGGGGTGCCCCCTGCCCCGTATATAGTGGGGAGAAGGAGGCCGACGGCCAGGAGGGGCGCGCCATGGGGGGAGTCCTACTAGGACTCCTAGTCCTAGTTGGCTCCCCCTTTCCTTCCAATGGAGAGGGGAAAGGGGAAAGAGGTGGAGAGGGAGAAGGAAAGGGGGGTCGCGCCCCCACCCCTTGTCCAATTCGGATTGGGATTGGGGGAGGGCGCACGCCACCTCCTGTGGCCTGCCTCCTCCTCTCTACTATGGCCCATGAGGCCCATTAACTTTCCCCCGGGGGTTCCGGTAACCCCTCGGTACTCTAGTAAAATACGCGAATCACTCGGAACCATTCCCATGTCCGAATACTACCTTCCAATATACAAATCTTTACCTCTCGACCATTTCGAGACTCCTCGTCATGTCCGTGATCTCATCCGAGACTCCAGACAAACTTTGGTCACCAAAACACATAACTCATAATACAAATCGTCATCGAACGTTAAGCATGCGGACCCTACGGGTTCGGGAACTATGTAGACATCTATGAGACACATCTCCGTTCAATAACCAATAGCGGAACCTGGATGCTCATATTGGTTCCTACATATTCTACGAAGATCTTTATCGGTCAAACGGCATAACATACGTCATTCCCTTTGTCATCGGTATGTTACTTGCCCAAGATTCGATTGTCGGTATCATCATACCTAGTTCAATCTCGTTACCGTCAAGTATCTTTACTCGTTCCGTAGTGCATCATCTGTAACTAACTCATTAGTCACATTGCTTGCAAGGCTTATAGTGATGTGCATTACCGAGAGGGCCCAGAGATACCTCTCCGATACTCGGAGTGACAAGTCCTAATCTTGATCTATGCCAACCCAACAAACACCTTTGGAGACACCTGTAGAGCATCTTTATAATCACCCAGTTACATTGTGACATTTGATAACACACAAAATGTTCCGCCGGTTTTTGGGAGTTGCATAATCTCATAGTCAGAGGAATATGTATAAGTCATGAAGAAAGCAATAGCAATAAAACTAAACGGTCATTATGCTAAGCTAACGGATGGGTCTTGTACATCACATCATTCTCTAATGATGTGATCCCATTCATCAAATGACAACACATGTCTATGGTCAGGAAAATTAACCATCTTTTATTAACGTGCTAGTCAAGTAGAGGCATACTAGGGACAATCTATTTTGTCTACGTATTCACACATGTACTAAGTTTCCGGTTAATACAATTCTAGCATGAATAATAAACATTTATCATGATATAAGGAAATATAAATAAAAACTTTATTATTGCCTCTAGGGCATATTTCCTTTAGTCTCCCACTTGCACTAGAGTCAATAATCTAGATTACATAGTAATGATTCTAACACCCATGGAGTCTTGGTGCTGATCATGTTTTGCTTGTGGAAGAGGCTTAATCAACGGGTCTGCAACATTCAGATCCGTATGTATTTTGCAAATCTCTATATCTCCCTCCTTGACTTGATCGTGGACGGAATTGAAGTGTCTCTTGATGTGTTTGGTTCTCTTGTGAAATCTGTATTCCTTCTCCAAGGCTATTGCTCCAATATTGTCACAAAAGATTTCCATTGGACCCGATGCACTAGGTATTACGCCTAGATCAGATATGAACTCCTTCATCCAGACTCCTTCATTTGCTGCTTCCGAAGCAGCTATGTACTCCGCTTCACACGTAGATCCCGCCACGACGCTCTGCTTGGAACTGCACCAACTGAAAGCTCCACCATTCAATATAAATACGTATCCGGTTTGCGACTTAGAGTCGTCCGGATCAGCGTCAAAGCTTGCATCGACGTAACCATTTACGACAAGCTCTTTTGTCACCTCCATAAACGAGAAACATATCCTTAGTCCTTTTCAGGTATTTCAGGATGTTCTTGACTGCTGTCCAGTGATCCACTCCTAGATTACTTTGGTACCTCCCTACAAAACTTATAGCAAGGCACACATCAGGTCTGGTACACAACATTGCATACATGATGGAACCTATGGCTGAGGCATAGGGAATGACTTTCATTTTCTCTCTATCTTCTGTTGTGGTCATGCATTGAGTCTCACTCAACTTCACACCTTGTAACACAGGCAAGAACCCTTTCTTTCACTGATCCATTTTGAACTTCTTCAAAACTTTATCAAGGTATGTGCTTTGTGAAAGTCCAATTAAGCGTCTTGATCTATTTCTATAGATCTTGGTGCCCAATATATAAGCAGCTTCATCGAGGTCTTTCATTTAAATATTCTTATTCAAGTATCCTTTTATGGTATCCAGAAATTCTATATTACTTCCAATCAACAATATGTCATCCACATATAATATTAGAAATGCTATAGAGCTCCCACTCACTTTCTTGTAAATATAGGCTTCTCCAAAAGTCTGTATAAAACAATATGCTTTGGTCTCACTATCAAAGCGTATATTCCAACTCTGAGATGCTTGCACCAGTCCATAAATGGATCGCTGGAGCTTGCACACTTTGTTAGCACCTTTAGGATCAACAAAACCTTTTGGTTGCATCATATACAACTCTTCTTTAAGAAATCCATGCAGTTTTGACATCCATTTGCCAAATTTCGTTATCATGAAATGCGGCAATTGCTAACATGATTCGGACAGACTTCAGCATCGCTACGGGTGAGAAGGTCTCATCGTAGTCAACTCTTTGAACTTGTCAAAAACCTTTCGCAACAAGTCGAGCTTTGTAGACAGTAACATTACCATCAGCGTCAGTCTTCTTCTTGAAGATCCATTTATTCTGTATGGCTTGCCGATCATCGGCAAGTCAACCAAAGTCCACACTTTGTTCTCATACATGGATCCCATCTCAGATCTCATGGCCTCAAGCCATTTCACGGGATCTGGGCTCATCATCGCTTCCTCATAGTTCGTAGGTTCGTCATGGTCTAGTAACATGACTTCCAGAACATGATTACCGTACCACTCTGGTGCGGAACGTACTTCGGTTGACCTACGAGGTTCGGTAGTAACTTCATCTGAAGTTTCATGATCATCATCATTGACTTCCTCACTAATTGGTGTAGGAATCACTGGAACTAATTTATGTGATGAACTACTTTCCAATTCGGGAGAAGGTACAATTACCTCATCAAGTTCTACTTTCCTCCCACTCACTTCTTTCGAGAGAAACTCCTTCTCTAGAAAGGATTCATTCTTAGCAACGAATATCTTGCCTTCGGATATGTGATAGAAGGTACCCAACAGTCTCCTTTGGGTATCCTATGTAGACACATTTCTCCGATTTGGGTTCGAGCTTATTAGGTTGAAGCTTTTTCACATAAGCATCGCTGCCCCGAACTTTAAGAAACGACAGCTTAGGTTTCTTGCCAAACCACAGTTCATATGGTGTTGTCTCAACGGATTTAGATGGTGCCCTATTTAACGTGAATGCAGCCGTCTCTGAAGCATAACCCCAAAACGATAGCGGTAAATTGGTAAGAGACATCATAGATCGCACCATATCTAATAAAGTACGGTTATGACATTCGGACACACCATTACACTGTGGTGTTCCAGGTGGCGTGAGTTGCGAAACTATTCCACATTGTTTCAAATGAAGAGCAAACTCATAACTGAAATATTCACCTCCACGATCAGATTGTAGAAACTTTATTTTCTTGTTACGATGATTTTCGACTTCACTCTGCAATTCTTTGAACTTTTCAAATGTTTCGGACTTATGTTTCATTAAGTACACATACCCATATCTTCTCAAATCATCTGTGAAGGTCAGAAAATAACGATACCCGCCGCGAGCCTCAACACTCATCGGACCGCATACATCAGTATGTATTATTTACAATAAGTCAGTTGCTCGCTCCATTGTTCCGGAGAATGGAGTCTTAGTCATCTTGCCCATGAGGCATGGTTCACAAGCATCAAGTGATTCATAATCAGGTGATTCCAAAAGCCCATCAGCATGGAGTTTCTTCATGCACTTTACACAAATATGACCTAAACGGCAGTGCCACAAATAAGTTGCACTATCATTATTAACTTTGCATCTTTTGGCTTCAATATTATGAATATGTGTATCACTACGATCGAGATTCAATAAAAATAGACCACTCATCAAGGGTGCATGACCATAAAAGATATTACTCATATAAATAGAACAACCATTATTCTCTGATTTAAATGAATAACTGTCTCGCATCAAACAAGATTCAGGTATAATGTTCATGCTCAACGCCGGCACCAAATAACAATTATTCAGGTCTAAAACTAATCCCGACGGTAGATGTAGAGGTAGCATGCCGACGGCGATCACATCGACTTTGGAACCATTTTCCAAGCGCATCGTCACCTCGTCCTTAGCCAATCTTCGTTTAATCCGTAGCCCCTGTTTCGAGTTGCAAATATGAGCAACAGAACCAGTATTAAATACCCAGGCGCTACTATGAGCATTAGTAAGGTACACATCAATCACATGTATATCAAATATACCTTTCACTTTTCCATCCTTCTTATCCACCAAATACTTGGGGCCGTTCTGCTTCCAGCGACCATTTGCAGTAGAACCACTCAGTTTCAGGCTTAGGTCCAGACTTGGGTTTCTTCCCTTGAGGAGCAACTTGCTTGCTATTCTTCTTGAAGTTTCCCTTCTTCCCTTTGCCCTTTTTCTTGAAACTAGTGGTCTTGTTAACCATCAACACTTGATGCTCCTTCTTGATTTCTACCTCCGCAGCCTTTAGCACCGCGAAGAGCTCAGGAATTGTATTTTCCATCCCTTGCATATTATAGTTCATCACGAAGCCTTTATAGCTTGGTGGCAGTGATTGAAGAACTTTGTCAATGACACTATCATCAGGAAGATTAACTCCCAGCTGAGTCAAGTGGTTATGGTACCCAGACATTCTGAGTATGTGTTCACTGACACAACTATTCTCCTCCATCTTGCAGCTATAGAACTTGTTGGAGACTTCATATCTCTCAACTCGAGCATTTGCTTGAAATATTAACTTCAACTCCTGGAACATCTCATATGCTCCATGACGTTCAAAACGTCTTTGAAGTTCCGATTCTAAGCTGTAAAACATGGCACACTGAACTATCGAGTAGTCATCAGCTTTGCTCTGCCAGACGTTCATAACGTCCGGAGTTGCTCCTGCAGCGGGTCTTGCACCTAGCGGTGCTTCCAGGACGTAATTCTTCTGTGCAGCAATGAGGATAATCCTCAAGTTACGGACCCAGTCTGTGTAGTTGCTACCATCATCTTTCAACTTAGCTTTCTCTAGGAACGCATTAAAATTTAAGGGAACAGTAGCACGAGCCATTGATCTACAACAACATAGATATGCCAAAACTATCAGGTACTAAGTTCATGACAAATTAAAGTTCAATTAATCATATTACTTAAGAACTCCCACTTAGATAGACATCCCTCTAGTCATCTAAATGATCACGTGACCCATATCAACTAAACCATGTCCGATCATCATGTGAGATGGAGTAGTTTTCAATGGTGAACATCACTATGTTGATCATATCTACTATATGATTCACGTTCGACCTTTCGGTCTTAGTGTTCCGAGGCCATATCTGCATATGCTAGGCTCGTCTAGTTTACCCGAGTATTCTGCACGTGCAAACTGGCTTGCACCCGTTGTATGTGAACGTAGAGCTTATCACACCCGATCATCATGTGGTGTCTCGGCACGACGAACTGTAGCAACGGTGCATACTCAGGGAGAACACTTATACCTTGAAATTTAGTGAGAGATCATCTTATAATGCTACCGCCATACTAAAAAAAATAAGAGGCATAAAGGATAAACATCACATGCAATCAAAATATGTGACATGATATGGCCATCATCATCTTGTGCCTTTGATCTCCATCTCCAAAGCACTGTCATGATCTCCATCGTCACCGGCTTGACACCTTGATCTCCATCGTAGCGTCGTTGTCGTCTCGCCAACTATTGCTTCCACGACTATCGCTACCACTTAGTGATAAAGTAAAGCAATTACATGGCGATTGCATTTCATACAATAAAGCGACAACTATAAGGCTCCTGCCAGTTGCCGATAACTTTTACAAAACATGATCATCTCCTACAACAATTTATATCTCATCACGTCTTCACCATATCACATCACAACATGCCCTGCAAAAACAAGTTAGACGTCCTCTACTTTGTTGTTGCAAGTTTTATGTGGCTGCTACGGGCTTCTAGCAAGAACCGTTCTTACCTACGCATCAAAACCACAACGATTTTTCGTCAAGTGTGCTGTTTTAACCTTCAACAAGGACCGGCCGTAGTCAAATTCGATTCAACTAAACTTGGAGAAACATACACCCGCTAGCCACCTGTGTGCAAAGCACATCGGTAGAACCGGTCTCAAGAACGTGGTCATGTAATGTTGGTCCGGGCCGCTTCATCATACAATACTGCTGAAACAAAATAACACGTTGTTGGTAAGCAGTATGACTATTATCGCCCACAACTCTTTGTGTCTACTCGTGCATATCATCTACGGATAGACCTGGCTTGGATACCACTGTTGGGGAACGTAGCATGCAATTTCAAAAAAATTCCTACGATCACGCAAGATCTATCTAGGAGGTGCATAGCAACGAGAGGGGGAGAGTGTGTCCATGTACCCTCGTAGACCGTAAGCGGAAGCGTTAGTTTAACGCGGTTGATATAGTCGAACGTCTTCACAATCCAATCGATCTTAGTACCGAACGTACACCACCTCTGTGTTCAGCACACGTTCAGCTCGATGACGTCCCTCGAACTCTTGATCCAGTACAGGGTCGAGGGAGAGTTCCGTCAGCACAACGGCATGGTGATGGTGATGTGATCCGCGCAGGGCTTCGCCTAAGCACTATGACGCAATGACCGGAGGACTAAACTGTGGAGGGGGGCACCACACACGGCTAAGAGAACTACTGGTGTGCACCCCGCCCCCGTATATAAAGGAGGGGAGAGGGAGGATGGCGGCCAGGAGGGGCGCGCCATGGGGGGAGTCCTACTAGGACTCCTAGTCCTAGTCAGCTCCCCCCTTCCTTCCAATGGAGAGGGGAAAGGGGAATGAGGTGGAGAGGGAGAAGGAAAGGGGGGTCGCGCCCCCACCCCTTGTATAATTCGGATTGGGCTTGGGGGAGGGCGCGCGGCACCTCCCGTGGCCTGCCTCCTCCTCTCTACTATGGCCCATGAGGCCCATTAACTTTCCCCCGGGGGTTCTGGTAACCCCTCGGTACTCAAGTAAAATACCCGAATCACTCGGAACCATTCCGATGTCCGAATACTACCTTCCAATATATGAATCTTTACCTCTCGGCCATTTTGAGACTCCTCGTTATGTCCGTGATCTCATCCGGGACCCGAACAAACTTCGGTCACCAAAACATATAACTCATAATACAAATCGTCATCGAACGTTAAGCGTGCGGACCCTACAGGTTCGAGAACTATGTAGACATGACCGAGACACATCTCCGGTCAATAACCAATAGTGGAACCTGGATGCAATATTGGTTCCTACATATTCTACGAAGATCTTTATCGGTCAAACCGCATAACATACGTCATTCCCTTTGTCATCGGTATGTTACTTGCCCGAGATTCGATCGTCGGTATCATCATACCTAGTTCAATCTCGTTACCGGCAAGTCTCTTTACTCGTTCCGTAGTACATCATCCCCTAACTAACTCATTAGTCACATTGCTTGCAAGGCTTATCGTGATGTGCATTATCGAGAGGGCCCAGAGATACCTCTCCTTTACTCGGAGTGACAAATCCTAGTCTTGATCTATGCCAACCCAACAAACACCTTCGGAGACACCTGTAGAGCATCTTTATAATCACCCAGTTACGTTGTGACGTTTGATAGCACACAAAGTCTCCCTTCGGTATTCGGGAGTTGCATAATCTCATAGTCAGAGGAATATGTATAAGTCATGAAGAAAGCAATAGAAGTAAAACTAAACGATCATTATGTTAAGCTAACGGATGGGTCTTGTCCATCACATCATTCTCTAATGATGTGATCCCGTTCATCAAGTGACAAGACATGTCCAAGGTCAGGAAACTTAAGTATCTTTGATTAACGAGCTAGTCAAGTAGAGGCATACTAGGGACACTCTGTTTTGTCTACGTATTCACACATGTACTAAGTTTCCGATTAATACAATTCTAGCTTGAATAATAAACATTTATCATGATATAAGGAAATGTAAATAACAACTTTATTATTGCCTCTAGGGCATATTTCCTTCAGTATCCACAATGGACCTTTTATTAAACAACAGGTTATAAGTAAATTATGGGCTTCACCACTAAGGATCCTATGACGTTTCATAGCGTTAGAGTCCAAGTACTACGTGGGTAGGATGGGGTCATAAGGCCAAGGTGAAACACACAGCTCTCTTGCTAAATGTGTGGCATAAATTCCACCATAAAAATATCCACTACCAGCGTTGTGTTGCAACCTGTGTGCAACAATCGCTCCAAGGTTATAACTTTTGTCACTAGTGAGAGCGGTGCGTATGAGGCCCAAGTCTGGAGCACAAAGTGTACTACAATCTTGTTTTCCTACAATGCATTTCCCATTAAAAAGTGAAAAGTATTGAATTGAGAGAAAATGAATGCTCTTTATTATACCTTGTGTCACTCCTCTAGTCTCACCATAGCAGAGGCTAGTCAAGAATGTTTCATACTCAGATCTAGGTGGTTCATCCAGTGAGCCCCAAAATGGAATTTTGCAGTGGTAAGCAAATCTCTCTACAGATATGGTAAAGGGGTTGTCATACTGTTTAAACGACACCCTAGACTCACGAGGATGGAATTTAAATTCTTTAGTAAATGATTCAGTGAGGTTGAGGTGTTGGTTGCACTTATCTGAAAATGTAGGGACCGAGCTCGGCATTGTGAACATATTGCTCAAATTCTTCTTTGATACCTATACGCACCATATAATCGTTACATGGCCATAAACATGATTTGGCGGCGGCATCTCGTATGGAATTTTCACTTTGTTCAACATAGGACCGACGAGCGGAGCTGCTACTAGAAGATGCATCCGAGGACCTCCTCCTAGAAGAACTCCTTCCAAACAGGTTCACCATATTTGCGTACAATTTTCTGGAAAAAAATTGGGTCACAAAAATTTGTCAACAAAACTTTACAAGATTGATAGCCACTACTCATAGGGATGCATAGAGGCCATATCAAGCATTCAAACTACTTAGAACTCTAAGAATTCAACATGCAAGCTCATCTACAACAGCACCAAGAGTAACTAGTTATTCAAAATGCAAAAACTAATTGGACCAATGGAGGAGTCACATACCAAGCAACAATCCCCCGAAACAGTTTCGAAAACAGAGCTTCGAGCAAAGAGATCGAAATCCGCGGGTTTGAGAGAAAGAACACGAGAGAGAGAGCAATGGTGATTTTTTCTGGAGGTAGGTGGTGATATGGGCTAAACAGATAAGTGAGGGGGGCCACGTGGGGACCACAACCCACCAGGGCGCGCCTGGGGGTGCTGGCGGGCCCAGGTGGGCTGTGCCCACCTGGTGCACGCCCCTCTAATGTTATTTGCACTAAAAATTCTTAAATATTCAGAAAAAATCATACTAAATTTTCAGAGCAGTCTGAGAACTTCTATTTTTGGTCATTTTTTATTGCACGGGAAATTGAGAAAACAGACAAAACATGGCAGTTTATTTTATTTAACTAATAAAAACAAAAAACAAAAGGCAGGGACATAAGTTAGTGCTCACTAAATACATCAACTTCATACCTCTCAAAAATGATCCATTAATAAGGTTGATCAAGTCTTATTAACAACCACTTTCGATTAGCATGAAACCGAAGAACTTTAGTAAAACACTAAGTTACCTCAACGGGGATATGAATGTCCCCGACAATAAGCATTTCATATATCTTTTTAGCAGTAGGTAGAGGTAGTTGGAAACTTCCAATAGTGATTGTCGGAGATTTTTCAATAACATTAATACCATTCACTTGGAATTGTTTCTTTGGAAAGTGCATCGTATGCTCATTACCATTGATATGAAAAGTGACCTTGCTTTTGTCGGTGTACAAAAGAGGGGGCGCACCTTTGTACCCCTTTACTTGTGCACGGACAGTCGGAGCCGCGCCCGCGGCCACACCAAGCAGGACAGGGGAGGTGAACCAAGGTAAAACCGAAGCCCAAGACAGCCAAAGCAACGCCAAGGCCAAGAACACAAAGAAGCAGAGAGGCGAAGCGGGTTCCCCTGACGAGATCCTTGCCAGGGGCAGCCTCAGCGGCCCCGGCAAGACCCTTGCCGGGGCGGCTCGCCCACACCAGCGGAGTGAGCCACCCTCAAGCCCATAGGTTCCAACTCAACCAGCCACGTTGGAACTAGGGCTCGGGAGGCACCTCCATGGTGGCATGCAGATCTTTGTGAAGACAAGGAATATTCAAGATCAGATGAGGATTAAAAGACAACGGTCCTCGGCAAGATCCTTGCCGATGAAAGCCACAAGACCCCCGGCAAGATCCTTGCCGGAGACGACAGCGCGCCACGGCAAGACCCTTGCCGGGCCACCCGGCAAGGGCCTCACCAAGGGCGCCAGCGGGGCCACTGCCAGGCCCACACCAGCCAAGTCTCCACCGCCGTTCGCATGCAGCTGCCAGCCCAACCAACTGGGCAGGCACCTGCGTGGCAACATGCAGCTCCCAGGCCAACTCATCAAGCGCCTGCGTGGCGGCATGCAGGTCTTCGTGAAGACCCTACCACCGCGCCACCTCAGCTGCCTGCCTGCCTACATGGCAACGCACGCATCGCTGGCCAGGGCGCGTGTCGAAGCGAGGAGGACCGGCGACGGACGGGACGGGCCTCGCCCCTATCGCCGATAAAGCTAAGGGGACACCTCAACGGCGCATTAAATGCGTCTTGTCCTGTAATACGAGCGATAAGCTCGTAGCACTATGCGCCTTTCCACCTCCTGTGTGCCACTGTGGCAGCCCCTTTCAACTATAAAAGGAGGCCCATGGCGTACTGGAGAAGGATTCGGCTCTTTGGAACCACGCACCCACCATAGCTAGTTCGAGAGCTCAAGAACTCCCTAAAATACATCCACCAAAGCAGGACTAGGGTATTATGCATCCTCGCGGCCCGAACCTGGGTAAATGATCCTTGTGCTGATTACTAATCCTGCTCTTCTCGCAACCCTGCGCCCCGGCAACCGTAGTAGGGATTCTTGTGATCCCATAGGTGTCGTTCCACATCGACATCTTTGGCGCGCCAGGTAGGGGCGCAATTGTGAGAATCTGGTCTAGCAGTTGGCCTAGCATTTCTTCGTCGCCATGGCTCCCAAGAAGAAGACGGCCAAAAGGACAGCGCTACCTGCAAGCACGAAGGGCGCCAGGGTGGCGACAAGAAAGCTAAGTCATTCAGAGCCTTGAGTTATTTCCTTTCATATATAAGGTTATCCTCCTCGGAGATCCTGCCTATGTATGGGAAACCTGCACGTAGAGGGGCCCTCCCGCGATTGGCAACGCCCTTGTTCTGTTTCGAGTCTGCTCAACAGCTCAAGCGGCCGCGTCGAGAGTGGCGGGGTAGCCTTCCGCACCTGGCAATGCTCTCGATTCTGACTCGAGTCAAGCTCGATAGTTTGGGCGGCCGCGTTAAGGGCGGTACGGTGGTTCGCCCGGCAGCAAGCACACCTGGCAGGCCAATGGGGATCCGTCCTCAAGACGCCGCCCTGGGTTTACGCGCCGGCAAGCCTACCCGATAAACGTAGGGTGCACATACAGAGAAAGGTTGAACAGGAAAATAACATGCATAATATCAAAGTGTTGCAGAGTTATATTACATCAAATTGTTGCTGCGGTTCTAACTAAAGATTGAAATTGTCTTGGCCATGAACCTGCAGCGACGATAAGAAACGGGGAGCCTAATCCCCGCGCTGGCCCTCCACCCTCAGAATTCCGCCGACACCGCTGATGGCGGGCTTGATGCGCTCCCTGAGTGGCGCGAGGTCAGTATCCTCCGGCAAGCTCTCCAGCGCGGCGTCGAAGGCGAGGTCGGGGTACCAGTACGCCACCTTGGTGAGAACCTTGGTCATGGCGCCCTGGCAGAGCCTCCGGGCCTCGTCGGCCAGCGAGGCCGCCCGGTTGGCGTGAAGCCGCTCCAAAGCACCGACGACCTTCTCAAAGAACAGGGCCAGGCTGTAGTTGGCGCTCACGTTCCGCTCCGAGGCGTACCTCATGTCCGGCATCCCCATGGTGGCCAGCTGCGCGGCGGCCTGGTTGGCGACGTTGGCGAGGCGATTGAGCCAGCGGTTCTCGACCTCCACATGATCCATGAAGTTGAGGGCCTCGTTCTTCCGCAGCTGCTTCTCGGCCTCTAGGTTTTTGGTCAGGGTCCCCTCCCGGGCCCTGGCCTCCGACAGCATCTTCTCGAGACCCTCCAGCTTCAGCTTGAGGTCTTTGATGGAGTTGTTGGCCTCGAAGAGCTCCCCGGCCTTGCTGACGGCCGCGCCCTGCGCCTCCGTCAGGGCGCCGTTGAGCGTGTCCTTCTCCTGGGACAGCTTCAGGGCCTGCTCCTTCAGCTCGTCCCGCTCCAACTCCAACTCCTTCACCTTGCCAGCGTGAACCTGGGCCTGGGCATCGAGCGCCTCTTTGTGCCTCTGCTCCAGCTCACGGGTCCGCTGCAAGACAAGCTTCTCCACCTCCCTGTCCTTGGCGCGGAGTTTGGCGTCGAGGTCCGCCTCGCGCTTAGAGAGGTCCTCCTCCTGGGAGTTCAGCGCGGCCTGGTGCTGGGTCCGGGCGGCCTCGGCTGCCGCGGCCAAGCCCTCCACCGTCTCTTGAGCCTTCTCGATGTCGGACAGCTTCATGGTGAGCTCCACGTCGCGCTCGGCCAGCTCACCCTGGGCGATCTTCAGCTCCTCGTGAGCTTGGCAGAACCAGTCCTACGTCTCGGCAACGCGCTTCTGGAGGTTCGCCTCCGCCTTCTCTGCCACCGCCATCCTAGACTTAGCCTTGTCCAGGCGGGCGCGGTGGAGTGCCTGGAGCTTCCGAAAGCTGGCGCCCATGGCGTGGAGGAGCCGCTCTTCCTGGGAGCCGTCGCCACTAGCGCTCGGCTCGTCAACGATCTCAAGCCTGGCGGCGGCGAGCACCTCGTCGTGAAACACCTCCCCCTCGACGGGAGCCCTGGTGCTCGACGCGCCTGGGAGGTGGACGAAGAGATCGTCGCTCACCTTCAGGTACCTGCCGGAGCCAGAGGCAGCGGAGGAGGAAGGCTGGTCGTCGACCACCTCCTTCTCGGCAGCGGCCTTGCCAGCCTCTCCGGCAGGCCCCTTGCCGGCCTCCTTGGCGGTAGCCTTGTCGGCCTCCCCGGCAGGCCCTTTGGCGGCGTCCTCCGTGGCGCCCCTGGCGGCCTCCTCGGCGGCGGTCTTCTCGGCCTCCGCCGCGGCGTCCTTGGCCACGTCCTCGATGACGGTGTCCAGGTCCTCCCGGTCCGCCGAGAGAGGATCTGGATATCAAGAAGAGGGTGGGGTAGGGCCAAGATCAAAGATTCAAAAAGAAGAGAAAAAGCAGGGACAAAAGGCCAGAGACTTACCGGTCCCGGGCTGGGAAGCAGAAGTCCCCTCCCCGCCAATATCTGGCGCCGAGGCGAAGCCACCGGCGCTTAAGTTCTCCTCCTCCTCCTCCATGTGCGTGGGCTCGGTGCTTGGCGCCCTTGCCGGGGACGCCCCTCGGGGCGGTGTGGTTGATGGGGGCGGCGTGGTGGGACTAGCCCTCTATGGCTCCTCCCGCTGCTGCTCTCCTCCTGCATACGCGACAAGGTCAGCGCCAAAGTTTTACCACGGTAAAAATCGCCCCTCCTGCCCACGAACCGTATTGGGCCTGGCCCAACAACGTGTCGCGCTTATGTGTGGCCCAGGCCCGGGGGCACCTGTTGGTGTACAAAGAGGGGGCGCACCTTTGTACCCCTTTACCTGTGCACGGACAGTCGGAGCCACGCCCGCGGCCACACCAAGCAGAACAGGGGAGGTGAACCGAGGTAAAACCAAAGCCCGAGACAGCCAAAGCGACGCCAAGGCCAAGAACACAAAGAAGCAGAGAGGCGAAGCGGGTTCCACCGGCGAGATCCTTGCCAGGGGCAGCCTTGGCGGCCCTGGCAAGACCCTTACCGGGGCGGCTCGCCCACACCAGCGGAGTGAGCCACCCTCGAGCCCACAGGTTCCAACTCAACCAGCCACGTTGGAACTAGGGCTCGGGAGGCACCTCCATGGTGGCATGCAGATCTTTGTGAAGACAAGGAATATTCAAGATCAGATGAGGATTAAAAGACAACGGTCCTCGGCAAGATCCTTGCCGAGGAAAGCCACAAGACCCCCGGCAAGATCCTTGCCGGAGACGACAGCGCGCCACGGCAAGACCCTTGTCGGGCCACCTGGCAAGGCCCTCACCAAGGGCGCCAGTGGGGCCATTGCCAAGCCCGCACCAGCCAAGTCTCCACCGCCGTTCGCATGCAGCTGCCAGCCCAACCAACTAGGCAGGCACCTGTGTGGCAACATGCAGCTCCCAGGCCAACTCATCAAGTGCCTACGTGGCGGCATGCAGATCTTCATGAAGACCCTACCACCGCGCCACCTCAGCTGCCTGCCTGCCTACATGGCACCGCACGCATCGCTGGCCAGGGCGCGTGTCGAAGCGAGGAGGAGCGGCGACAGACGGGACGGGCCTCGCCCCCGTCCCCGACAAAGCTAAGGGGACACCTCAGCGGCGCATTAAATGCATCTTGTCCTGTAATACGAGCGATAAACTCGTAGCACTGTGCGCCTTTCCACCTCCTGTGTGCCACCGTGGCAGCCCCTTTCAACTATAAAAGGAGGCCCATGGCGTATTGGAGAAGGATTCGGCTCTTTGGAACCACGCACCCACCATAGCTAGTTTGAGAGCTCAAGAACTCTCTGAAATACATCCACCAAAGCAGGACTAGGGTATTACGCATCCTCGCGGCCCGAACCTGGGTAAATGATCCTTGTGCTGATTACTAATCCTGCTCTTCTCGCAACCCTGCGCCCCGGCAACCGTAGTAGGGATTCTTGTGATCCCATAGGTGTCGTTCCACACCGACACTTTTATTACAATCAATAACAGCCCCTGCAGTATTCAAAAAGGGTCTACCAAGGATAATTGACATGTTCTCGTCCTCGGGCATCTCAAGTATAACAAAGTCAGTTAAGATAGTAACGTTTTCAACAACAACGGGCACATCCTCACAAATACCGATAGGTATGGCAGTTGATTTGTCAGCCATTTGCAAAGATATTTCAGTAGGTGTGCGTGTATTCAAATCAAATCTTTTATATAAAGAGAAAGGCGTAACACTAACACCAGCTCCTAAATCACATAAAGCAGTTTCACATAGTTTCTTTTGATGGGGCAAGGTATGATTGGTATTCCCGGATCTCCAAGCTTTTTAGGTACTCCACCCTTAAAAGTATAATTAGCAAGAATGGTGGAGATTTCAGCTTCCGGTATTTTTCTCTTATTGGTGATGATGTCTTTCATGTAATTTGCATAAGGAGGCATTTTTAAGATATCAGTCAAGCGGGTACGCAAAAAGACTGGCCTAAGCATTTCAGCGAAGTGTTCAAATTCTTCATCATCTTTCTTCTTTGTTGATTTAGGCGGAAAGGGCAAAGGTTTTTGAACCCATGGTTCTCTTTACTTACCATGTTTTCTAGCAACAAAGTCTCTTTTATCATATCTTCTATTCTTGGGTTGTGGGTTATCAAGATCAACTGCTGGTTCTATATCAACATCATTGTGTGGTTCTTTATTATTTTTTTGAGTGTCATCATGAACCTCATCATTATATTTTTCATTATTAGAAGGTGAGTGTTCATTACCAGATAGAGTTTCAGCATTAGAGATAGAGACTTCATTATCATTATCAGGAGGTTTTTCTACTTCAGGTTCACTAGAGGCATGCAAAGTCCTATCGATTTTCTTCTTATTTTTCTTTTTAGAAGGACTAGGTGCATATAAATCTTTGAGATTCTTGTTCAATTCTTTTTGGGTGTCCCTCAGGATAAAGTGGTTCCTGATTCATTCTACCTCCTCTAGTCATTACTCTAACAACATGATCATTAATATTATTGTTCATTTCATCAATCAATTCTCTTTGAGATTTAGCAACTTGTTCTAATTGAGTTTGAACCATAGAGGCATGTTTTCCTACACCTCTAAGATCATTGGTAATTCTAAATAACAAGTCACTCAAGCGAGCAATCATATCAGAATTGTATTTCAATTGTTTCATAGCATTTGCATTGAAGTGATCTTGCTTTCTAATGTAGTTATCAAACTCATAAAGGCATTAACTAGGATGCATATTGTAAGGATTGTCATTGTCATTGAATTTCATTAAAGAATTTACCTCTACCACCTTAGGTGGTGGTGGTCTATCAAGCCCATGTATTTCTTCAATAGGAGGTAAATTTTTGACATCCTTAGCTTTAATACCTTTTTCCTTCATAGATTTCTTTGCCTCTTGCATATCTTCATGACTGAGATATAGGTTACCCCTCTTCTTCGGAGTAGGTTTGAGCGGTGGTTTGGGAAGAGTCCAGTCATCATAATTTTTCAATATGTTATTCAATAATTCTTCAGCTTGTCCAATAGTTCATTCCCTGAAAACACAACCAGCACAACTATCTAGGAAATCCCTAGAAGCATCGGTTAGTCCATTATAGAAGATATCAAGTATTTCATTTTTCTTAAGAGGATGATCAGGCAAAGCATTAAGAAATTGGAGAATCCCCCCAAGCTTGTGGGAGTCTCTCTTCTTCAATTTGCACAAAGTTAAATATTTCCTGTAAGGCAGCTTGTTTCTTATGAGCAGGAAAATATTTTTCAGAGAAGTAATAAATCATATCCTGGGGACTGCGCACACAACCAGGAGCGATAGTGTTATACCAAGTCTTAGCATCACCCTTTAATGAGAACGGAAATAATTTGAGAATATAATAATAGCAAATCTTGTCATCATGAGCAAAAAGGGTGGCTATGTCATTCAACTTAGTAAGATGTGCCACAACAGTTTCAGTTTCATAACCATGGAAAGGATCAGATTGAACCAAACTAATTAACTCTGGATCGACAGAGAATTCATAATCCTTGTCATCAACAAAAATAGGCGAGGTAGCAAACTTAGGATCACATTTCATTCTAGCATTCAAAGATTTTTCTTTCAGTTTGCTTAATAATTTCTTAAGATCATCTCTATCATTGCAAGCAAGAAAGTCTCTAGTTGCCTCCTCATCCATAACATAACCTTCCGGTATCTTAGGCAATTCATATCTAGGAGAACTAGTTCTAATAGGAGTTTCAAGATTTTCAGTTTCAAGCTCTTCATCAGTTTCAACAATTTCATCAGTTTTAGCATTCTCAAAAGCTTTAGTTCTAGCAAGTTGTTCATCAAGAAATTCACCTAGTGGCACATTATCATCAAGCAAGGTACTAGCATCATCATAATATCATTCATAGCAGAAGTAGCATCATCAATAACTTGCAACATATCAGCATGAATAGCATGTGGTGGTGTTGCAAGTTTACTTATAACAGAAGGTGAATCAAGTGCAGAGCTAGATGGCAAGTCCTTACCTCCCCTCGTCTTGGAGGGAAAAATCTTAGTCTTAGCATCCTTCAGATTCTTCATAGTGATAATTTGATAATAATCCCATGTGACTCAACAAATATAGCTATGCTCCCCGGCAACGGCGCTAGAAAAAGGTCTTGATAACCCACAAGTATAGGGGATCACAACTGTTTTCGAGGGTAGTGTATTCAACCCAAATTTATTGATTCGACAAAATGGGAGCCATAGAATATTTGCAAGTATTAGCAGCTGAGTTTTCAATTCAACCACACTTGGAGATTAATTATCTGCAGCAAAGTGATCGGTAGAAAAGTAGTATGATAGTTTTGATAGTAGTAGCAACAACAATAGTAACGGTAACAGTGATAGAATGATTTTGTAGCAAGTGCAATAGTAACAGTAGCAGTAGTAACTTAGCAGGAACAATATAAGAGAATTTCGTAGGCATTGGATCAGTGAATTCATTGGATGATATTCATCATATAACAGTCATAACCTACACTGGTACACGTTGGTGCTATACAAACGGTTTTTAACCCCTTTCCACGACAGCATTTGGAATCGTCGCCAAGTGAGTGTGGGTGATAGGGGGTCCTTCCCACATGACCCAAAAATCATCGGGGATAGGCCCTCCTGGGACACAGGCTAGGGCCGTGTGCGATCGGGCGACGCATTGAAACCCAGTTGTTTCCGTTCGTATGTACATCCCACACGGTGAATCCCAAAAAAACATTTCCATTCATATGTATATCACACACAGTCAATCCAAGGAATACGTTTCCGTTCTTATGTACATCCCACACAGTCAATCCAGGGAAGACGTTTTCGTTCGTATGTACATCCCACACAGTTTTATGTATACGCTCGTGTGTGAAAGGTGTAACTATCACACACGCTCTGCCTTGGTTAACTGTTTGCTTTTATGAACTACATCACACACGATTTGATGTAGAAAATTGTGTGGCATTGGGCTATCCATCACAAGCGCTTTTACTGCCAAAACCGTTTGCAAATTTCCATGACCGTCTATTGTCTTTTTACATCGCACACATTGTTTCCTTTCTAACCGTGTGCACATTATTTTATTAGCTCCTGTATATTTTTATTTTTGTCTGTAAGTTATTATTTGAATTGGAAATTTTGAAATATGAAATGTGCAATTCAAATTCTCAGCAAAATGGTTCAACAACGAATCCATAAATAAAATTGCCAGTACAATATGTTCAGTAATTACAGGATTAGGCAGCAATTAACTATGATGAACCACAATATTTAAAGGCGGTAAAGGTGAAGAGACAAGTGTAAATCATTTTGACTGCCGACAGTGTTGAAGAAGCAGAATGCCCATAATGTGCCTTCCTGCATGCCATAGGCACGAACCACTTTTTTCCAACCCCTTGTGACGATCGCCCGCCCATCCTTCACCGCCTTCAGGAAGACTTCTAGAGAATTATCATGGTAGCATGAATTATATACTTTAACCTTAGTTGCTTCCACTCCGGTCATGTAGTTTGCAAGGTAATCATTAGTAAATAGCTTAGGAAACCACTGAAAAGAGAAAAATATCAGATACTGAGGTCTAATAGCGTAACTTGTTGTGGGCAAGGGAAAAGGCAACACATTACATACCATCCTAAAGTTCACTATTGTCTTGGACAAAGTGTAAATAAAGAGCTTAATTCCAATCACCTCGCCTAACAATCTTTCTTAGTTTCCTCACTTGACGCTTGTTCATGAATATCTCATTGCCCCATACGCAAAAGGGATCGAAGCGTGGATCAGTACCGCTCATATATGTACCTACAAGCAACCAGTAAATGTTAGAAGCTAAACTGAGATTGCACAAATGATGTAAAATACAACTACCTATGTTCCTTTCAATATGAACTACATACGGATGTATATAGAATTATAGATATAGTTTAGATTAGAATCTAGATTCACTCATTTTGCTCCTTATGTAGTCTATATTGGAATCTCTAAAAATACTTATATTTAGGAATAGATGGTGTATAAGACATGGGATGCAGCTAACCTCGACGGCAAACAACAACATCACCCATTGTAGCCCTGTGCAAGTACATGGAAAGCCAATGTTAACTACAACAGGGTTAACATCCACCAAAAATAGCAAATGGTAATAAAACGACAACATCTGTAGTGATATCTTCATTGCGAAAGAGTAGCATGGTAGCAAAGGGACGGATTAAAAATGGATACAGCTGTTAATTGCAACAGGCTTAACAACATCCTAATTCATGTTTTGTAAGTTTGTAGCCATTGAAATACAACTCTTTAAAAATGGATACAACTATTAATTGCAACAGGCTTAATGGCCAATGAAACCGGTACTGGTAAAAATGCAATTGGCAAAGTTAAACATCACAGGGCAGGTGCTGCCAGAGCAGATAATGGCCCAGTTGTCTATAAAAAGGTAGGGAAAATATCTAAAACGTGTTAGGCATGTTTACTACAACATGCTTAATACATCGACCGTACAAAACATAGCCATTAATTGCAACCGGTATTGGTAAGATTGAACTGGTGAGTACATACTTGGTAAGTCATGAGAGGGAGTTGCTGGGGCACTTCATCTTGGCTAGAGCCTGCCTAAAGTCAGCGGCGGCGGAGGCGAGCTGTTCCTCCGGGTCGAAGCATGGATCAGTTGCACTGACATGTGTACCTACATGCAACCAGTAAATGGTAGAAGTTAAACTACAATTGCACAAATGATGTGAAATACTGTAAGACATGGGATGCAGCTAACCTCGACGGTAAAACAATAGCATCGGCCGTTATGACCCTGCGTAAGTACATGGACAGGCATGTTAAGTACAACAGGGTTAGCATCCACCAAAAATAGCAAATGGGCAGCATCTCTAGTATATATATTCATTGCGGAGAGTAGCATGGTAGCAAATGGACAGATTAAAAATGGATACAACTGTTAATTGCAACAGGCTTAACAACATGCTAAGGCATGTTTTGTAAGTTTGTAGCCATTGAAATACAACTGTTTAAAAATGGATTCGACTGTTAATTGCAACAGGCTTAATAGACATTGAAACCGGTACTGATAAAAATGCAATTGGCATAGTTAAACATCACAAGGTAGGTGCTGCCAGAGCAGAGAATGGCCCAGATGTCTATAAAAAGGTAGGGAAAGTAGCAAAAACGTGTTACACATGTTTACTAGAACATGCTTAATACATCGACCGTGTAGAACATAGCCATTAATTGCAACTGGTACTGGTAAGATTGAGCTGGTGAGTACATACTTGGTAAGTCCTGAGAGGTAGTTGCTGGGGTACTTCATCTTGTCCAGAGCCCGCCCAAAGTCAGCGACGACGGAAGCGAGCTGTTCCACCGGGTCGAAGCGTGGATCAGTGCCACTAACATATGTACCTACAGGCAACCAGTAAATGGTAGAAGTTAAACTGCAATTACACAAATGATGTGAAATACTGTAAGGCATGGGATCAGCAAACCTCGACGGCAAACAACAGCATCGGCCGTTATGACCCTGCGTAAGTACATGGACATGCATGTTAAGTACAACAGGGTTGGCATCCACTAAAAATAGCAAATGGGCAGCATCCCTAGTGATATCCTCAGTCATGTATTGTATGTTTGTTGCTGGTATTGGTGAAATTGAGCTGGACACGGTAATATTTGAACATCACACAGTGTGCAGTACTGAAATAAACAAGGCACGAACATGCTTAATACATCGACCGTACAAATCATAGCCATTGCAAGTGGTATTGGTAAGATTTAGCTGGTCAGATCTTACCTGTTAAGTCATGGGGGGTAGTCGCTGGGGCACTTCATCTGGGCCAGAGCATGCACCATGTCGGCGGTGGCGGCGGAGGCGAGGTGTTCCTTTGGGTCAACACGCACAGCGGCCATCGCGCCATGGACCGCCATCAGCTCCTGGCGGTGGGTATTTGGAGGCATGAGGATGCTTCATAGGCGCCATTTAAGCAATCAGGCCGGGGCCGTGATAGCGATCGGTGGGTTACCTGACTGGATCCAAATAGAACATAGATGTGGTTGAAGCTGTGGTTGCGGCGGCGGCGGTTTGAGATGCCGGTAGGGGGAGGCGCGAGGGGGGGATACTGAGGGTGGGGATGTGGTTGGAGGAATAAATTCTGAAATCTCGCGCCTAATGAAATTCGCTGCGAAACTTGAAACTTGGGCGGGGGAAACACACAACACAGACGAAGCGCGTAAAATACTCGTGTGCGAGAAAAAAGAAAGTTGGTAGATCCCGTCTCCAAAAATATGTACATGTGTAGTTGATTTTTACGGTCAATGGTACGCCTGGTTTATTAGGAAACATCGCACAGGTAACTGACTTACGGATAATTAACGCAAAAAACTTAGACTGGTACGGCATAGAAACCGTGTGTTTTGTGATCTTCTAATGATTAACGCAAAAAAATGCACACGGGCACACATGCTAATCAACGCTCAAAGCCCTCAAAGGATGCTCTTACCGACATTTTACGTTAATACTACAAACTTAAAGTACTACTGGTAATTTGCTCTAATACTACAAGCTTAAACTACTTCTCACATGCTGCCATCAGGGCATGCTGGCCAGACACCGGCGTTCTCCTTCCCAACCTTATAGGCGGCAGCCCACTGTGCTTCGATCTCCGCCAAGCTCTCCTCACCATGGCGTGCGGCCTCTTTTTTCTTGCGGCCGCGGGACTCTCTTTTCTTGACTGCTTTCTGCCTTTTCCGCTCCTTCTGTGCGGCTTTGGCCGCCTCTAGATCCACCACTCATTCAGCCATGGCAGCCTCAAAGTCCGCCCATGTAACTGTCTGGCCGGTGGTGGTGATGAACTCAGCGCAGCGAGATGCCATCGCTTCCTTACCATGTTTGCGGTCCCGTGCGGCGAGGAACGTGGCGCGGCGGGACGCCATCGCTTCCTTACCAGTTACTATGTGCCGCGGTGCCATGGACGACGCCTGGAGAGAACTCTGGGACGGAGTGGCCGGGCAGCCGTATAGTGTGGTGGTATTCAAGAGCTCAATGACAAACGACAACAAAAATTTGGCTTCCCTTACAATTTTGCTCGTTCATTATCGCACACGGTTCATCTCCGTCGCTTCCGGAAACAGTGTGCGTTGAGCCTATTGTGTGTTGCGTTATGATTGGCCGGAACCCCAGCCACGCGGATCGCGCGTGTGCACCATAGGATGCGCCACGATCGAACGGCAATCCACGTCCCTCACATCACACCCGTGCACCTGTAGCTGGATTGGATTTATATGCGCTAAATGCCTAGAAAATGCACATAATCCCCTAAATATGGTAAATGAGCCCGAAAAATGCCAAATTTGAACACGGTGATTTGCAGGGTGTATGTTCATCGTAAAAAAACTCCAGGGAAAAGAACGAAGAAAAATTGGATTCCCCTTCAATCTTGGTGATTTCCCTCTCGAAAGCATGGAACTTCTTTGGTGATGGTTCGATTTATGAAGGTTGGGCATGACGACATAAGCCAAACCTTCTCAAATTTTTACCAGGGCATGGTGAGGTCATACCATGGCACACCATGCCAAGCGTCATGTTTCTCAAGCATTTATTTCATTTTTTCTATAGTTGAAAACCCAATAAACAAACCTTTGTGGTTGACTATTGCCACACATTTCATCGAAATATCTGTCCCATCCTTGTAAAAGGCATGAGAAATTACTAAATGGAACGAGCATGGTTTCCAGGCCGTTCTTGTGCACCCTTTCATGCACTGATTGTTTGAACTTGAATTATGTGCATTAATGCCTAGGAAATGCACATAATCCCCTAAATATGGCAAATGAACCCGGAAAAGTGCCAAATTTGAACACGGTGATTTACAGGTTGTATGTTCATCGTAGAAAAAAACTCATGGACAAGGGACAAAGGAAATTTGGATCCCCCTTCAATCTTGGTGATTTCCCCCTCGAAACCATGAATCTTCCTCGGTGATGGTTCGGTTTATGAAAGGCGTGCATCATGACATAACGAAAACATTCTCCAATTTTTACCAGGGCATGGTGAGGCCATACCATGGCACCACGCGAGGCGTCATGTTTTCCAACCATGTGTTTCATTTTTTGTATAGTTTTTAACCAGTAAACGACGCGTTTATGGTTGACTATTGCCACACATTTCCTTGAAATATCAGCCCAATCCTTGTAAAAGGCATGAGAATGTACTAAATAACACAAGCATGGTTTTCCAGACCGTTCTTGTGCATCTTTTCATGCACCGATTGTTCGAATTTGAATTATGTCCATTAATGCCTAGAAAATGCACATAATCCCATAAATATGGTAAATGAGCCCGGAAAAATGTCAAATTTGAACACGTTGCATTTGACGCGGTATGTCGATCATTGGAAAAAACTGAATGACAAACTAGGACATAAATTTGGATTCCCCTTCAATCTTGGGGATTTCCCTCTCGAAAGCATGGAACTTCCTCGGTGATGGTTTGATTTATGAAGGGCGTGCATGACGACATAATCCAGATCTTCTCAAATTTTTACCAGGGCATGGTGAGGTCATACCATGGCACCATGCCCCCTAAATATGGCAAATGAACCTGGAAAAGTGCCAAATTTGAACACCGTGATTTGCAGGTTGTATGTTCATCATAGAAAAAAACTCGTGGACAAAGGACAAAGGAAATTTGGATCCCCCTTCAATCTTGGTGATTTCCCCCTCAAAACCATGAAACTTCCTCGGTGATGGTTCGATTTATGAAAGGCGTGCATGACGACATTTTTACCAGGGCACGGTGAGGCCATACCATGGCACCACACTAGGCGTCATGTTTTCCAAGCATTATTTCATTTTTGTATAGTTGTTAACCCAGTAAACGACGCATTTATGGTTGACTATTGCCACACATTTCCTTGAAATATCTGCCCATTCCTTGTAAAAGGCATGAGAATGTACTAAATAGCATGAGCATGGTTTTCCAGACCGTTCTTGTGCACCTTTTCATGCACCAATTGTTCGAATTTGAATTATGTGCATAATTAATGCCTAGAAAATGCACATAATCCCCTAAATATAGTAAATGAGTTAGGAAAAATGTCAAATTTTAACACGTTGCATTTGAGGCGGTATGTTGATCGTTGGAAAAAACTCAATGACAAACAAGGACGGAAATTTGGATTCCCCTTCAATCTTGGTGATTTCCCTCTCGAAAGCATTGAATTTCCTCGGTGATGGTTTGATTCCTGAAGGGCGTGCATGACGACATAAATCAAACCTTCTTAGCTTTTAACCAGGGCACGGTGAGGCCATACCATGGCACCATGCTAGGCGTCATGTTTTTCAAGCACGTTTTTCATTGTTCTATAGTTGATAACCCAGTAAATGACGCGCTTGTGGTTGACTATTGCCATGCATTCCATTGAAATCTCTACCCATTCCTTGTAAAAGGCTTGAAAAATTACTAAATACCACGAGTATGGTTTTTTCGGACCGTTCTTGTGCACCTTTTCAAGCACCAATTGTTTGAATTTGAATTATGTGCATTAATGCCTACAAAATGCAAATAATCCCCTAAATATTGTAAATGAACCCGGAAAAGTGTCAAATTTGAAAACGGTGATTAGCATGGTTTATGTTCATCGTAGAAAAAACTCATGGATGAAGGACAAACGAAATTAGGATTCCCATTCAATCTCGGTGATTTACTATCGCACACGATTCATCTCCGTCGCCTCTGCGGACCGTGTGTGTTCACTTACACATGCAAAAGGAAAAAGAAAACCCTTGCCCACTTCGTCCCCACTCACTTGCCGCGGACTCCTCCGAAACTCTGCACCCTAATTAAGCTCAACGGCTGTTGGCGGCGGGCGTAGGTCACGCTCCAAACTGCCCGGGATTTCGCCCCTACCGCTTTCCGCCGCCTATCTGCACTGACATTCTAGACTCTGGTCGACTGGGGTTTTCTGCAGGATTGGGCCGGGGATTTTTCTCATGGAGAAGGTAATCAACTTAGCGAAATATTCACTCATCTCTTATCGCAGTCCCTCCGTCGCTGTTAATCAACTGGCGTGTAACACCCCAAAATTTTGACCTTGTTTTATTAATTAAAATTTTGCCAGGAAATTAAATTTTTATTTTCTGGATTTATCTTTTGATTTCAGGACCTCTCTTTTCTTTAATATTGTGGAGTTTTTACCTCAAGTGGAAACTTTCCAAAAATATTATTGGACTTGTTTACCCTCTCAAATAAAACAATTCTTTTATCAGTGGGATTATTTATAATTATTTTTACCTGAGCTTTATTTCCCTAAAATGGGTTTTCATAAGTTTTAGGGTCCCATTTGCACTGCAACCCTTTGATAAATTCAATTAAAATTCCCACCAAAATTTGGGGATGACATGTGATGTTCCTAGATCACTTTTGTGCAAAAATATCCTTTAGTCATTTGGAGATTCTGAGCCTTACCCCTAGTTTTCAAATCTGGTCCAGATTTCACTTTTGCACTTCAACCTATTTAAATATTCTTTTAAAACTTCCACCAAAATTAGGGGAGGTTAGTAGGAGTATATTATTCAATTTTGTGCAAAAACCCACTGGTGTTCTTTGGAAAATTTGAGCAAAACATCGTCTTTTGCTCTCTAGACCAGTTTGGCTTTTTCTACTGCAACCCTAATTTATTTTGCTCTAGTGCCCATGAGCTTTTTCCTGCTTGTAGTCCTCCCTACCA
This sequence comes from Aegilops tauschii subsp. strangulata, assembly GCF_002575655.3. Taxonomy (NCBI): domain Eukaryota; kingdom Viridiplantae; phylum Streptophyta; class Magnoliopsida; order Poales; family Poaceae; genus Aegilops; species Aegilops tauschii. Next base: position 286,834,518 of record NC_053039.3, read on the forward strand.
AACCCTTAAGTCCAGGAGAGTGGACCCATTGGAGTATTTTTGGTTCATGCAACAATGCCCTTCACTTTCTGTCCAGAACTGAAGATTTGCAAAACTTGCACTGACAAGTTTCTGTTTTTGCCAAACTAACCTTGCCACCATCGCCTACACCTAAAGAGACTAGGATCTGGAGATTTTCGCCACCCCAAGAGTTGCCTAGATGCCCATGGCATTCTGTCGAGCACCTTGTGTTCATGGACAGCTTTGGCATAGTTTTATGTTTGCACTGTGATCTAGCCCCTCTGGACAAACCAGCATGTCCACTAGTCTCCTAGCCACCACTAACCCAGGCCTGCTAATCCCCAGCCTAATCCTAATCCTCTAGCACGCCCTGGCATTGCGTCGAGCACGTAGCGTGCGTGCGCTGGGCGCGCCCAGAGCGCGCGTTTTGCACGTGCGTGCGCGCGGGTCGCCGCGTCCCGCCCCTGGCCCTTGCACGCCTGCAGAGCCACGGCCGTCCTCGTCCACACACCAGAGCGCTCCAAGCTTCCCCCTGGCGCCCTACAGCGCCGCCGTCAGAGCCCCTTGGCGGCACGCCGGCGTCGGCAGCAGGCCCCTGCCATGGACGGCGCCGCCCGAGCCACTCCAGCGCGCCAGCTCGCCCCTGAACAGCCCGAGCTTATCCGCAAGCTCGTCGGCACACGCTCGTCGCCGCCACGTCGCCCTGCAGCTACAGAACGGTGGTTCGCCGTTCTTATCCATGGCCGCCGGCGGAACCGACCTCAACCGCCTATAAAAGGAGCCTCCGAGCTCGTCCAGACCCTCAGGCGACCTCAGACCATCTCCCTAGTGCTCCCATAGCCAGCAATCGACGGAGGGAGGCCTTCTTCCTCGTCTCTAGCCAGTTCGGCCGCCGCCGCCCTCCGGTCCCGCTCGTCGCAAATAGAGCCTCCCTAGTCCTTCCAGCGCCACCGTCCGACTCCCCTTGACCGTGCGGAGCTGCCCAGCACCTCAAACTTGCTCGGGAACCACCGTAGCCCAAAGCCCCAAACCTCCCGAAGCTGCCGTCCGCCGCGGAGCTCGCCGCCGGCGACTCCCTCCATCCCCGCCACCTCCTCGACCACCGGGAGGACCGCCCTGGACCAGCGGATCCATCCCCGCCCTCAGAATCCCGCGGGGAGCCGCTGTTCGTCGACGTCAATCGCCGGAGCCCCGCCTCTGTTCGGCCAGAAGAGGAAGGAGGCGGGGGAAAGACTGGTCAAACCCGACCAGTGGGCCCCGTGAACCCACTGTTAGTGACCCACGAGTCGACCCACGCTGGTTTAAGTGGAGACGTATTCCGCCGAATACGCCTTCGCTAGGAGAAAGCGTAAGCTCCCGAAACGTTTTCTTTTTCTGATTTTTATTAAAAACAGAGCTTTGACTAAACTTTGACTGGCCATAACTTTTTAAATATAAGTCCAAATGACTTGATTCTTTTTTTTGTTGTTTCTCAAATTCTGTCTAGTTTATTTTCATATTTATTTGAAAAATTTCCAGACACCTTTTTTGTGCTGTTTTAAAATTATGTGTTAATTCAAATTTCCTCAAAATAGGATTTTTGAAGAAGGAAAGCAACTTTCAAAAAGTGCACCCCCTTGCATACTCTTGAAGGCAAGCATTCTGAACCCTGGCATAATATTTTGTGTGTTGTTTGATACAGTTACAACACCACCTTGACATGGAGCATTCGTTATTTTATGTGACGATACGATCATACGCATGAGTGCATAATGAGATTCTTTGCTGTTAGAAATGGATATGCTGGTGATAGTAATCATCCTCGTAAGCTTTTCATGCATACCGGAAGGAAGCCGGGAAAGTCTCTGTCTTGGGTAGACACGAGCTTGTCCCTAGTTCCTCGTCGAGACGAGTGTGTCCGGTATGGCATGATGAGGTATGATGAGTGGTGATTCTATCTGTTAGTTGAAATATATTGGTTATGCTAATCATACAGGGAATACTTGGACCTCCTGAGTCGGACGTAGATCGAGTCTTGTTCTAGTAACCCCCATACTTGTTTCGTACTACCACATGTCCCTGCCGCAGGTAGGGTACGGTTCAGTAAGTTGTCAACCCCTCCAAGCACACACCGTACAGAGAGGCCATGGTGGAAGATACCGGAGGCATCCGGTAGGCATGCCACCTGGTCCGGGGGCATGGGTGTTTCCGGTTGTAGCCGAGGGGAGTGGCTTCCCTAGTTTGCACGCGTTATAAATTTTGTGATCCCATGCTAATCGAGGTTGTAGCCTCCCCACTTAGAGTTTTGCTTGACAGGTGTCGTGGGTGATTCCAGACACCGGTAAGTTAGGCTGGTGTGTGCGGTCAGGTGTGTTTTCAATTAAAAGACCGTAGACGGAATTAGTCCCGCTGGACTAAAGAAATCCGTTACTCTGGGTAAAGAGTACACCCTTTGCAGAGGTTAAACCTATTCGTATAGCCGTGTCCATGGGTAATGACTATAGTCTGAGATGGGTCTAGTGTCGGTCTTAGTGTCGGTCTTCGGAGGAGAAAAACTGTTAAACCAGAACTTGGATCATGACTTGTGACTTGTGATGATTATGGTTATTATTATTATGGACTAACCATTTACATTATTTGAATTATTGAGTATCCCTGGGACGGTTCTACCTCCTGGATATTCACTGTGATTATTCTTATATAAGCCCTTTATGTGGTGTCGCTCAGACGCCCGACTGTGGCATGCTTGTTATTTCTATTATTTATAAGCCCTTTATGTGGTGTCGCATAGACGCCCGACTGTGGCATGCTTGTTATTTGTTTTATTTATAAGCCTTTTATGTGGTGTCGCTCAGACGCCCGACTGAGGCATGATTTATCTTATTATACTTTCAAGGCGTCGCTTCAGACACTCGATCGGTGCATTCTATTTCTACTCCCGTATTGCATATTCATATTTTATATGAACAACCTGCATGCATGCATCATGGATTTTGTTTATTTCATGACTGACGTTATGATCATAGAATATTTCGGAGCATGATTATCCCTTGTTATATTATACCCGTGTTCATAATGTTTGCGAGTACATTCAAAAGTACTCACTGGCTTGTCCTTGGCTATTGTCTTGGCCAGATTTCTTGCATGGAGAGGAGCGTTGCGATGACAGCCCTGGAACCCACGCAAGGATGATAGCAGCCTCGCGAAGATAGGAGTTATCTTGTTCAGCTGTTCCTGTGGGAAATGGAGTCCCATGGCCACTGATGAACCACAAACCGCTTCCGCCATCAACCACTAGAAACCAATTGTTGTACTCAGAGGCCACAATGGTCTTGTACTACATATTTTGTACTTTGCTTGGAATTTCTGTATCAAGTTGGTGCCTCATCAGCTAACAGTAATCCCGTGGCTGGTGAGCACAAGGGCCATTTTCTGGGAAATTAATATCCCGAAAACCCGGTCCTGACATGGCGGAAATCGTCCTGGAATCATTTTTGTTCTAGCTGATTCATGGGTGTTCATTCATGTGTCCACAGTGCGAGCACAAATCAGGCAACTATGGTCGTGGCCTGTCGGAAATGAAGTTCTATCTCACCATTCTGGATGACTTCAGGGAGCGCTCGGTATGTTCAATCTCAACCTACCACGGTCGGCATGGCCTAAATTTGTGAACATATACCGTCTGTTGCTACATTATCTATAAATTTGCATCAAATCTTTGTTACATTATCTATTTTTAATTCTATATTGTTGTAATTTGCTTTCATCTATATATTGATATGTTCTATCAGTTACTCCCGTATTTGCATCTTGCTATGTTATTCTAATATATCAAATTTACGATCTTAATTTTCATTTCAATCAGTACATCCCTTGCTTTGCAAGAACAGGTGTAGAACGAAATCTTGGGCTTTACTTTGTTGATGACTCCCAGGATGTCATATTGACAATGCAGCATGGATTTACAATGAAGGTTAGCGTAAAAGTTGATAAAGATGGTCACTCCTATTTTAATGCGGACCTTTGGAGAAAATGTATGTTATGAACTGAAAGCTGGCAATAAAATTATAGTGCATGCACCACAGCCTGGTCTAATTAACATGGATGTTTACTTCCCCAACGTCATCAGCCGATCAAAGTATGATCGAGGTTACTGTCCTTTCAACTTTCTCCATGTTGTCATATTACTTAGCAAAATCGGGGTATTTGTTTTGACTAATTGATCACTATTTAAGCAACCAATTGTGATATCATATTCTGACTCCATTCCTAGGCAGTAACAAATTCTATTTACCAATTTATGCGCACTATATATTCTTCTGCCATGTTCTGAATAAATAATACCTTTCCACCTTTTAAGCAGGATATGTTGGATGCATAGTTAATGATCTGTATGTTACTAAGCGTACCAAATTTCACTGGAAGGACTTGAAGCATGTCATAAACTTTGTTGATAATCTTACAGAGATAGCACAGCATATGAACGCTGGATTTTGGATGGGATTAATTAGACCTATGGTGCACACACTGAACAAGACCAATTGTGTGCACAAAACGTTGGTAAAAAGTCTTATTTTAATGTTGATGCTCATAAACTATATATATCTTCAACGATATGTTACAATTGGTTTTTATTGTACATGTCAACAGAAATTGCCCCTGTAGCAGTTCCTGGATCGATTTCTCGGCGTGGTCGAATTACCCTTGTGCCTGCTAATAACGCCAAAGTGATTCCAAGGTACTGCATTTCCCGCAGAAATGGAACCATTCAAATTAACAAGTTCTCGCTTCTCGTGGCAATGCATCCATATTGGAAAATTGGAGACACTGTTCTACTCATGATCTACCAAGGCACAGGAGGGCTCTTCCTTTTCATTGACGAGATGCCGAGTCCCCGTGATCAAGCTGCTTCCAGTGGATAGTTGTGGTTGTTGGCCCTCAGCCTCTTAAAATGTGCTAGTTGTTACTATATATGTTAAGTATGTAGATATGGACCATATGGTTGTTGGCCCTTAGCCTCTTAAAATGTGATAGTTGTTACTATGTTAAGTATGTAGATATGGACCATATGGTTGTCAAAACCGTCCTACGAAGATCCTCCTTTTGTCGAATAGTGTAACCACTATATATATGTTACTCAAATGCTGTTACCCAAGTTCATAAATTTTCATGGAAAGTATTAGTACCGTACATAGTTCATTGAGTTTAAGCGTGTGCCCGATGTCCAGAAGGCATTTGCATATTAATTGTCCATATTGCAAACACATGTTAACATAAGGAAACGTATGTGTAACATACTAATCATCGCACACGGGTACTCGCAGACGCATTGTGTGCGATACTCCTAGCCACCGCAAGCAACTAGTTTGCATTTTTCAAAGTTTTTTGTACACACAGAATCGCACACGAAGTAACTGTATTGACAGTCTGTGTTGTAATTTCTCATCGCAAATAGTTCATCCGAGTCGGCTGTTTGCCACGTATCACACACATCTTGTTTAGACGACTCGTTTGTGTTCTTTTGGCTCATCGCAAACAGTTCATCCATGTGAACTGTATGCCGCATATCACACACATCTTGTTAAGTTGAACCGTTTCTGTTGTGTTCCCTAATCAAAAACTGTTCGTCCGAGTGAACCGTATGCCGTATATCGCACACACATTGATATGGCTGCCCGTTTCTGTTGTGCTACCTCATCGCAAATAGTTCGAATGGATTAACCGTGTGTCCTGCATCGAACACACATTGATATGGCTGCCCATTTCTGTTGTTCTACCTCATCGCAAACAGTTTGAATGGATTAACCGTGTGCCCTGCATCGCACATGCAACTAAAATCTGAACCGTGTTTGATGGCTCCGCCATCGCAAATGTTTTGCACCTTTTTTGACAGTTTTTTACACCACGGTTTTGCGATTATTGCATTGCGCACAGTTTCGGCAAAGGGTCTCTGATCGTAGTGTCGTGTTAGCAGTATCCTGCAGTAGTGCTAGGGCGATACGACACTAGCTCCAGTTCAAAAATATAATGTAGGCATGTATTCCGTAAATAGCCATACGTGCTTATGGAACGAACTTGCATGGCATCTTTTGTCCTACCCTCCCATGGCAGCGGGGTCCTATTGGAAACTAAGGGATATTAAGGCCTCCTTTTAATAGAGAACCGAAACAAAGCATTAACAAATGGTGAATCCATGAACTCCTCAAACTAGGGTCATCACCGGGAAGTGTCCCGACTTCTGTCACTCTTGGTTTGCCGGATCATAACACGTAGTTGGTGACTATAACTTGCAAGATCATATCTTGAACATAGGTATAATGGTGATAACATAAACGGTTCAGATCTGAAATCATGGCACCCGGCCCCAAAGTGACAAGCATTAAGCATGGCAAAGTCATAGCAACATCAATCTCAGAACATAATGGATACTAGGGATCAAGCCCTAACAAAACTAACTCGATTACATGATGAATCTCATCCAACTCCTCACCGACCAGCGAGCCGACGAAGGAATTACTAACTCCCGATGGGGAGCAACATGTAATTGGCGATGGAGAAGGGTTGGTGATGACGAAGATCGAAGATCCCCCTCTCCGGAGCCCCAAATGGACTCCAGATCTGGCCTCCTGAGGAAGAACAGGAGGTGGCAGCGGCTCCGTCTCGTGAAACGCGATAATTCTTCCTCCCTGATTTTTTCCTCCGAAAATGTGATTTTATAGTATCAGGGTTGAGGCCTGCGGGGCCATGAGGTTCGGACAACCCACCTGGGCGCGCTTGGAGGGGGCGTGCCCTGGTGGGTTGTGCCCACCCAGGTGCCCCCTCCGGTGGTTCTTGGCTCTAGAAATTGTATTTTAATATATAAAAATTCCTCGCAAATTTTCGTTCCAATCCGAGAACTTTTATTTCTGCACAAAAACAACACCATGGTAGTTCTGCTGAAAACAGCGTCAGTCCAGGTTAGTTTCATTCAAATCATGCAAATTGGAGTCCAAAACAAGAGGAAAAGCGTTAGGAAAAGTAGATATGACGGAGACGTATCATACCTGTACAACAACTTTATGATCACCCAGTTATGTTGTGACTTTTGATAGCACACAAGGTATTCGTCCGGTATCCGGGAGTTGCATGATCTCTTGGTCGAAGGAATATGTACTTGACATTAAGAAAGCAGTAGCAATAAACTAAATGATCATATGCTATGCTAACGGATGGGTCTTGTCCATCACATCATTCTCCTAATGATGTGATCCCGTTATCAAATGACAACTCATGTCTATGGTCCGGAAACCTTAACCATCTTTGATCAACGAGCTAGTCTACTAGAGTCTCACTAGGGACACAGTATTTGTCTATGTATCCACACATGTATTTAAGTTTTCAGTCAATGCAATTCTAGCATGAATAATAAACTTTATCATGACTAAGGAAATATAATAATAACCAATTTATTATTGCCTCTAGGGCATATTTCCATCAGGAGGGGTTGTACACACCAATTCCCATGCCCCGGCGGCAGCCCTACCTCTCCCATAACTCCATTTTCTCCTCAGTTTGGTTCCAGCAGCGTTTGGTGATGCCCTACCGGCACTGCACCACCACCATCTCGACCACACCATCGTGCTGGTTGAGATCCCGTCTACTTCTCCTCTCTTGCTTTCTGGATCAAGAAGGAGGAGACGTCACTGAGCCGCACGTGTGCTGAACACGGAGGTGTCGTCCGTTGGGATCTAGATCGGATTGGATCGTGATCGGATCGCAAAGATTACGACTACATCAACCACGCTATATACGCTTCTTCTTTCGGTCTACAAGGGTATGTAGACACACTCCCCTCTCGTTGCTTTGCATCTCCTAGATTAGATCTTGGGTGTTCGTAGGAATTTTTTTGATTTCATGCTTCGTTCCACATCAGTGGCTAGGTATATGTGTAGATGTATATGCACGAGTAGAACACAAATTGTTGTGGGCGTTGATGTTCAGATTGCTTAATTCCCTTGTCTTATTTGGATTCAGCGGTATTGTGGGATGAAGCGGCTCAGATCAACCTTACATGTTCTCGAACATGAGACCGGTTCCACCGACTAACATGCAACTTGTATTGCATAAGGTGGTTGGCGGGTGTCTGACTCTCCTACTTTAGTTGAATCAGATTTGACAAAGGCGGTCCTTGTAGAATGTTAAACAACAACTTGATTATCACCGTTGTAGCTTTTCATAGGTAAGAACGGTTCTTGCTAGTTGCCCATAGCAGCCACGTAAAATTTGCAACAACAAAGTAGAGGACGTCTAACTTGGTTCTACAGGGCATGTTGTGATGTGGTATGGCCAAAACGTGATGTGATATATGTTGATGTATGAGATGATCATGTTTTGTAATAGCTTCACGACTTGCATGTCGATGAGTACGGCAACCGACAGGAGCCATAGGCTTGTATTTAATTTATTGTATGACTTGCGTATCAACTAATAATGCCATGTAATTGCATTTACTTTATCGCTATGCGTTAGCAATAGTTGGTGAGACAACCACGTGACGACACGATGATGGAGATAATGGTGTCATGCCGGTGATGATGGAGATCATGCCCATGCTTTGGAGATGGAGATCAAAAGCACAAGATGATAATGGCCATTTCATGTCACCTATTTTTTGATTGCATGTGATGTTTATCTTGTTATGCACTTATTTTGCTTAGGACAACGGTAGCATTATAAGATGATCCCCTCACTAAATTTCAAGATAAAAGTGTTCTCCCTAAGTATGCACTGTGGCGAAAGTTCGTCGTTTTGAAGCACCTCGTGATGATCGGGTGTGATAGACTCTATGTTCGCATACAACAGGTGTAAGCCAGTTTTACACATGTGGAATACTTGGGTTAAACTTGATGAGCCTAGAATGTACAGACATGGCCTCGGAACAGGGAGGACCGAAAGGTCGAACATGAGTCATATAGTAGATATGATCAACATGGGTATGTTCACCATTGATGGCCACCCCATCTCACATGATGATCGGACATGGGTTGGTTGATTTGGATCATGTAACACTTAGACAATTTGAGGGGTGTTGACTTAAGTGGGAGTTCATTAGTAATATGATTAATTGAACCAGTTATAATGAACATAGTCTTAATGTATTTGCAAGATTATGTTGTAGATCAATGGCTCGCACTATAGCTCCCCTGAATTTTAATGTGTTCCTAGAGAAAGAAAACTTGAAAGATGATGGAAGCAACTATCCGGACTAGGTCTGTAATTTGAGGATTATCCTCACTGCTGCACAGAAGCCTTATTGAAAGAGCATGGTGTCCTGATACCTCTCCAACGTACCTATAATTTTTTATTGTTCCATGCTATTATATTATCTATTTTGGATGTTTTATATACATTATTATGCTATTTTATATTATTTTGGGACTAACCTATTAACCTAGAGCCCAGTGCCAGTTCATGTTTCTTCCCTGTTTTTGAGTTTCACAGAAAAGGAATACCAAACGGAGTACAAACGGAATAAAACCTTCGTGATGCTTTTTCTTGGACCACAAGACAACCAGGAGACTTGGAGATGAAGTCGGAGGAGCCATGAGGTGGCCACAAGGACGGAGGGCGCGCCCAGGGGGTAGGGCGCGCCCCCACCTTTGTGGGCCCCTCGTGCACTCCCTGACCTAATTCTTGCACCTATATATTCCCATATATCCCCAAACCAACAGAGGCATCCACTAAAACATTTTTCCATCGCCGCAACCTTCTGTACCCGTGAGATCCCATCTAGGGACCTTTTACAGCACCCTGCCAGAGGGGGATTCGATCATGGAGGGCTTCTACATCAACTCAATTGCCCTTCCGATGAAGCGTGAGTAGTTTACCACAGGGTCCATAGCTAGTAGCTAGATGGCTTCTTCTCTCTCCTTGATTCTCAATACCATGTTCTCCTCGATGTTCTTGGAGATCTATTCGATGTAATACTCTTTTGCGGTGTGTTTGCCGAGATTCGATGAATTGTGGATTTATGATCAACTTATCTATGAATATTATTTGAATCTCTCTGAATTCTTTTATGCTTGACTTGATATCTTTGTAATTCTCTTCGAACTATCAGTTTGGTTTGGCCAACTAGATTGGTTTTTCTTGCAATGGGAGAAGTGCTTAGCTTTGGGTTCAATCTTGCGGTGTCCTTTGCCAGTGACAGTAGGGGCAGCAAGGCACGTATTGTATTGTTGCCATCGAGGATAAAAATATGGGTTTTCATCATATTGTTTGAGTTAATTCATCTACATCATGTCATTTTGCTTCATGCGTTACTCCATTGTTTATGAACTTAATACTCTAGATGCATGCTGGATAGCGATCGATGTGTGGAGTAATAGTAGTAGATGCAGAATCGTTTCAGTCCACTTGACACGAACATGATGCCTATATTCATGATCATTGCCTTAGATATCGTCATAACTTTGCGCTTTTCTATCAATTGCTCGGCAGTAATTTGTTCACCCACCATATTATTTTCTATCTTGAGAGAAGCCTCTACTGAAACCTATGGCCCTGGGTCTATTTTCCATCATATAAGTTTCCGATCTACTATTTTGCAATCTTTTACTTTCCGATCTATAAACCAAAAATATTTACTTTACCGTTTATCTATCTCTATCAGATCTCACTTTTGCAAGTAACCGTGAAGGGATTGACAACCCCTTTATCTCGTTGGGTGCAAGTTGTTTGATTGTTTGTGCAGGTATTCGATGACTTGTGTGTTGTCTCCTACTGGGTTGATACCTTGGTTCTCAAACTGAGGGAAATACTTATCTCTATTTTGTTGCATCACCCTTTCCTCTTAAAGGGAAAACTAACGCAAGCTCAAGAAGTAGCAGGAAGAATTTCTGGCACCGTTGCCGGGGAGATCTACGCCAAGTCAAGCCATACCAAGTACCCATCATAAACGCTCATCTCTTGCATTACATTATTTGCCATTCGCCTCTCGTTTTCCTCTCCCCCACTTCTAAAACAATTTTCAAAGAGATTCGCCCTTTTCTTTCACCCTTGTTCCGTTCGTCTTTTTTGTTTGCCCTTTTGCTTGTTTCTATGTTTGTTTGTGTTACCATGTGCCCTCTATTTGCTTGCATCTTCGCTTGCTAAAAATCTAAGGTTATGGATCCTCATCCACTTGCTAATCTTTTTAAGAGATCCAATTATGATGAACCAATTGCTAGTGAGTTCTGTGCACTAGATTATCTTTATGAAGTTTTGCTTGAAATTCGTGAATCTAAAAATTGTGATGAAGAAATTTATGAAGTGATTCACGATAGCTCCTTGAATAAAAAGCATGACTGCAATGGTTTTACTATAAATTCTGTTTATGTCAATTGTGCTAATAATATGCAAAACCCTAAGCTTGGGGATGCTAGTTTTGCTATGTCCGCTACTTATTGCAATGATCATGATTGGGGTGATTCTTCTTATGACCTTGAAAATTTATTTAAGCCCCATGATGAATATGAGATTGATAATAATGTTTGTAACAATATGGAAAGTGTGTTTGGAAGAGTGTCAACTTTAGATCCCATGTATTTGTATTGGGTTCAATCTTATGAATTTCTTGATAAAAGTGGGTTTGGAGAGGTCATGACTTTATTTTCTGATAATCCCACTATTTCGGAAGAGTGTCAATTTTGCATGCTTGTGGATCATGAAGAGAAAATTTTATATTATAGTTATATTGTTGAATTTGATTATGATCCTACATGTAATTATTATGAGAGAGGAAAATATGGTTGTAGAAATTTTCATGTTACTAAATTACCTCTCGTTATGTTGAGATTGCTATTGTTTCTTTCTTCTTCTTTGCATATGCTAGTTTTTGCTTGCCTTGATAATTTGTTTGCCTATAAGATGCCTATGCATAGGAAGTATGTTAGACTTAGATGTGTTTTTCACATGCTACATGATGCTCTCTTCGTGTTTCAATTTCTATCTTTCATGTGAGCATCATTAAAATTATCATTGCCTAGCTAAAAGGCTTTAAAGAAAAGTGCTTGTTGGGAGATAACCCAATATATTTCCTTTCTGTTTTTGAATAAATTCATCTAGCCTCTGGTTAGATGTGGTTTTGTGTTTTAATTAGTGTTTGTCCAAGTAAGACCTTTGGGATGGCTTATGGTGATAGTTGATTTGATCTTGCTGAAAAACAGAAACTTTTACGCTCAGGGAAACAATTCTCGTTTTTTAACAGAAGCGTGCTTTTGATGTGATTCTTTTTGCACAAGATTGATATAAAAATTTCCCTGTTGTTCTAATTTTGCAGAATTTTTGGAGTTACATAAGTATTCGAACTATCCAGATTACTACAGATTGTTCTGTTTTTGTCAGATTCTGTTTTCTATGTGTTGTTTGGTTGTTTTTGATGATTCTATCGGTCTTATCGGGGGGTATTAAACATGGAAAAGTTGGAATACATTAGATATTACACCAATATAAATAAAGAATGAGTTCACAACAGTACCAAAAGTGGTGATTTATTTTCTTACACTAACGGAGCTTATGAGATTTTCTGTTGAGTTTTGTGCTGTGAAGTTTTCAAGTTTTGGGTAAGGATTTGATGGACTATGGAATAAGGAGTGGCAAGATCCTAAGCTTGGGGATGCCCAAGGCACCCAAGGTAATATTCAAGGACAACCAAGAGCCTAAGCTTTGGGATGCCCCGGAAGGCATCCCCTCTTTTGTCTTCGTCTATCGGTAACTTTACTTGAGGCTATATTTTTATTCACCACATTATATGTGTTTTGCTTGGAGCGTCTTGTATGATTTGAGTGTTTGCTTTTGAGTTTGCCACAATCATCCTTTTTGTACACACCTTTTGAGAGGGACACACATGAATCGTGATTTATTAGAATAGTCTATGTGCTTCACTTATATCTTTTGAGCTAGGCAATTTTGCTCTAGTGCTTCACTTATATCTTTTTAGAGCACGGCGGTGGTTTTATTTTATAGAAAATAATGAACTCTCATGCTTCACTTATATTATTTTGAGAGTCTTTAAACAGCATGGTAATTTTCTTTGGTTATAAATTAATCCTAATATGATAGGCATCCAAGAAGGATATGATAAAACTTTCATATAAAGTGCATTGAATACTATGAGAAGTTTGATTCCTTATGATTGTTTTGAGATATGAAGATGGTGATATTAGAGTCATGCTAGTGTGTAGTTGTGAATTTGAGAAATACTTGTGTTGAGGTTTGTGAGTCCCGTAGCATGCACGTGTGGTGAACCCTTATGTAACGAAGTTGGAGCATGAGATATTTTTTTGATTGTCTTCCTTATGAGTGGCGCTCGGGGAAGAGCGATGGTCTTTTCCTACCAATCTATCCTCCTAGGAGAATGTGCGTAGTACTTTGTTTCAATGACTAATAGATTTTTGCAATAAGTATGTGAGTTCTTTATGACTAATGTTGAGTCAATGGATTATACACACTCTCACCCTTCCAATATTGCTAGCCTCTCTAGTACCGTGCAACTTTCGCCGGTACCATAAACCCACCATATACCTTCCTCAAAACAGCCATCATACCTACCTATCATGGCATTTACATAGCCATTCCGAGATATATTGCCATGCAACTTTCCACCGTTCTGTTTATTATGACACACATCATTATTGTCATATTGCTTTGCATGATCATGTAGTTGACATTGTATTTGTGGCAAAGCCACCATTCATCATTTTTTATACATGTCACTCTTGAGTCAATTCACATCCCAGTACACTGTCGGAGGCATTCATATAGAGTCATATTTTGTTCTAGTATCAAGTTGTAATTCTTGAGTTGTAAGTAAATAAAAGTGTGATGATCTTCATTATTAGAGCATTGTCCCATGTGAGGAAAGGATGATGGAGACTATGATTCCCCCACAAGTCGGGATGAGACTCCGGACAAAAAAAAGAGGCCAAAAAAATGAGAGAAGGCCCAAATAAAAAAATGAGATAAAAGAGAGAAGGGGCAATGCTACTATCCTTTTACCACACTTGTGCTTCAAAGTAGCACCATGATCTTAATGATAGAGAGTCTCCTAAATTGTCACTTTCATCTACTAGTGGAATTTTTCATTATATAACTTGGCTTGTATATTCCGATGATGGGCTTCCTCAAATTGTCCTAGGTCTTCGTGAGCAAGCGAGTTGGATGCACACCCACTTAGTTTCTTTTGAGCTTTCATAAACTTATAGCTCTAAGTGCATCCGTTGCATGGCAATCCCTACTCACTCACATTCATATCTATTGATTGGCATCTCCATAGCCCGTTAGTACGCCTAGTTGATGTGAGACTATCTCCTTCTTTTTGTCTTCTCCACAACCACCGTCTATTCTACCTATAGTGCTATGTCCATGGCTCACGCTCATGTATTGCGTGAAAGTTGAAAAAGTTTGAGAACATCAAAAGTATGAAACAATTGCGTGGCTTGTCATCGGGGTTGTGCATGATTTAAATATTTTGTGTGATGAAGATGGAGCATAGCCAGACTATATGATTTTGTAGGGATAAGCTTTCTTTGGCCACGTTATTTTGAGAAGACATAATTTCCTTGTTAGTATGCTTGAAGTATTATTGTTTTTATGTCAATATTAAACTTTTGTTTTGAATCATACGAATCTGAACATTCATGCCACAATAAAGAGATTACATGGATAAATATGTTAGGTAGCATTCCACATCAAAAATTCTGTTTTTATCATTTACCTACTCGCGGACAAGCAGGAATTAAGCTTGGGGATGCTTGATACTTCTCCAACGTATCTATAATTTTTTATTGTTCCATGCTATTATATTATCTATTTTGGATGTTTTATATGCATTATTATGCTATTTTATATTATTTCTGGGACTAACCTATTAACCTAGAGCAAAGTGCCAGTTCCTGTTTTTTCCTTGTTTTTGAGTTTCGCAGAAAAGGACTACCTAACGGAGACCAAACGGAATAAAACCTTTACCATGATTTTTCTTGGACCAGAAGACAACCAGGAGACTTGGAGATGAAGTCGGAGGAGCCACGAGGCGGCCACAAGGATGAAAGGCATGCCCAAGGGGTAGGGCGCGCCCCCACCCTTGTGGGCCCCTCGTGCACTCCCTGACCTAATTCTAGCGCCTATATATTCCCATATATCCCTAAACCAACAGAGGCATCCACGAAAACACTTTTCCATCGCCGCAACATTCTGTACCCATGAGATCCCATCTAGGGACCTTTTCCGGCACCCTGCCGGAGGGGGATTCGATCACGGAGGGCTTCTACATCAACTCTATTGCCCTTCCGATGAAGCGTGAGTAGTTTACCACAGACCTACGGGTCTATAGCTAGTAGCTAGATGGCTTCTTATCACTCTTTGATTCTCAATACCATGTTCTCCTCGATGTTCTTGGAGATCTATTCGATGTAATACTCTTTTGTGGTGTGTTTGCCGAGATCTGATGAATCGTGGATTTATGATCAGCTTATCTATGAATATTATTTGAATCTTCTCTGAAGTCTTTTATGCATGATTTGATATCTTTGTAATTCTCTTCGAACTATCGGTTTGGTTTGGCCAACTCGATTAGTTTTTCTTGCAATGGGAGAAGTGCTTAGCTTTGGGTTCAGTCTTGCGATGTCCTTTCCTAGTGACAGTAGGGGCAGCAAGGCACGTATTGTATTGTTGCCATCGAGGATAAAAAGATGGGTTTTTCATCATATTGTTTGAGTTAATTCCTCTACATCATGTCATCTTGCTTAATGCGTTACTCTGTTCTTTATGAACTTAATACTCTAGATGCATGCTGGATAGCGGTCAATGTGTGGAGTAATAGTCGTAGAGGTAGAATCGTTTCGGTCTACTTGACACGGACATGATGCCTATATTCATGTTCATTGCCTTAGATATCGTCATAACTTTGCGGTTTTCTATCAATTGCTCGGCAGTAATTTGTTCACCCGCCGTATTATTTTCTATCTTGTGAGAAGCCTCTAGTGAAACCTATGCCCCCTGGGTCTATTTTCCATCATATAAGTTTCCGATCTACTATTTTGCAATCTTTTGCTTTCCGATCTATAAACCAAAAATACCAAAAATATTTACTTTACTATTTATCTATCTCTATCAGATCTCACTTTTGCAAGTAACCATGAAGGGATTGGCAACCCCTTTATCACGTTGGGTGCAAGTTGTTTGATTGTTTGTGCAGGTATTCGGTGACTTGTGCGTTGTCTCCTACTGGATTGATACCTTGGTTCTCAAACTGAGGGAAATACTTATCTCTACTTTGCTGCATCACCCTTTCCTCTTCAAGGGAAAAACCAACGCAAGCCCAAGAAGTAGCATGTCCCCATGTGTGGTTTTGGTAATTAATGACATTCTCTATGGACTAATGGTTGCCTTGAGTTATATTTGAAGGATTTGTCCATAGGCATTTCTTGAAGTCCATGTGTTGGTTCCAAGGAGTTAATGAGATAACCAAGGTGCTATTCAAGGAATTATCAAAATATTGGTCATGTGGAAGATATGATACAAGGTTGATCAAGACTAAGTCAAAGTGTGAATCAAGTTGATCAACACACAAAGCATAGAAGATGTACCGAGTGGGATCAAGTGATCTCATGGTATGGTAAGCATTGTTCATTACGCTTTGTGTACTAACCCATAGTCTATGTGAGAGTTCTATGTGGGGTTAGGTATGTCTCCATGGGCTTGCGTCAAGAGGAAGATGTCATATAACCCATGGAGGATGACATCAAGTGGTGATCGCCATCAAGATTGCAGTGTGCAAGTTCAAGTGGAGCATCACAAAGAGATCATGCTTGAAGCTTGCTGTCCATTGTGGTGACAATGGAATGGTGAATATGTGCTGAAGAGTGGCTCACCCATAGTGGAGTATGGGGAGCAATCAACTAGTCTTCACCGAGCCAACACAATCAAGAAAGGTGGTCCAACTTGAGGAAGTCAAGATCGTCAAGCTCAAGTGGACTATATGCAAGGCAAAGGTTTTCCCTTGATAGGTTTTCTATTTTACCGGTCTCATGGTGGTAGTTGGGAGACCGGGTTATAGGATCGATTGTCGTACTATCAAGGGGGGCTCTCAAGTGAGTAGCTTGATCGCATCGTGCATAGAGAGCTCAAACCATTGCATCCTTGTATCATCTTTCTTGGTTCTTGTTTGGTGTTTCTCTTTGTGAGTTTTAGAGCTTTTGTTCATCTTCATGACAAGCTCGAGTTCATCGAAAATGGAGTTCATATTCATCTTTTATGATGTTTCGATGTTGGAGTTTTGCCGGTTCTTCATTCACAAAGGTTTCACATCTGTATATCATTGGCATTTTTCTACTGCCACTTCTCACTTTAAAAAGTTGTTGTTTGGATAGTACTCGTCGTCATCTATCCAACAAGCTTAAGTTTGCTCAATTCGGAGCTCATATGCAGAAGTTATAGCATTTCTAGTTTTCTTGCTCCTTCTGCTTTGCTTGGGCAGTTTTTCACCTTGAGTGGTAGTAGAGCGGTAGTACCTCTCACTACAAAAAAATACACTTCCGTGATGATATGTGTTTGTCATATAGGTCACGTTTTCTGTCATGCATGTATATCCATGATGATTTTATGACAGAATCAAGATAGTCATACTTGTGCTGTCGTAGAAGTGTTCCATGACAATACCAACATTATCATCACGGAAGTGTCCACTTCCATGACGATAAATGGCGCGTCATGGAAGTGCTTTCTTCAAGGGTGACCGACACATGGCATCCACCATAACGGGTCGCCGTTAAGCTATCGGGTTCCGGTTTGAATCCGATAACCCGTTATAGCCCCGACCAATGGGGATTTTCCACGTGTAAAATCATCATTGGCTGGAGGAAACACGTGTCGGCTCACCGTTGGGACAGATGTCATCCACTCATTGAACCGAAGGCGCCTATGATACGTCGACACGTAGCACTGCCCAATAGAGGCCCATTCCTGTGAAGAGGCCGTTCCATTTGACTTGGTCAAAAGGTAGCGGGCTGGCCCATAGGAAGCATGTTAACGGCCTGTTCGCATATAGGCCATTTACAGCCCGCTAACTCAGGGCCTGTTACGGCCTATTCGAATTAGGCCTAGTGGCGTCATCTGGGCCGTCCAATATGATTCCAGCCCGTTGTAACTTCCGGCCCATGTATGGCCCACAACGTCTTTTGGCCCATATGAGGCCCTTTGTAACTCTTGGCCCATAAACGGCCCATGTTGAAACTGGCCCGTAATGAACAATGTATCACTTTATACCCATTAACGGCCCATTATTCCATTGGGCCGTTTCCAGCCTGTGTTACCTTTCGGCCTTCTCAGGGCCCATTTATTCTTGGGCTCATTTCCAGCATTCGGTTACTTACGGCCCATTACTGGCCTTTTCTGCTTGTGGGCCAAATTCAACCCATGGTTATAGTTGGCCCGTTTGTGGCCCGTTAATCCGTTGGGCCATTTTCATAGCGTCATAAAATACGGCCTATTAACGACGACCCGTTATGGTCGGCCCATGAACGTACGGTTCAAACTCTAGACCGTTTACGGCCCATAATGCGGTCCGTTATTGGCCCGTGTTTGGCCAATCGATCATACGACCCGTAGAAGCCCATTGATGCTACGCCCCGTAGAAGGCCCATTGTTTCTACGGCCCGTAGAAGGCCCATTGTTTCTATGACCCGTAGGAGGCCTAGGCTCACTACAGTAAATATGTAGCCCATGGTTATTGTGTCCTAGTTCTCAAAAATAGGTTATTGCGGCCACTAACAACCGCGGAAAAAGAACTGCACTGACTACAAGCAAACAAATAAACAAGACAACAAGGAAATAAATAAGCAAGCAACTTACACTAGGCTATCACGGCTATTACACATACTACATCCACTAGGCATCAAAGTTCGCCACCAGTGCAAATATAGGGAACAAAGCAGCTCACATACACTGGTTGTCAAAGTTGGCAACCAATCCAAATAAAAGCCGCAGCAAAATAAGTCCAGAACTGAAACCACTTCAGAAGAGCTCAATAAACAATATCCTAGGTACCCATAATGCTGGCAAGATGCTTAGCAAGCTTAGCAATCTTATTAACTTTTTCTTGTTTGGCGCTTAAATCCTCCAGCGCTTGCTATTGCACCAGAAAGTATGCATCTGAATTCTGCAGGGACTTCCTCAGTCCTTTGCTTTCCTGTCGCAGAACATCTGATCAATGTCTTTCAACTTGAGGTTAAGACTCAAGAAGCCGAACTGATTCAGGCAGCAAGTTCGAAGAGCTGGTGCCAGCAGTAGTGGCCAGTAACTCAAACACTACATCCAGACAAGAATTTGGGGTTGTCTTAGTGTCTTCAATATAGTTTTTATCAGCTTTCTTGGAGACCAACAGGGATGTCTCACTATCTTGAACCTTATCTGCATTACTTCCTTTACCATTGCATAACGGGGAACTCTTCTCCAATATTTTATCCGCATTCTAAAAGAGAAACAAACAGACACATCACATGTTTACCATGTTGTATATATTTTTTGGAAATGGAGGCATGCCCTCATTTTGATAAACCAGTTCAGTAGTAAGGTGGATAGGATAACAACATGAAACAAACATATATCTATGTAGTATGGTCACTGTATGGTCTATATCATTCTAGTTTATATTGCCAAATCAAGATAGAGACAGTTCAAATCATATCTATTTAAGACAAAGCAGCATAGACAGAATATAAGTGTGGGAAACTACACAGCAATAACAACAGTTGTAATGTGCATGGCATGAGAACATAACTATTTATTCAATTGAAACTGAAATCAACATATAGCAAGTTACAACATCAAACACGTTAAAGAAACAGGTTTAAAACATACCTGTTGCGCCATTGGAGTTTCAATTGCATCCTTCAAATTTGAAATTAGTTGGTATGAGTAAATACAATGATGCAAGAGCAAAGGAGTATGAACCATAGCTACAGAACCTGACCTGAGAACAATTCTTCTTCTGCTTTAAGCGTTGACTTGGGGTTCGGAGTGGTGGCCCTTGTGCTTTGGGCATTGCAGTTGCCTTACTAACTGCTCGTGTTTGGGTGCTCTGTGGTGGAGACGGTGTTGTGTCAACTAGAACTGGCTTACTATCTATTGGGGTTGGGGTTAGAAGGGGTCTAGCTGGTTCTCTGTCCAACTAGGTAGGGGTACAATCTGCGTGAGTCTGGGTTATGTTCGGTAGGGCTGGTTCTTGGGCAAGTACAATCGTGATTCAATCTACATCGATAGGTAGCACGATCTTTTCTGAAGACGATGTTTTTACTCCCACAGATACTGCCATCACCCCCTCCAATTCAAATGGTAGATAAACAAGAAAAGTAATTGAATGTACAGACATTGTAAGATAGACAGGTACAATGGATAGTAGGGAAGAAAACAGGGCATGAAATAATTCACATTTATGTTGTCTAACCGAACAGAATAGCATGACATAATTTCACATATATGATGGCTAATTAAACAGGATAGCATGACACAATTTCACATGAATGATGGCTGACTAAACAGGATAGAATGACATACTTCAAAATATGATGACTATGTAAACAGGATGGGATGATATAACTATATCAAGTCTTTGGAAATGGGTTGGCATGCCATAATTCAGATACATGTTGTCTATGTAAACATCATGCCATGATATAATTCAAATATATGACTTATATACTAAGCAAGTGAGCATAGGGCAATCGCATATATGATGTGTCAACTAAGGACATGGCATTCAATATTGTGTATATGATGTAAAAAAACTAAGCATTGCAAGACAACATATGCATGATATGAGTAATATAACCCTACCAAGTTTGAGCATACACCTCAGGGGGATAATAGGACTGGTAATCTGCCTGTGAATCCTCCTCTGAGGAGCTATCTGTAACCAGCAAGATATCTGCTTCAGCAGGTAGCATTGTCTGCTCTGAAGACGTGTTTTCACTCCAGATTTTTTCATCACCAATTCAAATGGATGATGCACAGGAAGAGCAGTTTAATATACAAACATTGTCGACAAATGCAATGAGTAATACAAAAAAAGGACGAGATGATATAATTCACATATATGACGCTTGGCTAAACAGCATGGCATTGCATAATTCACATACATAATGCCTTGTAACAAGATATCATTTTGTAATTCACATATATAATGTCTTGCAAGAAGATGGCATTGCAAAATTCACATACATGGTAATTAGACACTAAACAAGTGGCATTCACACAAAGCATGTCTAAACTAAGCAAATACATGCCAATGGTGTCGGCGTCCTGAGAACGGGGGTCCCCAGACCTGCCTGCCTGCGGCCCATAGCGTGGCTCCACCAACGGCCTGGTACGACCCATCTTCATCAACAACCACTCAAGACCCTCGCGAGGGGCCAAGCCTCACGAGGCGGACGACACAAGACCTCCTCAGGGGCAGCCTCCTTAGGCTGGCTCGTGAGGAGCGGAGAGATCGAGGTGGAGGGGCACCTCGCGAGGTTCGCGTGACGTGAGCCATGACGACCGAAGCCAGGCGGGCGCCAGTAGGCGCAGAGTACCAGTTTCCTCTTTGGTGCTAAAGAGGCAAGCACAGGCAAGGAGCCCCGAGGCATCAGGCAAAGGTTTCCATATCGGTGCAACATTACAAAGACCAGCAGGACGGAGGTCACCACGGAGCCGACGGCGACGTCACCACCAGAGCCTTTGGCAGGCGAAGACCACCTTTTGTCAGGATAGCTTGTGTCGGTGTCAAAACCGGCGGATCTCGGGTAGGGGGTCCCGAACTGTGCGTCTAGGATCGATGGTAACAGGAGACGGGGGACACGGTGTTTACCCAGGTTCGGGCCCTCTCTATGGAGGTAATACCCTACTTCCTGCTTGATTGATCTTGATGAATATGAGTGTTACAAGAGTTGATCTACCATGAGATCGTAATGGCTAAACCCTAGAAGTCTAGCCTATGTGAATATGGTAATGAGTCTCCCCTCATCCAGACTACGCTCTCCGGTTTATATAGACACCGGAGAGATCTAGGGTTACATGGGGTCAGTTACATAAGAAGGAATCTTCATAGTTGGTCACCTAGCTTGCCTTCCACGCCAAGGAGAGTCCAACCCGGACACGGGTACAGTCTTCGGCCTTCACATCTTCACAGCCCATCAGTCCGGCCCAATGAATAATAGGCCGGACGCCCGAGGACCCCTTAGTCCAGGACTCCCTCAGTAGCCCCTGAACCTGGCTTCAATGACGAGGAGTCCGACGCGCAGATTGTCTTCGGCATTGCAAGGCGGGTTCCCTCCTTCCAAACTCCAGAATAGTCTTGGGATGCGATGATTGTATCCGGACCTATTACACACACCACACACAACCGCAGAGAGGGTATATATTTTTACACGAGTTCCATCCGCTGACAGCTTTCTGCAACGTAACATCACGTCTGTCCGGTCATAATTTCGAACCGTTTTTCGTCTGACATCGCACGTTTCAAGACGCGATTGTTATTGGCGTGTCTTGTCGAAGCAGAGATCGTGTCCCCTTATTGCGGGATTCTCATCAATGCGGGCATGGGTAACCCAACCGTGCCGTTCATACATCCCTTGGGAATAGGCGGATCTTAAGGCGAGTGAGGAGGCGTTTAATATATGATACCTTTATAAGGGGATAAGGATCCCCTCTTCCTCTTCTCAAGCTCTCTCTCTCTGTCTCCGCCTTTCCAATCTCGAGCTCCAGCGCCTAAGTTCTCATCTCCTTTCCACTCAAGCAACCATGTCCGGATCCGGCGATCAGGGCAAGTGGATGGTCTCCTCCGTCAAGGAGGGGGACATTACTGAGCTCCGAGCGGCCAGATATTTGGCTAAGGGAATCGCCCACCGCTTGCCGGCCGAGGGAAAAATCGTCCCCACGCCGGAGCCCAACGAGAGGGTAGTATTCCTCCCTCATTTCTTCCGCGGGCTAGGGTTTCCACTCCACCCTTTCGTCCGCGGGCTAATGTATTATTACGGGGTAGATTTCCATGATCTGTCCCCGAATTCCTTCCTCAACATCTCGGCATTTATCGTCATGTGTGAGGCCTTCCTCCGCATCCAACCCCACTTCGGGCTGTGGCTCAAAGTCTTCAACGTGAAGCCGAAGGTGGTGGATGGCCAGCACGCGGAGTGCGGAGGAGCCATGGTGAGTAAGCTGTCCAACGTCTCTTGGCCCAAGGGCACCTTTGTGGACACGGTAAAGGAGTGGCAGAAGCAATGGTTCTATATCACTGAACCTCGCGGCACCACCTGGGTCGCAGCTGCCGAATTCCGCCCCGGCGCTCCCATGCGACTCACCTCCTGGGTCGAGAAGAGTCCGGACTGGTGTTCCCCTGACGAGCTGATAGCGCTGCAGACGCGCATTCAAAGCATGGTGACCAAAAATGTCAAGCTCATCGATGTAATCCAGGTGATGCTAGTTCGCCGGATTCTTCCGTGCCAGCGCCGAAGCCGCCCTCTGTGGGAGTTCAATTCGAAGAAGCACCAGACCTTGGTGAGGCTCTTCAAGACTATTCACGAAGGAGCCTGGAAGTTGCTTCTTAAGGGCAACGAGAAACCTCCGGCCACGGATTCGGACCGTGGTCACGATTGTAAACACCCCGCCAGCGAGGTATGGTATTTTTGATGTACCCCCGACTTAATTGTTTCGAGGATGATGTGTGAGCTTTTATTATTGCCTTTTCAGGACTGGATGGAGAGGGTGAAGCGGATCCAGTGTCCGGCTCCACTGCCTAAAGAACCAGTCATCCCGCGTCTGGCGAAGATGCTGGTGCCGGCGCCATACAAGGCGCCGGAGAAGAAGGCCAAGAAGAGGGAAAAGGGGGCCAAGAGTGGCCCCCATCGCAAGGGCACTTCGGACATGACGTCCGAAGACGATGAAGCCCATTCCTCTGTCCCTGAGGATAACGACGAGGAAGAGGAGGAGGAAGAAAACAACTGTCCCCCTGAGGAGAAGAAGAAGAAGAGGGCGGCTTCGGCGCATCTAGAGGCGGAAACGCCCAAGAAGGGGAAGGGCGTCCCGGCGGTCAACACCACATGGGACGTTGACAATAGTCCGGAACGACGCCCCCGTGCTAAGCCCTAGGCCGCATCATAAATGACATGGCTCGCTTGTGCGCACATCCGGCCCTTTCTCTCCATTATCTTGACATAGTTAACTGTACTATTGCAGTCCGGCCCGCGACCTAATCCAACGATCCTTGTCTAGAGGTTCATTGGCTCCGTCAGAGATGGCGAGCATGTCGCCACCGCCCACTTATTCCCCCGGGGCCAGGGATGACACCGAAGTGTTGTCCCGGAGGGCCGCTCCGAGCCGGGGAGGAGCCCTGGATGTTGTCCTGGAGGCGCCACGAGGCGAAGCCTCCACTACCGGACACATGGGGGAGCCGACCCCCATGGAGACTGGCGAAGAGGGCCACATCCAGCTCGGCCCTCAGCCGAATAAGATTCCGGAGACCCATATGGCTCCGGAGTCGGACAAGCAGCCCCCTTTGAAAGAGGGAGGTGCGCTACTTCCGCCGGTGGCCCCTGTCCATCCAGGGACGCCGAATAACCTAATGGAGGCACTACGAGGCGCCTCCGTTATGGACGAGCACCGTGTCCTTATGGGCGCGGTGGTCGAGAAGGTTCAGTCCACCAAGAGTGGACTGAACGAAGCCTCTAGCAACCTATTGACAGGTTTCCAGCTAAGTGGCATAGAAAGAGAAAAACCCCATATAGTCAGTAGCCCCTAAGACACTGTCCGGTGCTCGGCGAGGAGAACCGGACAGGGGATCAATCTTTTATTGTAGGAGACTAACGTGATATGTATGCATAAGCAGGCGTCGCTATTGGCCGCAACCTCACATGTTGCCGAAGTCTCTGAACTGAGGCAGAGGCTGGAGCGGACCGAGAGCGAGCTTGGCGAGGTTAAGGTTCGGCTCCAGGAGCAGCAAGGTAAGTAACGACTTTCTGTGTATTCGGAAAGCATAGGCGTTGTGTATTGACTGTAGTGTCGTAATATGTGCAGGAGCCGCGACCGAGGTCGAGGCCCTGAGGAAGGCACTGGGCGAGGCCGAGGAGAAGGTTGTCCAGCAGCAAGCCGCCCGGAAAAAGCTCAAGGCCCGGGTCAAGGAGGTCCAGCAGGAGCTCCAGGATGCGGTGAAAAAATGCGAGTCCTTGGACCATGATGCGTTGGTTCAAGGGGCCGAACTCGCCAAGGCTCATCAGAGCGTGGAGACCGCACGGAATGAGGCCCAGGCCGCCCTCCAGGAGATCCAGGAGGCCAAGAAGATCACGGCGGGTAAGGCATTTAAGATGCAAAGCAAGTATGCGGAGAAGCAGTACCTTTTACTAACCCGGGTTCGGAGTTCCCCAGGGGCTTTTGCGGATCTGCCATGCAGCGTATCAGACACTGCGGAGTTCTACCGAGCCGAAGGAGCGGGTTCTACGGAGAAGCTATTCTGGTCGCAGTATGCGGCGCCAGAGCATCCCGTGTCCTTCACCGATGAGCTGAAGCAGCTGGTGGAGCTACACAGGGTGGCCGAACTAGCCATGAGGGGTTTGATGATCCGGCTGTGGCCAGCCGAAGCTATGCCCGGCAGCTACTTCGGACTCGTGAGGCGGCTAGTGGAAGCCTGTCCGCGGCTAGACGTTGTGAAGCGCTCTGCCTGTATTGATGGTGCTCGTATGGCCTTCGCTCGTTGCAAGATGTGGTGGGCGAAGATGAACGCCGTTGAAGTTGCCAGCGGGCCGCCTGAGGGCAAGGAGCACCGCACACCTGAGAGATATTTTGCGGATGTCATAGAAGGGTCTCGACTTGTGGCAGCTCAATGTTCGCAGGACATTTTATTTGAATAAATGTATTCATGTTGCCCTTGCCTTGTATTATGGAAACAAAGCCTGTAATGTAATTTTGTTATGCTTTAATTGTTTCCTCTTGTGCGGCCGTGTTATTTGTAATCTGAGGGTTGGCCAGTCGTCGGCTTCTGCCCTCGCGTAGGTAGTACGGAGGTGTTCGGGATGGAATCTAAACAATCTTGATCCAATTATATGGTCCTTTGAAGGAGTTGTTTAGCGCAACGAACAAGGCAATCAGACTATACGGGTTAAACGCCCTCACTTAGCCATAGGAGTTTTATAATAAAGCCAGTGCACAGCCCCTGGTCCAAGCCAGGGGGCTGTCAGCATCTGATCGGGAAGTGTCGATCCTTCGCATAACACGGAAAAAATCTCCAACGATTTTGTAACCCTCGAATAGCTGACCGGCTCTCGCCGTATCATGACAGTCAGTTTTCAGCTTTCTCTACTGAGTTGCTCATCCGGTCAAGGCCAGGGCACAATCGCAGTGGTTCTCCCTTTACAACCCTAGCCGATGGAGCGGAACGTAGGGTAGCAAGCACATGAGCCGGGCAACCCAACTATTGACCAAAGACATGATTCGGAGCCAATGCATATAATGCTAAATTCAGGGTGCCGAACTTATATATAAGAAGTGTTCGGACTTTGCTGCCGTATTATGGGGCGATGGGGAGCCCTTGGCGAATATGAAACGTACCAAAGTGTACGGGTGCAGTCGATAAGCATATCGAAATAAAATGAAGTAAGAAGCGATAACCACAGGAACTGGGCTGCAAACTGTTTTCATTATAACTTGATAGATACGTCAAGGCGTATCTAGTACAAATATTGCGATAAGCATCCGGGCTATTTAACATGCCGGGATCAAGAGGGCGCAGCGTGCGGGTCCTGAGGAATGAATATAAATACCGTCAAGAAGACGTATAGAGGTTACTCTATGCACCTATGCTGCTTGCATCCTTTATATGCCGATCCTTCAAAGGGACTGGTCAGCAGGCCCGTGGGGAAAGGAACCTGAAAAAGAAGAAGGTGAAAGTATGTGTGTCCGGGATCGGTCTAGCAAATTGTAGATCCCGGGTTAGCTTCTGCCTCCGTCGATGTCCATGGGATTTTGAGTGCGTAATTATGTACGCGTGGTGCGAGTGCCACTACTTGGGACTGGGACGGAGGCCGAATTGCTAATCGAGCTCTTGACGAGCCGCGCTGTCCTACTGCAGTGTAGTACGGAACCTCTTAATGATGTCCAGGGGCTCGCCAACCGCACTATGGTGCTGCTTGAGAAGACCGCTCTGTACCTCTGCTGCTAGGGCGGCGGTGTGCTCCTCTGTTCGGAGGGAGCGTTCCGTATTGCCATTGAATGTTATGACACCGCGTGGACCGGGCATCTTGAGCTTGAGATAAGCATAGTGTGGCACTGCGTTGAATCTAGCAAACGCTGTTCGTTCGAGCAGTGTGTGGTAGCCGCTGCGGAAGGGGACGATGTCAAAGATTAACTCTTCTCTTCGGAAATTGTCCGGAGAACCAAAGACCACCTCCAGCGTGATTGAGCCTGTACAGCGGGCCTCTACGCCTGGTATGACTCCTTTAAAGGTAGTCTTTGTTGGTTTGATTCGTGAGGGGTCAATACCCATCTTCTGCACTGTGTCCTGATAAAGTAGGTTGAGGCTGCTACCTCCGTCCATCAGGACTCGTGTTAGGTGAAACCCGTCAATAATTGGGTCGAGGACTAGTGCGGCTGAACCGCCATGGCGGATACTAGTTGGGTGATCTCGACGATCGAAGGTGATCGGGAACGATGACCACGGATTGAATTTTGGGGCGACTGGCTCTACCGCGTAGACGTCCCTAAGTGCTCGCTTACGCTCCCTTTTGGGAATGTGTGTGGCGTATATCATGTTCACCGTCTTGACTTGAGGGCGAAATTTCTTCTGCCCCCCAGTGTTCGGCTGCCGGGGCTCTTCGTCCTCGTCCTCACTTTGTGATCCCTTTTATTTGTTTTCGGCATTTAACTTGCCAGCCTGCTTGAAAACCCAACAATCCCTGTTGGTATGATTGGCCTGCTTATCCGGGGTGCCGTGTATCTGGCACGGACGGTCGAGTATGCGGTCCAGGCTGGAAGGTCCTTCATTGTTTCTTTTGTAGGGCTTCTTCCATTGGCCGGACTTGGAGCCAGTGAATCCGGCGTTGACTGTGGTGTCATCGGTGTTGTCGCCATTGCTTTGGCGTTTGTGTCTATTGCGCCGGAGCTTGCCAGTGCTATTCTTGGCCTCGGAGGGGCCTGTCTCGCTGGCTGTGTTGTTACTACGAGCCAGCCAACTATCCTCACCCGCGCAAAAGCGGGTCATGAGCGCCGTGAGGGCTGCCATGGACTTCGGCTTTTCTTGGCCGAGGTGGCGTGCTAACCATTTGTCGCGGATGCTGTGTTTGAAGGCTGCTAAGGCCTCGGCATCCGAACAGTCGACGATCTGGTTCTTTTTGGTTAGGAACCTAGTCCAGAAGTGGAAATACTTACGCTACTTTGCTGCATCACCCTTTCCTCGTCAAGGGAAAAACAACGCAGTGCTCAAGAGGTAGCAAGAAGGATTTCTGGCGCCGTTTCCGGGGAGTCTACGCAAAAGTCAACATACCAAGTATCCATCACAAACCCTTATCTCCCGCATTACATTATTTGCCATTTGCCTCTCGTTTTCCTCTCCCCCACTTCACCCTTGCCGTTTTATTCGCCCTCTCTTTTCCGTTCGCTTTTTTTCTCGCTTGCTTCTTGTTTGCTCATGTGTTGGATTGCTTGCTTGTCACGATGGCTCAAGATAATACTAAGTTGTGTGACTTTACCAATACCAACAATAATGATTTTCTTAGCACTCCGATTGCTCCTCTTACCTTGTGAAATCAATGCTGCTTTTTTCAATATTGTCATGAAAGATCAATTCGCCGGCCTTCCTAGTGAAGATGCCGCTACCCATCTAAATAGCTTCGTTGATTTGTGTGATATGCAAAAGAAGAAAGATGTGGAAAATGATATTGTTAAATTGAAGCTATTTCTTTTTTCGCATAGAGATCGTGCTAAAGCTTGGTTTTCATCTTTGCCTAAAAATAGTATTGATTCTTGGAATAAGTGCAAAGATGCTT
The DNA here is from genome assembly GCF_002575655.3 of Aegilops tauschii subsp. strangulata. Lineage (NCBI taxonomy): Eukaryota > Viridiplantae > Streptophyta > Magnoliopsida > Poales > Poaceae > Aegilops > Aegilops tauschii. Next base: position 286,863,518 of record NC_053039.3, read on the forward strand.
TTATCTCTAAGTATTTTCCTCCCGCTAAGATCATCTCTCTTAGAAACGATATTATATATTTTAAGCAACTTGATCATGAACATGTTGCACAAGCTTGGGAGATGATGAAATTAATGATACGTAATTGTCCTACACATGGTTTGAATTTGTGGATGATCATACAAAAATTTTATGCCGGATTGAATTTTGCTTCTAGAAATCTTTTAGATTCGGCCGCGGGAGGCACTTATATGGAAATCACTTTAGGAGAAGCTACTAAAATCCTAGATAATATTATGGTTAATTATTCTCAATGGCACACTGAAAGATCTACTAATAAAAAAGTGCATGCGATAGAAGAAATTAATGTTTTGAGTGGAAAGATGGATGAACTTATGAAATTATTTTCTAGTAAAAATGTTTCTTCTGATCCTAATGACATGCCTTTGTCTACTTTGAATGAGAATAATAATGAATCTGAGAGTAGTGTTAAAGAATTTATGGTACCTTGAACAATTCTTATGGTAACTCCTCCAATAATTATGGTAATTCCTACAACAATTCTTATGGAAATTTTAATAAGATGCCTTCTGAATTTGAGAGTAGTGTTAAAGAATTTATGAATCCACAAAAGAATTTCAATGCTTTGCTTGAAGAAAAATTGCTTAATGTTGATGAATTGGCTAGGAACGTTGATAGAATTTCTCTTGATCTTGATTCCTTGAAACTTAGATCTATTCCACCTAAGCATGATATCAATGAGTCTCTCAAAGCCATGAGAATTTCCACTGACGAGTGGAAAGAAAGAACCGCTAGGATGCGTGCTAAGAAAGATTGCTTTGTGAAAGCGTGTTCTTCTCATTTCTATGAAAATAAAGATGAAGATCTAAAAGTTATTGATGTGTCCCCTATTAAATCTTTGTTTTGCAATATGAATCTTGATAATTATGGGACTGAATATGATCCACCTTTACCTAGAAGGCGTCCAAAAATTCGGAGTCTTTAGATCTTGATGCAAAAATTGGTAAAAGTGGGATTGAAGAGATCAAAACTCTAGATATTAATGAACCCACTATTTTGGATTTCAAGGAATTTAATTATGATAATTGCTCTTTGATAGATTGTATTTCCTTGTTCCAATCCGTGCTAAATTCTCCACATGCTTATAGCCAACATAAAGCTTTTACTAAACATATCGTTGATGCCTTGATGCAATCTTATGAAGAAAAACTTGAGTTGGAAGTTTCTATCCCTAGAAGACTTTATGATGAGTGGGAACCTACTATTAAAATTAAAATTAAAGATCATGAGTGCTATGCTTTATGTGATTTGGGTGCTAGTGTTTCCACGATCCCAAAAACTTTGTGCGATTTGCTAGGTTTTCGTGATTTTGATGATTGCTCTTTAAACTTGCACCTTGCGGATTCCACCATTAAGAAACCTATGGGAAGAATTAATGATGTTCTTATTATTTCAAATAGGAATTATGTGCCCGTAGATTTTATTGTTCTTGATATAGATTGCAATCCTTCGTGTCCTATTATTCTTGGTAGACCTTTCCTTAGAACGATTGGTGCAATTATTGATATGAAGGAAGGAAATATTAGATTCCAATTTCCGTTAAGGAAAGGCATGGAACACTTTCCTAGAAAGAAAATAAAATTACCATATGAATCTATCATGAGAGCCACTAATGGATTGCCTACCAAAGATGGCAATACCTAGATCTATCCTTGCTATTATGCCTAGCTAGGGCCATTAAACTATAGAGCTTGTTGGGAGGCACCCAATTTTATTTTTAGTTTTTTTTCTTTTTGCTTATATTTAGGAATAAATATTTGATCTAGCCTCTGGTTAGATTTGTTTTTATGTTTTAATTAGTGTTTGTGCCAAGTTTAACCTATAGGATCTTCTTGGATGATAGTTATTTGATCTTGCTGAAAATTTCAGAAACTTTCTATTCACGAAAATAATTGTTAAAAATCATCATAGCATGATAAAATATTGATTCCAATTGCTTCTGATCAATAAACAAATTTTCTAGGCTTCCTATTTTGGCTGAATTTTTGGAGTTCCAGAAATTTGCGTTAGTTACAGATTACTACAGAATGTTCTGTTTTTGACAGATTCTGTTTTTCGTGTGTTGTTTGCTTATTTTGATGAATCTATGGCTAGTAAAATAGTTTATAAACCATAGAGAAGTTGGAATACAGTAGGTTTAACACCAATATAAATAAAGAATGAGTTCATTACAGTACCTTGAAGTGGTGTTTTGTTTTCTTTTGATAACGGAGCTCACGAGATTTTCTGTTAAGTTTTGTGTTGTGAAGTTTTCAAGTTTTGGGTAAAAGATTTTATGGATTATGGAACAAGGAGTGGCAAGAGCCTAAGCTTGGGGATGCCCATGGCACCCCAAGATAATCTAAGGACACCAAAAAGCCAAAGCTTGGGGATGCCCCGGAAGGCATCCCCTCTTTCGTCTACTTCCATCGGTAACTTTACTTGGAGCTATATTTTTATTCACCACATGATATGTGTTTTGCTTGGAGCGTCTTGTATGATTTGAGTCTTTTCTTTTTAGTTAACCACAATCATCTTTGCTGTACACACCTTTTGAGAGAGACACACATGATTCGGAATTTATTAGAATACTCTATGCGCTTCACTTATATCTTTTGAGCTATATAGTTTTTCCTCTTGTGCTTCACTTATATCTTTTAGAGCACGGCGGTGGTTTTGTTTTATAGAAACTATTATTCTCTCATGCTTCACTTATATTATTTTGAGAGTCTTAAACAGCATGGTAATTTGCTTAAATTGGGAAATTAAACCTAATATGTTAGGTATTCAAGACTAGTAAAAAACTTTCTTATGAGTGTGTTGAATGCTAAGAGAAGTTTGATGTTTGATGATTGTTTTGAGATATGGAGGTAGTGATATTAAAGTTGTGCTAGTTGAGTAGTTGTGAATTTGAGAAATACTTGTGTTGAAGTTTGCAAGTCCCGTAGCATGCACGTATGGTAAACGTTATGTAACAAATTTGAAACATGAGGTGTTCTTTGATTGTCCTCCTTATGAGTGGCGGTCGGGGACGAGCGATGGTCTTTTCCTACTAATCTATCCCCCTAGGAGCATGCGCGTAGTGCTTGGTTTTTGATGACTTGTAGATTTTTGCAATAAGTATGTGAGTTCTTTATGACTAATGTTGAGTCCATGGATTATACGCACTCTTACCCTTCCATCATTGCTAGCCTCTTCGGTACCGTGCATTGCCCTTTCTCACATTGAGAGTTGGTGCAAACTTCGCCGGTGCATCCAAACCCCGTGATATGATACACTCTTTCACACATAAACCTCCTTATATCTTCCTCAAAACAGCCACCATACCTACCTATTATGGCATTTCCATAGCCATTCCGAGATATATTGCCATGCAACTTTCCACCGTTCCGTTTATTATGACACGCTCATCATTGTCATATTGCTTTGCATGATCATGTAGTTGACATCGTATTTGTGGCAAAGCCACCATTCATAATTTTTCATACATGTCACTCTTGATTCATTGCTATCCCGGTATACCGCTGGAGGCATTCATATAGAGTCATACTTTGTTCTAGTATTGAGTTGTAATCATTGAGTTGTAAATAAATAGAAGTGTGATGATCATCATTCATAGAGCATTGTCCCAATAAAAAAAGAGAGAAAGGCCAAATAAAAAAAAGAAGCCCCCCCCCCCAAAAGGGACAATGCTACTATCCTTTTTTCCACACTTGTGCTTCAAAGTAGCACCATGATCTTCATGATAGAGAGTCTCTTGTTTTGTCACTTTTATATACTAGTGGGAATTTTTCATTATAGAACTTGGCTTGTATATTCCAACAATGGGCTTCCTCAAATGCCCTAGGTCTTCGTGAGCAAGCAAGTTGGATGCACACCCACTTAGTTTCTTTTGTTGAGCTTTCATGCATTTATAGCTCTAGTGCATCCGTTGCATGGCAATCCCTACTCCTTGCATTAACATCAATCAATGGACATCTCCATAGCTCATTGATTAGCCGCGTTGATGTGAGACTTTCTCCTTTTTTGTCTTCTCCACATAACCCCCATCATTATATTATATTCCACCCATAGTGCTATATCCATGGCTCACGCTCATGTATTGCGTGAAGGTTGAAAAAAGTTTGAGATTACTAAAGTATGAAACAATTGCTTGGCTTGTAATCGGGGTTGTGCATGATGAGAGCATTCTTGTGTGACGAAAATGGAGCATGACTAAACTGTATGATTTTGTAGGGATGAACTTTCTTTGGCCATGTTATTTTGAGAGGACATAATTGCTTAGTTAGTATGCTTGAAGTATTATTACTTTTATGTCAATATTAAACCTTTATCTTGAATCTTTCGGATCTGAATATTCATACCACAATTAGGAGAATTACATTGAAATTATGCCAAGTAGCATTCCACATCAAAAATTCTGTTTTTATCATTTACCTACTCGAGGACGAGCAGGAATTAAGCTTGGGGATGCTTGATACTTCTCCAATGTATCTATAATTTTTTATTGTTCCATGCTATATTATATTCTGTTTTGGACATTAATGGGCTTTATTATACACTTTTATATTATTTTTGGGACTAACCTATTAACCGGAGGCCTAGCCCAGAATTGCTGTTTTTTTGCCTATTTCAGAGTTTCGCGGAAAAAGAATATCAAACGGAGTCCAAACGGAATGAAACCTTCGGGAACGTGATTTTCGGAACGAACGGGATCCAGAGGACTTGGACCCTACGTCAAGACATCAACCAGGAGGGCACGAGGTAGGGGGCGCCTACCCCCTGGGCGCGCCCTCCACCCTCGTGGGCCCCATGTTGCTCCACCGACGTACTTCTTCCTCCTATATATACCTACATACCCCCAAACTACCAGATACGGAGCCAAAAACCTAATTCCACCGCCGCAACCTTCTGTACCCGCGAGATCCCATCTTGGGGCCTTTCCGGAGCTCTGCCGGAGGGGGCATCGATCACGGAGGGCTTCTACATCAACACCATAGCCTCTCCGATGATGTGTGAGTAGTTTACCTCAGACCTTCGGGTCCATAGTTATTAGCTAGATGGCTTCTTCTCTCTTTTTGGATCTCAATACAATGGTCTCCCCCTCTCTTGTGGAGATCTATTCGATGTAATCTTCTTTTGCAGTGTGTTTGTTGAGACCGATGAATTGTGGGTTTATGATCAAGTTTATCTATGAACAATATTTGAATCTTCTCTGAATTCTTTTATGTATGATTTGTTATCTTTGCAAGTCTCTTCGAATTATCAGTTTGGTTTGGCCTACTAGATTGATCTTTCTTGCAATGGGAGAAGTGCTTAGCTTTGGGTTCAATCTTGCGGTGTCCTTTCCCAGTGACAGTAGGGGCAGCAAGGCACGTATTGTATTATTGCCATCGAGGATAACAAGATGGGGTTTATATCATATTGCATGAGTTTATCCCTCTACATCATGTCATCTTACTTAAAGCGTTACTCTGTTCTTATGAACTTAATACTCTAGATGCATGCTGGATAGCGATCAATGTGTGGAGTAATAGTAGTAGATGCAGGCAGGAGTCGGTCTACTTGTGTCGGACGTGATGCCTATATACATGATCATACCTATATATTCTCATAACTATGCTCAATTATGTCAATTGCTCAACAGTAATTTGTTCACCCACCGCAATACTTATGCTCTTGAGAGAAGCCACTAGTGAAACCTATGGCCCCCGGGTCTATTTTGCATCATATTAATCTCCCGTCAACAAGTTATTTCTAGCGTCATCTTTATTTTTCTTTCTTTACTTTGCATCTTTATCATAAAAATACCAAAAATATTATCTTATCATATCTCACTCTCGTAAGTGACCGTGAAGGGATTGACAACCCCTTTATTGCGTTGGTTGCGAGGATTTATTTGTTTGTGTAGGTGCGAGGGACTCGTGCGTGGCCTCCTACTGGATTGATACCTTGGTTCTCAAAAACTGAGGGAAATACTTACGCTACTTTGCTGCATCACCCTTTCCTCTTCAAGGGTAAACCAACGTAGTGCTCAAGAGGTAGCATCCGTAGGCGTACCTGGTCCGGAACGTATAGCCGGGGACGAGTCCGGAGTTCCATTGACGCAAACATTGCAAGATGTCGAGTCCGTGTGCGGCTCCAACTCCGCGGACTTTGTGGCTTCGAAGGGCACGATCTGCTTTTGTTCTGGGCCTGTTGCAGCAACAGGATCCATCTGCTGGTGGCCAGGGGCGTAGCTATCGATCTGCTCCAGACGGCCAAGCGAGTTGGCCCGCAGTACGAAGCCGCCGAACACAAAAATCTGTCCGGGGAGGAAGGTTCTTCCTTGGACAGCGTCATTGTTGACAATTGAAGGGGCCATCAAACCTTTCGTCGACGGCATAGTGGAACTCTCAATGAAAGCACCAATGTCGGTGTCAAAACCAGCGGATCTCGGGTAGGGGGTCCCGAACTGTGCGTCTAGGATCGATGGTAACAGGAGACGGGGGACACGATGTTTACCCAGGTTCCGGACCTCTCTATGGAGGTAATACCCTACTTCCTGCTTGATTGAACTTGATGAATATGGGTGTTACAAGAGTTGATCTACCACGAGATCGTAATGGCTAAACCCTAGAAGCCTAGCCTATGTGAATATGGTAATGAGTCTCCCCTCATCCGGACTACGCTCTCCGGTTTATATAGACAGCGGAGAGATCTAGGGTTACATGGGGTTGGTTACATAAGAAGGAATCTTCATAGTTGGTCGCCTAGCTTGCCTTCCACGCCAAGGAGAGTCCAATCCGGACACGGGTACAGTCTTCGGGCTCCACATCTTCATGGCCCATCAGTCCGGCCCAATGAATAACAGGCCGGACGCCCGAGGACCCCTTAGTCCAGGACTCCCTCAGCTTGTACTAGTTGTCCCCCTTCAAATTGGCCGTTGTGGGAAACCTTTGAGGGAGTCCTGGACTAAGGGGTCCTCGGGCGTCCGGCCTGTTATCCATGGGTCGGACTGATGGGCTGTGAAGACACGAAGGCCGAAGACTGTACCCGTGTCCGGATTGGACTCTCCTTGGCGTGGAAGGCAAGCTTGGAGACTAGCTATGAAGATTCCTTCTTATGTAACCGAATCTATGTAACCCTAGATCACTCCGGTGTCTATATAAACCGGAGGGCGTAGTCCGGATAGGATACATTCATTACCATAGTCATACAGGCTAGACTTCTAGGGTTTAGCCATTACGATCTCATGGTAGATCAACTCTTGTAACACTCATATTCATCAAGATCAATCAAGCAGGAAGTAGGGTATTACGTCCATAGAGAGGGCCCGAACCTGGGTAAACATCGTGTCCCACGTCTCCTGTTACCATCGATCCTAGACGCACAGTTCGGGACCCCCTACCCGAGATTCGCCGGTTTTGACACTGACATTGGTGCTGTCATTGAGAGTTCCACTTTGTCGTCGATGAAAGGTTCGGTGGCCACTGCAATCGTCGATAATCACGCCGTCCAAGGAGAAACCTTCCTCCCCTGACAGATCTTTGTGTTCGGCGGCTTTGTACTGTGGGCCAACTTGCTTGGCCATCTGGAGCAGATTGATAGCTACGCCCCTGGCCATCAGGTCAGATTCGGAAGCTTGAACTACGTCGCGGACGTCCGCGGAGACTTGATCTTCGACGGATTCGAGACCGCGACGATCGCTCCCCCTCGCCCCAATGAACATGACTTAAAGTATCGTCGGATCACATCCAGGAGATGGTTCCTGTTGCTACAACGGCCTTAGAACTGTAGCAGATCGTGCCATCTGAGGCCACAAAGTCCGCGGCGTTGGAGCCGCACACGGACTCGACACCTTGCAATACTTGCGTCAACGGAACTCTGGACTCGTCTCCGGCTATAAGTTTCGGACCATGTACGCCTGCGGACACCGAGTTGGATCGGTTATCGATTTTCGAATTCAGTGCCGCAGACATCTTCCAGCACTCACCTTTGGGTGATGTGATGAACTCTTTAAAGAATTTGTCCTTGGAGAAGGACTCACAGCCGAACTATGTTTGGTTCGAGCTAGAGGCTGATGATGGGGAATTTTGCTTCCCACCCGCCACCCACTTCATAGCCACTGTCGATGACTTAACCGACGTGCTTGATTATGGCTCCGAAGACATCGATGGTATGGACGACAATGCCGACAAGGAGCAAGGCCAAGACCCGCCATTTACTGGACGTTGGACGGCCACCTCTTCGTATGATGTGTACATGGTCGACACACCTAAAAAAGCTAGCGACGATGACAAGGAAGATCCAGTTGCGAATAAACCTTCTGAGACACAGTCCAAGCGCCGGTGCCCTAAACGCTGTTCTATACCTCGTCGCTCAAAAGATGGCAACACGAGAACCGGAGAAAATAGTACTCCGGGCGACGCCGAAAACCATGAAGACCCGGTTGGATCTGCATCCGAACAGGAGGAACAAGACAACAGGCAAGACAACCCTGATAAACAGGCCACGCCCAACGACCCGGATGACGATAGTTATCGTCCAGTCTCCGAGGATGAGGAGAGCCTCGGCAGCGAGGATTTCATCGTGCCTGAGGCACCCCTTGAGTAGGAGCGCTTCAAGCGCCAGCTAATAGCCACTGCAAGAAGCCTGAAGAAAAAGCAGCAGCAGCTCCAAGTCGATCAAGACCTGCTCATTGACAGATGGACGGACGTCCTGGCAGCCGAAGAATACGGCCTCAAGCACCCAGCCAAGAGTTACCCAAAGCGCAGACTGCTACCTCAGTTCGATGAGGAGGCACCAGATCCCATACCTCCCTCACACAATGCGGACCAACCACCACGTGGTCGGGATAGTGCGGCGGACCGACCATCCCGCGATCGGGATAAAACGGCAACTCAGGCCGAACAACAGCCCGCCCCACCGCCTCGTAAAAACAGGGACATAACAGCTCGGGACCATACATACGACCTTCGGCAGGACCTGGACAGTAGAGCAGGACACACTAGATCAATCTACGGATCGCGAGGACGCTTCCCAACTCGGGATGACGACTACCTATTCGGACGTGACAAACCCAGTCACACCCGGGCCGATAACCGCAGACAGACTTCATCGGAGGTGCGCCGTGACGCGGCCCGATATAGAGGCGCCGCACACCCTCTCTGCTTCACAGATGAAGTACTGGATCACGAATTCCCCGAGGGGTTCAAGCCCGTCAATATTGAATCATACCACGGCACAACCGATCCCGCAGTGTGGATCAAAGATTTTATTCTCCACATCCATATGGCCCGAGGAGACGACCTCCACGCCATCAAATACCTCCCACTAAAATTAAAAGGGCCAACTAGACACTGGCTGAATAGCCTGCCTGAAAATTCTATCGGCAGTTGGGAGGACTTGGAAGAAGCCTTTCTCGACAAATTCCAAGGCACTTATGTCTGGCCACCAGATGCCGATGACTTAAGTCATATAGTTCAACAACCTGGAGAATCAGCCAGAAAATTCTGGACTAGGTTCCTAACCAAAAAGAACCAGATCGTTGACTGTCCGGATGCCGAAGCCCTAGCGGCCTTCAAACACAGCATCCGCGACGAATGGCTTGCCCGCCACCTCGGCCAAGAAAAGCCGAAGTCTATGGCAGCCCTCACGGCACTCATGACCCGCTTTTGCGTGGGTGAGGATAGTTGGCTGGCTCGTAGTACAAACACAGCCAACGAGGCAGGCCCCTCTGAGGCCAAAAACAGCACCGGCAAGCTCCGACGCAATAAACACAAACGCTGAAGTAATGGCGATAACACCAATGACACGACAGTTCACGCCGGATTCAGCGGCTCCAAGTCCGGCCAGCGGAAGAAGCCCTACAAAAGGAACAATGAGGGACCATCCAGCTTGGACCGCATACTCGATCGTCCGTGCCAGATACATGGCACCCCAGACAAACAAGCCAATCATACCAACAGAGATTGTTGGGTTTTCAAACAGGCTGGCAAGTTAAATGCCGAGAACAAAGAAAAAGGATCACCAAGTGAGGACGAGGATGAAGAGCCCCGGCAGCCGAACATTGGGGGACAGAAGAAATTTCCCCCTCAAGTCAAAACGGTGAACATGATATATGCTACACACATCCCCAAAAGGGAGCGCAAGCGAGCACTCAGGGACGTCTATGCGGTAGAGCCGGTCGCCCCAAAATTCAATCCATGGTCGTCATTCCTGATCACCTTCGATCGTCGAGATCACCCAACTAGTATACGCCATGGTGGTTCGGCCGCACTGGTCCTCGACCCAATCATCGACGGATTTCACCTAACACGAGTCCTAATGGACGGTGGTAGCAGCCTCAACCTGCTCTATCAGGATACAGTGCGGAAGATGGGCATTAATCCCTCACGAATCAAACCCACAAAGACTACCTTTAAAGGAGTCATACCAGGCGTAGAGGCCCGTTGTACGGGCTCAATCACGCTGGAGGTGGTTTTTGGTTCTCCGGATAACTTCCGAAGCGAAGAGTTAATCTTTGATATCGTCCCTTTCCGCAGTGGCTACCACGCACTACTCGGACGAACCACGTTTGCTAGATTCAACACAGTGCCACACTATGCTTATCTCAAGCTCAAGATGCCCGGTCCACGCGGTGTCATAACAGTCAATGGCAACACTGAACGCTCCTCCGAACGGAAGAGCACACAGCCGCCCTAGCAGCAGAGGTACAGAGCGGCCTTCTCAAGCAGAACCGAAATCCGGCTGTCGAGCCCCTGGACATCACTAAGAGAGTCCGGACCACACTACAACAGGACAGCTCGGCTCGTCAAGAGCTTGATTAGCAATTCGGCCTCTGTCCCAGTCCCAATGAGGTAGTGGCATTCGTACCACGCGCACATAATTACGCACTCAAAATTCCATGGGCATCGATGGAGGCACAGCTAGCTCGTGATCCATAGTTCGGCTAGACCAATCCCAAGCTCACATATAACTTCATTATTTCCTTTTTCCCTTTTTCAGGTTTCTTTTATACAGGCCCCCTTCGATGGCCTGATTACTGGTCCTATCAAAGGATAAGTACACCAGATGGGCCGAGAGCACAGGTATACCAGGGAAGCCCTAGAGGACAATCCAGCGATCACTCTACCTCTTTCTTTCAGTACCCAACTGCAGCTCTCCTTTGGTTGTGGCATGTCAAATAGCCGGTTGCCTATTACACTATTTTGTATCAATGTGCTTTGACGCATTAATCCAACTATAATGGAAACAATTCATGATCCAAGTTCAAAGGCCCTAGATACTATCTCTGTTCTCCTTCTGTTTTCCTTTAATTACTTATTTTCTAGCATCCATACATTTTTGGTATGTTTCATATTCACCAGGGGCTCCTCATCGCCCCATAACACGGCAACAAAGTCCGAACACTTCTTATAGAAAAATTCGGCACCCCGAATTTAGCATTATATGCATTGGCTCCGAATCATGTCTTTGGTCAATAGTCGGGTTGCCCGGCTCCTGTGCTTGCTACCCTATGTTCCGCTACATCGGCTAGGGTAGTAAAGGGAGAACTACTGCGATTGTGCCCTGGTCTAAACCGGATGAGCACCTTAGTAGAGAAAGCCGAAAACTGACAGTCATGATGCGGCGAGAGCCGGTCAGCTATTCGAGGGTTACAAATCGCTGGAGATTTTTTCCGCATTATGCGAAGGATCGGTACTTCCCGATCAGACGCTGACAGCACCCTAGTTCGTATACCAGGGGCTGCGCCCATGTTTTATTATAAAACACCTATGGCTAAGTGAGGGCATTTAAGCCGCATAGTCTGATTGCCTGGTTTGTTGCGCTAAACAACTCCTTCAAGGACCATATAATTGGATCAAGATTGTTTAGATTCCATCCCGAACACCTCTGTACTACCTACGTGAGGGCAAAAGCTGACGTCTGGCCAACCCTCAAAATTCCATACACCACGGCCGCACAGGAGGAAACAATCAAAACATAAAAAACATTATATTACAAACTGACTTTGTTTCGATCATACGAAGCAAAGACAACACGAATGTATTCATTCGAAAATGGTATCCCGCCCGCACTGCGCTGCTACAAGTCGAGGCCCTTCTAGGACATCCACAAAATATCGCTCGGGTGTGCGGTGCTCCTTGCCCTCTGGCCACTTCAACGGCGTCCATCTTGGCCCACCACATCTTGCAACGGGCAAAGGCCATGCGGGCACCTTCGATGCAGACTGATCGCTTGACGGTGTCCAGCCGCGGACAGGCTTCCACCAGCCTCCTCACGAGTCCGAAATAGCTGTCGGGCATAGCTTCGGCTGGCCACATCCGGATCATCAAATCCTTCATGGCTAGTTCGGCCACCCTATGCAGCTCCACCAACTATTTCAGCTGGTTGGTAAAGGGCACCAGATGCTCTGGCACAGCGTACTGCGACCAGAATAGCTTCTCCGTGGAGCTCCCTTCTCTGGCTCGGAAGAACTCCGCAGCATTGGACACGCTGTGTGGTAAATCCGCAAACGCCCCTGGGCAACTCCGAATCCGGGTTAGTAAAAGGTACTTCCTCTCCGCATACTTGCTTTGCATGTTAAAAGCCTTACCCGCTGCGATCTTCTTGGCCTCCTGGATCTCCTGGAGAGCGCCCCGGGCTTCATTTTGTGCGGCCTCCACCCTCTGGCGAGCTTTGGTAAGTTCGGTCTCTCGAACCGACGCCTCGCGCTCCAAGGCTTCATACTTCTTCACCGCGTCCTGGAGCTCCTTCTGGACCTCCTTGACCTGGGCCTTGAGCTTTTTACGGGCGGCTTGCTGCTGGACAGCCTTCCCCTCGGCTTCACCCAGGGCCTTTTTTAGGGCCTCGACCTCGGTCGCGGCTCCTGCACCTATTACGACACTACGGTCAATATACAGCGCGTATTCTTTCCAAACACATAGCAAGTCGTCACTCACCTTGCTTCTCCTGGAGCCGAATCTTCACCTCGCCGAGCTTGTTCTCGGTCCGCTCCAGCCTCTGCTTTAGTTCAGAGACTTCGGCAGCATGCGAGGTTGCGGCCAACAGCGACGCCTGCTTATTCATACATATTAAGTTAGTCTCCTATAACAAAGGATTGATCCTCTGTCTGGTTCTTCTCGCCGAACACCGGACAGTGTCTCAGGGGCTACTTTCTACATGGGGTTTTTCTCTTTCTATGTTACTTACCTCGAAACCTGTCAATAGGTTGCTGCAGGCTTCGTTCAGTCCATTCTTGGCGGACTGAACCTTCTCGATCACCGCACTCATAAGGACACGGTGCTCGTCCACAACGGAGGCGCCTCGTAGCGCCTCCATCAGGTTATCTGGCGCCCCTGGTTGGACAGGGCCACCGGTGGAATCGGCGCACCTCCCTCCTTCGAAGGGGGCTGCTCGCCCGACTCCGGAGCCATATGGGTCTCCGGAGTCGTATTTGGTTGAGGGCCGAACTGAATATGGCCCTCTTTGCCCGTCTCCATGGGGATCTGCTCCCCCACGTGTCCGGCAGCGGAGGTCTCGCCTTGTGGCGCCTCGCGAACAACGTCCTGGGATCCTTCCCGGCTCAGAGCGGTCCTCCGAGACAACACTTCGGTGTCGGCCCTGGCCCCGGGGGAGTAGGCGGGCGGCGGCGACATGCTGGCCATTTCTGCCAGATCTAATGAACCTCCGGATGAGGATCGCTGGATATGGTCGCGGGCCGGACTGCAATAGTACAGTTAACCATATCAAGATGATGAAGAGAAAGGGCCGGATATGCGCATGTACAAGTCATGACACTTACGATGCGGCCTGGGGCTTAGTGCGAGGGCGTCGTTCCGGACTGCTATCAATGTCCCACGCGGTGTTGACCGCTGGGACGCCCTTCCCCTTCTTGGGCGTTTCCGCCTCTAGATGCGCGGAAGCTGCCCTCTTCTTCTTTCGCTCCTCGGGGGGAGGGTTGTTCTCCTCCTCCTCCTCCTCTTCCTCGTCGTCCTCTTCAGGAACGGAGGAATGGGTCTCTTCGTCTCCAGACGTCACGTCCGAAGTACCCTTGCGGCGGGGGCCTCTTTTGGCCCCCTTGGCCTTCTTCTTGGCTTTCTTCTCCGGCGCCTTATATGGTGCCGGCACCAGCATCTTCACCAGATGTGGGATGACCGGTTCTTCAGGCAGCGGAGCCGGACACTGGATCCGCTTCGCCCTCTCCATCCAGTCCTGAAAAAGCAATTGCTAAAAGCTCAGACGTCATCTTCGAAGCAAACAAGTAGGGGATACGCCGAAAATAACATACCTCGCTGGCAGGGTGTTTACAATCGTGACCACGGTCTGAATCCATGGCCGGCGGTTTCTCGTTGCCCTTAAAGAGCAACTTCCAGGCACCTTCGTGAGTAGTTTCGAAGAGCCTCTCCAGGGTTTGGTGCTTCTTCGGATTAAACTCCCACAGAGGGCGACTTCTGCGCTGGCATTGGAGAATCCGGCGAACTAGCATCACCTAGATTACATCAACAAGCTTGACGTTTTTGGTTACCATGCTTTGAACGCGCATCTGCAGCACTATCAGCTCGTCAGGCGAACACCAGTCCGGACTCTTCTCGACCCAGGAGGTGAGTCGCATGGGAGCGCCGGAGCGGAATTCGGCAGCTGCGGCCCAGGTGGTGCCGCGGGGTTCTGTGATGTAGAACCACTGTTTCTACCACTCCTTTACTCTGTCCACGAAAGTGCCTTTCAGCCAGGAGACGTTGGACAGCTTACTCACCATGGCTCCTCCGCACTCCGCGTGCTGGCTATCCACCACCTTCGGCTTTACGTTGAAGACTTTGAGCCACAACCCGAAGTGGGGTTGGATGCGGAGGAAGGCCTCACACACGACGATAAACGCCGAGATGTTGAGGAAGGAATTTGGGGACAGATCATGGAAATCTATCCCGTAATAATACATCAGCCCGCGGACGAAAGGGTGGAGTGGGAACCTGATACGTCTCCAACGTATCTATAATTTATGAAGTATTCATGCTATTATATTATCCATCTTGGACGTTTAATGGGCTTTACTATGCACTTTTATATTATTTTTGGGACTAACTTATTAACCCAGAGCCCAATGCCAGTTTCTGTTTTTCCCTTGTTTCAGTGTTTCGCAGAAAAGGAATATCAAACGGAGTCTAAACGGAATGAAACCTTCGGGAGAGTTATTTTTGGAACGGAAGCAATCCAGGGGACTTGGAGTGCACGTAAGGGAAGCAACGAGGAAGGCACGAGGCAGGGGCGCGCCCACACCCCCTGGGCGCGCCCTCCACCCTCGTGGGCCCCTCGTGGCTTCCCTGACCGACTTCTTTCACCTATATATATCCATATACCCTAAAACCATCTGGGAACAGAATAGATCGGGAGTTCCGCCGCCGCAAGCCTCTGTAGCCACCAAAACCCAATTGGGACCCTGTTCCGGCACCCTGCCGGAGGGGGGATCCCTCACCGGTGGCCATCTTCATCATCCTGGCGCTCTCCATGACGAGGAGGGAGTAGTTCACCCTCGGGGCTGAGGGTATGTACCAGTAGCTATGTGTTTGATCTCTCTCTCCCGTGTTCTTGAGGTGATACGATCTTGATGTATTGCGAGCTTTGCTATTATAGTTGGATCTTATGATGCTCCTTCCCCTCTACTCTCTTGTAATGGATTGAGTTTTCCCTTTGAATTTATCTTATCGGATTGAGTTTTTAAGGATTTGAGAACACTTGATGTATGTCTTGCATGTGCGTATCTGTGGTGACAATGGGATATCACGTGATTCACTTGATGTATGTTTTGGTGATCAACTTGCGGGTTCCGCCCATGAACCTATGCATAGGGGTTGGCACATGTTTTCATCTTGACTCTCCGGTAGAAACTTTGGGGCACTCTTTGAAGTACTTTGTGTTGGTTGAATAGATGAATCTGAGATTGTGTGATGCATATCGTATAATCATACCCACGGATACTTGAGGTGACATTGGAGTATCTAGGTGACATTAGGGTTTTGGTTGATTTGTGTCTTAAGGTGTTATTCTAGTACGAACTCTATGATAGATCGAACGGAAAGAATAGCTTCATGTTATTTTACTACGGACTCTTGAATAGATCGATCAGAAAGGATAACTTTGAGGTGGTTTCATACCCTACCATAATCTCTTCGTTCGTTCTCCGCTATTAGTGACTTTGGAATGACTCTTTATTGCATTTTGAGGGATAGTTATATGATCCAATTATGTTATTATTGTTGAGAGAACTTGCACTAGTGAAAGTATGAACCCTAGGCCTTGTTTCCTAGCATTGCAATACCGTTTGTGCTCACTTTTATCATTAGTTACCTTGCTGTTTTTATATTTTCAGATTACAAAAACCTATATCTACCATCCATATTGCACTTGTATCACCATCTCTTCGCCGAACTTGTGCACCTATACAATTTACCATTGTATTGGGTGTGTTGGGGACACAAGAGACTCTTTGTTATTTGGTTGCAGGGTTGCTTGAGAGAGACGATCTTCATCCTACGCCTCCCACGGATTGATAAACCTTAGGTCATCCACTTGAGGGACATTTGCTACTATCCTACAAACCTCTGCACTTGGAGGCCCAACAACGTCTACAAGAAGAAGGTTGCGTAGTAGACATCAAGCTCTTTTCTGGCGCCGTTGCCGGGGAGGCTAGGTAAGCGGCACTCACACCCCGTCAACTAAGCGCTTTTATGGCGCCGTTGCCGGGGAGGTTAGTGCTTGAAGGTATATCTTTAGATCTTGCAATCGAATCTTCTTATTTCTTGTTTTATCACAAGTTTAGTTTATAAAAGAAAATTACAAAAAAAATGGAATTGAGTTTGTCTCATACGCTTCATCTTTTCAATATCTTTCGTGAGTATGATGGAAAGGAAAATTGTGCTCAAGTGCTAGGAGAAGAAATCTATAAAATGTTTGGCACTAAATCTTTGAATGATGAGCATGATTGCAATGTTGTTAGTATAAATTCCTTGAATATCCATACTATTAATGATGAGAGTGATTATGCTTATGATATGAAAAGGCCCAAGCTTGGGGAAGCTATGTTTGATGAGGACGGCATATTTGAGAATATATTTGCTGAAATTAATGTTTGTCCCAAGCTTGGGGATGCTATGTTTAATGAAGATGATGTTATTAGCCTTCCAAGTTTTGATACAAATTTATAATGATGATAGCATGCCTCCTAATTATGATGATTATATTGATGAAAGTGGGTTTGGAAGAGTGTCAACTTTAGGAAGTAATGATCCCACTATTTTGGAGGATGTTGAATCTTATAATATTTATGAAAGTGGATTTGGAGAGGTCATGACTTTATTTAGTGATGAGTCCACTATCTTGGAAGAGGTTTCAATCAATTATGATGAGAACAAAGTTGCTACTTATGATGATTATTGTGATAAAACTTATGCTATAAAAAGTAGTGATGATTATATTTATAAAACTTGTCATGATTATGATTACCCTTTTTCTGAACATTACTCTTTTAATATGGAAACAATTTATAGTATTCAAGTCTCTTATGATACTCCCACTATTCCGAATGAGAAGAATTTTGCTTATGTGGAGAGTAGTAAAATTTGTATGCTTGTAGATCATGAAAAGAATGCTTTAGGTGCTGGTTATATTGTTGAATTCATTCATGATGCTACTGAAAATTATTATGAGGGAGGAATGTATGCTTGTAGGAATTGCAACAATATCAAGTTTCCTCTCTATGTGCTTAAAGTTTTGAAGTTATGCTTGTTTTACCTTCCTATGCTAGTTGATTCTTGGGTGAAGTCTTTATGATCATGCTGTAAAAAACAGAAACTTTAGCTCTCACGAGATTAGCTAAAACTTTTTACTGAAGAGTGCTATTTAGTTGATTCTTTTTGCAATTGATTACTAGAAAAATTCCTCAGGTCCACCAATTTATTTTAGAATTTTTGGAGTTTCAGAAGTATACGTTTGATACAGATTACTACAGACTGTTCTGTTTTTGACAGATTCTGTTTTCTATGTGTTGTTTGCTTATTTTGATGAATCTATGAGTAGTATCGGAGGGTATGAACCATAGAGAAGTTGGAATACAATAGATATTACACCAATATGAATTTAAATGAGTTCATTACAGTACCTAAGTGGTGATTTATTTTCTTATACTAACGGAGCTTACGAGATTATCTGTTAAGTTTTGTGTTGTGAAGTTTTCAAGTTTTGGGTAAAGATTCGATGGACTATGCTTGGGGATGCCCAAGGCACCCCAAGGTAATATTCAAGGACAACCAAAAGCCTAAGCTTGGGGATGCCCCGGATGGCATCCCCTCTTTCGTCTTCGTTCATCGGTAACTTTACTTGGAGATATATTTTTATTCACCACATGATATGTGTTTTGCTTGGAACGTCGTGTCATTTTATTTTGTTTTGCTTGCTGTTTAAATAAAACTAGTAGGTGCACCCGCGCAATTGCGCGGCTAGAATATTTGTAGTGTATTCTCTAATATTCAATTCAGAACAGTTGATCTTCCTTTTTCTATTTAAATTTAGAGAATTGAACATACATTTCAGGGAAGTTTATATTATTGTTTATTCACCTTTGTATTTTTTTAGTATCCTCTTATTTTATTTTGCCGTGCCATTTTATGCACTTTCTTTTCTCACTAAATATCATTGTTTTTGAATGCAACGGTTTCAAAATACTAAAAGTATTTACCTTCTAATCTGAACTCCGGCAAGTGTGTGTGTGTGTTTGCGAATGGAATAGGGCGGCAAGTATGTTTAATGCTATAGATTTTCAAGCGATGCAAAATCATTGTTGATTACGTATTGTTAAAAAGAATTATAGGTCTTTCTTTTTTAGACACATACATAGTACATGCGCGGACGCTCATAAACATATACATATAGTCATCCCTATGAATGCACACACGCACACCTTACCTATGAGCACTTTCGAGAGACTGTGCCGTCGGATTAGATCTTGAGATTGAAGAAGTCACCCAGGCGCCTCGCATTTGAGGGGAACGTCTCCTCTCACTAAACATTCCATCTTTTATGAGACACCAAACCGTCAAACCTGGGATTTGATTCCTAGTGGGATGGAGGTTTATATTATTGTTTATTTGTCCCCTCCAATTAAACAAATATTTCGCCTTTTATGAGACACCAAAGCGTCAAACCTGGGGTTTGATCCCTGCTAGGATGGAAGTTTATATTATTGTTTATCATCTTTGTATATTTTTCAGTATCCTCTTATTTTATTTTGCCCTGCCATTTTTTGTACTTTTCTCACTAAATATAATTTCTTTTGAATCGTTGAGTAATGGTTTCAAAATACTAAAAGTATTTATCTTCTAATCTGAACTCCAGCAAGTATGCTTAATTTTATAGATTTTCATGCAATGTAAAATATTTCTTGATTATCTATGGTTGAAAAAAAACTAAAGGCTTTGTTTATGAGATAGTACCGATGCAGAAACTCATAAATATGTATATACACACATCCTTACGAATGCATACATGTTTTTTTAATTGTACCTGAGGTTTTCAATGTTGTGTATGTTATTATTCACACAAAAAACGTTGTGTATGTTATGATCGCAAAAAAAACCTTGTGTATGTTACAGCTATTTAAGAGCATATTTCTATGGCTTCTTACGTTTTCTAGGACCTGTGTATTTGTTTTGTTTTTCATTTGAGCGGTGGATCCATGTATTTGATACAGAGAAGTAATAAAAAAAGGGTACCGCCCCTAAAAAAGCTATCTAATTTTAGATGACCCATGTATGAAGCCCAGCATTTTTATGCAAGCCCATTAGAGTCGACATGTACCATTCTGTACAATTTCTTTTCTAAGTAAAAGACAGCCTGTACGTGTCATCTACATAGAGTAGAACTATCCCCTTTTCTCTCTAAAAAGAAAGAACCATCCCCTGCTCTAGTACGATCCCCACCAGGTTCCTGAGTCCTCATCCTCGTTTGCCATTTCTTCCGATTTGCCGCCGGCGAAGGAAGATGTCACCGTTGGCCATCAGAAAATTAATACCCAGGTTATCCCAGATCTACATGTCGTTTATTTTCTCTGAGTTTTGCTTCCATGGGGTGGTGGCGCATGTGGCTGGGTGAGTGCACGGATCTCGGCAACCTCGTCGAGTCTGGAGACATGGCCACGGAGATTGCCAAGGAGAATTTTGGTTGTGCTGCTTATACTTGCCATCGCCGGGTGCTTTGGATGTTGGTGGCGCGGAGGTAGCGAGAGGGCTCACGGAGCAGGGATGTGAAGCATCTTCTGCGGGCGGCTTCTTACCCTGTTCTTTGTTGGTGTTGTCTGGAGTCCTACCAAATGTAAGTGTTACTGCAATCATATTAGTTTTGGTGAAGGGGAATGATCTAGAAATCAAAATAGTTTTTGTTATCATTACATTGCTAGTAAACAATACTCATAGCACAACTTTCCTTGTGGAAAATGACACTTATACTTAGTCCTCTAAATTTTGCAGTAGAGAACAGAGTAAGGCAAACATATGGACCTGCCTGAATTAAGTTGATCTCAACCTAGCAAGTGATTCTTCCATCTAATTAGTGATGCACAGTAAAAAAGGAGGTTTACATGCACTTTTACTCTGCCAAATAGCAAAAGCATAAGCTTGATGTGAAACATGCATGTGCCTAGCTGCAGGTTAAGTTCTAAAGTTCAGTGATTTTCGTGGGGCTACTCTTCTTTCTGGATTCTTGCATCTTAATTACCACACAGAGGCAATGGTATTTGGTGAACACATGGATGCAAGGCATCTGAAGTATCCACACCCATTGTTTTGAATCTTGCTTCTGGAATCTTGTTGTCTAATGGTAGAGTTTTGAGGACTGAATTAAGGTTCCTGCCACTTTTATAAATGTTGCAGGGCAGTACAGTTATGGTTTCTGTACACCTTTTTTCTTTCTGGATTCGGCAACCTTTTGTGCCCATAGGAACCAATATTGCTGTATAATGGTATATTATGTCTTCTGGTTCATCCATGGCTCTCCACTATAAAGTGTTCTATTCTTTTATTTGTTGTTCCCATGTCCTAGCAAGAAGGCCTTAATTTGGTTCATATCTGTTAATTGACATGCAATGGTTTGATTTTTTATGTGTTGGTGGTGCAGATGATATTGAAGATCTATTAATGGTTTTATTAAACTGAAAAGGCTGTATGAGGTATAGGTGTTTATTACCTACAACAATAGCTGTCAAAATTGCGTGTCTTCCAAGAATTACAATATGATGTGCTTTTGATAGTGTTAACATTTGCACTGTTATTATCTAATAAGTATCCTTCTTATCCTGGTCAATGTCAAGTACTCTTCCTAAATCTTTGTGTGTACATTAGTCTGCCTTACTATTTAATTAATAAGCAACTTATCCATTAATTTATGGGTAGTTTCTTTGTTTTCCTAGGCTGTAATTATCCATCATTATTCTATGACTGTAAAATCAAATGCATTTAAAAATAATACATGCGTAAAAATCTAAAAGTGCGTATGGTGGGAAAATCAATCTCCCTTTTAGCTGGCATGTCTTACTTCTTCGTTTTTTGTTCCAACATGGTGTCCACTTTGTCATCTATCAACTGCTTGGCATACTGCAAGATAAATCAGTGAGGAAAAACAGAAAAGATAATAGTTATTTATTTTAATGAATTAAATACACCTTTAACTCCTTGGCTTTTCCGTTCAAGTACAACATCTCAAGCCAGGCATAATTGTTTTGTTAGATGACAGAATCGAGCATCTGAGTCTTCATCGTTAAGCAATGTATGCATGACTTTTAGTTCAATGTCTTATTAGTACTCCCTCCATTCCTAAATATAAGTTTTTTTTGGAGATTTCACTATGGACTACATACGGAGCAAAATGAGTGAATCTACACTCTAAAATATGTCTATATACATCCGTCTGTAGTTTGTAGAGGAATCTCTAAAAAGACTTATATTTAGGAACGAAGGAAGTAGATCAGAATAGATAGTGTTTCATACTTGTGAAGAAGTTATTGAATTTTGGTTATGTCTAGATCCGTATGTATTCTTGTGTTACCTCTTGACTTTAGGCACAAACCCATCAACAATTAATCTATTACATATTTTAGTTTTTGAAATTATTGGACACACCATTCAATGTTTGCACCATTGTTTAGGTTACCGTATGATAGCTTGGTTTTGGATTACATATTCATTCAAATAATAAGTAAAAATTCTCATATCATAACTTTGGTTTCAGCCCAAAATGTTAAGCCTAAAAATTTGATGCCGACCACAATGGAAGAAGTATAATTAAAATTTAAGACATTGGTATACACCATGCACTTACTATGGTATTAGAAATTCAATATCACGGGTATATACCGGTTTTTTTGTTATTATTTGTTCCACATGCTTCATCTGGTTAAGTAGTCCGATGACATCTGTCATTTTGGTGATTAACTACCCATAGTTAGAATGATTGATTAAACCAAAATCTGATTTTTATCTGTAACATACCGAGCATTGCTTACCTTTATATGCTTCTTGTTGTAGTATATCCTTGGTATGGGACTCAAAGTAGTAATTTTGAAAAACCTCCAATAATCCTACATATGTCAATTTTGTGATTAATTACCACATAGTTAGAATGATGGATTAGCCCAAAATCTGATTTACAACTATGACATACCTGAGCCTTGTTTATCTTTTTATGCTTGTTATTGTAGTATGTCCTTGGTAGCAAACTCTAGTAATTAGGAAAATCTTCCGATGATACTTTTGATCCTTTCACCTCCTTTCTCTTAGTATTGTATGCAAAAATTAATCTAATATCATTGTTCAGTGGGCCATAGTTTGTGCCTTCCACAACCTTAATATGCTAAATGGGTAAATAGATTTCTCAGTTATCCTTTGATCTATAAGTATCTATCCGATTTTTACGTATAGTAGCATGAGCTGTTTGGTCCTCTATCAAAATAACTAAAATATATACTTATCGACTGTTGTTTGAACCATAGAATAGTCTGTATTTAAAATTTATAGAATAAACCTGCTCATCTGTTAAGATCACATCAAGATTCACTTATCGATTATTTTTGGAACAATAGAACGGTCTGCAATTAAATATGTATAGCATAAACCTGTTCATCCATCAAGATCACATCAAGGCTCATAAGTTCATCAGTTGTAGGATTGATTATATCCCATGTTCATGTTACTTTCACTTAAAAATCCCAGTTTTGGTCTCTTGTTGAAGTCTCTCAGCTTCTTGTATTCCCAGGCATTTTCAGTTGAAAAGGATTAAAACACACTGGTCCAAAGGATTGAAAAAGTAGTTGTCAATTGATAATGTGCATATGAAGATTGTAGCTGACAAAAGTGAGTTCATAGTAATAATAATTACTAACCATGTTGATTCAGGTGAGAAGAAAACTCAGACGGTTGGGTGTGACTTACGTAGAAATCCAGTTGCATGCCACTTCATAATTTGGGCTGGCTTCGATATTTGCGGAGCGCCAAGTCCAAACATCTCGCATCACAGAGTCTGTTGGCTTCAACTGTCCTGGTGGTGGCATCGTCGGCATCATAGAGTTGGCTGGCTTCAATTTTCCTCATAAAATATGTATAGCATAAACCTATTCATCCATCAAGATCAGATCAAGGCTCATAAGTTCATGAGTTGTAGGATTGATTATATCCCATGTTCTTGTTACTTTCACTTAAAAATCCCAGTTTTGGTCTCTTGTTGAAGTCTCTCAGCTTCTTGTATTCCCAGGCATTTTCAGTTGAAAAGGATTAAAACACACTGCTTCAAAAGGATTGAAAAAGTAGTTGTCAATTGATAATGTGCATATGAAGATTGTAGCTGACAAAAGTGAGTTCATAGTAATAATAATTACTAACCATGTTGATTCAGGTGAGAAGAAAACTCAGACAGTTGGGTGTGACTTACGTAGAAATCCAGTTGCATGCCACTTCATAATTTGAGCTGGCTTCGATATTTGCGGAGCGCCAAGTCCAAACATCTCGCATCACAGAGTCTGTTGGCTTCAACTGTCCTGGTGGTGGCATCGTCGGCATCGTAGAGTTGGTTCGCTTCAATTTTCCTCGTAAAATATGTATAGCATAAACCTATTCATCCATCAAGATCAGATCAAGGCTCATAAGTTCATTAGTTGTAGGATTGATTATATCCCATGTTCTTGTTACTTTCACTTAAAAATCCCAGTTTTGGTCTCTTGTTGAAGTCTCTCAGCTTCTTGTATTCCCAGGCATTTTCAGTTGAAAAGGATTAAAACACACTGCTTCAAAAGGATTGAAAAAGTAGTTGTCAATTGATAATGTGCATATGAAGATTGTAGCTGACAAAAGTGAGTTCATAGTAATAATAATTACTAACCATGTTGATTCAGGTGAGAAGAAAACTCAGACGGTTGGGTGTGACTTACGTAGAAATCCAGTTGCATGCTACTTCATAATTTGGGCTGGCTTCGATATTTGCGGAGCGCCAAGTCCAAACATCTCGCATCACAGAGTCTGTTGGCTCCAACTATCCTGGTGGTGGCATCGTCGGCATCGTAGAGTTGGTTGGCTTCAATTTTCCTCGTCGTGTCGCTGAGTCGTGAGTTGCTGGGCATCTTAGATTTCCAGACTGAAGATGGGCGTGTTTGGCTGCTGGGTGTGGTCGGCCGTGAATTTTTATGGATGAGTTCTGGTCGTCCTTATGGAGTCCTTGTATGTTTATATTTCCAATTAAACGCTATGTGCTATGTGCGAATAGTCTGATGGATGCGGCCAGCCGTGTATTTTTGGGGGCGTGTCCGTATGCACTCCTTTTGGCTGACCAAGTTACTAATGTGTCCTTCTGACTTCCGATTAGGAATTTTACGTGACAATAGTTGGATATGCAACCTCCACTGTCCATATCTAATATTAGTTTTGTAGAGATAATTTAATCTTTGGTTTTTTTTTGAACCGGTGCTTCCTTCTATGACTCCATCGATGTACCTTATGCATGTGTCGTATGCATATAGACGTGACAGTTCAATTTCCTGACACGTACATATTCACATGTACGTAAAAATTTTAAATCTGAGCCATTGTTATTTTGATCAAGCGGTGGTAATAATATAGTCTATGTGGATTAATGTCGTGTCTTATTTGTCTATTGTTTTAATTATATAATAGATACTAAGATTTGGAATTATTAAATAGGAGAGTCTTCACATAGCTACATAATTATTCAACTACTCATTAATCTTCACTTATATCTTTTTAGAGTAGTTTGTCATTTACTCGTGTGCTTCACTTATATCCTATGAATAAATGGTTGAATGAATTGAATATCATAAATCTGAAATTATATATGTTTCATATGCTTATACCATGGGGAGTAATGACTTTACATATAAGTAGAGGTGGTAAATTCATTGAAGGTTAGCAAACATTGTATTGGTCACTTGAACAATTCATGAAAGAATATTGAAGAAAGAGAGATTTCACATATAAATATACTATCTTGGACATCTTTTGCAATTGTGAGCACTCATTAAAATATGACATGATAAAAGGTTGATGTTGGACAAGGAAGACAACGTAATGGGTTATGTTTTCTTATATCCGAAATAAAGTATATTGTCATGGATCACCCAACACGTTGAGCTTGCCTTTCCCCCTCATGCTAGCCGAATTCCTTGCACCAAGTAGAGATACTACTTGTGCTTCCAAACATCCCTTAAACCAGTATTGCCATGAGAGTCCACCATACCTACCTATGGATTGAGTAAGATCCTTCAAGTAAGTTGTCATCGGTGCATGCAATAAAAATTGCTCTCCAAATATGTATGATCTTTTAGTGTGGAGGAAATAAGCTTTATACGATCTTGTGATATGGAAGAAATAAAAGCGACATACTGCATAATAAAGGTCCCTATCACAAGTGGCAATATAAAGTGACGTTTCCTCGCATTAAGATTTTGTGCATCCAACTATAAAAGCGCATGGCAACCTCTGCTTCCCTCTGCGAAGGGCCTATCTTTTACTTTTATGCAAGAGTCATGGTGATCTTCACCTTTCCTTTTTTCATTTTATCCTTTGGCAAGCACCTCGTGTTGGAAAGATTCTGATATATATATATATCCAATTGGATGTAAGGCATCATGAACTATTATTGTTGACATTACCCTTGAGGTAAAAGGTTGGGAGGCGAATCTATAAGCCCCTATCTTTCTCTGTGTCTGATTAAAACTTTGAACCCATAAATATCGCGTGAGTGTTAGCAATTGTGAAAGACTAAATGATAGTTGAGTATGTGGAGTTTGCTAAATCAAAGCTCTGACATAGACTCTTCCTGAAAATAAGATGAATAGTAATTGTTTGATGACTAATAACACGGTTTGTTAGTTTTTAAGAAAGTTTATGATCTATACTTTAACATGTGAATTGTTTGTTACTTGATCATGCAAAGTTCTATGAGTTGAGCTACTGTTATGACATATAATGATGCTAGAAAAGGTGATTGAAATTATCATTGATCAAACTTATGCACCTGCTAGCATTCACACTTCATAAATTATTTCTTTTATCATTTACCTACTCGAGGACGAGCAGAATTAAGCTTGGGGATGCTGATACGTCTCCAACGTATCTATAATTTATGAAGTATTCATGCTATTATATTATCCATCTTGGATGTTTAATGGGCTTTACTATGCACTTTTATATTATTTTTGGGACTAACTTATTAACCCAGAGCCCAGTGCCAGTTTCTGTTTTTCCCTTGTTTTAGTGTTTCGCAGAAAAGGAATATCAAACGGAGTCCAAACAGAATGAAACCTTCGGGAGAGTTATTTTTGGAACGGAAGCAATCCAGGGGACTTGGAGTGCACGTAAGGGAACCAACGAGGAAGGCACGAGGTAGGGGGGGCGCGCCTCCACCCTCGTGGGCCCCTCGTGGCTCCCCTGACCGACTTCTTTCGCCTATATATATCCATATACCCTAAAACCATCGGGGAATAGAATAGATCGGGAGTTCCGCCGCTGCAAGCCTCTGTAGCAACCAAAAACCAATCGGGGCCCTGTTCCGACACCCTGCCGGAGGGGGGATCCCTCACCGGTGGCCATCTTCATCATCCCGACGCTCTCCATGACGAGGAGGGAGTAGTTCATCCTTGGGCTGAGGGTATGTACCCGTAGCTATGTGTTTGATCTCTCTCTCTCTCTCTCTCTCTCGTGTTCTTGAGGTGATACGATCTTGATGTATCACGAGCTTTGCTATTATAGTTGGATCTTATGATGCTCCTCCCCCTCTACTCTCTTGTAATGGATTGAGTTTTCCCTTTGAAGTTATCTTATCGGATTGAGTTTTTAAGGATTTGAGAACACTTGATGTATGTCTTGCATGTGCGTACCTGTGGTGACAATGGGATACCACGTGATTCACTTGATGTATGTTCTGGTGATCAACTTGCGGGTTCCGCCCATGAACCTATGCATAGGGGTTGGCACACGTTTTCGTCTTGACTCTCCGGTAGAAACTTTGGGGCACTCTTTGAAGTACTTTGTGTTGGTTGAATAGATGAATCTGAGATTGTGTGATGCATATCGTATAATCATACCCACGGATACTTGAGGTGACATTGGAGTATCTAGGTGACATTAGGGTTTTGGTTGATTTGTGTCTTAAGGTGTTATTCTAGTATGAACTCTATGATAGATCGAACGGAAAGAATAGCTTCATGTTATTTTACTACGGACTCTTGAATAGATCGATCAGAAAGGATAACTTTGAGGTGGTTTCGTACCCTACCATAATCTCTTCGTTCGTTCTCCACTATTAGTGACTTTGGAGTGACTCTTTGTTGCATGTTGTGGGATAGTTATATGATCCAATTATGTTATTATTGTTGAGAGAACTTGCACTAGTGAAAGTATGAACCCTAGGCCTTGTTTCCTAGCATTGCAATACCGTTTGTGCTCACTTTTATCATTAGTTACCTTGCTGTTTTTATATTTTCAGATTACAAAAACCTATATCTACCATCCATATTGCACTTGTATCACCATCTCTTTGCCGAACTAGTGCACCTATACAATTTACCATTGTATTGGGTGTGTTGGGGACACAAGAGACTCTTTGTTATTTGGTTGCAGGGTTGCTTGAGAGAGACCATCTTCATCCTATGCCTCCCACGGATTGGTAAACCTTAGGTCATCGACTTGAGGGAAATTTGCTACTGTCCTACAAACCTCTGCACTTGGAGGCCCAACAACGTCTACAAGAAGAAGGTTGCATAGTAGACATCAGAACCCTAGCCCGCGGAAGAAATGGGGGATGAATACAACCCTCTCGGTGGGCTTCGGCATGGGGACGACTTGTCCCTCGGCCGGCAGATAGTGGGCGATCTCCTTCGCCAAATATCCAGCCGCCCGAAGCTCAGTAATGTCCTCCTCCTTGACGGAGGAGACCATCCATTTGCCCTGACATCCGGATCCGGACATGGTTGAGTGCTAGCTTGAGTGGAAAGGAGATCAGAACTTGGGCGCTGGAGCTCGAGATTGGAAGGGCGGAGACAGAGAGAGGGCATGAGAGAGGAAGAGGGAATTCTTGTCCCCTTATAAAGGCAGCGAATATTGAACGCCTCCTCACTCGCCTTAAGATTCGCCTATTCCCAAGGGCTGTATAAACGGCACGGTTGGGTTACCCATGCCCGCATTGATGAGAATCCCGCGATAAGGGGACATGATCTCTGCTTTGACAAGACGTGCCAATGGCAACCGCGTCTTGGGACGTGGGGCGTCGAATATAAAAGCGGTTTGGAATTATGACCGGTCAGACGCAATGTCGTTCTATAAAAAGTTGTCAGCGGATGGAATTCGTGTAAAATTGTATTGTCTCTGCGGTTGTGTATGGTGTGTGTGACAGGTCCGGATACTATCATTGCATCCGAAGACTATCTTGGAGTTCAGATAGAAGGGAACCCGCCTTGCAATGCCGAAGACAATCTGCGTGCCGGACTCCTCGTCATTGAAAGCCAGGTTCAGGGGCTACTGAGGGAGTCCTGGACTAAGGGGTCCTCGGGCGTCTGGCCTATTATCCATGGGCCGGACTGATGGGCTGTGAAGACACGAAGGCCGAAGACCGTACCCGTGTCCGGATTGGACTCTCCTTGGCGACCAGCTATGAAGATTCCTTCTTATGTAACCGACTCTATGTAACCCTAGATCCCTCCGGTGTCTATATAAACCGGAGGGCGTAGTCTGGATAGGATACATTCATTACCATAGTCATACAGGCTAGACTTCTAGGGTTTAGCCATTACGATCTCGTGGTAGATCAACTCTTTTAACACTCATATTCATCAAGATCAATCAAGCAGGAAGTAGGGTATTACCTCCATAGAGAGGGCCCGAACCTGGGTAAACATCGTGTCCCCTGTCTCCTGTTACCATCGATCCTAGACGCACAGTTCGGGACCCCCTACCCGAGATCCGCGGGTTTTGACACCGACACCCTTCCCGCCTAAACATTTGGGAAGAGGACCAAGGCCTCTATAAATAGGACTAGTCACCAGCATAGAAGGTGACGGGGGAACGGAACAGATCGGGGACAGATCATTCGGATCAACCTCAACCACACAAGCTCACTGAGCTCAAGAACACCTCCCCTCAGGAGGCTATTCTTCCCTTGTACTTGTTCATCCTCAGCCCACAAGGCAATCCACCACACCACACTGGAGTAGGGTATTACACCACATTGGTGGCCCGAACCAGTATAAACTCTTGTGTCCCTTGTTCTCTGGGTTCGGCGAGCTAGGCTTTAAGATCGTTGAGAGAGTGAGCAAGGGGAAGATAGATCTTCGTGCACACCCCAGTGTTCGAACCTCAAGGGTTTGCCGGAACCCGCAATCCGACATTTGGCGCGCCAGGTAGGGGTGCGCCGAAGCCTTTCTTTCGTAGATCCATGCTCCACCACTCCACTCGGTCCCCATGACCGACGCCGCTCCTCCGACTGGATCGATGGACGCCCACGACGGCGCCAGGGGGCTCAGGGCCTTTTCCCCCGCCTTGCGGCGGGCGCAGTGCCCGCCCAAGTTCAGGCCGGAGATGCTCCCTCGCTAAGACGGCGTGGCGGATCCGTCGGTCTTCCTGCTGGCTTACGAGGAGGCCGTCCTGGAAGCTGGAGGCAATGACAAGGTCATGGCCAACTGGTTCCCTATGGCCCTCGCTGCTGCGCCGCGCGCCTGGCTGCTCAACCTGCCGGAATCCTTTGTGGCTTCTTGGGAAGAGCTGCGCGGCCTTTTTGTCACACGCTTCACGGCGCCGGCGCCTGTCGCCATTGCGGCCCTCCTCGGCGGCTCACAGGCACCACCCTCGGACCGCCACACCAAGCAGTTCTTCCGCCAGATCGGCGCCGTCTCTGTGCGGCAGGGAGCCCCCCCAGGATAGGCAGCGCCCAAGGCCGACCTCACCTTCGACTCAGGGGATCACCCCGCTACCACTACCGGCTCAGGCGTGCTCCCAATGCTCTGCACGCCCACCATCTGCCACGTCGCCATGACCAAGACTCTCGTCGACGGTGGAGCGGGGCTCAACGTGCTCTTTGTGGAAGCGTTCAGCTTGCTTCACGTACCGTACAACCGGCTCCGCCCCACCAAGCCTTTCTCCGGAGTCGGTAGCGGGTCCACCAGCCCCTGGGACAAATATGCCTTTTGGCCACCTTCGGCACCCGGGACAACACTACCGCACCGAGCTCATCGACTTCGACATCGCCCGCATCGGCCTCCCGTACAACGCCATCCTCGGGTACCCTGCCTTAGCTCAGTTCATGGCAGCGACCCATCCGGCCTACAACCTCATGAAGATGCCAGGCAGCAGCGGCATCCTCACCGTGGTGGGAGACACTAAGGAGGCTCTGGCGGCCCTCAAGCTTGCCTGCAGGGCCGCAGCGGCGGCGCACCCGGCCAATGGAGCCACCACAAGGGCTAAGGAGGCCGCACCAGCAAAGGAGAAGCAGCTGTTTACTCAAGATCGGGCCGAACAAAGCAAGTACCGGTTGAGGAAGATGGATCCTCGGGAGCCACCTTCACCATAGGCGCAAACCTCGACCCGGATCAAGAGGAGGCTTTGGTGAAATTCATGTGCGCGAACAAGGAGGTATTCGCCTGGGAGCCCAAGTAGCTGGTGGGGGTCCCCAGAGGGGTAATCGAGCATCACTTAAGGGTGTGCCCCAATGTGCGCCCTGTGAAGCAGAAGGCGCGGCGACAGTCCACGGAGAAGCAGTCCTTCATCGTCTAGGAAACTCGCAAGTTGGAGGCAGCAGGTGTCATTCGCGAGGTCCGATACCCGGAGTGGCTGGCAAACCCCGTCGTCGTGCCAAAGAAAGGCGGGAAGGAACGCATGTGTGTCGACTTCACAAACCTCAACAAGGCATGTCCCCAAGACCCGTTCCCGCTTCTGTGCATGGACCAGATCGTCGACTCCACCGCCGAATGCGACCTACTGTGTTTCCTGGACGCGTTCTCAGGCTACCACCAGATCAAGATGGCGGTGGAGGACGTGGAGAAGACCGCCTTCTTGACCCCATGCGAAGTATACTGCTACACCTGCATGCCGTTCGGGTTGCGCAACGCCAGGGCGACCTTCCAACGGCTGATGCACATTGCCCTGGGACAGCAGCTCGGGAGGAACGCGGAAGCCTACGTCGACGACATCGTGGTGAAGTCTTGGGAGGCGAGAACCCTGATTCAGGACCGGGAGGAGACCTTTGCAAGCCTGCGCCAGGTGGACCTGCGGCTTAACCCAGAGAAGTGTCTGTTTGGTGTTCCTTCCGGCAAGCTGCTGGGCTTCCTCGTGTCTCACAGGGGGATCGAGGCTAACCCAGAGAAGTTCAAGGCGATAGAAGACATGAGCCCACCACAAACTTTCAAGGAAATGCAGAAGCTTGCGGGCTGCGTGACCTCGCTGGGGCGCTTCATCTCCAAGCTGGGGGAGCAGCACCCTGCTGTTCTTCAAGATGATGAATAAGAGGGGCCCATTTGAGTGGACTCCGGAGGTCGACCTGGCGTTTCAAGACCTCAAGAGATACCTGACCAGCCCTCCGGTGATGGTGGCGCCTCGTCCCCTCGAGCCCCTGGTGCTTTACCTGGCCGCCACTCCCTACTCCGCCATCACTGCATTGGTGGCGGTCCGGGAAGAGCGCCAGGCAAAGGGTCCGCCGCGCCATGCCGCACCTTCAGCCGGGGCGATACGGCACCAAGAAGATGCCGCAGGGGCTGCAACGACGCCAGCGAATGATCGGGCCCCGCAAGACGGCGTTCTCGGGCCCGCAGAGGCCCCAATCGATGACCAGGCCCCTGAGGTCCCATCGCCTCAGGAGGCGCCCCAACCTCCGGCAGCAGCAGGCCCCTCGACTCTCCCACCCTCGTCGAGCACCCGGTGTACTTCATCAGCACGGTGCTGCGGACGCGAGGGCATGGTACCCCATGCCGCAGAAGCTTCTACTCGCACTCCTGGTGGCCTCGCGCAAGCTGCGTCACTACTTCCAAGGTCACCCAATTAAGGTCGTCTCGGCCTACCCACTGGAGAGGGTGCTCCAAAGCCCCAATGCTGTGGGAAGAGTTGCTGAGTGGAACATCGAGCTGCAAGCATTTCAGCTGGAGTTCAGCACAACCAGGGTCATCAAGGGAGCTGCCCTCGCTGACTTTGTGGCGGAATGGACCGACGCTCCGGAGCCCGAGGCGGGCGAGAGCCATTCCCTCTCGCCGGGGAGTGAGTTGCCTGATGGCTGGGTCATGTACTTCGATGGTGCCTTCTCACACCAGGGCGTAGGGGCTGGAGCCGTACCCATCTCGCCCACGCACGACAGGCTATACTACGCCGTGCAGCTCTGCTTTCAGCGGGGCGAGAAGGTCTCCAACAACATCGTGGAGTACGAAGGGTTGATCGCCGGCCTCAAGGCGGCGGCGGCCTTGGGGGTGAAGTGCCTCACAATCAAGGGCGACTCTCAGCTCCTTGTCAACTTCTCCAACAAGGTATACGAGCCAAGGGACAAGCACATGGAGGCATACCTCGCGGAGGTGCGCAAAATGGAGAAGCAGTTCTTGGGCCTGGAGCTGCAACATGTGCCATGCGGCACTAACAAGGAAACCGATGAGATCGCCAAGAGGGCGTCAAGGCGTCAGCCCCAAGAGCCTGGTGTCTTCGAAGAGCGACTCTTCAAGCCCTCGGCAGCCCCCCCCGGCCACGGAGCCTGCATCGCCTCAGGAAGAACTTCCCCAACCACCAGCCTCGGGAGCCCCCGCCAATGGCCCGACCTCAGGAGCGCGCCTGCTCCTGGCGCTCGAACCTCAGGAGGGGTGCTGGTCCGAGGAGTTTAGGTCTTACCTGATGTAAGGAACTCTACCAGAGAAAGAGGAGGACACGGAGCGCGTGGCACGACAGGCTACGGCATACTGCATCCAGGACGGTGAGCTATACAGGAAACGGCCGAATGATGTTTCCTTGCGATGCATCTCTAGGAAGCAGGGGAGCGAGCTGCTGGCTGACATACACAGCGGAGATTGCGGGCACCACTCATCGTCCCGCACCCTGGTGGGCAAGGCGTTCCGCAGTGGGTTCTACTGGCCCACAGCACTCAATGACGCAACCGAGCTGGTGAAATCCTGCGAAGCCTGCCAATTCCACACCAAGCAAATCCACTAGCCAGCCCAGGGCCTCCAGACTATCCCGCTATCGTCGCCGTTCGCGGTCTGGGGGCTGGATATCCTGGGTCCTTTCCCTCGGGCGCCTGGGGGCTACCGCTACCTCTACGTCGCCATCGACAAGTTCACCAAATGGGCAGAGGTGGAGGCCGTCCGCACCATCCCAGCTGGGTCCGCAGTTAAGTTCATCAAGGGCCTCGTGAGCCGGTTTGGGGTCCCTAACCGCATCATCACTGACGACGGCTCGCAATTCACTAGCAACCTCTTCAAGACATATTGTGCTAACCTTGGAACGCAGATATGCTACGCCTCAGTGGCACACCCCAGGAGCAATGGCTAGGCCGAGCGCGCTAACGCGGAGGTCCTGAGAGGCCTTAAGACCAGGACCTTCAAGAAGAAGCTCGAGGCCTGCGGTAGGGCCTGGCACGACAAGCTCCAGTCCATGTTGTGGCCCATCTGCACCACCGCCACCAAACCAACAGGCATGTCGGCATCCTGGGAATGGGGGTCCCCAAACTTGCCTGCCTGCGGCCCATGACGTGGCTATGCGAGCAGGCCTGTACGACCCATCTTCATCAACAAGGCATTCAAGACCCTCGCGAGGGGCCAATCCTCGCGAGGCAGACGATGCAAGACCTCCTCAGGAGCGGTCTCACCCGGCTGCCTCATGAGGAGCGAAGATATCAAGGCGGGGCAAACCTCGCGAGGCTCTCGTGATGTGAGCCATGACGATCGACACCAGGCGGGCGCCAGCGCGCGCAGCGTCCTTGTTTCCTCTTTGGTGCTAAGGAGGCCAGCGCAGGCGCGGAGTATCGAGGCATCAGGCAAAGGTTTCCATATCGGTGCAATGAGACCAAGACCAGCAGGCGAGCAGGACGGAGGTCACCGTGGAGCCCAAGACAGCGTCATCACCAGAGCCTTTCGCAGGCGAAGACAGCTTTTGTCAGGATAGCTTGTACTAGATGTCCCCTTTCAAATTGGCCACCGTTGTTGGCTCCCTTCCCGCTCAATATTTGGGGAGAGGACTAGGGCCTATATAAGTAGGACTAGCCACCACAGTAGAGGGCATCGGATAGCTCGTCGAGAGGCATCTCGCCAACACAAGTTCGCAGAGCATAAGAACACCTCAACCTTAGGAGGCTGTTCTTCCCCTTATACTGTTCATCATCAGCCCACGAGGCAATCCATCACCACCACACTGGAGTAGGGTATTACACCACAACGGTGGCCCGAACCAGTATAAATCTCATGTCTTTGTGTTGGGAGTTCGTCGAGTTCGTCCGCAAGATCTTAGCGAGCTAGGGCCTAGATCGATAGGAGGGAAAGAACTTCGCGCGCACCCCAGAGTTCGAACCTTAAGGGTTTTGCCGGAACCCGTGATCCGACATTTGGCGCGCCAGGTAGGGGTGCGCCGTAGCTTCCCTTCTGTCGATCGGCGCTCCGTCGCTCCATCGTCTCCATGGCGGACGCTCGCCGCGCTAGAGCTGAGCGCCGGGCTGCCCTCACCGGCCGCGTTGCTCAGACAGCTCCCGTCGGCGGGCCACCTCATCATTCCCCGTTGCCTTCCGCCAACGCCGCCACCGGCCCGGCGGGGAACGAGCAGCAAGCGTCCTCGCTACACCCGTCGGTGCGGCAGGATGGCCGCACCGCCACTCCATCACTGACCCCGGTCGGTTCCTCGTCCCACGCACGTCGCGCTCCCATGGACGTGCAGGCCGCGCTCCTCATGGCGAACGAGCTCCTGCGCTACCGCCCGGTTGACGACCTCTACGAGGACTGGCTCGATCGCATCGCCGAGCTCGTCCGCCGCAGGGGGCTCCCCGGCGCCGTCTGTCACATCCCTAGTTCTGACAACGCCTAGTGCTAGCATCTGGTGTTGCATCATGTTTACCTTTCACAGTAAGTTGAAATGGGGATGACAGAACCCCCAGCCCCCCTGAAACCAACTAGGGTTTACTAAAATTATTTTCATTGAACCCAAAATGCCCTTCTAAAATGTTCATCATCTTTGCCTTGGTCTAGAACCTATGACAAAAATGGTGCACACTTTTCTAGGACAACAGAGAGTCACTGAATTAAATCATATAGTATTTTCATTTGGGCATTTAAATGCTATATAATATTTTAAATGTCCAAATAATCATAAACTGAAATGTTTACTGTTGGATATATTCCAAACAGTGGCTTTGAGAAGTTTCATGATTTTTGAGTTGGTTTAAGGATTTTAATTCAAGCCCTAAAGTTACAGAAGAATTAGAAAAACAGAAATAAAAAGTAAAGGACAGCAAACCTACCTAACTTACCCGCGGCCCACCTGGCGGCCCAGCACTGTGCTGGCCCATGGCCAGTCAGCTGCTTCCTCTCGCCAGGCAGGCAGAGAGGTGAGCACCGGCGTGCCCGAGCTCGCCACGCAGCTCCCTGGCCGCCTGCCTCGCTTAGACAGCGGCGACGCCTCGAAGCCACTCCTCGGCGCCGCCTCGACCCCGCCGGAACCCCATTCTTCCCCCTTGCTCTCTCCCTCGCTCCCTGGACGCCATGGCCGACGCAGCCGCGCCCGCGCAGTCGTGAAGCTCGTAGCCACCGCCGTCCACTCGTCGCCTCTCCGTGCCCAGAAGCTTCGCCGTCGTCCGCTGCTTTGCCTCGACCGGGCCCCGAGCGCTCGCTCGCCCCGGAGACGCTGCATCGAGCCGTCCCGATCCGCCATCCCCGGAGATTCCCCTCGCCGTCGTGACCGCTCCAGCTCTTCCCCGACCTCTCCGACCAGCTCGTCGAGACCGCTGTGAGCTTCTGCCCGTCCTCCCCCTCTCCGTTCCCTCTCTCGTGCACCGTACGCACCACACCGAGCTCACCCGCACCTGCCGCCGCCTGTGCTCACCGCCGGCGTGACTCCGGCCATGCAATGGCTCAGCCGTCACGTCCATCTTGCTCACCGCGCCGCGTAGAGCACGTAGGTGCCCCGCACGAGCTGTCCCGGCCGCCGTAGCGTCGACCACGAGTTCACTCGAGCTCCGGCGACCGCCAAGGTCGACGCCGGCGACGACTCCGGTAACCCCGGGCCCAACCACAGCCACTACTCGACGCGGACGAGTGCCCGCGTCACGTAGATGCCCTCCAACGGCCATTTGGTCGCCGGAGGAGGAATCCCGAGCCCCTCCGCCGTCTCTGGCCCTGCCGGCGACGAGCCCCGGGTCAACTCCGGCGAGTTTGACCCGAGTTGACCCAGTTTGACCCCCCTCTGAGTCACTGACATGTGGGGTCAGCCCCTAACTAATTTCTTGATTAATACTAACTAAAATAGGTTAGTTAGTTTGACACTGACACACGGGACCCACTGGTCAGTTTGACCTGGACCGGGTCAGTTGACCGCTGACGTCACCCTGACGCAATGCTGATGCAATAATTATTTTCTGGATTTATTCTTATATAGGAAATTCCAGAAAATGCTACAAACTTCAAAAATTCATAGAAATTAATCTGTAACTCCAAATGCAAAGTTTTATATATGAAATTTGATCAGAAAAATACAATCTATCCATCTGTAATGGTTTCATGCATGTCATAACACATTAACCTTGCTGTTCAAGTGAAACAAGTTAATGCACCTTTATGACTTCATAAAATGGGTTTGCATTTGAATCTTTGGTTCAAATGGACTCATTTCATTCTGTTCTAGCTTGCATCAGCCCAAAACACACTCATTATGCCATGTCATATCATGCATCATATTGTTGCATTGCATTGATTGTATTTCCTTCTCTGTTTGCCGGTATCCGTCCCCTCTTTGTAGACGATGTTCCGACGGCGTGATCGATGACACCGATGGAGAACTATATTATCTTCAGAAATGCCGGGCAAGCAAAACCCCCTTGTTCATTCCGATACAATCCCACTCTCTCGCTCCTGCTCTCTTTTACTGTATTAGGACAACAACGATTCAACTATTACCTGCAGCGGTAGTTGAACCCCTTTCCTCTGCATGACCTGTCATTGTCACAGTAAGTAGATGAAACCCACTAGCATGAGTAGGAGTTGTTTGAGCCCTGATGTGCCTACTCATTCATGCTTGTTTGTCATGCCTGCTACTACATAGAGTTGGATCAGGTCTGATTTATCGGGGATGAATTGGAGGCGTGTGAACATGTCCTACTGTTGAGAGCTAAGTGTGTGAACACGATTTGGTAAAGGTATCGATGAGAGGCTATGTAGGAGTACATGGTGGATTGTTTCATTGAAGCCGTCCTTAGGAACTGAGTTCTGTGTTTGTGATCCATGAACAGCTACTACCATGCATTGGACCCGAAACCAATGGACCCTCTCGGCTTCTTAACCACCCTTGTCCTCTGTCCAGGGGTTGCAAGTAGTTTCTGGTGTTTGTAGTATGCTGGAGGCCGTGCGCAGCGCTGACCCGAGGGGTGGGCTGTGATGCGGTAGGCACGTGGCATGATGTACCGGGCGCCCGTTTGGTGTCTCGGGAACCCTGCGCACATCGTTCGGGGCCGTATGTGGAAACCTCGGCCGGACTCCCTGCAGATGGAACCTGAATAGGCGATAAACCTGGACTAGAGACTTGAGTGTTTAGGTAGGCCGTGGCCGACTCCCTCGTTGGGCTTCCGCTTGAAGGTTGCCGAGTACATGTCGTGTAAACGGCGGTAAGTGGTGAGAGCGTGTGTGAAGAAGTACACCCCTGCCGGGTTAACATGATCTATTCGAATAGCCGTGTCCGCGGTAAAGGACTTCTGGGTTCCCTATAACAGTTCATAGACAAGTGAAAGTGGATACTCTAAAACTCGCAAGATAAGTGTGAGTGCTATGGATGGCCTTCTCGTAGGGAGACGGGAGCGGATCCATAGTGGTGTATTGATATGGTGAATATGTGGACTTGTGTGCGCCACCTCAAAAGAGTTACTTGCAGTCATAGTTTAGGATAGCCACTGAGTCAAAGCTGGCTTGTTGCAGTCAAACTCCACCACCCCCTTTGTTGATACTGATGCATATGTAGCTAGTTCTGATGTAAGTCTTGCTGGGTACATTTGTACTCACGTTTGCCTATTTTATGTTTTGGAGAGAGACGTCAGTCTCGCTAGTAGTTCCGTGTGGACTTCGACGTTTAGCTTGATACCTCAGCTACGATCTTGTGCCCTCGGCAGGATCTGGTAGATAGTCAGGCTTCTCAGCCTTTTTCATTTGTAGATGTCTGTACTCAGACATGTTAAGCTTCCGCATGTGCTTTGACTTGTATGCTCTGAATGTTGGGTCATGAGACCCATGTTTGTAATACTTGGCTCCTCGGAGCCTAATGAATAAATACTTGAGTCGTAGAGTTATGTTGTGATGCCATGTTGTATTTACACATATCGAGCATATTGTGTGTATGATTGAAATGCTTGGTATGTGTGGGATCCGACAACCTAGTTGTTTATCCTTGGTAGCCTCTCTTATGGGGAAATGTAGTCTTGTGCTTCCATGAGCCATAGTAGTCCGCTACAGCCCGGTTCACCGGAGTCCTGCTAGCCCAGCACTACTGCTCCAGAACACTTGACTGGCCAGCATGTGATTCACTTTGTTCATGTGTCTGTCCCTTCGGGGAAATGTCACGCGGTGACATCCGGAGTCCTGCCTAGCCTGCTACAGCCCGGGTTCCCGGAGTCCTGTTAGCCCAGTGCTACAGCCCGGATTTGCACGCTACTGACCGACATGCTCGATGTTGACTCATGTATGCCTGTCCCCGTAAGTTGGTGCCACTTTGGGTTCACGACTAGTCATGTCGGCACGGGTTCTCTGTCATATGGATGCTGGCGACACTAATATACGTGAGCCAAAAGGCGCAAACGGTCCCGGGCCATGGTAAGGCGACACCCGTGGGAATACCGTGCGTGAGGCCGCAAAGTGATATGAGGTGTTACAGGCTAGATCGGTGTGACTTAGAATCGGGGTCCTGACAGCTTTGGTATCAGAGGCTGATTGCCTGTAGGATTACCAAGCCAAACTGGTCGAAGTTGAGTCTAGTAATGCTTTAGTTATATAAGGGAATTGATTGTGGATGGGAACGTAAGGCTTTTTTTACTCCTTTACCTTATGCCCTTCTGATCTGAGTCAATCTCTTCTTTTCTACGGGGATTAAGAACTAGGCTTCTCATCTTTCTATCAGGATCACGTGTTACTAATCCATAGACTCGTAGGATTGATGGATTCAAGCCCCAGTTCAGTTTCTACTACTTCCATGTGTTCTTAGTTGATCTCAGAACATTGATATTGTGATGTTGAGTGGTTATGCCACAATTTTGCAGGATGTCTCAAACATTTTTGAGCATGTACAGCCGTTATGCTGTCCGAGTCATCCCAGATTTCTAAATAGTCTGATGCATTTGCAAATCCCTTCTTTCCGTTCCCGATGTTCATTTGGGCCAGATTAACCACACTAACTAGTGCGTTGAGGTACTCTACTACCTCAACATATATGTTGGAGTTATTATTATGACCCTAGGTGTCTTAGAAGATTACCTAGTAATCTAGCCATGTTTTGTGTCCCAGTATGATGATTCTGGCCATCATTCTCAAAGCATCCCGTGATGCCACTTAGTTAGTAGGCATTCCATTCCTGGGTTTTTGAACTCGAGATTCACTCTACTTACCTCGTGTTGATAGTGTTTGCTAGTTCCTTTAGGATATTAGTAACCTTTGCGATAGTCCTCGAGGTCCGTGGTACATCGTTCTTCCAAATACCATGAACTACTTATGATAGAAGTTCCTTGTTGAACCAAAACATCACAATAAGAGTGCTCTTGAGAAGTTCTCCATTCATAATTGGGAATCTGCCAGTCCTTCCTTTTCTGCATGGGTTATCCGGAAGAAACATGTTGAACTTGGTTCGACATGCTAATCCATGCATCCATAACTCAGAATAATCGTATGTTCCTTTGAGTTGTCTCTCTTTAGTTGTATTCTGACCTCTGTCTATCAATTAATAGTTATGAGTAGTAGTGCATTCATGTTCATCGATGCCTATTATTCTTGTGGTCCGTCAAGCCATTCTATTCTAGAATGACTAGGAGAAACAAACTCCAGTACCTCATCCATTTCTTGGAGTGGTCAAAGTAGTTATATTCCCCAGATCAAAATGCCAATCCAGCTTTTGTTCTGTTCTACCTCGGAGTATTACCCCCTTTATGTCAGGGTTGTCATGAGAATTGCACCATTTCTCATGAATTCTTGATGTAGTGATACTCCTTGCCATCATTTTTCATTCCTCGGTCCCGTGTTATTGTAACCGGAATGCCGACAAGTGAGTCGTGATGTGTGAAATCAATACTCCTAGCAACTCTGTTGCTTGGTAGTTAATGGACAATATTCTCATTCTTAGCGTGTTGGTTATTAAATCATCATCCTAAGATTGATCGTGCTACCTAGTCCTTATTTCTGGTACACTCTTCGATCAATGAGTTAGGATTGTGTCAATCCCCCACTCTTTTGATCATATCATCTTGCCCTGACAAGCAAGGTCGTTCTCGAGCTTAGTAGCACATCGGTGGTTCGTGATTTTCCGAATATCTTCTCGGAAGTATTACCAGGTTGTCCCCTGACTGTTATGTTGAGCTCGTGATCAAGTTGGTTTCTGGTAAACCACCCTTTCTCCAAGAATCTGTGTTGGATACCCCTGAGCTAGTTGGTTGAGCTAAACAACAACTTGGAGAGTTGGAAGATAAAAGCTTAATCCACTTAGTTCACTCCAAAGGGATATCTGGTGCGTGTGTGTGTTGAAGAAAGATGACATCCTCATCGATTGGTCCTCGTGATCATTTGTTGGATCGGTTGTCTTGTCAAAACTTTGATTTGAGTATGGGCTATCGTCAAGTCAAATCAGAACCAATGATGTTCATAATGTTGTCTTACTCGTGGTTGATCCCTCGAGCATACACCATTACATCTTTTGGTCTAACCAATGCTATCACCGTGTTTACATGATGGTGGAAGTCCAGTGATATGGAAATTCCGATGAGTTGCTGTTGAGCCCATCAGCAGCATTTTGTCTCCCCCATGATTCATGTTGAACATTAAGCTAGTGTTGGAAACTTTGTAAGCAATGCCTTTGTGTTCCGTTCATGAAGCTTATGCTTGGATGGAAGAAGTGACTTCCTCGAATTCATGTGCATTCTATGGAAGTTGCCGCCGTGAATCCGAGAAAGATTGTTTTTGCTTCCTCTGGAATCATCCCAAGTTAGTC
Source organism: Aegilops tauschii subsp. strangulata (assembly GCF_002575655.3). NCBI lineage: Eukaryota > Viridiplantae > Streptophyta > Magnoliopsida > Poales > Poaceae > Aegilops > Aegilops tauschii. The sequence goes on from NC_053039.3 coordinate 286,905,457, forward strand.
ACACATACGTGCGACGTACTCTATGGTTTGATAGGTTGGCCGCCTCCATTCTATATGTGTTTCCTAGCACACCAAGCCACTGATTGATTTGTTCAAGGAGCAGAAGTTCCTTCTTAGGATCTGGACTTATGCAAGGGCTTCGATATCCTCGATGATGGTTCCCAACCAGAACTCGGTAGTGTTTTATTGAAAGACTACTCTGTGGCCATGCTTGTCTGGGACAGCGTGTTCACATGTTTGTAGCAGAACCCGCTCATGTTTTGGAGCTTGCTACCAAAGTTCATCTCCCGCTCACAACGCCATCCCGTCGGGTTGTGTTGCAAACTTTCCTTTTTCCGGGCATGCTGTCTGAAATATCCTGTTACCAGCCAGATCTGAATCTCAGGCAGATATGATGGTTGGAACGCCTCCCAAGAACTATAATATTGGTCTTTGTAACCCGGTAAGTGGATGTCGTGGCCAACACACCCAGCCGGAAGACCTATTATTGTAGTATCCTGATTGATAAGGTTGGCCACCTCCCCATAAGGATTCCGTAGGATTTACTTCCGTAGTTATTCCTTATGGATTCTCGTGCTCCCGAAGTACGACCTTCTACTTAATGTTCAAGATACCAACCCATATCAAATGGGTTACGCTAGTACATCAAGGAGAACATTAGAAGCGGAGTGCTAATGTCTCTCGGTCGATCATCCAGATTTTGTTTCTTTGGCCTCGCTAGGGTGAAATCTGGGTAGATGTTATCTTCCTTTGCATCTGCATTGTCCATCACTATTCATCATGGTAGTATGTTGGGTTGCCAGGATCCTTGACACGGATGTTGGTAGAACCTTGATGAATATGGAAATGCTCAAGTTCTTGAGAGCACGCGCAAGCAAAATCATCCCTTGCGTTGACTTCAACAAGGTAGTCCACATCATCCATTCTAGCCCGAGTGTGTCGTTCTCCCGAACTCTGTCAAACGATCGCTCATAAATTGCCTCAGGCTGGTGAGAAGAGTTCCAATGATCTATGTTTCAAAAGTAATTCCCTTTTGCCACTTGAGGGAATAATTCTACGAGTCACCTTCCCTAAGGTGCCCCGTTATGGAATCATGGCAATTTTTCCTTGCTACCTTGAAACCCTCGTCAAATTGTGTCTTCCGTTCCTCCTGATGCATGTTTTGCCTCTCAGCTCCAGAGATGTTTCTATGTCCCATTCCGTGAGTTGATCTTGTGATCATTAAGATGATCCTAAGTTGCTCGAACCCCAGAAAGATTGATTCTTCTAAAATTCTCCCTGTCTACTCGTTGTCATGTTGGATGTAGTTCTCAAAGCAAGACATCGAGATCAAGGTGATGCAATGAATCAACACCCTCGAGAAAGACATCTGGATCGTGAAGATTGTGTTAGCTTGTGTCCCTCTGTCTTCTTACCTCACGACTTGAATCTCGGGACGAGATTCTTGTTTAGTGGGGGTGAGTTGTCACATCCCTAGTTTTGACAATGCCTAGTGCTAGCATCTGGTGTTGCATCATGTTTACCTTTCACAGAAAGTTGAAATGGGGATGACAGAACCCCCAGCACCCCCCTGAAACCAACTAGGGTTTACTAAAATTATTTTCATTGAACCCAAAATGCCCTTCTAAAATGTTCATCATCTTTGCCTTGGTCTAGAACCTATGACAAAAATGGTGCACACTTTTCTAGGACAACAGAGGGTCACTGAATTAAATCATATAGTATTTGCATTTGGGCATTTAAATGCTATAAAATATTTTAAATGTCCAAATAATCATAAACTGTAATGTTTACTGTTGGATATATTCCAAACAGTGGCTTTGAGCAGTTTCATGATTTTTGAGTTGGTTTAAGGATTTTAATTAAAGCCCTAAAGTTACAGAAGAATTAGAAAACCGAAATAAAAAGTAAAGGACAGCAAACCTACCTAACTTACTCGCGGCCCACCTGGCGGCCCAACACTGTGCTGGCCCATGGCCAGTCAGCTGCTTCCTCTCGCCAGGCAGGCAGAGAGGTGAGCACCGGCGTGCCCGAGCTCGCCACGCAGCTCCCTGGCCGCCTGCCTCGCTTGGACAGCGCGGCGACGCCTCGAAGCCACTCCTCGGCGCCGCCCCGACCCCGCCGACACCCCATTCTTCCCCCTTGCTCTCTCCCTCGCTCCCTGGACACCATGGCCAACACAGCCGCGCCCGCGCCGTCGTGAAGCTTGTAGCCACCGCCGTCCACTCGTCGCCTCTCCGTGCCCAGAAGCTTCGCCGTCGTCCGCTGCTTTGCCTCGACTGGGCCCCGAGCGCTCGCTCGCCCCGGAGACGCTGCATCGAGCCGTCCCGATCCGCCATCGCCGGAGATTCCCCTCGCCGTCGTGACCGCTCCAGCTCTTCCCCGACCTCTCCGACCAGCTCGTCGAGACCGCTGTGAGCTTCTGCCCGTCCTCCCCCTCTCCGTTCCCTCTCTCGTGCACCGTACGCACCACACCGAGCTCACCCGCACCCGCCGCCGCCTGTGCGCACCGCCAGCGTGACTCCGGCCACGCAATGGCTCAGCCGTCACGTCCATCTTGCTCACCGCACCGCGTAGAGCACGTAGGTGCCCCGCACGAGCTGCCCCGGCCGCCGTAGCGTCGACCACGAGTTCACCCGAGCTCCGGCGACCGCCAAGGTCGACGCCGGCGACGACTCCGGTCACCCCGGGCCCAACCACCGCCACTACTCGACGCGGACGAGTGCCCGCGTCACGTAGATGCCCTCCAACGGCCATTTGGTCGCCGGAGGAGGAATCCCGAGCCCCTCCGCCGTCTCTGGCCCTGCCGGCGACGAGCCCCGGGTCAACTCCGGCGAGTTTGACCCGGGTTGACCTAGTTTGACCCCCTCAGAGTCACTGACATGTGGGGCCAGCCGCTAACTAATTTCTTGATTAGTACTAACTAAAATAGGTTAGTTAGTTTGACACTAACACGCGGGACCCACTGGTTAGTTTGACCTGGACCGGGTCAGTTGACCGCTGACGTCACCCTGATGCAATAAGTATTTTCTGGATTTATTCTTATATAGGAAATTCCAGAAAATGCTACAAACTTCAAAAATTCATAGAAATTAATCTGTAACTCCAAATGCAAAGTTTTATATATGAAATTTGATCAGAGAAATCCAATCTATCCATCTGTAATGGTTTCATGCATGTCATAACACATTAACCTTGCTTTTAAAGTGAGACAAGTTAATGCACCTTTATGACTTCATAAAATGGGTTTGCATTTGAATCTTTGGTTCAAATGGACTCATTTCATTCTGTTCTAGCTTGCATCAGCCCAAAACACACTCATTATGCCATGTCATATCATGCATCATATTGTTGCATTGCATTGACTGTATTTCCTTCTCTGTTTGCCGGTATCCGTCCCCTCTTTGTAGACGATGTTCCGACGACGTGATCGATGACACCGATGGAGAACTATATTATCTTCAGAAGTGCCAGGCAAGCAAAACCCCCTTGTTCATTCCGATACAATCCCACTCTCTCGCTCCTGCTCTCTTTTACTGCATTAGGACAACAACGATTCAACTGTTACCTACAGCGGTAGTTGAACCCCTTTCCTCTGCATGACCTGTCATTGCCACAGTAAATAGATGAAACCCACTAGCATGAGTAGGAGTTGTTTGAGCCCTGATGTGCCTACTCATTCATGCTTGTTTGTCATGCTTGCTACTGCGTAGAGTTGGATCGGGTCTGATTCATCGGGGATGAATTGGAGGCATGTGAACATGTCCTACTGTTGAGAGCTAAGTGTGTGAACACGATTTGGTAAAGGTATCGATGAGAGGCCATGTAGGAGTACATGGTGGGTTGTTTCATTGAAGCCGTCCTTAGGAACTGAGTTCTGTGTTTGTGATCCATGAACAGCTAATACCATGCATTGGGCCCGAAACCAAAGGACCCTCTCGGCTTCTTAACCACCCTTGTCCTCTGTCCAGGAGTTGCAAGCAGTTTCTGGTGTTTGTAGTATGCTGGAGGCCGTGCGCAGCGCTGACCCGAGGGGTGGGCTGTGATGCGGTAGGCAAGTGGCCCGATGTACCGGGCGCCCGTTTGGTGTCTCGGGAACCCTGCACACATCGTTCGGGGCCGTATGTGGAAACCTGGGCCGGACTCCCTGCGGATGGAACCTGAATAGGCGATAAACCTGGACTAGAGACTTGAGTGTTTAGGTAGGCCGTGGCCGACACCCTCGTTGGGCTTCCGCTTGAAGGTTGCCGAGTACATGTCGTGTAAACGGCGGTAAGTGGTGAGAGCGTGTGTGAAGAAGGACACCCCTGCCGGGTTAACATGATCTATTCGAATAGCCGTGTCCGCGGTAAAGGACTTCTGGGTTCCCTATAACAGTTCATAGACAAGTGAAAGTGGATACTCTAAAACTCGCAAGATAAGTGTGAGTGCTATGGATGGCCTTCTCGTAGGGAGACGGGAGCGGATCCATAGTGGTGTATTGATATGGTGAATATGTGGACTTGTGTGCGCCACCTCAAAAGAGTTACTTGCAGTCATAGTTTAGGATAGCCACTGAGTCAAAGCTGGCTTGTTGCAGTCAAACTCCACCACCCCCTTTGTTGATACTGATGCATATGTAGCTAGTTCTGATGTAAGTCTGGCTGGGTACATTTGTACTCACGTTTGCCTATTTTATGTTTTGGAGAGAGACGTCAGTCTCGCTAGTAGTTCCGTGTGGACTTCGACGTTTAGCTTGATACCTCAGCTACGATCTTGTGCCCTCGGCAGGATCTGGTAGATAGTCAAGCTTCTCAGCCTTTTTCATTTGTAGATGTCTGTACTCAGACATGTTAAGCTTCCGCATGTGCTTTGACTTGTATGCTCTGAATGTTGGGTCATGAGACCCATGTTTGTAATACTTGGCTCCTCGGAGCCTAATGAATAAATACTTGAGTCGTAGAGTTATGTTGTGATGCCATGTTGTATTTACACATATCGAGCATATTGTGTGTATGATTGAAATGCTTGGTATGTGTGGGATCCGATAACCTAGTTGTTTATCCTTGGTAGACTCTCTTATGGGGAAATGTAGTCTTGTGCTTCCATGAGCCATAGTAGTCTGCTACAGCCCGGTTCACCGGAGTCCTACTAGCCCAGCACTACTGCTCCGGAACACTTGACTGGCCCGCATGTGATTCACTTCGTTCCTGTGTCTGTCCCTTCGGGGAAATGTCACGCGGTGACATCCGGAGTCCTGCCTAGCCAGCTACAGCCCGGGTTCCTGGAGTCCTGTTAGCCCAGTGCTACAGCCCGGATTCGCACGCTGCTGACCGACATGCTCGATGTTGACTCATGTATGCCTGTCCCCGTAAGTTGGTGCCACTTTGGGTTCACTAGTCATGTCGGCCCGGGTTCTCTGTCATATGGATGCTAGTGACACTATAATATACGTGAGCCAAAAGGCGCAAACGGTCCCGGGCCATGGTAAGGCGACACCCGTGGGAATACCGTGCGTGAGGCCGCAAAGTGATATGAGGTGTTATAGGCTAGATCGGTGTGACTTAGAATCGGGGTTCTGACACCGTCCCTCTCTCTGCCTCGCCCCCCGCCAGCCACGGGCGACGTGGCTCATGGAGCGCCTCCACCACCTCTGCCCCAAGACGGTGCCTTGGCGCCAAGGCGCGCAGCCCCACGGCGCGATCCACCACGCCCGGTGCCCGCGCGCGAAGAGAGAAGCTGCACCTCCGCTCCCCGCGCCACCTCGCCAAGACCGCGCGCTACCCGCGGTGGCAGCACGCGGGCCTCATCAAGACCAAGCTCCACCTCCGAGACGGGCCCCGGCGACCACGGCCGGCTGCCGCGCCTTCACCCCCGAGCTGCGTAGCGTCGCCTGGCCGGGCAAGTTCAAGCCGGATCTACCTCCTCGCTATGATGGCACCCTCGACCCCGCGGAGTTTCGGTAGCTCTACGAGCTGAGCATCGAAGCGGCCAACGGCGACGAGAAAGTCATGGTGAACTAGTTTCCTATGGCTCTCAAGGATGGTGCCCGCTCCTGGCTCCTGAACCTGCCGCAAGGCTCGATCTCCTCTAGGGACGAGATGCGCGACCGCTTCGTCGCCAACTTCCAGGGCACTCGCGACTGCTCGCCAGCCGCGGGTGACCTGCACCGCATCAAGCAACAACCAGGAGAGACCCTCCAGAAGTACATCCAGCGCTTCAACAACACCCGCCTCAAGATCCCCAAGGTGACCGACAAGGCCATCATCTCCCCGTTCTCCGATGGTGTCCGCGACATCAAGATGAAGGAGGAGCTCGCTATCCACGAGGAGCTGTGCACATCTCAGGAGCTATTCAACCTGGCAACCAAGTGCGCAAGAGCTGAGGAGGGGCGCCTTTCCCTCCTCGAGCTGCCAGCTGCGGGTGCAGAGGAGAAGAAGGCCAATGCCAAGGACGTGAAGCGCAAGGAAGCGGCTGTGCTCGCAGTGGAGCCGGACACCAAGCGAGGCAGGGACCAGCCCGAGTCATCCAAGAACAGCCGACCGCTCTGCACCTTCCACAACCTGAACACCCACAACACCAACGACTGCCAAGAACTCAGAGCCATTCATGAGGGACACTTCGGTCGACCGCGGCCCGCGCCAGGAGTGGCGCGACCGGCCTCGTGAGGATCGCTGGCAGGATCATCCTCGCGAGGGCGCCTGGAGGGACCAGCCTCATGAGGATCGTCCTCAGGGCAACGCCGGTCTTCCCCCGCTACCGCCACCACCAAGAAGGAACGACGACCACCATCAAGATGAGGGGGCTGGGGGCTTCCAAGAGCCGCGCGCTATCGTCTGCATCTTGGGCGGAGCCCAGGCCCTAGCCTCGCAGCGCATCTTCAAACAGTTTGCTCGTGAAGTGAATGCAGCCCTCCCCAAGCTCGAGGCCACGCGCCCGCTCAGGTGGTCCCAGTGTGCCATCACCTTCAACTCGGCAGACCAGCTCAAGTGCGCAACCACCTGACAGCAAAGGCGAGGGCCCTCCTGAGGCCCTCCCAAAGAAGAAGAAGCAGCTGCGCCGTGCAGGATCTCAGGAGGATGGCGTCGTAACTGGAACCTCGACTGGATCATCGCATAGGAAGGCGCGCCCAGCACCCTCCTCGGGCAGGGCTCGGGGGCTCTCTTCTGGAGGGCCTTAGACCTTGCCAACATCTCGGGGGAGGCGCTCGGGCACCACTTGGAGGTGTGCTTCGAGGCACGTTTCTCTCAGGAGAACACAGGGCATGGAGCGCCCACCGCTTAGGAGTTCATCACCAAGACCACTCAGGAACTGCAAGACGCAAGGGCCATGCGCGGCGGCCGCCGCTCGCGAGGCGCAGCTCCCCATCCAGGCGAGCATGCCGGGCTGCGCATCTGGATCGACGTTCCATGGCTCAACAGGGCCGCATCTCAGGAGCCTTTCTGGCCTTCGCGCGTGGGCCGTTGCGAGGGTCCACCACACAGCTACGTTCGCATGCCCTTCGGCTTGCCAAGCGTGTCGTCAGCCTATCAGCACAACCCGCGGCGTGTCCTGGCGGCTCAGGAGGCCAGGCACCACGCCGTCCTGGCAGAGATGGAGACGGTCCTCAGGGAACCACCTGAGCCCCCAGAGCCTCCCGAGGCTCAGGGCCCCGGTGGCTCGTGAGGAGTCATTCCTTCACCGCGTACCTTCAGCTGCACCAACTCTCCTTCGTCAACAGAACCAGGTGACATTTTCCAAGTTCATTTAGCTGGGAGCGCCCCTCGGGCTGCATTATTCCTAGGCCGCGTGGGTCCGTCCCTGTGGCATGTATCCCTTTTGCTTACGTCTTTAGCTTACCCAGTTGGGGGCGCCCCTCGGGCTGCATCATCCCCAAGCCGTTCGGGCCTGACCCAGTGGCATGTATCTTCTGCATTTACCCAAGCCGATTTGCCTTCCATGCTTAATCTGCCTATGATTGTCACCTGCCCGATTCCCACCTGCTCGATCGTCGCCTCCCACGGGGCCTCCTCACACTGGCACGGCGCTAGTGCATGGGTCCGTCCCTGCCACGTCGACAAACCTGAGCGGTCGAGCTCTGACTCGCGGCACGCCCCGCTCACGTCACCTCATCAGGCCCTCAGTGCCTTCATCTCCTCACGAAGCAACTAGTGGCAGACTGGCAACCATAATGGCAAAACCGTGTTTCTCCTTGTGCTGGCTCGCAGGAATGTCACGAGGATAACACCAGGCGGCACCGCGAGCTCCCACCTCTTCCAAGTAATCCGTTTGCACGTTAAAAGGGGGGCTCCTGAGCATCACGACTCAGGAGCTCATACTGGCTCTCCAGCCCTCACCCCTGGCCTTGACCACGGCATCGCGACCTGGCATACCAACGGCGGCTGAGCTCGCTCAAGGGCCGGGACCTGAGAACGTAGAGCACGAAGGAAAGCATTGGAAGGGGGAGGACCCGTAAGGGCCTAACCTAGCTATGTTGCGGATGATTGCGCACAGGTCTGGCGCAGCGTGGAGAATCGACCCCGAACTGCCAATATAAGTCACAAGCTCGGGACAACTAAGTTGTTGGAACCTAGGCATTACGTTCGCCGCATCCCTGTTGCGGCCACGTCGCATCCCTTTCCTGCCTTACCTTAGCTGCTTGAGCGCCAAGGGGGACCTCCTGAGCATCGCGCCTCACGGGCTCTTACTGGACCTCGGGCCGCTCACCTCCTGACCTTGACCACGGCAGCCGACCTGGCATACCAGCGACGGCTGCAGCCTGCCTGGGGACCGGGAGCTGTCGGCATAGAGCAACAAGCTATCGCGGGGATGGAAAGGGCAGACCGAGCCTGAACAGGACATGCGTTCGCAAATTTTCATAACAGGGAATACATACGCAAAAGACATTACAGACCCTTTACATACCCCCACGGGGTACTTCATGATTCTTCGCAGGGAACAAAAAACGAGAACTAAGAGGAATTCTATCTACGCCCTCCCGTGGCGGACGCCATAATCAACAGTGGGTCACGGGAGGCCGCCGCCGACCCTATCCAGATCAGCGGCGGCGGCGGCTGGACGCCGCGGCCCTGCTCCGAGCCCGGCGAGAGCTCGGGGGCACGTAGCTATCGTCGCTCGTCTCTAGAGTCTCGTAAGGCTTAGGAGAATCGCTAGACTCCCAGGGGCTGCTGCTGCTGGAGTAGCCACGAGCGGAGCGCGCGTCAGCCTGGCGCTCCCCTCCAGGGCAACACTCCAGGCAGCCGCCCTACGCGTCGAAGACCTTGAAGAAGAGCATGGTGGCGCCGTCGAACTCAAAGTGGATTGCGAGGGCGCCTTCCGCATGGCAAACACGCGCAACCTCACCCCAGCCGCGAGTCATGAAGATCTTGCCGGTGGGGACCACTTCGATCTCTGCTCCGGTCGCCGGAGCGTTGCAGTCGGCATGTTGCAGCCAGAGCTCAAGATGCCCCCTCGGCGGCATCACGTCGGAGAAGAACCGCGGGAAGCGGATCCAAGAGCTTGGGGGCATTGACGCCCATAGCACAAGCTCGCGCGAGGAATCCACGACATGGATTCCAGGAGCAACGGCACGCATCGCCATCGCGCGGCGACCACGGACGCGGCGCAGGCGGCGCCGCTCATTGCTCCGCCCTCCTAAGCCCTCGGCTCGGGTGTACAAGGGCAGCGGATACCCTGGAGGAGGCCGCTCGCACCAAGGCCTCGTCACCACCTGCATCGCTGCTTCGTCGCGACGGTGAACTGGCCTCTTCTTCGGCGAAGCGGCCCTGGATAATCGCGGGGGGCCTTTCCTTTCTCTTCAGCAGAGAACCTTCGGATGGGCGCCATTGCTGCTAGAGGTGGAGCAAGGAGGAGGAAGCGAGTGAACCGAGAAGAGATGGGCGATGGGGGCTCCGCCCCCTCCCATTTATAGCGAAAGAAGGCCAACCGGCGCCTCCCATGATCACAGGTAATGATGGTTTTCCTTGCATGTCGCAGGGACTTGTCAAGCCGAGGCAGCATGGGGAAGCGGAGACGCCCACGTCCAATCAACCGCCATGCGTCGACCAAGGCCGCAGGCTTTTGGGGCCCGCGGCGCTCCGTACTTGACCTTTGGCTTCGCCTCGAAGCCAATCCCGAGCGCACCTTGGGCCCGGGGGCTACTGTCGGCGTCCTGGGAATGGGGGTCCCCAGACTTGCCTGCCTGCGGCCCACGGCGTGGCTATGCGAGCAGGCCTGTACGGCCCATCTTCATCAACAAGGCATTCAAGACCCTCGCGAGGGGCCAAGCCTCGCGAGGCGGACGATGCAAGACCTCCTCAGGAGCGGTCTCACCAGGCGGCCTCGTGAGGAGCGGAGATATCAAGGCGGGGCAAACCTCGCGAGGCTCTCATGACGTGAGCCATGACGATCGACACCAGGCGGGCGCCAGTGCGTGCAGCGTCCTTGTTTCCTCTTTGGTGCTAAGGAGGCCAGCGCAGGCGCGGAGTACCGAGGCATCAGGCAAAGGTTTCCATATCGGTGCAATGAGACCAAGACCAGCAGGCCTGCAGGACGGAGGTCACCGTGGAGCCCAAGACGGCGTCATCACCAGAGCCTTTCGCAGGCGAAGACCGCTTTTGTCATGATAGCTTGTACTAGCTGTCCCCTTTCAAATTGGCCGCCGTTGCTGGCTCCCTTCCCGCTCAATATTTGGGGAGAGGACCAGGGCCTATATAAGTAGGACTAGCCACCACATTAGAGGGCATCGGATAGCTCATCGAGAGGCATCTCGCCAACACAAGTTCGCAGAGCACAAGAACACCTCAACCTCAGGAGGCTGTTCTTCCCCTTGTACTGTTCATCATCAGCCCAAGAGGCAATCCACCACCACCACACTGGAGTAGGGTATTACACCACAACGGTGGCCCGAACCAGTATAAATCTCGTGTCTTTGTGTTGTGAGTTCGTCGAGTTCGTCCGCAAGATCTTAGCGAGCTAGGGCGTAGATCGGTAGGAGGGAAAGAACTTCGCGCGCACCCCAGAGTTCGAACCTTAAGGGTTTTGCCGGAACCCGTGATCCGACAAGGCGAGACCCCGTTCTTCCTCGTCTACGGAGCTGAAGCAATCCTCCCTCACGAGGTCAAGCATCGCTCCGCGTGGGTCCTGGCGTTCGACGAAGCACGCCAGGACGCCATGCGGGTGATGGACCTCGTGCTGGGGGAGGAGCGCCGCCGCCAAGCGTCGCTCCGGGCGGCAAGATACTAGCAGGCGCTGCAACAGTATCACTACCGCAGCGTCCGCTCAGGACGCTCGAGGTGGGCGATCTCGTCCTAAGGCGGGTGCTCTCCAGGGAAGGGCTGCATAAGCTCTCACCCATGTGGGAGGGCCCGTTTAGGATTGCCCACATCTTCAGGCCTGGCGCCGCGCGCCTGGAGACGCGGGACGGGATCCCCATCTAGAACGCCTAGAACATCCAGCACCTCCGGAAGTTCTACCCATGAAGCAAGGCCCAGTGCCTGTGAAGGTCTCCGCTAGTGACACTCTCACGTAATAATGAGTGGGGCTGTACATGCCCTGGAGTCTCCGGAGTGCCGCCCTCGGGCCTCGGGGGCTCCCTCCCACGTGCTAGTGGCAGCACTTAGCTCCGCACTGGTGAGAAGACTAGACTAGCTGCCGGACGCGGCTGTTCATTTGCTTTATTGTTGGCTTGGTTGGTTTTCCGCTTCTCTCTTTTTTCCCCTCAGCTCCTCGTTTTGCGTCAGGGAGGGCGGCAGTTGCCCGGCGCTCTCCCTCGCACGCCTCACGAGGGGCTAGACGGGTGCGTGCTTGCGCGCTCCCCTGATCTCCGCGAGGCACCCTCGTTCGAGCTCGTAGTTGGCGCATCCCATGTTTAAGTCCGTACCCCACGGGTGTCGCGACACAGGGCGCTAGGCAATGGTCAGCCCATGCCCGAGGCTCTGCGCAAGAAGAGATATGGATTTCCTAACGAATTTTGACAGATTCTCGCACCTCACCAGAGGCTAGGAGGCGCACACCCACACCAAGCGAAAACTACCTCGGATGTACCAAGATAAGTTATTCCCTCACGCTTGCACAAAGCACAGACGCCACAACGCAGCCCGGAAACGATAGACATAGGCATAAAACAACATAAGTGTCACGGTTCATTACACGCCCTCGCAGGGCCCCATACTTGTTTCTGAAATGCAGGAAGAAAGGGAAAGACGGGCAAAAGCAGCTCTTACGGTCGCTGCTGCTCACGAGGATCGGCTCCCAGCACCTCCCGAGGCTCAGGCGGAGCCCTCCTCGCGCTTCACTGGGGCGTGGCGACGGGACGACCCACCGCCGTCCTCGAAGCGAGCACGACGCTGCGGCGGCTGGTCATAGCCGCCGGTGCTGGAGCTTTCACCGGAGGAAGAGCTGCCGCCGTCGAACGAGCCACGGCCATCGCTAAGGGCGAGTTCACCCTCGTCCTCGTCACGGCCATCGCCAAGGCCGAGCACCTCGCCACCATCGTCGTCTTCAGGGCAGCATCCAGCACGGCGACCATCTTCCCCGAACACCCTCATGAAGAGGGTCGCTGCCCTGTCGAACTTGAAGTGGAGGGTGCACCGCCTGCCCAGGCCGCGCGCGCGGGTGAACGTCTGCCAGTCGTGGGCCAGGGCTATGTTGCCCGCGGCGGATACCTCCACCGCGACCCACGAAGCCTTGCTGCAGCAGCCGTCCGCCTGCAGCCAGAGGCCGCCGGGACCTGGAGCGAGCAGTTCACCAGCAAAGAAGCGTGGAAGCTGAAGCCAAGTACCGGCCGGGTTCTCCGACCACACGATGAACTCCAGCAGCGCCTCCGCTGAGTGGAAGCGCGATCGGGGAGGTCGTGCGACCATGGCGCGCCTCCCCTCATTGACAGGGCTGCCACAACCCAAGCGGCTCCCGCCGCACAAAGAGGCGTCACTGTGGCCGCCATGGACGGCACCGGACCCCGGGGAAGTTTGCCCGCGCCCGCGAGGGGCACGGCGGGAATCGCGGTATGCTTGCGGGGGCGACCACGCCCCCTCTTGGGCGGAGGCGAGCCGGGCCCCGCCTGGCGAGCCTTCCCCTTCTCTAAAGGTGAGAACCTCTTCGCCGACGCCATGGGTGTTGCAACAAGCAGGGAAGAAGAAGAAGTGGGCGGAATGGAGGAAGAGATGGGCGACGGGGGCTCCGCCCCCCTTCCTCATTTATAGCCGGGAGGAGGCCAACCGTCGACCTCCATGATCGCAGGTAATGATGGTTTTTCTGCATGCACCAGGGACTCGTCAAGTCCGGCGGTTGCCGAGGCAGCATGGGGAAGCGAAGACGCCCACGTCCCGTCAATCGCCACGCGTCGATCAAGGCCGCAGGCGGTTGGGGCCCGCGGCGCTCCGCACTTGCCCCTTGGCTTCGCCTCGAAGCCAAGTACGAGCGCGCCTTTGGCCCGGGGGCTACTGTCGGCGTTCTGGGAATGGGGGTCCCCAGACCTGCCTGCGGCCCATGGCGTGGCTCCACCAACGGCCTAGTACGGCTCATCTTCATCAACAACCACTCAAGACCCTCGCGAGGGGCCAAGCCTCACGAGGCAGACGACACAAGACCTCCTCAGGGGCAGCCTCCTTAGGTTGGCTTGTGAGGAGCGGAGAGATCAAGGCGGAGGGACACCTCGCGAGGTTCGCATGACGTGAGCCATGACGACCGAAGCCAGGCGGGCGCCAGCGGGCGCAGAGTACCAGTTTCCTCTTTGGTGCTAAAGAGGCAAGTGCAGGCGAGGAGCCCCGAGGCATCAAGCAAAGGTTTCCATATCGGTGCAACAAGACCAAGACCAGCAGGACGGCAGGACGGAGGTCACCACGGAGCCCACGGCGGCGTCACCACCAGAGCCTTTGGCAGGCGAAGACCACCTTTTGTCAGGATAGCTTGTACTAGCTGTCCCCCTTCAAATTGGCCGTTGTGGGAACCTTTCCCGCCTAAACATTTGGGAAGAGGACCAAGGCCTCTATAAATAGGACTAGTCACCACCATAGAAGGGGACGGAGGAACGGAACGGATCGGGGACAGACCATTCGGAACAACCTCAACCACACAAGCTCACTGAGCTCAAGAACACCTCCCCTCAGGAGGCTGTTCTTCCCTTGTACTTGTTCATCCTCAACCCACAAGGCAATCCACCACGCCACACTGGAGTAGGGTATTACACCACATCGGTGGCCCGAACCAGTATAAACTCTTGTGTCCCTTGTTCTCTGGGTTCGGCGAGCTAGGATTTAAGATCGTTGAGAGAGTGAGCGAGGGGAAGAGAGATCTTCGTGCGCACCCCAGTGTTTGAACCTCAAGGTTTTTCTGGAACCCGTAATCCGACAAATGGAAGACACCATATGCATGATATGAGCAATATAACCCTGCCAAGTTAGAGCATGCACCTCGGCAGGGGCGAATAGGACTGGTCATCAGTCTCTGAATCCTCCTCTGCGGAGCTATCCGTAACCAGCAAGACATGCACTTCATCAGATAACATTGTCTACTCTGAAGACCTTATTTCCAGTCCAGATTTTTCAATGACCGTGTCGAATGGCTGATGCACAGGAAGCGTAATTGAATGTACTAAAATTGTTGACAAATTTAATACATAATAAAAAAATGATGGCATGATATACTTCACATATAAGATGACTGGCTAACCAGGGTGGCATTGCAAAATTCACATATATGATGCCTGGCTAAACAAGATGGCATTGCATGATTCACATATACAATAAAGAAACTAAATAGATGGCATTCACACAAAGCATGTCTAATCTAAGCAGATGACATATTTGATGTATAAAGTAAGCAATGCAAGGCACCATATGCCTGATATTACCAACATCAGCATGCCAAGTTAGAGCGAAGACCTCGGAGGTTAAATAGGAGTGTCTTCTCCTTCTGAATCCCCCTCAGAACAGTTATCTTCCTCTTGATTACAATCCAAAATGGGTGGAGGGGGGCTGCCTTTGCGCCCATCATGGAGCGACGTCTGCATGAAATTTTATTGCCACGCAAGGCTCGTTTCTTTTGCTCTACATGTTCAGTTCCATTGTGTACAGTAACTGACATACATAGGAATAAAACATAGTGAGATTATGTAAGGAGTGCATGCACAAATCCAGAGTGATGGTAGCAAACTGTGGGTAGACCCAAAACCAATGATAGCAGGCAGGTAATAGCTTTAGTTAAAAAATACAGATAATGGCTCCTTTAATGTTTGTTTCCACCCAACATGAAACTCATAGTAGACACCCAAGATTAATCAGATAGTAGACACATAGTATTGATTGCTAACCCAATATGCACCCCACAACCATTTAAAAACTCAAGTTTGAGCATTAGTTTGGACCTGACTCGGAGTCTAATAGGTGATCAGGATGATAAAGTAGCATGTCATCATATTAAGCGATGCATAACGTAAGCAGACACGAAAGAGTGCGACATCTCTTGCGGGCCCGTGTAGTCCTCAAGGTCATCTGCTCAGTTGATGATGGTAATGTAGTTGTTGTGCCTGCCGGCAACGGGGAAGAAGATCTGAGGCAGCGAAAGATAGTCTGGAGGGCGGATCCCTGCTGTGGTGAACCCGTCATCGTTCGAGCAGCTGAGCTGGGGTGGAACATAGCGCAGCAGGAGCGGGACAAACCACACAAGGTTTTCTTTGACACATATCTGTAACAGAAGTAATTGTGTAAGGGCTTGTTTGAATTTGAGGATTCTAACAATGCAAGGATAGGAGATACACATGAATAGGATAGGAATGCACGTGCAAAACAGAGAATTTGAAAACATAGGATTTCTGCCAATCTGGGTGTTTGGTTCACAACAATTGGAAGATCACAGGATGCAAAGAAGCATGGTGAGATTAAGTCAAACCACAAGAAAATGTACGGTTATAATGCTATTATGCTACTATCTCTTAGTACTGTGCTTCATGAATAGGGATTTGAAAAGGAGGACAAGTGGATATTAAAATTCCTACGGTTTTTGTTTCAAGGAGACACTAAAGGAACAAATCCTACAGTTTTCCTTTGCTCCATTCCTTTGAACCAAATGCATGAATAGTAGTATCATAGGAAACTTTCCAATTCCTATGTTTTTCCTTCACTTTTCCTTTCAAGCACTGGCGATTCTAGTAGGCAGGCTTGAGCAGGGAAAAGCCTACACTCAAAAAATGTTTTTGTGCTACTTCTACTACTTTGGACCCAGGCCACTGCCCTACTAGCTCAACTCCCAGGCCCATCTACAAATGCACAGCTCAAATGCGCAGAGATAAATAATGATGGCATTCAAGAGAGTCCATCACGGATAGCTAAGTTGCCTGGTACCTCATTGCTTGTCATATAGTAGGAGAAACTAATTGTACTTCATGTTACTACGTGTGCTCAGTGGACAATATATATAACATGTAGAGTAAAAAAGAGATGCGACAAGTGTACAACCTCTTTGGCGAAGCCATGTCGATCTCAGCATGATTGGGTTGGTCGGTAAGGATGCTCCAGCTGATTTGGCTATCAGAGCAGGGGAAGAAGATCTTAGGCGTTTGAAGATGGAGCCCGGGGTACTGTTCCGCTGTGATGGAGGGTTTCGTCGTTGGAGCAGCTCCGGTGAGTTGTACGACGGCGAGGCTGATGCAGGACAAGAGAGACAATGTTAACCTGAGTGGATTTCTAATAGCATCTCCAATAGATGACGTAAAATACATAACCACAAAGTGCTAGATGTAAATATACATCAGCCGCTCATCTCTGAACTTAACTGTCGAAACTGAATTTAACTATCGAAACTGAATTTAACTGTCGAAACTGAATTTAACTGTCCAAACTGAATTTTGCTATCAAAACTGAATTTTACTGTCAAAACGGAACACACTAGTAGCAGAAAAGCAGTAGCAACAGCGCATGCGAGAGCCGGGGCAGCTGGTCGTGTAGCAGCATCTCGGGTAGCAGCTGCAGGGGCTCGAGGGAGAGCAGGATCTGCTGCTTGTGCAGCAGCAGTGCGCGCAAGAGTAGAGCAGCAGCGCAAGCAAGAGCAAGAGCGAGAGCAACAGCGCAAGCAAGAGCAAGAGCAAGAGCAGCGGCGCGAGCAAGAGCAAGGGCAGACCAGGGAGGGGACCGAGAGCGAGAGCGAGAGCAGAGCAGCAGTGCGAGCGAGAGCCAAAGCAGGAGCAGCTCCTACAGATTTGGACGTCGCCGCCGAGGGAGCGACACCGCCGTGGATGGAGCCGCGCCATTTCGGCTCGGGACCGAGCACCGGCAGCACCGTGAGATCGAATCAAGAGAAAAATGCAGCGATTAGTGTAGAACCTCTTTGGTGACGCCGATTAGGCCTAAGCTTCATCTAAGGAATCAGTGATGATGATGCTTTTCCGGTGGTGCAGGTGAAAACGGCAGTGTGGGAATGGAGGTGGTGCGAAAGACGAGGGGAACGTTGGAGCAGCTCCTTGGAGGTGGAGGACAGGTGGCTGAACCGGCGAGACGACGAGATCGATGACGAAACCTCATCCGGTGTGGTGGATGAGGGACGTCGCGGTGTTGCTGTGGACGACATCATCGGGGAAGAGGCTCCGGCTGGGTGGCGGACAAAGGAGGGTGTGGGGCTCCGCGGGTTTTCGTGGCCTTGGTGTATGAATGGGTGGGCGGATGGGATGGGAGAGGGGAACCATGGCTTAGGGACGCGCTTGTTCAAAATGTGGGGTAAGTTAGGAAAGTACCCCCACCGATTTGAGCTAGGCGGTTCTTTCGGTTCAGGGATATCACGGGCATTCGCGTGTCCGGATTTCGTAGGAGGTGGGAGTTTTCGCGCGCGTTGTAATTTTGGGATAGCAAGGCGCGGCTTGAGATGGAGGGAGTTTTCGGAGCACAACGAGACAAAGATATATCTTAAATATTTCGGGGTAACAAGGCGCAGGTTGAAGAGGCGGGAGTCTCACAGCACGATAGACAGAGATACTAGCTTGAAATTTTGGCATAACAAGGCGCGGCTTGAAATTTCGGGAGAACAATCTTAACGTGTACCAAAAAAAGACAATTCGCACCTCATCACTAGAGAGAGCCATGTCCCATTTTACTATATTACTAAAAATGCATTCAAATACAACAACAACAACAACAACAACAACAACAAAAACTAAAAAATTGGGACAACAAACACAACGTGTACAGTACCAAATCAATTTGCACTTCCCTCAACAATAAAAGAACAATTCGTGTTGTCTAGCATATGGACTAAATTTGAGTACATTTTCCCTTTTTGAATGGCATTGTACTCACGTTAGTTATACAACTATCTAAATATTATCTTCACAACACATGACATGAATATAGGAGTAGTAAATTCCTATATAAATACGAACTACATGTACATACGATCTCAAATTCAAATATATGAATCCATTTTATGTTGAATTCAAATCATAGTACATGTATGCTCTAGCTAGATGTTCGGAATCTAAACCATGTATGATACTACGTACAATGTGTTTAACACGCACAACACACACTCAAACACCATTTAGACTAGTAAGGTACACGTGCATTGCACGCATAAGATTTGGCAACCAAATTATGAATAAATACCACATTACATATAGCATGTAAGCTTTGAGTCATATATGCATGATGTAGATGTCCGTTTAATTCTTATAGTTCATCTGATTCAAAATCATTTAGTTTTAATAAAAAAGCTAATCTATTTTAAGATTCATGGAATTGTGCGTAGTAAAGCACAAAGTAAAAACAAATAACGGAAATTCATGTAGAATTGTTTTGGGAAATTATGATACGGAACATTCTAGAACAAAGGAGAAGTGCTTGTGTTTTGAGGTTTGTGCATTATGCTTAAGTTCAACCATGGAGTCTTCTAGATTGTACATGTGGCAAAATCTAGTGGAATGTAGATGATATCCAACGGCCATGTAGTGCTCGGATTTGCCATCTCTGCACCGTCAGATTGGCCTCATCCAACGACCATATTTCAAAGTTATTCACACACTATATAGGGGTATAGATATAGATATGTGATGCGAAAGCTACCCATCATCTCCAATTAGAATAGTGTGTCCATGCAAGGATGCAATGTGGCCAAACGATGTCTGCCATCGGTATCTCAAATTCAAATCAGTCTGACCTTGTTCAATTTGTATACAATATAGCATGCTCGTTTCCAAACCACACCGCGCATATCTCAGTTATATTCATGCATGCATGGGTTTCAAACATCATGATCTCTTATTCAAATATTTGAATTCAACTTTACATTGATTATGACCTCACCTAGTCTTTTACACCCACACAGTCATCTTTTCTTTATAATTGTACCACTAACTTTCTCTCGTGCATGCATGCACACACACTACCACTCGGCATTATCCATCGCACACATGCAATCTTTTGCTTCAGGTCGGTCTCCCATGCATGCACACCCACACACCTCCCCCTCTTCATCATTTCGGGCATTCTTTATCTCTCACGTGCATGCGCAACGATCGATGTTCCTCTATGGGTGTGTATATATAGCTAGGTCTTTCCAAGTTTTCCTCACAAACCGATCGATCTATATATCTAGTGAGGTCTCACCCTCTTTCCCACGTACATGTACATCGATCAATCTATACCTCTCTATATAGAATTACATAGCTAATACACCCACATTAATTATATATCCAATGTCCCCCTCTCATCATCCATGCCTTCCGCTTCATCTCTCAGACGCGCGTACAGTGGCGAAGACAGGGGCAGCAAGGGCCCTGCCCCCCTAACATCACTATATATTGAGGATAATATGAATGTGATCAGTAGATCAATTGCTGGTAAAATGGTTTAAGTTGATGAATTGGCCCTCCTCGTAAAGGATTAGCAATGCTTGGCCCCCTAGCTCATTTATTTTTCATGGTTCCGCCACTGTGCGCAACCGCGCACGTTCTCGCCCCCTCTCTTTAAATATCGATCTCGCACTTGTGCACTCCTTCATAGTCTCCCTCTACTTGGCCCCTCGCACCATCTTCCAGCCCCCACCAGATTATGCCACATGTACAATCTAGAAGACTCCATGGTTGAACTTAAGCATAATGTACAAACCTCAAAACACAAGTGCTTCTCCTTTGTTCTAGAAATCTTCCGTATCATAACTGCCCAAACTTTTTTTCTAGTTGAATTGCCATTATTTGTTTTTACTTTTATGATTTACAACGCACAATTCCATGAATCATAAAATAGATTAATTTTTTTATAAAAACTAATTGATTTTGAATGAGATGAACTATAAGAATTAAACGAACGTCTACATCATGCATATTTGACTCAAAGCTTACATGCTATAGTGTGTTATTTATTCATAACTTGGTTGCCAAATCTGATGCATGCAATGCATGTGTACCTTACTAGTACTTCCAGTATGTGCAGAACACGTAAATTACCATTCCAATGGCACGCTACACAGTGTCTCTCCCTTTTTTAGTTCATGAAGCCATGTGGCACATGTGGAGGCGTTGTCGGGACCTCCTTGTGTGGATTGATCACAGTGATGTGCTGCTGGTTCTAGAAGAATGTATTCGTCGTCTCTCACGCACACTGGCAGTACATGCACGAAGCGAAGATGTGCATGCACGCACTCATTCCCTCGCACGTACACGCGAGTACACGGTGGGACGCATTTTTGTACAAAGATCCACCCGATGTGATAATTTGACGCGTGTAAAGTCCTTCACTTCATTGATGGTCAATTAATACAGCGCATGTAAATTGAGTGGACGTGAGGGAGGAAGTAGTTGAGAAAGATATTACTACTCCACTGTGTGCATGCGAGTAGTTAAATCATGGGTTGCTACTTCCATTGTTCTCGTTCGTATTTTGTGCCAATTTTGACCATATCTTTATGTAACATAAAATTTATGCATGTCATAAAAAGTGGCACAAAAAAGGGGCCAATAAACCAGGACGCAGGCAGCATGATCAATTTTTGCTTGGGCTACTGTTGGTGGCCTTTGTATTTAAATATGGACGCAGTGGAGTAGTACTATCTTTATCTTAGCCTCGTGGGGCTCTCCCAGCGCCTAGGCTCACCTCCCCGCCTCGCCCATCGGATCCCGCCATGGATAATCCCTTAGATCCCAGGATCCCGCGGGTTGCCCTCTCGCTGCGCCCGCAGCACTCCCGCCTTTGAGCGAAACCCACATGTGTTTTAGAGGGGATCCATTGCTCTGGAATCACATATGGGTGGCGTCGGAGGACATGCCAGGGCTGCGTTTCAGGTGGTGGGCAGCAAGGGCAAATCAGACCGAGGAAGCGTCGCATCGATTAGAGAGAAGTTCGAACGAGCTGTGCCTGGCGCAGCACAAGGCGGAGGCGCAAGTCGATCTCAGGGGAGAGATGTCGAGGGATGTCAGCATCTGGCAGCGTCGCATTGATTTTGAGCTAGGGCTAATGGCAGAGATCATATTCACGGAGTCAACTACGAGGAAAGAACGTGCATGCCTGCGGAATGGTATGAGCAGCCGGCGCAACTGTTCAAATGGGCGGTAGGAGAAGCCAAATCGCGGGACCAGCTGTGGCGGCGCAGCTAGGCATGCATCGTAGGTGAGGTGAGCTGCCCTCCTTCCCCGCCAGCGATGCAGTGACCTACTCAGTTGCTACTGCAGTGAACTTGCGGCACCATGTCGGTTTGCAACCGTGACAATCACTCCATCTATATGTATTGTATTCCTGTGAAAATACTTGGTCGTTTGGAAAAAGATAGTAATTGATTTATCACTAGTTTTTGAATGCTTGGTCGTGACAATCACCCAAAGCCACAACTAGAAGTCTCCATCGCGTAATACTTACGGTCGGTCACACCAATAGATGGTCGGTCGGACCAGCGATACGCATCGGCTTGGTCTGACATGCATGGCCAGTTACATCACTGACTTGTGTGGCCGTGTTTGAGCTGTAGTACTTGAAATTTGTGTTCCAGGAAACTCATCGGGAGCCGTCTCGGGCCTTGAAACCAAAACCATCAATTAATCTTTAGCTTGTTCCCATCACATTCCAAAGTGTATAGTTTAATTAAGTATAAACCTGCTCACACCTAGTAGTACGTATCAAACCTGAACGTGTTCCCACTATGCAGGTTTTAGTACTAGTGCTAGTACTAGGTTATAAAAACGGGAACTAGTACCTAGCCGAAAATCACTCTACCTCTTCCTCCTCATAAGTCTTTCTTGTTCGTCCATCCTTGCCATGGCCGGTGTGCAGAGCTCTAGGTCGAGAACTACTCGTAACAAGGGA
This sequence comes from Aegilops tauschii subsp. strangulata, assembly GCF_002575655.3. Lineage (NCBI taxonomy): Eukaryota > Viridiplantae > Streptophyta > Magnoliopsida > Poales > Poaceae > Aegilops > Aegilops tauschii. The sequence goes on from NC_053039.3 coordinate 286,927,692, forward strand.
GCGGCAACCAAGGCCGCGGAAAAAAAGAGAGGGCTCGCCGCCTGGCAAAGACCTCAAAAGATCTCTCACGGGCAGGCGAGGGCTCCCAGGAGGGCCCTAGCCGCGGAGGCGAGTGCTCCCAGGAGCGCCCTAGCCACGGAGGAGAACATGCCGAGCTCGCGGCGCTAGAGTCGTTATCCCTCGATGACATGCCCGATCAGCTCAATAAGCAGGAGGAGTTCATCGATGGCTTGGTGGAGCTGCTGAAGGAGAGCCTCGACGACATGCCCGCTGAGCTCAATGAGCAGGGGGAGTTGACTGCCGGCTTGGTGATGCTGCTGAAGAAGAGTATTGCCTCGGATAAGAAGGCGACCGACGAAATCCTGCAACTTCAGGAGGACAAGGCGAAGCTCCGCCACGAGCTCGACCTACTGAAGGAGGAGAACGCCGGCTGGAAGAAGCTGCATGAGAAGAGTAGTTCCTCGATGAACATGTTGAAGACCCTCGTCATGGAACAGAAGGAGGAGTTGGCGAAGCTCCGCATCGAGCACCCGACTGCTGTCAAGGTACGTAATGCGGCCGTTGAACAGATGATGAAGGCTCACGTTGAGAAATCCCGCGTCATGGACAGAATGAAGAAGATGGCGAAGGATATGCGCTAGGAGATGGAGGTCGTGGAGGCGATGAAGAAGCAGTTACGACTCCGCGGCCAGCAACCCTTCATGTTGTAGAGAGCAGCGCCCCAGACTTGTGTGTGTGTCTTCCTTCTTTTTTTCGGGGGGGGGGGGGGGGGGGTAATCTTCCATATTCTTTTGCTCCTGTGTTTCTTCTTTTGCTTCGGGTGTTTTGCCGCATGTTTCACGTTCTCTGCGAGGTATGAATATAACAATGCTAAGGATAAGCGGCACTGTGGGATCGATGACTAGCAAATTAGATCATTTTTTTGTCGCCATATGGCACTGGGCTGCCGTGTTTCGTGCTCCTCCATCGTACTAGTACTCCAGTGGAAAAATTGAGTATATCGCACGGTTCTTTGCTCCTCCTCAGGTCGTCGGCAACATTTATACGAGCAGTCAAATCACAAGGCCCCACCTTCCAGCAGTAATGAGCCGTCAAATCACAAAGGCCCTTGCCTCTCGTGAAACCGACCAAGCGAGACTGCCCCGCTCTCTAGCCTTTTAAATATATACTTTTGTACAGTAGTAGTATCGATGGATTACCCCATGGAGCAAAACTAACAAGACGAAATTAAAGAAAAAAGGTGGTACATATGGAGAACGCTCGTCGCCAAATTATGCATATAGTATTATTAAAAAAAGCTAGTACGTGCTTAGATGGGGTGCTAAATTCTATTAAAGAAATTAGCATACCTATTTAATTCTTGGGTTTTTATTATTTATGCCACTAGTTGTGTCTCACTACTTAGTTTTGCCATTAGAAGTTACAACTACTCAAAAATGCCATTGATCCGTGAGATGCTTGCTCAAAAATGCAATTAGATATCTCGAAAATGCCATCGTTCCGTTAGATGTTTGCTCAAAAATGCCATTAGACATTGTTATTTTCACGTCAAACCCGTTGACCATGTTATATGACAAAAATAAGCCTAGACCCACATGTCGATTATCTCTATCTCACAATGATAAGTGTGGCCCCGCTTGTCAAGAGTAACCAAGCGAATTATTTTACAGGAAATTAAGAACGCTGTTGGGATCAAGTAGGCCCCACACTTTATTGTATTGTAGTGAGATAGAGGGAGAGCTGGCATGTTGGTCCATAGGTATTTATGTCATTATAACATGGCAAAAGAGATTTGAGTCACAATAATGGTGTCCAGCACAACACACCCCTCAAAGAAAACTAAGCACCCTGAAATTCTTTGACAACTAAACTGCTGGATATATGATGTTGGACATATATATTGTACGTATATAATGTGAAGAAACGAGTGGTAGCACTACCAACTACAAGATGAACTATAAGAAATACTAGTATGTACGTACTGAAGAGTTAATGTAACGAGAAGGAACATAACATAGTTCTGCTGGGGGCTCAGCACAACACAACCCTCAAATAAAACTAAGCACCCTGAAATTAAACTAAGCAACTAATCCGGTAGACACTGCATTACAACCGCCGTGAGCAACGATACTGCCACCTTACTCGGACTCCTTGTCCACGTGCTCGACTTCGTCCTTGTCCCTCTTCCTCTTGTCCGATACTTCTTTGCTTGAACCACACACTTGGCTCTCGCTCTTGATCCAACCCTTGTAGATATTGAAACAAAGGTAGGCATCCATTGCAGTGTAATTGATGTGGTCTCTATCTAGTACATCCCACTGCCATGCATGATGAAACTTGGGCGGAGGTTTTGTCAGTTTACCGTACGAAGGATCAACCATGGCTGCTGCCAGGGTCAACATTGAAGGCTGACGGGAGGACACCAGCACATTCCTCTGGAGGTCGAAGGGCTGGCCTACAACGAGGCCTATCCGACCCAGGACTTCCTTATCGTTCGTAAAGTCTACATAAATGAATTTGACTTTGCCGCCCCCGAGGAAGTTCTTAAAATCCTTGCACTCAACGTCAACATGGCATATGTGGTAGACCAAGCACAAGTTATGCACGCAAACCTGGATCACGGCGGGCTTCTTCTTCTCTTCCTCCTTTAGATTCTTCTCTTTTCCCAGGACTGTGGTGTACTCAACATCTAGCCCAGCGACCCACTCATCACCCTTTGACTTTTCAAACATGCGTCTGAAGCGAGCAAGGCATCCTTTCACCGTCGCGGAAGAACGGGTGTAGATGACGTCGAACTCATCGCCGATGATGGTTCTAACCTTGTACTCACCGCCGATCATGGAGATTTGGGACGCCATTGATTTGGGAGGAGGGTTAGGATTAGTGGAACTGCTGTAATGTGAAAGGACGTGACGACTAGGAGCGAACTGCCGTAATGTTAAAGGACGGCCGGGGACGAGTAGGAGCGAACTAGTAGCGGTTTTCCGATTGTAAAAATGCTGAGTAGGGCATGCGAACGGTAGGGTAGTGGCTTGCCCGGTGGATAAATGGATTCATGCACAGTACTACGGGGGCCCAATTAGATGTCATGTCTACTAGATGCCCAATTAAATGACTTCATGCATCTGCATGTTCGCACGTCAAGCGTCAGGAACATTATAGGTGATACGAAGCTTTCCATGCTCCCATGATATGGGCTTCCAAGAGCCCTTGGATCTGAGATCGAAGGGTTGCATGGCGTGATTCTAGACCTATGGGTGAATATCCTAACCTAGAGAGTTATTCTGCAAATTTTCAGCAACTTAGCATGCGACCGTTCGATCTTAGATCCAAGGGCTATCAGCAGCCCGTATCATGGTCGCACCTACCACGACTGTCGCCTTGCTCGCGCGGTCGCGCCCTTGGAGATTTCAGACGGCTATAAATGAGAATTTTTTGCCTACTTCACATGCATGAACCTACTTCCTCCGTCTAGGTGCGTTAGGCTATCTGATGTTGGCATGTCATACATAGTCATCACTTAGTCACTCATACAACAAGGTTAGCTGTAAGGTTGGCTATAAGAGTAAATTTTTTACTTCTCTCTATCTCTTTCTTCGTACTCCCTCCATTTTAGTTTACAAGTCCTACGTGTATACCTAGGTTATCAATTTTATCATCGTAATATAAACTATATAACACAAAAATTATACCATTTGAAAATAGAACATCTAAAGTTTGTAATGTATGTTTTTTGTAATATATGACTTCTAGTATTAGGTTGGTCAAATTGACGACCAAGGGGTACGCGCACACCTTGTAAACTGAGAGATAGGGAGTAGTATTTATTGGAGTTTCCAAAAGGAGCAAGGAGTACAATACTTGGCACCTGTATACCATGGAGGTGATCAGGAATCGGGAGACTCACGCCGGTCGTAGCGTGCTACCTCTTGAGCTTGCGTTGGTTTTTCCCTTGAAGAGGAAAGGGTGATGCAGCAAAGGAGCGTAAGTATTTCCCTCAGTTTTGAGAACCAAGGTATCAATCCAGTAGGAGACTACACAGCAAGCCACCGAATACCTGCACAAACAAACACCAACTTGCAACCAACGCGACAAAGGGGTTGTCAATCCCTTCACGGTTATTCACAATGTGAGATCTGATAGAGATGATAAACGGTAAGGTAATATTTTTGGTATTTTTGGTTTATGGAACGGAAAGTAAAGATTGCAAAGAAAGTAAATAGGAAACTAGAGATTGTAGACCGGAAACTTATATGATGGAAAATAGACCTGGGGCCATAGATTTCACTAGAGGCTTCTCTCAAGATAGAAATTATTAAGGTGGGTGAACAAATTACTGCCGAGCAATTGATAGAAAAGCGCAAAGTTCTGACAATATCTAAGGCAATGATCTGGAATATAGGCATCACATCTGTGTCAAGTAGACCGAAATGATTCTGCATGTACTACTATTACTCCACACATCGACCGACTCCTGCCTGCATCTAGAGTATTAAGTTCATAAGAACAGAGTAACGCATTAAGCAAGATGACATGATTTAGCGGGATTAACTCAAGCAATATGATGAAAACCCCATCTTGTTATCCTCGATGGCAACAATACAATACGTGCCTTGCTGCCCCTATTGTCACTGGGAAAGGACACCGCAAGATTGAACCCAAAGCTAAGCACTTCTCCCATTGCAAGAAAAACCAATCTAGTTGGCCAAACCAAATCGATAGTTCGAAGAGACTTGAAAAGATATCAAATCATGCATATAAGAATTCAGAGGAGATTCAAATAATATTCATAGATAAACTTGATCACAAATCCACAATTCATCGGATCTCGGCAAACACACTGCAAAAGAGTATTACATCGAATAGATCTCCAAGAACATCGAGGAGAACATGGTATTGAGAATCAAAGAGAGAGAAGAAGCCATCTAGCTACTAGCTATGGACCCGTAGGTCTGTGGTAAACTACTCACGCTTCATCGGAAGGGCAATTGAGTTGATGTAGAAGCCCTCTGTGATCGACTCCCCCTCCGCCAGGATGCCGGAAAAAGCCCCAAGATGGGATCTCACGGGTACAGAAGGTTGCGGCAGTGGAAAAGTGGTTTCGTGGCTCCCCTGGATGTTTTTGGGGTATAAGAGTATATATAGGCGAAAGAATTAGGTCAGGGGACTCTCGAGGGGCCCATAAGGTCGGGGGGCGCGCCCTCCACCCTTGTGGCCGCCTCGAGGCTCCTATGACTTCCACTCCAAGTCTCTTGGGTGTCTTCTGGTCCAAGAAAAATCATGGCAAAAGTTTTATTCCGTTTGGTATTCCTTTTCTGTGAAACTCTAAAGCAAGGAAAAAACAGAAACTGGCACTGGCACTGGGCTGTAGGTTAATAGGTTAGTCCCAAAAATCATATAAAATGGCATATTAATGTATATAAAACATCCAAAACAGATAATATAATAGCATGGAACAATACAAATTATAGATACGTTGGGGACGTATCATAGCGCTGCGGTTAAAATGATAATGGCAAGTCAAATCACAGGGCCCCACCTATCCAGTAGTAACTAGCCGTCAAATCCCACAGCCCTACGTTTTCTGCAGCCTACTCACTCATCTTCTCGCCTCTCTGTCAAACCGGAACTGCCCCGCCTACCGCGTGGGAAAAGCCCCGCCCTCAACTTTTAAATATAATTTTGTATCCATGGATTGCGCCATCGAGCAAAGCCTCAAGAAAATGGCATTACACATGTATACAACACGCCCATTGCGTTCGCGTCGCACCCCCGACGGTCGGTCGGTCTGGCACGCCGCTCTCCGAATGGAACGCGCGCCATATTGTGTTTGCACACACATGTGGGACTGCAGTTGAGAACCAAGCGAACAATTCGGGTACGACCTACAAAACTGGCATGACACGCCAGGTAAGTACATTGAATGTACTTGCAAGACAACCAAATACATAGCATCCAAACAAGCAGAAGACAAGGCAAGAACCAAGCGCATGCAACAACCTATCTCATGTCAATTACTAAACATGGCATGATATAGATCAACTGAGCATGAACAACATCATAGCATCTACTAACATGGCAATAACATGGCATATCAAAACATGCTTATAACATGGTAATAGCAGAACCTAGCATATCATCACCATCATGGCATAATTTAACATATAAACCAAAGCATGGAATGGCATCAGTAAGCTATGTTGAATATAAACTACCGGTCATATCCAATGTAGACCTAGCATGTTAACTTTATGCAACCATCTTCTGTTCTGCCATGGTTCTTTAAATGCAAATAACAACATATTACTCATGCAATGCAACCAAACTTTTGCACCGAGTCCTTCGGACTCTCTTCCCAACGGGTTGCCTCGCAACCAAACGGTGATCATGCACGGATCACAAATGGAACCATACTCGGTTCAACGGGTTACCTTGTAACCAAACGGTGATCACTCACGGACCACATACGGAACCACACTTGGTTCAACACACATCGGGACCTCGTCTCGTGATCATAACAAAACATCACCGTGACTCCTCGCGACTATCTCATAGTCCAAGTCACCACATTCTTATATCACATTATTCATCAACTTAGTTATTTCAGGTTTATCCTCCATTTCGACCAAGACCCGATAGTGTGACCTACTACGAACTGTGTGGCTATCGATAGATTTATAAACACTCTGCAGAGGTAGCACACTGTACCCACACCACGGAAAACATGGCCTCGTCATCCCATTCGGGTGGACCAATGGCATTCCGACGAAACCGACCTACTGTCATGGCACTCTCTTGGCCACTCCGACTCACTCCCCACTCGGCTAGTCCTGGGTGGCCCCGTGTCTACCAAAGACACCAACGGCCACCGCCGTGGCAAAACAAAATGGTCCCAAACGGGGACATGAGCTCAAACCAAACCCGGGTACAAAAGGCTTATGTCCGCCTACCTAATCAGGTCGCGCGCACATAACCTTCCCTCGTTGGAGGCACCGGCGAGAGGCACGACAATAGATCGCATTAAGGCCTTCCCATAAAGGCAAATGTTGGTGCACTGAAAAAGTTCGATTTGGTGGCACTATGACTCGATCCCATCAATGACGGAGGAGGTTTGTTATTATTATTTCATTTTATTACCTTCTCCACCATCATGAACATGGATGCAACAATGAACATGCATCACACAAATGCTTTTAATAAAATAGCAAACTTCTCAAGTGAACAACTATAGCATAAAGAACGTGACAATACCAAGTACTAGCATATCAACGGTGCATTACAATCACCATAGCATTTCATAATGATGTCATGAAAATAAAGTAGAGTAGTGACATGGCATTATCAATAATAACATTCTAATTAGCATGGCAAAAGATATCATGAATACACAAGCATGCATGGTAAGCATAACGAAATGACTGCAAACGAAAACGATAAGAAACAACTGCAACTACACACACACACAAGGTGCAAGCAAAGTCAACGTGCAAGTTCGGGGCTCATGATAAGAGTTTGGCTTGCCTGGGGTTGATAAATACTTCGGGAAGAAGTGTGAAACGATCGCGAAAAGACTTGCCGGAAACAGTTCTCTCTCGGAGGGGGCTGTTTACGGGCAATGGCAAAAGGGTCATTTTCACTATGTGAAAACATAATGAAAATGATACCAACGGAAAGATCTCAACAAACAGAGAAAGTGAGCGTTGGAATCACCTCAATCGGAGTTACGGTTGAAAAGTTGTGGCCGTTCACTTTTTAGGCAGAAAAATGCACTAAACAGTGAGCGTTCACAATTTAACCTTTTCGGCGGGCGGGGCTGAAAAACAGAAAGCGTCTTTCTGAGAATACGCCTTTAGAGAAGTGAAAACGTATTTTCATCTAAAAGAACAAAAGAATACGCTTTCTAACCTGGGAAACGTACTCAGGGAAGAATAAGTTTTCAGCGCGGGAAAACGGCTTCACGGCGGAGGCGCCACCACTTAACTGACGTGGCACTGGGCCAGGCCCTACGGTCGCTGACAGGTGGGGCCGCGCGGGAAGGGGGCCCGCCTGGCCTTGCTTCTTCTTCCTCCCGCTCGGGGTCGAGCGAGGCTGAGAGAGAGTCACGGAGACGAGCGACGCTCGCGGACGAGAGGGAGAAGAGGACAGGAGCGAGGAAGAATACGATGGCCACAGTAGCGCACTATTTGGTTGTTGGCACGGCTCGCCGAAGAAGAAAACAGGGGGAAAGAGGTCTAGGTGGAAGACGACGGCGAGGGGGAACTGTAGGACATTAATGGCGAGGCCAGAGCCGGCCGGAGCAGCGATGCCGACGAGAACAGTGGCTAGACCACCGTTTTGGGCTGGCTACACTCCTGGTCACCACGGACAAGGCACGCTCTGGAGTTTTTACTGATGCCAGCTCATGTCTACCGCGTAGTCCGTCGAAGATAGAGTGTTACTATGGTAAATAAACGGGCAAAGACAAATGGAGCTGAGTAAACTAAGCTTCACAAGTTTGCTGTTGCAAACTTGGCCACACTCTAGAGATTAAACCAGAGAGGTGAAAAGGTAAACCTGATGTCTGGGACGCTTAGGGTAACAAGGACTACTGTCCTGGGAGTTATGAGGTCATTTGGCCAAGTATTTAGCATAGTTGTTGCACAACTGCTAAATCTGACCCAGTAACTAAATCATGAGGGGGCACTCACTAGGAGTGATGGATTGATCTAAAATTTGGCAAAGCTTGATGATTTGGACATATAATGATGCTGTAAAAATTTCATACCAAATGGACTTGCCAAATTGGTACTTCCTTCACAGCTATCATTTCTGTCCAAAAACTTGAGAAAATCCTCAGGGCAAATGACTAATTGAAATGAGCCAAAATCTTGTGGAGATAGATCATATAGATAGGAGAAAGCCTGGGAATATTTTCAGCCATAATGGAGCAAGATAAAAATGCACTTGCTTCACAAACTGAAAAATTGGACAGAAACCAAGAATTGCTCCTGTGCTCACATAGTTTAATGAAATGAACTGAGTTTAGGTGGAGGCTAATGATTTGAGATACTTGAGAAGATGGAAAAGTTTCATCCCATTTGGAAACTCTATGAAGGTACTTCCTTCACAAAGTTGTATTCTGGTCAGAAACTTTGAAAAATTGCACATGGAGCTAGGATGAATGGATTGAGCTCATATTTGGCATCCATGGGTTATTTATCCATGTTAATCACCCTGCCAAATTGCAGCTCCATTGGAATTAGGAATAAAGCACTTCCTTTGCAAAATTTCAGAGAAGGCAGAAACTTGCATTGGATCATGTGCTAAATTTTTGAACTGAGGAACATGAGATTAGGATGGAACTAGTGAATATATAGCAAGGACAAGCTCCACAATTTATTTGGGAAGTTTCTCTGCTATAAAAATAGTAGTTCCTTTGGAAAATGGCAGAAATGCAATATTGGCATTAAATAGGAAAAGGCAATTTTCCTTATTTAATTATGGCCAATATATTTGCCAGAGCTTGGATTAGGCATAAGTATCAAATCCACCAATTCTCATGAATTTAGGAGATGGCTAGCTATGCCTTTGGATTTTATTCCTCGGAAAGGCAAGAAAAGGAATAAAGCACAATTCAAAAATATTGCATGGGACTTAGCAATATTTTTGCATATCCAAGTGCCAGAAAGTTAGGAGGATCTCTGGGATGGGAGGATCAACAGATCAAGGAAAATGATGGCTCCTTTGTAAGCACAAAGGACATATTCAAATTCCAAAAATTTGAAATTAGGGTTTGAGAGGGTTTGAGATGATGCAAATGAGGTCTTGCCCACTGACAAAGACATGAGCAAGGTTTTGAAAGGTTGAAATTGACAAGAATAGTTAGAGTCATCCAGCAAACTCAGGAGAAAGATTTTGAAAATGAGTGCCAGGAAGGAATAGTAGCACAAAAATTGATAACCCAATTTCGGGGCTGTTACAAATCTTCCCCCATTAAAAAGAATCTCGTCCTCGAGATTCCTAGGGTTACAGCACAACCAAGACGATAAGCACTCCGGGGAAAAACCTCGGGGTTAATTTTTAACCCTTTAGTTAAATTCAAACGAGTTGGGGGCACCGATAATTGGTGCACCTGGGGAGGGATATGGCAAACCTGGATATATCCACGGATAGAGGCACTCGAGATCAAACTCCCGAAAAATGCTAGATGCACCCTAATGAACAGTGGTTTCACCTGCTGACACGTGGGTCTAGGGCCCACTAGCAGCCTCCTTCTTTTACCTTCGGCTTGCTGCTTCTCCTACGCTGCTACTCCGTGTGCGGCTTGGCGCAGCGCGCATCTAGCTCCTAGGGCAATGAGGACCCTAGAGCCAAAGTGTGCGGCGTGCACGGCGCTGGTGCAGTGAGCACTCACGTCGCGGGCCAGCACCTTGTCGGCACTGCTCGCGGATTCGCCTCCTGGACACCGGTGATCGAGCGACGAGCGGTTTTCCTGGGCCTCGCTCACTGTACACTGGGGTTGGACTATAAAAGACGGCTGCGCGGCTCTCCTCCAATGCACAAACACAATGCCGCTCTACTACCTCTTCGGTTTGGGCGAGATTGAACCGAGCTCCTTCGGTGAGGAGGTGTTCTTGGTGGCGCTACGGTTGTTCCTTGTAGCGCTGCTGGGCACACTGATCGGCTCGTCGATCCTCCTACTGATACTCATCAGGAATGATCGGGCTCGGAACAATGTGCGGCTGGGAGCGGCGGCTCGAGACGCGGGAGAAGATGGCGCACTTGGTGGTCCTCCGCCATGCTTGATTCTCCGTCGCTTTGCACCGACGGAGTAATCGTGTGCTGCGGTGGAGCGGTGGTGGCGATCTACCTACGCCATGCAAAGCAGTGACGGTGGTGGTGGGGTCCAGATGCAGGTGAGGTGGCTGCGCCAGCTCAAGAATCACGCGGAGTACGGAAAAATTTCGTGGGTAGCTCCATGAAATGTGGGTGTCGAGGTAGAATCTTGTATCGGGGTAGATGTACTGGATCGAGGGAAATAAAGTTGGCAGTGTTCCTCCGGAAATGAAATCAGGAAAAAGAATTAGAGACGAGGAATTTCCAGACGGAAACGCCTCTGCGAGGTTCTAGATGTGAAAATCCGGCACACGATGTATGCACAGATAAATAGGGACATGTGAGTTTGCATTCCCCCGAGTACTGCCCGAATGTACTCGTGGGTGAACCGGGTATGCGTGCAGTATGCAGTATAATCTAAACTAGCAAACAGACAGAGGCAATAAGCATGCAACGGAGAAACACACCAGACAAATCATACTAAAGTGTGTTAATGCTGGTGGGTATATGTACTCCTGGCATACATATACCTACACCAACGCGCATTTTATTATAGACTCGAGACGAGTCAATGTTATTTAGTGTATGTGATCCACTAATTGAAATCTTGTTAGCAACACAGCGTCAACCCTGTCAAACATTTCTGCTTGATAGAGAGACAAGCAAAAACAACACAGAAACCAAAAACACGAAAACATTCGTAACATATGGGTTACAATAGTGCAAGCATACAACAAAGCACGAACGTGCTATGCGCTAAAAGAAACAACTCACCCTGGGATACATGGTTCTATCCTCATATCGGGGATGAACCGACAGACTAATCATCTCACTGCGTGACTGAGGTCATGCAGAGGACTTGCCTTGCTGGGGTTCTCCAGGAGGACGAAGACTGAGCCAATCTCCATCTTCATCGTCCGACACTACTATGGGTTGGGGTTCAGCTGCTGGGGGTGTGGCTGAAATTGATCCGAGCAAATGCTGCTGGTGGATCCATAAAAGAGCCTTATCGAGGGTGATGATGTTTGGCTTGGGCCACAACACAGGCTGAGAGGATAGCACTGGTTCGGATGGCGTTGGGCAAACAACTTGAGATGCGAATTTACGAGCCTCACGGTCAGCTTCCTTGACAACTCATACTGCATCATTGTCCATGGTTCCAAACTCGGCAAGCATCTTTGAAATCATCATCCCCTGGGCAGTGATGTACTGCACCAGGCAAGCGATTGCAGGGTCATCTCCTTGGATAGCGGGAGAAGGCTGCATTCCTGCTTCTGCCACAATGGGGAAAAAGCAGAACTCCCGCCTTGTTGCCACATGCAGGAACTTGGTTCGGAGGTGTAAGATAGCCTCCACAGCAGCGGCTTGAATGGCTAAATCAGTGGTAGGCATGGCTCTACCCTGAAAAACCAACGGCTGGCCATCTACTGCGGGACCTAGGCTGATGTGCACTCTTGCATCAAAGCGATGAAGGTGAGGGACGGGTGCCGATTGGAATACCAGGTAATCGGGGCTAGCCTTACAGCCAAAGGCTTTGGTGAGCATCTCGGTAAGAAGGGGTGGAAAGCCAGTGTGGTTGATGGCACAGGTGCGGGTGTAATACTTGGAAGCTTTGAAGGTGCTAGCCATGGCTGGGGTGTTACTAGCTAGGCTTCTCTGCAGGGACATGGCTGACTGCGGGGTGAGCGACACGGCGAGCGGAAAGGGGGCTTTTATAGGCAGCTATGCGGGACATGCCCGCATGGTGTGGCCCCTTTCCCGTAATGGTGAAGGGAAAGCGGTGCGGCTGACCAGAAAGGATATGGTTGCTATTCGTTCCACGGATAACTAGGCAGGGACAGCGGGGTGAGGATGTGTCGGTCCCGACTGCGCCACCTGTTGATTAACAGTGGCCATGCCAGATGCCAGGGATGGGTCAAATCCCTTAGGGCCATTATGGGTTAATGGTAGCGGTGATCTAATACTAGGATAACCTATGCCAGCCTGGCTGCTCTGATACCATGTCCTGTGGCACCCCGATCCGCATGGAGCAGGGGGCCTTCGCAGGTCAGCCTAGGATAACACCTAACGCACGACAGGTCCATGATACAGCATTCCAGTTACAAGAATATTCATCAAATATATGTATATAAGATTACATCATTGATGAATATAATTATCTGGCATAACCCTATGGCTATTTAAATGGCAGCTGAAGTCTATCTACATGGCGGCGGAAGTCTTGGTTTGGCGGGTCATCAACTCTGGCTGGGCTCCACAACTCACAGGACTGGCATGGTTACGGTCTAGCACGACGGATCAAGCGAACAATTTGGGTACGACCTACAAAACTGGCATGACACGCCAGGTCAGTACATTGAATGTACTTGCAAGACAACCAAATACATAGCATCCAAACAAGCAGAAGACAAGGCAAGAACCAAGCGCATGCAACAACCTATCTCATGTCAATTACTAAACATGGCATGATATAGATCAACTGAGCATGAACAACATCATAGCATCTACTAACATGGCAATAACATGGCATATCAAAACATGCTTATAACATGGTAATAGCAAAACCTAGCATATAATTTCCATCATGGCATAATTTAACATATGAACCAAAGCATGGCATGGCATCAATAAGCTATGCTGAATATAAACTACCGGTCATATCCAATGTAGACCTAGCATGTTAACTTTATGCAACCATCTTCTGTTCTGCCATGGTTCTTTAAATGCAGATAACAACATATTACTCATGCAATGCAACCAAACTTGTGCACCGAGTCCTTCAGACTCTCTTCCCAATGGGTTGCCTCGCAACCAAACGGTGATCATGCGCAGATCACAAACGGAACCATACTCGGTTCAATAGGTTACCTTGTAACCAAACGGTGATCACTCACGGAGCACAAACGGAACCACACTTGGTTCAACACACATCGATACCTCGTCTCGTGATCATAACAAAACATCACCGTGACTCCTCGCGACTATCTCATAGTCCAAGTCACCACATTATTTATATCACATTATTCATCAACTTAGTTATTTCAGGTTTATCCTCCATTTCGACCAAGACCCGATAGTGTGACCTACTACGGACTGTGTGGCTATCGATAGACTTTATAAACACACTGCATAAGCGCACTGTACCCACACCACGGAACCCATGGCCTCGTCATCCCATTCGGGTGGACCAACGGCATTCCGACGAAACCGACCTACTGTCATGGCACTCTCCCGGCCACTCCGACTCACTCCCCACTAGGCTAGTCCTGGGTGGCCCCGTGTCTACCAAAGACACCAACGGCCACCGTCGTGGCAAAACAAAACGGTCCCAAATGGGGACATGAGCTCAAACCAAACCCGGGCACACAAGGCTTATGTCCGCCTACCTGATTAGGGTAGCGCGCGCCCATAACCTTCCCTCGTTGGAGGCACTGGCGAGAGGCACGACAATAGATCGCATTAAGGCCTTCCCATAAAGGCAAATGTGGCTGCACTGAAAAAGTTCGATTTGGTGGCACTATGACTCGATCCCATCGATGACGGAGGAGGTTTTTTATTATTATTTCATTTTATTACCTTCTCCGCCATCATGAACATGGATGCAACAATGAACATGCATCATACAAATGCTTTTAAGAAAATACCGAACTTCTCAAGTGAACAACTATAGCATAAAGAACTTGACAATACCAAGTACTAGCATATCAACGATGCATTACAATCACCATAGCATTTTATAACGATGTCATGAAAATAAAGTAGAGTGGTGACATGGCATTATCAATAATAACATTCTAATGAGCATGGCAAAAGATATCATGAATACACAAGCATGCATGGTAAGCATAACGAAATGACTGCAAACAAAAACGATAAGAAACAACTGCAACTACACACACACAAGGTGCAAGCAAAGTCAACGTGCAAGTTTGGGGCTCATGATAAGAGGTTGGCTTGCCTGGGGTTGATAAATACTTCGGGAAGAAGTGTGAAACGATCGCGGAAAGATTTGCCTGAAACAGTTCTCTCTCGGAGGGGGCTGTTTACGGGCAAGGGCAAAATGGTCATATTCACTATGTGAAAACATAATGAAAATGATACCAACGGAAAGATCTCAATGAACAGAGAAAGTGGGCGTTGGAATCACCTCAATCGGAGTTACGGTTGAAAAGTTGTGGCCGTTCACTTTTTAGGCAGAAAAATGCACTAAATAGTGAGCGTTCACAATTTAACCTTTCCGGCGGGCGGGCTGAAAAATAGAAAGCGTCTTTCTGAGAATACACCTTCAGAGAAGTGAAAACGTATTTTCATCTAAAAGAACAAAAGAATATGCTTTCTGACCTGGGAAACGTACTCAGGGAAGAATACGTTTTCAGCGCGGGAAAACGGCTTCGCGGCGGAGGCGCCGCCACTTAACTGACGTGGCACTGGGCCAGGCCCTACGGTCGCCGACAGGTGGGGCCACGCAGGAAGGGGGCCCGTCTGGCCTGGCTTCTTCTTCCTCCCGCTCGGGGTCGAGCGAGGCCGAGGGAGGGTATTGCCCCGACGGTGAGCGCCGGCGACTCCGGCCACTGCTCGCGACGGCCGACCTACCCAGAGGCTCAGAATGAAGAGGCGCATCTCGGGGTGGTAGCCTCTGCCGCCGACGAGCGCCGGACTGGCCGCGGTTGAGCTCACGGCGGGAAGGAGTTTCGATCGCTGGTGAAGTGGGGGCTACGGTGGAGGAGGGAAAGGGCTGAGGCTACGGGGAGGTTTGCCTGAGCCTGAGGGATGCAGTGGTGGAGGTGGAATGAAGGGAGGGGCGTGGCATTGCCGGAATAAGGCGAGACCCGAGGCGGCGGCCATGGCGGCGGCGGTGTTCGAGGTGAAGCTCCGGGGCGAAATGGAAGCGCGGGGAGGCATAGAGCAGGATGGGGAAGCTGCTGACGAGCTTTGAGGGGGTCGCGGGCTCCTTAAATAGCCGGGGCGAGGGCACCCGAGCCGGTTCGCCGCCGAGCGAGTCCGGCCACGGCTCTGCCGGCCGCAGCAGTCACGGGGGCGCACGGGAAGGCGATGAGGAGGGTGCGGACGAGCGCCAGAGAGTCACGGAGATGAGCAACACTCGCGGACGAGAGGGAGAAGAGGACAGGAGCGAGGAAGAAGACGATGGCCACAGTAGCGCACTGTTTGGTCGTTGGCACGGCTCACCGGAGAAGAAAACAGGGGGCAAGAGGTCCAGGTGGAAGACGACAGCGAGGGGGAACTGTAGGACATTAATGGCGAGGCCAGAGCCGGTCGGAGCAGCGATGCCGACGAGAACAGTGGCTGGACCACCGTATTGGGCTGGGTACTCTCGTGGTCACCATGGACAAGGCGCGCTCTGGAGTTTTTACTGATGCCAGCTTAGGTCTACCGCGTAGTCCGTCGAAGATAGAGTGTTACTATGGTAAATAAACGGGCAGAGACAAATGGAGCTGAGTAAACTAAGCTTCAAAAGTTTGCTGTTGCAAACTTGGCCACACTCTAGAGATTAAACCAGAGAGGTGAAAAGGTAAACCTGATGTCTGGGAGGCTTAGGGTAACAAGGACTACTGTCCTAGGAGTTATGAGGTCATTTGACCAAGTATTTAGCATAGTTGTTGTACAACTGCTAAATCTGACCAAGTAACTAAATCATGAGGGAGCACTCACTAGGAGTGATGGATTGAGCTAAAATTTGGCAAAGCTTGATGATTTGGACATACAATGATGCTGTAAAAATTTCATACCAAATGGACTTGCCAAATTGGTACTTCCTTCATAGCTATCATTTCTGTCCAAAAACTTAAGAAAAATCCTCAGGGCAAATGACTAATTGAAATGAGCCAAAATCTTATGGGGATAGATCATATAGATAGGAGAAAGCCTGGGAATATTTTTAGCCATAATGGAGCAAGATAAAAATGCACTTGCTTCACAAACTAAAAAATTGGACAGAAACCAAGAATTGCTCCTGTGCTCACATAGTTCAATGAAATGAACTGAATTTAGGTGGACGCTAATGATTTGAGATACTTGAGAAGATGGAAAAGTTTCATCCCATTTGGAAACTCTATGAAGGTACTTCCTTCACAAAGTTGTATTCTGGTCAGAAACTTTGAAAAATTGCACAGGGAGCTAGGATGAATGGATTGAGCTCATATTTGGCATCCATGGGTTATTTATCCATGTTAATCACCCTGCCAAATTGCAGCTCCATTGGAATTAGGAATAAAGCACTTCCTTTGCAAAAAAAATTTTGAATATTTACTGTGAGGCAAAGCCCCACAGCCCTTTATTAGATAAAGTACCACTGTACAAGTAAAAAACAAACTATACAAGGAAGGAAAACAAAAGGGAAAAGAGTCTACCTATACGCTAACTAAGTGTACTTGCTTTACAACAAAGAAGCAATCCAAGCCAAAAGCTTTGGCTTGTTACAGTCCTTCACCCTGTGAGCAAGCAAAGAAATATCATGGATGAATTTACACTTCCAAGCACTGAAAGTAGCTCTCTCAGCTCTGAAGATTCTGCCATTTCGCATAATCCAAATATTCCATGCTGCTGTTAGCATAACTTCAACGAAGAAAGGGTGTGTGAAGCTGGACCTGGCGTGCAGGAGACCTGGCGTGCAGGAGAAAGATTTTGAAAATGAGTGCCAGGAAGGAATAACAGCACAAAAATTGATAACCCAATTTTAGGGCTGTTACACCCGGCCCCGCAAGTCGGCTGAGTTAATGGAAGAGAGAGACGAGCGATAGTACTAGAGCAGTGTTGTACAGACGTCGGTGCCTGGACGATCCCTGCATGACACGAAAGATCAGTTCGTCCATGCATGTGACCAGACTCCAGTAGACGGATGTATTGGCTATCATCTACGTACATATCATGCAGGTTGTGTTGTATAGGGCTGTAGTTCTGATGAGAAATCTTTAAAAAATGTTTCTTGTCATCTCGCAATATTAGGTGTCATGTGCTTCGGATCACTGCGAGGGTTAAACAGCGACAACTGAGTTCCTCCAAGGCGCTGGTCATTGGGGGCACATGCACGAAGACTACTCGGCTGCCATCTAGGTCAAGTCGGCTATGTTAATCAGGACATCTATTGATGGACCCCTTTTCTACAAGTTTACCTTTAATTTGAGCTTTGATTTTCGTCTAGTTTGTCCATCGGGATTCAAGTTGTCTCCTTGGGGCAGTGAGGTTATGGTTTCCTGTCATGTGGCATTTTTTCGTGTTATATGTTAATCTGGTGCTTCAGATCAAAATGACGACAACTGCGCCTCCGGGACACGTGCATGAAGACTTCTCGACAGTCATTGACGAGGTCAAGCCGGCTCCGGTAGATAAAAGAAAACTACTCCACTATATAGGCAGGAGCCTCCGTGCGTGCTTGCTAGTGTTGCTCTCTTCACATCGTCTCATCCTCTCCAGATCTAAACACGAAAGCGGTGGCCACACTCTCTCTCTGCTCACCGCTAGTCACAGATCCAGCCGGATCCTCTCCACCGGGGAAGGTGAGAAGGTGCAATGTTCACGCGGTCGTCCTTGGCGACAAATCTTACCCACTGCCGGCGCGTCCCAATCAGCATGCCTTGCCGTTCTCTCCCACGCAGCGCTGGCTAGGGAGGGCCTCCAACCCCTTCTTCCTCGATGTCGTAGTGTGGGCATATCCGGCCTCCCGCCGCCCACCTAGTGACATCCCGGCGACCCTCAGGTATAACTTCCTTCGAAACCGGCCTTACTCTACTTCCCCAGCTCCTAACGTAGTTGCATTTGTATCTTTTACTATTTCTCAGGGCCCCCTCGTAGATAGGATTGATCAGCTGTTCGAAAGCCACCTAAATTTTTACTGTTAAGAGGTAAAACTAGTTCATGCAGTCGAATCTAGTACTACTTGGTTCAAACAGGGAAGAAAGGGGGTGGGGTGGGGGAGATTTGTTACCTGAATCTAGGACTTGGTCGAAAGAGGAAATAATGGGGGCAAAAAGTAGCAGAGACTGGCCATCCAACTAGTCTCTTGGTCTAATAGGGAAATAAAGGGAAACGTTGTACAAACTCAATATAACCAATCTATTGGCTGAAAAAGGAAAGAAAGTGGGGACTGGGGGACAAGTCAACAGAGTATGTCCAGCACTAGATTTGCTAGCCTCACACAGTATAAGGTGGCTATACCAAACAAAAATGGGACCAACCTAGATATCCCGTTCTGATGTTTGTTGCCCCGAGCCCCTCTTATGTAATGCCACTGGTAAAATGTAGCAATCGCATTGTTAAAAGTAAGGACACGTTAAACCAATGTTGTTCTCAATGTAATGCCTCTAGTAATATGAATCAATGGCAGTGTTTTTCATGTCCAGCTAAATTTCCCATTAAGATAAGTTGTTTCTTTTCATTAGAAATGCAACTGTCCTGGTCCGCCTACTCTCCCGTGCCCAAATACCAACTCTTTAGCAGTTGTTAATGTAATGTTGCTAGTAAAATGAAGCAATGCCACCATTAAAGTAATGTTGCATTTAACGCTTGTCATAGTTAATGCTAATGCCCACACTAATATCTAGCAATGCTGCTACTTTAGAAATTGCTACTGTCCTTGTAGGATCGCCATTCAAATAAGAAACATGCTTCTTTTCATTTGATGTATGTTTCATCACTTGCTAGTCACCCTCCTTTCCACCTTTTTGTGCAAACAGAGATATACATTTCACGCTTGATCTTAGTTCAACTGCACAAATGATATCCAAATTATAGTTGAACATTCCACGAGCTTCACGACCAACATTTATGTTGCTCAATTTTATTGCAGCTAATGAAGAAGCTGCTGCTAGCTCATGGGACATTGCTTCATTTTAGGTGAACTGCACAAATGAGCATACTATGATACTATCGCAATATTTTCTTCTATTTATTTGTGTATGTTTCATCAACTAGTGCCACTATAATGTAATCATGCTTTTTCATTATCTGTGCAAATAGGGTTATTCAGGTGCATTTTGGTGGAACTGCACAAATGTATGGATGGAACCGGCATATATGCAAAGTGCGAGGTGTGCCAAGTAAAAATTACCGACACCAACCATGCTCCATGCAAGCATTGGCATCCACCACCACCAGTGGGATGTGTGGCGCTCTCCGTGGACGGATCTTTCTCGGCAGCAAATCCTCTAACCAAATACTAGTAGCTTATATTGGCACTTTTCTAGGGAGTACTCTTTTCTGAAAGAAGCACCAGTCTATTTTTCTTTATTTGTACGCAGTGTCACAACTTTGTTTTTGGTCCAGAGCTATTTTAGGGTGATTGGCGAAGTACTCAGAGACTGATTGTAAGCATGATTTTCATTAGCCGTCACACTGATTGTAAGCATGAGCAGATGGAAGATTAGGTTAGTGTGAAGCTTACCTTAAACCCTACCGCCGTCGTTGAAATGAGGCGAGCATCGTGGGAACCGTGGAGAACGGCGGGGAAGCAATGTCGCGCCATCCGTCCTCTTGCAGTGGGAGAACAAATACTCTTGTGGCACCGGTTGGCTCTGCATCCTCACGAACGGCACACCGTACTCGATCGATTCGTTATCCTCTGGATGCTCGACCTTCAACCTGTACGCCCACCACCTCCGCCTGACTTTCGCCTCGAGGGGGTGGTTTTGCAATGGAGAAGAGGGAGAGGCGAGACGGTGATCTTGCAATGGAGAAGAGGGAGAGGCGAGATGGTGGTTTTGCAATGGAGAAGATGGAGAGGAGAGGGGGTGGTTTTGCAATGGAGAAGAGGGAGAGGTGAGACGGTGGTTTTGTAATGGAGATGATGGAGAGGAGAGGAGGTGGTTTTGCAATGGAGAAGAGGGAGAGGAGCGTGCGGTAGTGATTTAGGATTGGACGAGAGGGCCGACGCGCTGTTAGTCGATCAAAATCAAAATCAATTTACCCTTCAATTAAGAAAGCGACCCCACATTAACTAGTCTCCCTTTTATTCTGGGTCATAATTGACCATGATTTTCACAAATAAAATATATGTTATACGTTGCAAAAATAATATAATTTGAAAGTAAATTCACATACGAACTAAATGATACAATTTTTGGTGACATGCATTCAAAAAATTACAGTATGTGGTCAAACTTTGACCCAAAATACGCAAAACAAAAAAATACTTCCAAGACCAGCGCCGCTCCTCTCCTCATAAACCACCGCCACTCCTCACTTGTTCCAATCTAAATCCAGCGTCGCTCCTCTCCTCTTCCATTTCAAAACCACTGCCCCTCCTCTCCTGTTCCAATCCAAAACCAGCGCCGCTCCTCTCCCGTTCTAATCCAAAACCAACACCGCTCCTCTCCTCTTCCATTCAAAAACCACCACCGGTGAGTGAAGGTGCTGTGGAGAAGTAGATCGATGGAGGAGTACAACTGATACGTCAGGATCGCAAACGGCGACCCTGTGAAGCTAGCTAGGATGTTGGAGATACACTCTTGGTTTGACAACAAGGACCAACTAGCGGCGACGGCGACATCCATGGCCAAATATCTGCAACAGAGCGAAAAGGCGGCAATACTCCCGAAGGGAGTCGTGCGGGAGTACATAGAGCTGCTCCTCTGGGCCATGGAGCAAACAGATTCACCGAATCCGATCGTGGGGCAGCGGTGGTGGGAGTATCGATCCAAGATGGAGCAATCACCAAAGATTGAAGAAGGATCGAGCATCTAC
This sequence comes from Aegilops tauschii subsp. strangulata, assembly GCF_002575655.3. Classification (NCBI taxonomy): domain Eukaryota; kingdom Viridiplantae; phylum Streptophyta; class Magnoliopsida; order Poales; family Poaceae; genus Aegilops; species Aegilops tauschii. The sequence continues at coordinate 286,949,202 of NC_053039.3, forward strand.
AGGGTGTTGTTTGTGAGTGTGCCGTGCTAGAGCAAGCCGGTGGAGTCTTCGTCGATCGAACCCAACTGCAAGAGGAGAAAAGCAGTTGGCCCGACGATGCTTCCCCACCATCCTCTCCCTCGCTGTTCACATCATCTCACCGGGTGGCTATCTACCGCCGAGGAATAGGAGGGGACTGCGCCCCCAACCCAATAGTCGGGCAGGTTGTGAATTGTCAAGAGGAGCTCAGGGTTGTCAGTATTTGCAGGTTGTGAATTGTGTTTTGTGTTGTGTATTTTGAGAGTACTTTCAGATATGAATGTATTTTGAATTTCAGATTTGCAGTATTGAGCATATGAAGTATTTTATGAATTCTAGAGATCTATTTTTAGCACTTCAAAAAATGCAGTTTCATAAAAAAGTGCAGACAATGCGATTCTCAGAGAAGAAACTGCAAGTTTCAGTTTCAGATAAGAAACTGCAAGTTTCAGTTTTAGATAAGAAACTGCAAGTTTCAGAGGCAGAGCATTTATATTAACACGCCCTTTTCAAACAGGGATAACATCATGTTGGAAGTTTTATTCATGGTGAAAAATGGAACTACCAGCCAGTTAACATCATGCTGAACAACATTTATGCATAGCACATCTTCATATGATGCACAGTCAAAAAGATATGCTATTTTCAAAATGCCCACACAATGTCGAGTGTGCGAAAAACAGAGAAAACGAGGGACGAAGTTTTGGCAAGTGTTGGACGTGGTGTGCGTAGATGACAATGGGGACCCACATGTCAATAATGGTAGAGGCAAAAAATTTGGAGATATTTTCACTACATCATGTGGAATCGAACCCGGGAGGAACAGCGGTCGGGTAGTGTCACTTGGCCACTGGGCTAGTTCAGTAGTTTGGTACAAATAAGGCACAGTATCTACCATGCCTTCCCCGGCTCTGGTGGTTCGTTCTCGTCCTCCGCCTTTGTGCGCTCGCCGCGGTGCATTGTCTGCCGTTGTGAACATGCTGAACAAACGAGAGGAATCTGGAGAGGCGGACAGTCGGGACCCACCAGGTCTATGGCCGTACGCAAGCAAGTGCCTCATTGAAAAAATACTTCCTCCTAATGCTATACTAACGTCGGGGCCAACAGGTTTGTCAACATAGTTACATTTTGTTTTGAGGTGCTTCAACGTAGTTACTGAAGGAGATAAATTTACAACGAAGCCGAGGAGCTGGCAGGTATCGTTTATTATCAGTGGGCCAGCAAGTATCAGCTGGGTTGTGGGCTACCCCGTCTAGGCTTTCTTTTTTAACATGCGCAGCCCACGACATGCCAGTTTGTATTTTCTTGAGGGCCGTCATGTATCGACCGGCCTATGGACCTCCCATCCTAGGTTTTATTTTTCCTGAAACATGTGCAGCCCAACTTATGTATTTTTTTGAAGAAAACGCAGAGGTCTATTCTATTTTTCTATATAAGAATAGGAACGCCAGGTCCAACTTATGTTTCCCTTCTAACTATATTATATATATTTATATTATTTTATATGTTATTATATATTATTGTTATTGTCATCATATATTTAACAGATACTTACATATATAAGAAAACACTATCCCACGTCTTATTAACTTATAAAAATAATTTTTTAACAATAAAATCCCGGATTTTTTTACATTAAGGCAACAAAAATCCTGGTGATTGTGTACAAAAGCTTGGTAAGATTTAAGGACAAATGTAATAATAAAGCACTTATTATTTAAATATATTTATAACAAAATGCTCAGCCCCTGTTTATGTTTTGATAACATTGCTGCGCCCAACCCAACATTATAATTAGAGCCAGCCCAGCAAAATCGTGTATTCCGAGAAAGTGCAAATGGGCTGTAATTTTTTAGGAAAAAATAAATGGGCCGCATGAACGCTACATTATTTGTTCAGCCAGCCAGCAAATTCGTGTATTTCGAGAAAGTGAAAATGGGCTGTAGTTTTGAAAAATGGGTCGCATGGACGCTACATTATTTGTTCACCCAGCCCAGCAAATGGACTGTAATTCTCAAAAAAGAAAGATCAAATGGACTATAAATTCTGAAAAAATGGATTGAATATGTGCCACATTTTTGGAGGCTAAAATGTGGGCCAATAGGTCGAAGCCAACACAAGTCGTTGTCCACTTACTCAACAAATGATTCTAACATCGATACTCGTTGGATTTACATCCAATGACCCGCATCCATCTTCAATCTCTCGTCTTCTTCCTCTAGCACCGTCGGGACCACCTGCTCCCGCCTCCTGCTGCTAGCAGCTCTGCTTAGCACACTTTGCTGTGAAGCGCTACCCCACCGCCAGTCAGGCCATCCCTCCACCCCTCCACACCTCATGTTCTTCTCCACTGACTGCTGAACCACGCCGCACCAGAACCAGTTAACCCTCGTACACCTCTCTGTCTGCGACTCCACTCCCGCGTCTTCCCATCTCCGACTCGTTGTTGTTCGGGGCCTCATCGTCGACCACCACCTTGGATGCGCTCTGCGCAGCGTGGTCAACGCACAAAAAAATGAATACTCCCCCTGCTAGCTGGGACCCATTGTAGTTAGAGGCTGACTTGTGGGCCTACTGATGCGGACGGAGGGCTTTGTCAACTTAGTCAATATGAATGATTCTACCTCCAGTGACCGTACGATGTCCATCCAACGGCCATAGTGCTTCTTCAACCTCTGGTCTTCTTGCTCCGGCCGCCCAAACCAGCGCCGGTCGTGCCGCCTGCTCCTGCCTCCCGTGGCCGGCTCTGGTGCCGCGCAGGCCTCATCGCCCCTACTACTCCCACCACTGGCCAGTCCATCCCTCTACTCACCCACAACCCTGTTATTCTGCAGCGACGGTAGCCTCACACCGCAGCTGAACCAGTCAACCCTCGTACTCCTCTCTGTGTGGGCATCCACTGCCGCGTCTTCCCCGACTCCTCGTCGTCCCCTTCCTAGGCCTCACCGTGGTCCACCGCCTTGGTGCTCTCGGCCCGGCATGGTCAATGTGGTCAAGGAACGACTTCCATCGGAAGAATACTGTACGTGGAGAGGCTGACAGCTGGGTCCACGGCCACAGCAAGGAAGTGCCTCCTTATTACGCGCAAAATAATGATTCCTCCACCTGATAGCAGGGACCCATCGGACGGGCCACCATATTTCGCAAAAAAAATTCCCCCTGACTGTTGGGACCCACCAGCTACATCTTCGCACGCAAGGAAGTGCCTCCTTATCCTCCCTGACAGTCGGGACCCACGTGGTCGAAGCATACGTAGTGTTGTCATTCTGGTCGCGAACGTGTACGTACATACGATAGGTCTATCTACAGGCTGCAGTGATGAACCGTGGCCGAGTAAGGAAGGGCACATGTCGTAGTAGAGGCATGCACGTAGCATGTCACGGAATCCCGTCAATATCGTGTACATGTACATACAACCAGGAAGCAAGAAAGGTAATATGACCACGTACGTACATACGGGCGGGGTCTCGAACGCCTACTCGCGCATACGTACGGCCAGGGCTCGTGTACATGGAGAGGGCAGTGGAGAGCAGCGGCGGTGTCTTATTCATCAGCAGCCAACCGGCTGGGTCAGAACGGAGAAACTGCATCGTCGTGTTCATGGGGAGGCAACGGAATGCGTCGTGTTCATCGGGAGGCAAGGGAATACGTCGTGTTCACCGGGAGCCAACTGGCTTGGACGGAATAGCCGAAACGAGGTCTGGCGTACCGCAGAACGGAGGAAACGGCCTTGTGTTCGACCGCCTATAGTCGAAACGGGATCCTGTTCACCGGGAGGGGTATGGCGTACCGCGAAACGGAGGAAACGGACTTCTCTTCGACCTCCTACGGTCAAAACGGGGGTCCTATTCATCGAGAGGGGTGTGGCGTACCGCAAAGCGGTGGAAACAGACTTCTCTTGGACCTCCTATGGTCGAAACAGGGTCCTGTTGATCGGGAGGGGTGTGGCGTACCGCAAAACGGAGGAAACAGACTTGTTCATCCCCACTATCGACTGCCTCCACGGGCTACTGTTCATCCACCATCGACCTCCTCCAGCCTCCACCTGCGACTGTTCATCCACCACTGACCTCCTCCAGCCTCCACCTGCGACTGTTCATCCACGACGTCTCCCCTCCTGCCTTCACCAGCTACTGTTCGTCCACGGGCTCCTGTTCATCCAGCCTCCACCGCTCCTCCACCGGCTACTGTTCAACCAGCCCTCTCCATGGGGTCCTGTTCAACCACCCCTCCACGGGCTACTGTTCATCCAGCCCTCCACCGGTTACTGTTCAACCAGCCCTCCACAGGGTCCTATTCATCCAGCCCTCCACGGGGTCCTATTCATCCACCCCAACCGGCTCGATCGGGGTCCTGTTCATCCAGCGGCAATGGCCTCTACTACCACGGGGTCCTATTCATCCAACCCCCACCAGGAACTATTCATCCAACCCCCAACAACGCTCACTGTTCATTGATAACCCACAAGTATATGGGATCAATTGTAGCCTCTTTCAATAAGTAAGAGTGTCAAACCCAACGAGGAGCTAAAGGTAGAACAAATATTCCCTCAAGTTCTATTGACCAACGATACAACTCTACGCACGCTTAACATTCGCTTTACCTAGAACAAGTATGAAACTAGAAGTACTTTGTAGGTGTTTTTGGATAGGTTTGCAAGAATATAAAGAGCACGTAAATAAAAAGTAGGGGCTGTTTAGATAAAGACAAAATAAAGTTAGTATAGCGAGTGTGGAAAAGTGGTGGTAGGAGTTGTGAAATTGTCCCTATGCAATTGACTACTTTACTAGACCGATAGCAAGTTTTATGTGGGAGAGGCCACGGCTAGCATGTCATCCCTGACTTGGAATTCTATGCACTTATGATTGGAACTATTAGCAAGCATCCGCAACTACTAACGTTCATTAAGGTAAAACCCAACCATAGCATTAAGATATATAGGTCCCCCTTCAATCCCGTATGCATCAATTTCTATGCTAGGTTGAAGCTTCTGTCACTCTTGCCCTCCAATACATAGTCCTATCAACATACAACTAACCCTATGGTGTGATCCACGCGCGCGCTCATATGATGGGCACCAAAGGACAACAACATAACCACAAGAAAATTAAACCAATCATAGCAATTCACCAATTACCGATAGGACAACGAAAATCTACTCAGACATCATAGGATGGCAACACATCATTGGGTAATAATATGAAGCATAAAGCACCATGTTCAAGTAGAGGGTATAGCGGGTTGCGGGAGGGTGGACTGCTGTATATAGATGGGGGAAGGTGATGAAGATGTTGGTGAAGACGACGGAGGTGTTGGTGTAGATTGCGATGACGATGATGGCCCCGGTGGCGTTCCAGCACCACCGGGAGAGAGCCCCCCTTCTTCTTCTTTTTCCTTGACCTTCTCCCTAGATGGGAGAAGGGTTTCCCCTCTGGTCCTTGGCTTCCATGGCATGGGAGGGGCGAGAGCCCCTCCGAGATTGGATCTGTCTCTCTCTGTTTCTGCGCTCCAGATTCTGGCCTTTCACCGTTTCTTATATTCCCGGAGATCCGTAACTCCGACTGGGCTGAAATTTGAACATGATTTCTATCCGGATATTGGCTTTCTTGCAGCGAAAGAAGGGCACCAACCGCCTTACGGGGTGGCCATGAGGGTCAGGGGCGCGCCCACCCCCTGGGCACGCCCCCTGCCTCGTGGCCCCCTCGGGCATCGTCTCGCGTTCATTCTTCTTCCCACAAATCACATATATTCCAAAAAAAAATCTCCGTCAGTTTTTATCCCATTTGGACTCCATTTGATATGGATTTTCAGCGAAACAAAAACATGCAACAAATAGGAACTAGCACTGGGCACTGGATCAATATGTTAGTCCCAAAAATAGTATAAGAAGTTGCCAAAAGTATGTAAAACTTGTAGAATATTGGCATGGAACAATAAAAAATTATAGATATGACGGAGACATATCAGCATCCCCAAGCTTAATTTCTGCTCGTCCTCGAGTAGGTAAATGATAAAAAATATAATTTTTGATGTGGAATGCTACCTAGCATAATGTTGATCACATAATCTAATCATGACATGAATATTAAGACACGAATGATTCAAAGCAATAGTCTACCTTTTGACATTAAGACAACAATACTTCAAGCATATTAATAAAGCAATCATGTCTTTTCAAAATAACATGGCCAAAGAAAGTTATCCCTACAAAATCATATAGTCTGGCTATGCTCCATCTTCACCATACAAAATATTCAAACCATGCGCAACCCGGATGACAAGCCAAGCAATTGTTTCATACTTTTGACGTTCTCAAACCTTTTCAACTTTCACGCAATACATGAGCGTGAGCCATGGACATAGCACTATAGGTGGAATAGAATATGATGGTGGAGGCTGTGTGGAGAAGACAAAAAGGAGAAAGCCTCACATCGACGCCGCTAATCAACAGGCTATGGAGATGCCCATCAATTGATGCCAATGTGAGGAGTAGGGATTGCCATGCAACAGATGCACTAGAGCTATAAGTGTATGAAAGCTCAAACTGAAACTAAGTGGGTGTGCATCCAACTTGCTTGCTCATGAAGACCTAGGGCATTTGAGGAAGCCCATCGTTGGAATATACAAGCCAAGTTCTATAATGAAAATTCCTACTAGTATATGAAAGTGATAACTCAAGAGACTCTCTATATGAAGAACATGGTGCTACTCTGAAGCACACGTGTGGTAAAAGGATAGTAACATTGTCCCTTCTCTCTTTTCTCTCATTTTTTTTCTTTTTTTCTCTTTTTAGGCTTCTTTGGCCTCTCTCTTTTTTTGGGGGGCTTCTTTGGCCACTTTTATTTTGATAACCTCACATGGGACAATGTTCTAATAATGATGATCATCACACTTTTATTTACTTACAACTCAATATTACAACTCGGTGCTAGAACAAAGACATGACTCTATATGAGTGCCTCCGGCGGTGTACCGGGATGTGCAATGATCTAGCGTAGCAATGACAACATCATGATAGCTATCTTACGATCATGCAAAGCAATATGACAATAAATGCTCAAGTCATGTATATGATGATGATGGAAGTTGCATGGCAATATATCTCGGAATGGCTATGGAAATGCCATAATAGGTAGGTATGGTGGCTGTTTGAGGAAGATATAAGGAGGCTTATGTGTGATAGAGCGTATCGTATCACGGGGTTTGGATGCACCGGCGAATTTTGCAAGGGCAATGCATGGTACCAAAGAGGCTAGCAATGATGGAAGGGTGAGAGTGCGTATAATCCATGGACTCAACACTAGTCATAAAGAACTCACATACTTATTGCAAAAATCTATTAGTCATCGAAACAAAGTACTACGTGCATGCTCCTAGGGGGATAGATTGGTAGGAAAAGACCATCGCTCGTCCCTGACCGCCACTCATAAGGAAGACAATCAATAAATACCTCATGCTCCAACTTCGTTACATAACGGTTCACCATACATGCATGCTACGGGAATCACAAACCTCAACACAAGTATTTATACAATCCACAACTACCCACTAGCGTGACTCTAATATCACCATCTTTATATCATAAAACTATTGCAAGGAATCAAACATATCATATTCAGTGATCTACCAGTTTTATATAGGATTTTATGACTAACCATGTGAATGACCAATTCCTGTCATCTCTCTAAATAGATATAAGTGAAGCAAGAGAGTTTAATTCTTTCTACAAAAGATATGCCCACGCTCTAACAAATATAAGTGAAGCAGAAGAGCATTCTACAAATGGCGGTTTTCTATGTGTAGGGAAACAGGCAATCCAAACTTCAAATGATATAAGTGAAGCACATGAAGCATTCTATAAAGGCATACTCAAAAAATATAAGTGAAGTGCAATGAGCATTCTATAAATCAACCAAGGACTATCTCATACCAGCATGGTGCATAAAAGAAAAATGAAAACTAATTGCAAAAGACACTCCAAGATTTGCACATATCACATGAACGAAACAAATTCAAAAACATACTGATACTTGTTGAAGAAAGATGGGGTGCCTTCCGGGGCATCCCCAAGCTTAGACGCTTGAGTCTCCTTGAATATTTACTTGGGGTGCCTTGGGCATCCCCAAGCTTTAGATCTTGTCTCTTCTCCTTTTCCTCAGATCGAGACCTCCTCGATCCTCGAACACTTCATCCACACAAAACTCAACAGAAAGTTCGGTAAGATCCGTTAGTATAATAAAGCAAATCACTACTATATGTACTGTTGCAAACCAATTCATATTTTGTTTTTGCATTTTAGCTACTGTAATATAACTTTTCCATGGCTTAATCCACTGATAGAAATCGATAGTTTCATCAAAACAAGCAAATTATGCATCAAAAACAGAATCTGTCTTAAACAGGACAGTCTGTAGTAATATGAACATTCACCATACTTTTGGTACTCCAAAAATTCTGAAAAAAATATTAAAAATAAAAAATTTGTATATAAAGACAGTGTAAAAAGTTTCAGAACCATTTGACGTTCCAGTAATAAATGTAAAATCGCGCACTACAGCCGAAGTTTCTGTTTTGCATCGCACAAACAAACAAGCAATCTAAACATCCTAAAGGCAAATCTTGGCACATTATTTTTGTTTTTAAACTTTATAAAAGCACACAACATAAATAAATGACTCTCTAAAACTTCCGGGTTGTCTCCCTGGCAGCGTTTTCTTTAAAGCCATTAAGCTAGGCATATAGTGCTCAAGTAATGAATCCACCCGGATCCCAAGGTATATCAATGCCAATTTTAATTAACAATGATTTGTGATTTAGTAGTGAGAACAAAGTAACATATATCATGCAACAACGAGGTCTAGCTCTCTTCCTATGCATCTGCATGTCATAAAAGAACAATTCATGCACACATAGTAAAGGCCAATGCATAGTATAAACAATTTCTTGCAATTTTATCATATTGGAAACATGGAGAGGAGGAGATGTAGTTCCTCTCTCATAATAACTGAAAGTAGGAGCAGCAAGCACATGCATATTATATCTATCAAAATCATCATGTGTAGTAGTAAAACGCAGCCCATCAATATAATCCTTAATAAGGGCAAACTTCTCCGATATAGTGTAGTCGGGAGAATTCAAAAAGATAATAGGACTATCATGCGTGGGTGCAATAGCAACAATTTCATGTTTAACATAAGGAACTATAGCAAGTTCATCTCCATAAGCATAATTCATATTGGCATCTTGGCCACAAGCATAGCAAGCATCATAAAAAAGGGATATTTCAAAAGAATCAATGGGATCATAACAATCATCATAGCAATCATCCTTCGGTATGCATGAAGGGAAATTAAACAATGTAGGAGTTGAAGAGTTACTCTCATTAGAAGGTGGGCACGGGTAGCTAATCCGCTCTTCCTCCTTTTGTTCTTTGCTCTCCTCATCATCTTTTTCATCCAATGAGCCCACAGTTTCATCAATTCCTTCTTCCATAGACTCCTGCAAAATATTAGTCTCTTCTCGGACATCGGAGACTTTCTCAATATATTCATCAATATCATAATTGTATTTATAATTCTCATAGCAATATTTAAGGATAGCTAAATTTTTAGGTCTATAAACTGAATCATCAAAATCTTCAAACTCTTTAACAAAGATTCAATTTCACATGCACCCTTAAAAGTAACAAATTCTTCTATTCGCTCCACATCATAGTAATCATATATACCTCTAGCATAAGAAGCTAAGGTTTCATTATCATTAAATTTGCATGAAAAGGGAAGGTGTGGAGCCTTCATCCTAGAGCAACAAGTATAATCATATCTCAAGCACAGTTGCCGAGCATAATGCAACATATGAATTTGATCCCATAATAGCTTCCCTTTTTGAGTCAAGCGATAATCCCTAAAGTATTCACGTTGATCCAACGTGTCTCCCATTATATAATTGAATGGGGTTTTCTCAGGATTATTAAAGTAGTGCATAATATCTTTCACATAATGAGCATCGAGGGTTTTAGGAGGTTCCCCATCTCCATGAGTAGCAAGTACACCTTTTTTTGGTATTTCGTGTTCCATATCCATAACTCAAGATAGAGAACAACTTAGAACAGCAAATAAAAACTACTTAGTGATAAAGCAGACAAGCACACACAAGAATACTCACCCCACGCTATAACTCCCCGGCAACGGCACCAGAAAAAGGTCTTGATAACCCACAAGTATAGGGGATCAATTTTAGCCTCCTTCGATAAGCAAGAGTGTCGAACCCAACGAGGAGCTAAAGGTATACAAATATTCCCTCAAGTTCTATCGACCACCGATACAACTCTAAGCACGCTTAACGTTCACTTTACCTAGAACCAGTATGAAACTAGAAGTACTTTGTAGGTGTTTTTGGATAGGTTTGCAAGAATATAAAGAGCACGTAAATAAAAAGTAGGGGCTGTTTAGATAAAGACACAATAAAGTTAGTATAGCGAGTGTGGAAAAGTGGTGGTAGGAGTTGCAAGATTGTCCCTAAGCAATTGACTACTTTACTAGACCGATATCAAGTTTTATGTGGGAGAGGCCACTGCTAGCATGTCATCCCTGATTTGGAATTCTATGCACTTATGATTGGAACTATTAGCAAGCATCCGCAACTACTAACGTTCATTAAGGTAAAACCCAACCATAGCATTAAGATATATTGGTCCCCCTTCAATCCCGTATGCGTCAATTTCTATGCTAGGTTGAAGCTTCTGTCACTCTTGCCCTCCAATACATAGTCCTATCAACATACAACTAACCCTATGGTGTGATCCACGCGCGCGCTCATATGATGGGCACCAAAGGACAGCAACATAACCACAAGAAAATTAAACCAATCATAGCAATTCACCAATTACCGATAGGACAACGAAAATCTACTCAGACATCATAGGATGGCAACACATCATTGGGTAATAATATGAAGCATAAAGCACCATGTTCAAGTAGAGGGTACAGCGGGTTGCGGGAGAGTGGACCGCTGTAGATAGATGGGGGAAGGTGATGAAGATGTTGGTGAAGATGACCGAGGTGTTGGTGTAGATTGCAGTGTTGATGATGGCCCTGGCGGCGTTCCGGCACCACCGGGAGAGAGGGGGAGAGAGCCCCCCTTCTTCTTCTTCTGCTTCCTTGACCTTCTCCCTATATGGGAGAAGGGTTTCCCCTATGGTCCTTGGATTCCATGGAATGGGAGGGGAGAGATCCCAACAAGATTGGATCTGTCTCTCTGTCTCTCTTCTGTTTCTGCGTTCCAAATTCTGGCCTTTCACCGTTTCTTATATTCCCGGAGATCCGTAACTCCGATTGGGCTGAAATTTGAACATGATTTCTATCCAGATATTGGCTTTCTTGTGGTGAAAGAAGGGCACCAACCGCCTTACGGGGTGGCCACGAGGGTCAAGGGCGCGCCCCCTGCCTCGTGGCCCCCTCGGGCATCGTCTCGCGTTGATTCTTCTTCCCAAAATCACATATATTCCAAAAAAATCTCTGTCAGTTTTTATCTCGTTTGGACTCCGTTTGATATGGATTTTCTGTGAAACAAAAAACATGCAACAAACAGGAACTGGCACTGGGCACTGGATCAATATGTTAGTCCCAAAAATAGTATAAAAAGTTGCCAAAAGTATCTAAAACTTGTAGAATATTGGCATGGAACAATAAAAAATTATAGATACAACGGAGACGTATCATTCATCAAGAGGCAGCAGGTTCAAGCGGCTTCAGTTAGCAGCAGTAGCGAAGGAATAGTTTGATCGGGTTCAGTTAACAGCCGGGGATCGATCGATCGCTCGGGTTCAGTAACGCGTAGCCTGCAGTGCAATCGCTCGGGTTCAGTAGGCGAACGTCTCGCTCGGGTTCAGTTAGAGCCCAACGCCTCGGACCCACACGCGTACGTGTACGAGAGAAACACGCAAACCTCCGTGCATCGCTCGGCCCCGACCACCCACCGTAATCGCGAACTCCCCGATATTTTCCTCGCCCTCGCTTCTACCACGATTTTTCCGTCATGGACTGCCCAAAGAATGTCATGAGGCTGCGTCTCTGGCCCGCCCAGGACGAAAAGCCCATTTTCTGTCATGATTTTTTGTCATAGAAGTAGGAGCCCACCACATCTATGATGATATCGGGTTTTGTCACAATTATCGTCATAGAAGTGTCATAAGCATGACAGGAAAAAAAATTCGTTCGGCCCAAAATGTCACGGATGTGTGTTTTTTTTGTAGTGTCTCCCTCGAGCGGTAGTACCGCTTAAGCGGTACTTCCGCTGACCAATACCGCTTCCACTTCCGCTTTTTTAGGCTTCTATTACCCAATCTGCTTGAGCGGTAGTAGAGCGGTAGTAGAGAGTCCTAATACCTCTCTAAGCGGTAGTACTGCTCCCCCGAGCGGTACTACCTCTCAAGCAGTACTACCTCTCCCCCGAGCGGTACTACCTCTCTGGTAGATCTACAAATCATGTTTTTCTATCTTGTTGGGCTGTTTCGACCGTGCTAAGCGGTAGTACCGCTCTCCTGAGCGGTAGTACCGCTTGTGCACGACTTGTGGGCATAACGGTCGGTTTCGGGGAGGCTATTTAAGGGGGCCTTCTTCCCCAATGGTCCCCATCCTTTTAGCTCATATTTTTTCCCCATTGTTGACTTTCTTCGAGCTTGCTATCTCTCAATCCCTCCAATGATTCTTGCTAGTTCTTGAGGGAAAAGAGAGAGAAGATCTAGATCAACATTTCCACCAATCACTTTCTCCTCTATGTGAGAAACCCCTTGGATCTAGATCTTGGAGTTCTTTGTGTTCTCCTCCTTGTTCTTCCTCTCATTTTCCTCCATAGCTTTCATTGCTTTGGTGGGATTTGAGAGTGACGGACTTGGGCACTCCGTGTGCCCTTGCCATTGCATTAGTTGCATCGGTTTGAGTTCTCCACAGTGATACATGGAAGTGAAAAGTTGACAAGCTTATTACTCTTGGGTGCTTGGTACCCTAGAGCTTGTTCCTCTTGGGTGCTTATGCACCCTAGACGGTTGGTGGTGTCTCAGAGCTCAATCATTGTGGTGTAAAGCTCCGGGCTTGCGTCGGGGTCTCCAATTTGTACGAGTTCTGGTGACCGCCCCCAAGGGTTGCCAAAGTGTACAGGTTCGGTGATCGCCCCAAGGGGTTGCCATTTGTATAGGTTTGATGACCGCCCTCAAGGGTCCCTTAGTGGAATCACAACATCTTGCATTGTGCGAGGGCGTGAGGAGATTACGGTGGCCCTAGTGGCTTCTTGGGGAGCATTGTGCCTCCACACTGCTCCAAACGGAGATTAGCATCCTCAAGGGTGTGAACTTCGGGATACATCATCATCTCCACGTGCCTCGGTTATCTCTCACCTGAGCCCTTTACTTATGCACTTTACTTTGTGATAACCATACTTTGACGTGTTATATATCTTGCTATCACCTAGTTGTTTATCTTGCTTAGCATAAGTTGTTTGCGCACATAGGTGAGCCTAGCTGTTTTAGGTTTTGTGCTTGACAAATTAAACACTAGTTTTATTCTGCATTTGTTCAAGCCTAAACCGTAATTATTTTAGAGTGCCTATTCACCCCCCCCTCTAGGCGACATCCACGATCTTTCACTTATGTCCTTAATGCACCGCTTGGTGATGCACCCCCTCAAGGCTCGCCTGCAGATGTTATGAACGTCTGGCATGCATCTTCTGATGACTACTCGAGAGTTCAGTGCACCATGCTTTATGGCTTAGAACCGGGGCTCCAAAGATGTTTTGAGCACCATGGAGCATATGATATGTTCGAGGAGCTGAAATTGGTATCTCGGGCTCATGCCCGGGTTGAGAGGTATGACAGCTCCAACAAGTTCTTTAGCTGCAAGATGGAGGAGAACAGCTCCGTTAGTGAGCACGTACTCAAAATGTCTGGGTACTACAACTGCTTGAATCGGTTGGGAGTTAATCTTCCGGATGAAGTGACGATTGATAGAGTTCTCCAGTCACTGCCACCAAGCTACAAGGGCTTTGTGATGAACTATAATATGCAAGGGATGAAGAAAACGATCCCCAAGCTATTCTTGGTGCTTAAGGACGTGGAGGTAGAAATCAAGAAAGAACATCAAGTGTTGATGGTCAATAAGACCACTAGTTTCAAGACGAAATGCAAGGGAAAGAAAGGGAACTTCAAAAGGAATAGCAAACTAGTTGCCGCTCCCATAAACAAACCCAAGGCTGGACCCAAACCTGAGACTGAGTGCTTCTATTGCAAGGGGAATGGGCACTAGAAGCGAAACAGCCCCAAGTATTTGGCAGATAAGAAGGCTGGCAATGTCAACAAAGGTATATTTGATATACATGTTATTTATGTGTACCTTACTAGTGCTCATAGTAGTGCCTGGGTACTTGATACTGTCGGTGTCCTAGGAACGGGGGTCCCCAGACTTGCCTGCCTGCGGCCCACGACGCGGCTCCATCAATAGGCTGGTACGGCCCATCTTCATCAGCAACCACTCAAGACCCTCGCGAGGGGCCAAGCCTCACGAGGCGGGCGACACAAGACCTCCCCAGGGGCACCTCGTGAGGTGCGCGTGATGTGAGCCATGACGACCAAGGCCAGGCGGGCGCCAACGGGCGCAGAGTACCAGTTGCCTCTTTGGTGCTAAAGGGGAAAGCGCAGGTGAGGAGTCCCGAGGCATTAGGCAAAGGTTTCCATATCGGTGCAACGAGACCAAGACCAGCAGGACAGCAGGACGGAGGTCACCACGGAGCCCACGACGGCGTCACCACCAGAGCCTTTGGTAGGCAAAGACCACCTTTTGTCAGGATAACTTGTACTAGTTGTCCCCCTTCAAAATTGGCCGTTGTGGGATCCCTTCCCGCCTAATATTTGGGAAGAGGACCGGGGCCTCTATAAATAGGACTAGCCACCACCCTAGCAAGGGGAGAGAGATGGATCACTCAGACCATCCTCGCACACACAAGCTCACCGAGCTCAAGAACACCTCTCCTCAGGAGGCTGTTCATCCTTTGTACTTGTTCATCCTCAGCCTACAAGGCAATCCACCACACCACACTGGAGTAGGCTATTACACCACAACGGTGGCCCGAACCAGTATAAACCCTCGTGTCTCTTGTTCTTTGGGTTCGTCGAGCTAGGCCTTGAGATCATTGCGAGAGCGAGCTTGGGAGAGGGATCTTCGTGCGCACCCCAGTGTTCGAACCTCAAGGGTTTCCGGAACCCATAATTCGACATTTGGCGCGCCAGGTAGGGGTGCGCTGAAGCCTTTCTTCCGTCGATCCACGCTTCACTGCTCCACCGCAACCATGGCTGACGCTCGCCGTGCCCGTGCTGAGCGCCGGGCCTCTCTTGCCACCCGCGTTGCCCAAACGGAGCCCGTTGGCAGACCTCCCCGCTGTTCTCCCTCGCGTGCTGCCAACGCTGCCACCGGCCCGGCCGAGAACGAGCAGCAAGCTTCATCGCTGCACCCTTCCTGCGGCGGGATGGACGCACCGCCACCCCGTCGCTGACTCCGGCCGGCTCATCGTCCCACGCTCGTCGTGCGCCCACGGCCGCGCTGCTCATGGCACGCAAGCTCCTGCGCTAACACCCGGTCGACGACCTCTACGACGACTGGCCGGACCGCATCGCTGAGCTTATCAGCGCCGCTAGCGGCTCTCCTGCGTCGTCCCTCTTGTTGCCTCGCCCACCTCCAGCTACGGGCAACATAGCCCACGGAGCGCCTCCACCACCTCCGCATCAAGACGGCGCCCTCGCACCAAGACGCGCGGTCCCGCGGCGTGACCCGCCGCGCCGGGCGACCGCACACGAAGAAGGAAGCTGCCAAGAAGTCCTAAGGCCGCAAGAAAACGCTCATGTGCTCCCAGCCCCACTGCGTCAAGACCGCGTGCCGCCCGCGGCGGCGACGCGTGGGTATCCGGATTAGGCTCCGCCTCCGTGACGGGCTCCGGTGGCCACAGCAAGCTGTCATGCCTTCACTCCCGAACTGCGCAGCATCGTCTCGCCTGGCAAGTTCAAGCCGGACCTGCCTTCGCTCTACGACGGCACCCCTGACCTCGCGGAGTTCTTGCAGCTCTACGAACTGAGCATCAAGGCAGCCAACGGCGACGAGAAGGTCATGGCAAATTGGTTCCCCATGTCCCTCAAGGATGGTGCATGCTCGTGCCTCCTGAACCTACCCGTGGGATCGATCTCCTCCTGGGGCGAGATGCGCGAGCGTTTCATCGCCAATTTCCAGGGCACTCGCGACCGCCCACAAGCCGCGGGCGACCTGCGGCGCATCAAGCAGCAGCCAGGGGAAGCCTTGCAGAAGTACATCCAGCGGTTCAACAGCGTTCGCCTCAAGATCCCCAAGGTGCCGGACGAGGCCATCATCCCCGTGTTCTCCGATGGCGTCCGCGACGTCAAGATGAAGGAGGAGCTCGCCATCCACGTGGAGCTATGCACAGCCCTGGAAATGTTCAACATGGCAACCAAGTGCGCAAGGGCTGAGGAAGGGCGTCTTTCCCTCCTCGAGCTCGCAGCTGCTGACCAGGAAGACAAGAAGGCCAAGGCCAAGGATGTGAAGCGCAAGGGACTGTCGTGCTCGCGGTGGAGCCAGAGACGAAGCGCGGCCGCGACCACCCCGAGTCATCCAAGGCCAACCGCTCGTTCTGCGCCTTCCACAACGTTCACAGCCACAACACCAATGACTGTCAAGAGCTCAGGGTCGTCCGCGACGGGCGCTTCGGTCGATGCACTGAGCGCAGCAACAGTGGCTACGGCCGAGGAGGAGGACGAAGTGGGGGACGCTGGGACGACCGCGGGCCCCACCAGGAATGGCGCGATCGACCTCGTGAGGATCGCTGGCAGGACCAGCCTCGCGAGGGCGTCTGGAGGGAGTAGCCTCGTGAGGACCACCCTCAGGGCAACGCTGGCCTCCCTCTACTACCGCCACCACCAAGGAGGAATGACGACCATCATCCAGACGAGGGGATGGGGGCTTCCAGGAGCCAAGCGCCATCGCTTGCATCTTTGGTGGTGCTCAAGCCCCAGCCTCTCAGCGTATCTTCAAGCAGTTTGCTCGTGAGGTGAACGTGGCCCTTCCCAAGCTCGAGGCCACGCGCCCGCTCAGGTGGTCCAAGTGCGCCATTAGCTTCAGCTCGTCAGACCAGCTCAAGTGCACGGCAACTACCGGCGCCCTCCCGATGCTCTGCTCACCCGTCATCAGCAACGTTCAAGTCACCAAGACCCTCATCGACAACGGTGCAGGGCTCAACGTCCTGTCCGTCGAGACGTTCGACAGCCTCCAAGTGCCATACGATCAGCTATAGCCTACAAAGCCCTTCTCAGGAGTGACCGACGGCTCCACCACCCCCATAGGGCAGGTCCGCCTTCCTGTCACCGTCGGCCATCGTAACAACTACCGCACCAAGCTCATCGACTTCGACGTCGCCCGCATCCGCCTGCCGTACAACGCCATCCTTGGGTATCCAGCCTTGGCCAAGTTTATGGCAGTAACCCACCATGGCTACAACGTCCTCAAGATGCCAGGGAGCGGCGGCATCATCACGGTCCCCTGTGAAGAAAGAGATGCGGTGTGCTCCCTCGAGCATGCTTACCAAGCTGCAGCGGCCGAACACCCGGACAATGAAGGCACCCTGTACCCTCCTGAGGCCATCCCCAAGAAGAAGAAACAGCTACTCCACCCGGGCCTCAGGAGAGCGGCGTTTCCAGCAGCACCACCTCAGGATCTACGCCCGCAGCCGGGCCGCCTCCCTCCCTCGGATAGGAAGGCGCACCTGGCGCCCTCCTCAGGCTGGGCTCGAGGGCTCTCTTAGAGGGCCTCAGACCTGGCTAACGTCACGAGGGAGGCGCTCGGGGACCATGTGGAGGCATGCTTCGCCGCACGTTTCCCTCAAGATGGCACAAGGCGTGGAGCGCCTAGTGCTCAGGAGTTCATCACCAAGGCGACCTAGGAGCTCCAAGAGGCAAGGACCATACGCGGTGACCATCGCCCGCCACCTTGCGCAGCCCCCATCCTGGCGAGGACGGCGGGCTGCGTGTCTGCGTCGACATTCTAGGGCTCAATAGGGCCACATCTCAGGGACGTTTCTGGCCTTCGCGTGTTGGACGGTGCGAGGGTCCACCTCACAGCTATGTCCGCATGCCATTTGGCCCGCCGAATGCGGCTGTCACCTTCCAGCGCCACTTGCAGGGCATTATGGTGGCTCAGGAGGCCAGGCATCCCGCTGTCCTGGCGAAGATGGCGACAGTTCTTCAGGAGCCACCCGGGCCTACGGTGCCTCCTGAGGCTAAGGACCCTGGCGGCTCGTGAGGAGCAACTTCTTTGGCACGCATCTTCGGCTACTCCAACACCACTCCAGCTATGGTATCAGGTGACTCTTTCCAGTTCATTCAGTTGGGGCGCCCTTTGGGCAGCATTATCCCCAAGTCGCATGGGCCTGTCCCTACAACGTTTATCCCTTTTGCATCTTTAGCTTACTCTGTTGGGAGCACCCCTCGGGCTGCATCATCCCCAGGCCGCTCGGATCCGTCCCAGCGGCATGTATCGTTCTTGCATCTATCTGAGCTAAAATGCCTCATTGCTTGAGTCATTTCATGATTATCACCTGCTTACCTGTTACCCCTCGCGGCCACCCGCGTTGCTGGCCGGCCTCCTGCTCATCCCGCAACGGGGGCTACACATGCTGGCACGGTGCTTGTGCTCGGGTCTATCCCTGCAACACTGACAAACCTGAGCAGTCGAGCTCTGGCTCGTGGCACGCCCCATGCACGTCACCTCACCAGGCCCTCAGTGCCTTCTTCTTCTTGCGGAACGACCAGCGGCAGACTAGCAGACACGGTTGTAGTTTGTACTCCTCCCTCGCGCTAACCTGTAGGAATCTCGGGAGGCCGGCGATGGACGGCGCCGTAGGCTCCTTCTTTTTCATGCAATTCGCTTGCGCATTAAAAGGGGCTCCTGAGCATCGCGTCTCAGGAGCTCCTACTGACTCTCCAGCCCTCACCCCCTGGCCTTGACCACGGCATCGCGACCTGGCATACCAGTAGCGGCTGAGCTCGCTCGAGGGTCGGGACCCGAGGACGCAGAGCACCCAGAAGAGCATGAAAAAGGGAGAGGGCCAGCGCGAGCCTAACCCGATCGTCTCACAGCCGTTGACGCTCGAATCGGACACCGCACACAGAAGCCGACCCAGGGTCGCTAAGATAAGTCTCGCACTCAAGCCAGCTTAGCGCTATGACACAAGATTTCCATCTGTTGCAGCCTTGCTAC
The DNA here is from genome assembly GCF_002575655.3 of Aegilops tauschii subsp. strangulata. Taxonomy (NCBI): domain Eukaryota; kingdom Viridiplantae; phylum Streptophyta; class Magnoliopsida; order Poales; family Poaceae; genus Aegilops; species Aegilops tauschii. The sequence goes on from NC_053039.3 coordinate 286,968,524, forward strand.
AGCGACGCCACCTTCCTTTCATGCCTTCGGGTAGTTGCTTGCACGCTAAAGGGCACCTCTTGAGCATCGCGCCTCGGGAGCTCTCACCGGACCTCGGGCCGCTCACCTCCTGGCCTTGACCACGACATCGCGACCTGGCATACCAGCGATGGCTGCAGCCTGCCTGGGGACTGGGACCTATCGGCGTAGACCGTTAAGCTACCGCGAGGTTGGAAAGGGGGGGCAAGCCGAAGCAAGACACGCAATCATAAATCTTCATAATAAGGATTATATTGACACAAAAGGCATTGCATACCCTTTACACACCCCCACGGGATCCACCTCGGTTCCTCGCAGGGAACAAAAGAAGGTTTCTAGGAGCCGTATCTACAAGTGTCGCCACCAACGCCATCATCAACAGTGGGCCACGGGAGGCCGACGCCAACCCTATCTAGATCAACAACGGCGATGGGCAGACGCCGCTGCCGTGCTCCGGGCACGGCGAGAGCTCGAGGGCGTGTAGGTATCGTCGCTCGTCTCCGAAGACTTGTCGGGATCGGGAGAATCGCTGGACTCCCAGGCGCCATCGCTGCTGCTGGAGGAACTCCCAGGCGGGGACAGCACTTGCCGCTACGTCGTCCCGGCGACCCCCTCCAGGGCAGCATTCCAGTCGGCGGCCTTCCTCGTCGAAGACCTTAAAGAGCAGCGTAGAGGCGCAGTCGTACTCGAAATGGATGGCGAGGGCCCCCTCCATGCGGCAAACACGGGCGACCTCACCCCATCTGCGGGTCATGAAGATCTTGCCCGGGGAAACAACCTCAACCTCTGCCCCCGTCGCCTGGGTGTCGCACTCGGCGTGCTGCAGCCACAGCTCGAGTGGCCCCCTCGGCGGCATCTCTTCAGCGAAGAATTGCGGAATTGGATCCAGGAGAGCGGTGGCATCACCGCGCACACCACAAGTTCGCGCGAGGAGCCCTCAGCGTGAGTTCGCAGGGCAGCGACGCGCACCGCCACGACACAGCCACCGCAGCCACGGCGCGATCAGCGATGGTCGCTGCCTCCTCCTCCGGAGCCCTCTACGTGGGCGTACAAGGGCAGCGGATAGCCGGGGGGAGGCCGTTCGTACCAAGGCCTCATTACCTCCGGCCTCACGACAACGTCGCGAGGACGGGCCAGCCTCTTCTTCGGCGGGAGTGGCCCTAGCTCTTCGCGGGGGGTTTTCCCCTTCTCAGCGGCGGAGAATCTTCGTATCAGCGCCATGAGTGTCGCAGCAAGGAGGAAGAAGAAGAAGCAGGCGGAATGGAGGAAGAGATGAGTGATGGGGGCTCCGCCCCCCTCCTCATTTATAGCCAGAAGGAGGCCAACCGCCGGCCTCCACGATCGCAAGTAATGATGGTTTTTCTGCATGCAGCAGGGACTCGTCAAGTCGGGCAATTCCCGAGGCAGCGTGGGGAAGCGGAGACGCCCACGTCCCGTCGAGCGCCACACGTCAATCAAGGCCGCAGGCTATTGGGGCCCGCGGCACTCCGCACTTGCCCATTGGCTTCGCCTTGAAGCCAATTACGAGCGCGCCTTGGGCCCGGGGGCTACTGTCGACATCCTGGGAACGGGGGTCTCCAAACTTGCCTACCTGCGGTCCACGATGCGGCTCCATCAATAGCCTGGTATGGCCCATCTTCATCAGCAACCACTCAAGACCCTCGCAAGGGGCCAAGCCTCGTGAGGCGGGCGACACAAGACCTCCCTAGGGGCATCCTCACTAGGCTGACTCCCGAGGAGCGGAGATATCTATGCGAGGGGCACCTCGCGAGGTGCGCATGAAGTGAGCCATGACGACCAAGGCCAGGCGGGCGCCAGGTGGGCGCCAGCGGGCGTAGAGTACCAGTTGCCTCTTTGGTGCTAAAGGTGCAAGCGCAAGCGAGGAGTCCCGACGCATCAGGCAAAGGTTTCCATATCGGTGCAACGAGACCAAGACCAGCAGGATGGAGGTCACCGCGAAGCCCACGACGGAGTCACCACCAGAGCCTTTAGCAGGCGAAGACCACCTTTTGTCAAGATAACTTGTACTAGTTGTCCCCCTTCAAAATTGGCCGTTGTGGGATCCCTTCCTGCCTAATATTTGGGAAGAGGACTGGGGCCTCGATAAATAGGACTAGCCACCACCCTAGCAAGGGGAGAGTGACGGATCATTCAGACCATCCTCGCACACACAAGCTCACCGAGCTCAAGAACACCTCTCCTCAGGAGGTTGTTCATCCTTTGTACTTGTTCATCCTCAGCCTACAAGGAAATCCACCACACCACACTGGAGTAAGGTATTACACCACAACTGTGGCCCGAACCAGTATAAACCCTTGTGTCTCTTGTTCTTTGGGTTCGTCGAGCTAGGCCTTGAGATCATTGCAAGAGCGAGCTTGGGAGAGAGAGATCTTCGTGCGCACCCCAGTGTTCGAACCTCAAGTATTTGTCGGAACCCGTAATTCGACAGATACTGGTTCGGTTGCTAATATTTGTAACTCAAAACAGGAGTTGCGGAATAAAAGGAGACTAGCTAAGGACGAGGTGAGGATGCGCGTCATAAATCGCTCCAAGGTTGATGTGATCACTGTTGGCACGCTCCCTCTACATTTACCTTCGGGATTAGTTTTAAACCTAAATAATTGTTATTTGGTGCCTGCGTTGAGCATGAACATTATATCTGGATCTTGTTTGTTGCGAGACGGTTATTCATTTAAGTTAGAGAATAATGGTTGTTCTATTTATATGGATAATATCTTTTATGGTCATGCACCCCTCATGAATGATTTATTCTTGTTGAATCTCGATCGTAGTGATACACATATTCATAATATTGATGCCAAAAGAAGCAAAGTTAATGATGATAGTTCCACATATTTGTGGCACTGCTGATTAGGTCATATTGGTGTAAAGCGCATGAAGAAACTCCACACTGATGGACTTTTGGAATCACTTGATTATGAATCATTTGAAACATGTGAACCATGTCTTATGGGCAAGATGACTAAAACCCCGTATTCCGGAACAATGGAGCGGGCAAATGACTTATTGGAAATAGTACATACCAATGTATGCGGTCTGATGAGTGCTGAAGCACATGGTGGATATCATTATTTTCTTACCTCCACGGATGATTTAAGTAGATCCGGGTATATTTACTTAATGAAACACAAGTCTAAAACATTTGAAAAGTTCAAAGAATTTTAGAGTGAAGTGGAGAATCATCATAAAAAGAAAATAAAGTTCCTATGATCTGATCATGCAGGTGAATATTTGAGTTACGAGTTTGGCGCACATTTAAGACAATGTGGAATTGTTTCACAACACACGCCACCTGGAACACCATAGCATAATGGTGTGTCTGAATGTCGTAATCATACTTTATTGGATATGGTGCGTTCTATGATGTCCCTTACTGATTTGCCACTATCGTTTTGGGGTTATGCATTAGAGACAGCTGCATTCACTTTAAATAGGGCACCATCTAAATCCGTTGAGACGACACCATATGAATTCTGGTTTGGCAAGAAACCCAAGTTGTCATTTCTTAAAGCTTAGGGATGCGACACTTATGTGAAAAGGCTTTAGCTTGAAAAGCTGGAACCCAAAGCGGAGAGTGCGTCTTCATAGGATACCCTAAAGAGACAATTGGGTATGCCTTCTACCACAAATCCGAAGGCAAGGTCTTTGTTGCCAAGAATGGATCCTTTCTAGAGAAGGAGTTTCTCTCGAAAGAAGTGAGTGGGAGGAACGTACAACTTGATGAGGTAATTGTACCTTCTCTCGAATTGGAAAGTAGCACATCACAGAAAGTAGTTCCCGTGATGCCTACACCAGCAAGAGAGGAAGCTAATGATGATGATCATGAAACTTTGGATCAAGTTACTGCTAAACTTCGTAGGTCGACCAGGACACGCTCCACACCAGAGTGGTATGTTAATCCTGTCCTGGAAGTCATGTTGTTAGAAAACGGCAAAGCTACGAACTATGAAGAAGCAATGATGAGCCCGGGTTCCGACAAATCGCTAGAGTCCATGAAATCCGAGATAGGGTCCATGTATGCGAACCAAGTATGGACTTTGGTAGACTTACCCGATGACCGGAAGGCCATCGAGAACAAATAGATCTTTGAGAAGAAGACAGACGCAGATGGTAATGTCATCGTCTATAAAGCTTGACTTATCGCAAAGGGTTTTCGACAAATTCAAGGAGTTGACTACGATGAGACTTTCTCAGCCGTCGTGATGCTGAAATCTGTTAGAATTATGTTAGCAATTGCCACATATTACGACTATGAAATCTGGCAGATGGACGTCAAAATAGAGTTCCTTAACGGTTTTCTTAAAGAGTTGTATATGATGCAACTAGAAGGTTTTGTCGATCCTAAGGGTGCTAACAAAGTATGCAAGCTCTAGCGATCCATCTATGGACTGGTGCAAGCATCTCGGAGTTGGAATATACGCTCTGATGAGGTGATCAAAGCTTTTGGTTTTATACAAACTTATGGAGAAGCTTGTATTTACAAGAAAGTGACTGGGAGCTCTATAGCATTTCCAATACTATATGTGGATGACATATTATTGATTGGAAATGATTTAGAATTTTGGGAAAGCATAAAGGGTTATTCGAACAAGATTTTTTCAATGAAAGACCTGGGTGACGCTGCTTACATATTGGGCATTAAGAACTATAGAGATAGATCAAGACGTGTGATAGGACTTTCACAGGGCACATACCTTGACAAGATTTTGAAGAAGTTCAAAATGGACCAATCTAAGAAGGGGTTCTTACTTGTGTTGCAAGGTGTGAAGTTGAGTAAGACTCAAAGCCCGACAATGGCAGAAGAAAGAGAAAGGATGAAAGTCATCCCCTATGCCTCAGCCATAGGCTCTATAATGTATGTCATGTTGTGTGCCAGACTTGATGTGTGCCTTGCCATAAGTCTAGCAGGGAGGTACCAAAGTGATCCAGGAGTGGATCATTGGACAACGGTCAAGAATATCCCTAAGTACCTAAAGAGGACTAAGGATATGTTTCTGTAACATCCCAAATTTTCAATTTGGAATGTTATACATTAGATCATCATTGCATATCATATTTTATTGCATTTTTGGTTTGATCCTACAAATTCTACGCAACTCAAGGACCCACGGAGAGAGTTGGGGATTTCGTTATTTTCATATTTGGGTTTTCTCAAATTTTGAAAATAGGATCATTTGATTTTATTTATTTTATCTTCAATTATTTCATTTATAAAAATAAGAGAGAGGGAATAAAATGACTTTCCCAAAAATAAGAAATATTGAGGATTTAATAAAAAATCAAATCTTATTTTATTTGAATTTAGGAAAATTGCACGTTTTTCAAAATTGCATTTTAGGGCCAAGAAAATGTTCATCTTGTTCTAAATATTTTATTTAGACGGTGAAAAATATATTTTGGCATTTTTAGAATTTGACTGTATTTTCTAGAATTTTTCTCAGTTTCGGCGGAATTGTTTTTTTTAAACTCCCGCGCGCCCGCTGGGCCAAAGCCCAGTCGAACCAGGCCGGCCCGCCCGCGCCACCGCCTCCCGCCAGCATCTCCGGATCGGAGACCGCCGCCGCCGCCCGAGTCCAGGAGGAGCACGCCTCCAGAGGCGCCCCGTTCCCCAAGCCGCGCCGCCCCCCTCCTTAAATAGCCGCCGTCGCCGCCCCTCACCCCGCCTCTGAACCCGCAGCCCCGCCGCCGGAGCCGCACCACCGCCGAGCTGCCCCGCCGCCCAAGGTCGTTGCCGCCGACGCCCGCAGCCCCGCCGCCCCACGCCGCCTCCCGTCGCCCCGCCGGAGCCGCCGGACTTCGCCGGAGCCCCGAGCCGAGGTAGCCGCCCGCCGCCCGGTTTTCTGAAGAAAACCGATTCGGTTTTTTTTAGAAAACCCTAGGTATTTTTAGATCGATTTTGTTTTTTTTGTTTTCTTATTTAGCGAGCATTCGCTCGTTCATTCGTTTTAACGAACGCGTTCATCGTTTAGTTACAGTTAACGAACATCCGTTCGTTAAACTGTTCGTCAGTTTTTCTTTTTCTCGGATTTTCCGCGATTATTTCTGATCGCGATTTCCGATTTGTTTTTCGTTTTGGTTTAACTTTTCGCTCGTTTGTCGGAATCAGGCGATTCAAGCGCCTAGAGTTTCGTCTTGAAGCCCTCTTTCTATTTAACCTACTCAAACAAGTTTTTGATACTGTAAAATTTGACTTAGGTCCAGATTAGTAAATGAAGCTTGTTTCTTTCGCCGTTTGACTTTCGTTGCTTCGTTTGATTTGATTCTTTTTGCAAACCGGAGTTCTTAAGTTGAACTTTCTGGTTAGATCTCTTATTTGAGTATTACCTGTGCATTAGACGAGTACTTATTGTATGCTTGTTTGTTTGCGATAGAGTACCCGGAGTGCGCCGCTTGCTACTTCGAATCCCTAGGTTTCACGGATCATCAGCAAGGCAAGTAACACTTTGATCATACCTCTTTTCATACCCATTTTTATTGCATTAGATCAATCCTCAAACAATTGCATGATTAGGATTGATTAAATTGTGGGTTGGGAAGTAGCTGATGAGGTAAAACCTATTGCCATGTTTATTACCAAACCCTTGGGAGTTACTTCTACGTTTGCTTATATTGCTATGCTATGCCAGTAGACGTGGATTGGGTGAGTGTATCCATGACAGATGTGAGATTGTTAATTAATGGTTCAATTTAAGGTGGCTACTTAAACACACATCTGGGTGGATTGAGGCACCTGGGTATTCCAGCGATTGCCTGTTTTTTTTATGGATCGCCACCCAGGCTCAAAGGGATCATGAGATTATTCATGCTAGAAACTTCCGTGTGCAGCCACAAGCTATTATGGGCTCTAGCATAGTTGATTAAGTTGTGTGAACTCTTACAGTGGTAGACTAGCAGATGTAGGGGTTGTAGGTGGTACTGTCTACCCGATCGTAAGGTGCAAACGCTTCTGAAAGATTATGTCTCGGTCATCCGTTTCTCAAACATCATGTAGTGCAAGAATCCCAACGGAGGAGATCGATTCTTGTGGGGAAAAGTGTGCAAACCTCTGCAGAGTGTATAAACTAATCATGGTTAGCCGTGTCCCCGGTTATGGACAACTTGAGTATCTAGTACTTGGATTATCATGTGAATCTCGTCATGTTACTTTAATTAATTTTGTTGGGATTAATGTTGAAACTTAATTGGGATTGACATGGTGTCACCCATTCTCAATGTTTAACAACCACCATGATTGTTAAATAAAATTTATTCCTTCGTAGTAGGGAAAAATTGGCTTTTCGCAAAACTGTAACCATAGAGCTTTCCACTAGCCAAATATGCATGTAGTATAGCATTATTCTCTTCATTACTCTCTATGTGTTACATTGCCAGCATATTCCATGTGCTGACCCGTTTTCGGGCTGCAACGTTTCATGTTGCAGACTTTTCAGACGACGAGTAAGGTGCCTTAGGTCGTGGTTCTATACTCAGTGATGCCGTTGGAGTTGATGGACTCGCTTATCTTCCAAGTCTTCCGCTGTTATTGTTTTTAGATGGCCTTAAGCCATATTTATTGTATTAAGTTCACTTTTGAGACATTTGATGTAATAAGTGTGTGATTGCTACTCTGTTATAAATCCTTCGATTACTGTGCGTGTCAGCATTACTGATCCAGGGATGACACTGATGCACAGAGACTTGACCGTCTGAGGTCTGGTCGCTACAAGATGGTATCAGAGCACACACTGACTGTAGGACACGACCACTAAGCTTAAACCCTAGATCACTATTCCCTTCTCATTTCTGACTCCTCTCCATTTTCCACTCTTTTAGGATGGCGGATGCCAGGAACAAGTTCATGCAACCAGATGAAGATACACCCTTTGGACGCCACTTGAAGGAAGTCACTAGATACCTGAACATCGGAATCCAAGCTTCACCGGAACCTACAACGCCACACTACCAGAAGAGGAGCGTTGGATGATTCAAGTTCAAGTTCCAGGAAGGACGTTCATGCCCGTCACCGAGCCCATAGAGTTTTCCTTTGATGCACCAACCTGGAGTCTAGGAAAGAGCATGGCAGCCCACATCACCATGGGACGCATTGGAGAAGTTTACCACAAGGAGCTTAAGGATACCATTTACCCGATTTGTGGGCGCCGAGATGAGCAATGGGTGATGATCAGCACCAAGAAGGATAGACCAATTGCAGCTTTCATCCAGGAGAAAAACCAGCACATTCGTCGCCAGGAGAACCAAATGTGCACAGGCATGATAGATCTGAAGAAGGCATTGACCAAGATCACGGAGTTGGAGGAAGAACTCAAGTCTACGTGCGATGGATATGAGAAGGAGATCGCCACATTGTTGAAGAAGAATGACGACCTGGAAAAGAAGATCGGAGTATTCATGGGAGACCCAGCACCAGGAGGAGAAGACGATGATTGCGCTTGCCCAGATAACTACATCATCATCGACGACACCGACTCGGACCCCAGTGAAGATGACTTTGTTGATGAAGCTGGAGCAGATATCATGGAGTCTTCGACCGATCAAAATTTCTAGTAGACCACCATAATCAGTAGTAGTATTCCCCCATGTATATAGTATAGTCCGAGCACTTTGTGATGATAGTTAGATCGATTGTATGCCTTGCTTGAATTGATTTGAGTGATATTGATTGTGTTTGTCTCATGTGCATATGGGTAGTGTTTTCTCTCTAGACCTCATTCTATTCTAAATTCTCATCTTTTCTAAACCCATCAGATGCCTCCGAGACGTGACACCGGATTTGTTTTCCCACCGGAGATCACTCAGTTGATTTAGCAGCAGAATGTCTTGATGCAAGCACTAGTACAGAACCAAGGCAACAACAACAACATCAACAACCCACCACCACCACCACATGTTGATCATTTGACCCATTTCTTGAGGCTAAATCCGCCGGTGTATTCCAGTAGCACTGAGCCGATTGTTGCATATGATTGGCTCCACAAAGTTGGAAGGGAGTTGACCACTGCAGGATGCACAGATGCGGAGAGAGTGCGTTTTGCCGCACATCAGCTTGATGGACCCGCAGCATCATGGTGGGAGAATTACATAGCCACTCACCCCATCGAGACTGTCACATGGGACCAGTTTCAGCAAGCTTTCCGTACTGCCCATGTTTCAGCAGGAGCTATGGCCATGAAGAAGCGTGAGTTTCGCAACTTATGCCAAGGAGGACGCACCGTAGGCCAGTATGTGGAGGACTTTAGTGAGTTAGCACGTTATGCCCCAGATGACGTTGCTACAGATGCAGCCAAGCAGGAGAAGTTTCTGGAAGGGCTAAATGATGAGCTGAGCATGCAGTTGATGGTAGCAACCTTCAACAACTACCAGGAGTTGGTAGATAGAGCTCTCATGATTGAAGGGAAGCAGCAACAGATTGAAAGCCGCAAGAGGAAGTATGGACAAGGGAAGTACAATTCTGAAGCTCATCAGAAGCCACGTTTTACCCCGAATTCGGGAGGACCTTTTCAGCATACCCATGGAGCAGGAGGTTCGCACAACCATAGTGGACCCAAGAATGGTAATGGGAATGGAGGAAGCAACGGACAGAACCGTACCAACCCATCGACCCCAGCTAAGAGATATCTGAGCCAAGTCACTTGCTACAAGTGCTAGAAGACTGGACATTATGCTAATGAGTGTCCTGAAGCTAAGAATGGAAATGGCAATGGAAGCTCTAGGAAGAAGCCCAACCCTTTCAACAAAGGACATGTGAACCACATTAGCGTGGAGGAGGTTGAAGCCCAGCCAGATGCAGTAATAGGTAAGTTTTGGTTAAGTTACTGCACTCGTTCTTTTTTATACTGGTGCATCGCATTCATACATATCAAGGGGATTTGTGGATAAGTATAAATTGCCAACCCAAGCCCTTAGGTCACCCATGTTAGTAACCTTGCCAGGAGCAGAGTATATGGCTAGTCTATGGTGTGATAGGTTACCATTAAGGATTGGTAACTACGTGTTTCCCTCGGACCTAATAGTATTGGAATCGCAAGGACTGGATGTGATATTAGGCATGGATTGGTTATCGAAGTATGAAGGGAACATTGAATGCGCTAGTAAGTCGATTTTGCTTACCACCCCAGAAGGAAGAAGGATCAAGTATGTATCCCGGCATGTGCCGAAGAGGACTCAGGTGAATTCTTTATCAGGAGTTGTATAGGAGGAAGTACCAGTGGTGAAGGATTTCCCTGACATATTTCCAGAGGAGTTGCCAGGCATGCCACCGGATAGAGACATTGAGTTTTTGACTGAGCTTTTGCTAGGCACAGGGCCAATATCTAAGAGACCGTACAGGATGCCCGCAAAGGATTTGGAGGAGATTAAGAAGCAGATTAAGGAGTTGCTGGATAAAGGCTATATTCGCCCAAGTTCTTCACCTTGGGGATCGCCAGTGCTTCTAGTGGAGAAGAAGGATGGATCGTTAAGGATGGTTGTTGATTACCGAGGACTGAATGAAGCGACCATCAAAAACAAGTACCCACTGCCGATGATCAATGATCTGTTTGACCGCTTACAAGGAGCTAAGGTATTTTATAAGATCGATCTGCATTCAGGATACCATCAGTTGAAGATTCGAGAGCAGGATATACCCAAGACGGCTTTTACCACTAGGTATGGGATGTACGAGTATACTGTTATGTCATTTGGTTTGACTAACGCACCTGCCTATTTCATGAACCTGATGAACAAGGTGTTTATGGAGTTTTTGGATAAGTCTGTCGTGGTGTTCATTGATGATATTTTGGTCTACTCCAAGAATGAAGAGGAGCATAAGGAACATTTGCGTTTGGTACTTGAGAAGCTCAAAGAATATCAGTTATACGCCAAGTTCAGCAAATGTCAGTTTTGGTTGAAGGAAGTTGGATTCCTCGGACATGTTATATCCGGAGAAGGAATAGCAGTAGACCCCACCAAAGTCGACACTGTGACAAACTGGGAATCAGCCACATCAGTTGGAGAGATCCGGAGTTTTCTTGGACTTGCAGGATACTACCGGAGATTCATTGAGAATTTCTCGAGGATTACTAAGCCCATGACGGAGCTGTTGAAGAAGGACACCAAGTTCAACTGGACTGAGCAATGTGAAGCTAGTTTCCAAGAGTTGAAGAAACGTTTGGTTGCACCAACAGTGTTGATGCCAGATCAGCACAAGGATTATGAAGTATACTGCAATGCTTCTCGTCGAGGACTTGGAGCAGTGCTTATGCAGGAAGGAAGAGTTGTTTCATATGCTTCACGACAGCTTAAACCCCATGAGATGAATTACGCTACGCATGATTTGGAGTTAGCAGCCGTAGTACATGCGTTGAAGACATGGAGACATTTTCTCATCGGAAACCACTATGAGGTGTACACGGATCACAAGAGTTTGAAATACATCTTCACGCAGAAGGAGTTGAATCTCAGGCAAAGGAGATGGTTGGAGCTCATAAAGGATTATGACATGAGATTGCATTATCACCCCGGAAAGGCTAACGTAGTAGCAGATACGTTGAGCCGCAAGAGCCATGTCAACACACTCATGACCGGAGAGTTACCAAAGGAATTAGCCAAGGATCTTCGCGAGCTATGTTTGGAAATAGTTCCGAGAGGCTATGTTGCAGCATTGGAGATACAGTATACTCTAATGGATAAGATCAGAGAAGCTCATAAGACAGACAAGGAGATTGCCGGAATAAAGGAAAGGATGAGCAAAGGAAAAGCCAAGGGATTTCGTGAGGACGAGCACGATACCTTATGGTTTGAGGACCGCGTTTATGTGCCTAATGACCCGGAGATCAGGAAGTTGATTCTGTAGGAGACTCGTGACTCGCCGTATTCGATTCACCCAGGAAATACCAAGATGTATTTGGATTTGAAGGATACTTTTTGGTGGACCAGAATGAAGAAGGATATTGCGGAGTATGTAGCAGTTTGTGATGTATGTCAGAGAGTGAAGGCAGAGCATCAGAAGCCAGCAGGATTGCTACAGCCATTGCCGATACCCGAATGGAAGTGGGATAAACTAGGCATGGATTTTATCACGGGATTGCCCAGGACTCGTTCAGGCTATGACTCATTATGGGTTGTAGTCGATCGTTTGACGAAGGTAGCTCATTTCATCCCAGTGAAGACCACTTACACCAGTGCTAAGTTGGCAAAGATATACATGACCAGAATCGTATGTCTGCATGGAGTTCTGAGGAGCATTGTATCAGATAGGGGAACCCAGTTTACCTCAAAGTTCTGGCATCAGTTACATGAAACTTTGGGTACCAGGCTAGAATTCAGTACAGCCTTTCATCCATAGACAGATGGACAGACCGAGAGAGTCAATCAGATTCTGGAGGACATGCTGAGAGCTTGTGCACTAGATTATGGATCTAGTTGGGACGATAACTTGCCATATGCAAAGTTCTCTTACAACAACAGATATCAATCCAGTTTGAAGATGGCCCCTTTCGAAGCTTTGTACGGAAGGAGGTGTAGAACACCATTGTTATGGGACTATGTTGAAGACCGCCAGTTGTTTGGACAAGATTTGATTAAGGAGTCTGAACAGAAGGTGAAGTTGATTCGCGATAGGCTCAAGGTAGCCCAATCCAGACAGAAGAGCTATGCGGATTCAAAACGTAAGGAGACAGTTTACGAAATCGGAGACAGAGTTTATCTTCGTGTATCTCCACTTCGGGGAGTTAAGCGCTTTGGAGTTAAGGGAAAGTTAGCGCCACATTTTGTAGGACCATACAAAGTTTTGGAGCGTATGGGAGAAGTTGCTTACAAGTTGGAATTACCCGAAGGATTGTCAGGAGTTCACGATGTGTTCCACGTTTCCCAGTTGAGGAAGTGCCACGCAGAGATGGCTGATATACCGCTGAGAGATACAGTGCCACTAGAGGTGATTCAGTTGGATAGTGATTTGACTTATGAGGAGAAACCAGTCAAGATTCTTGAGTATGCCAGCCGAGTCACCCGCAGCAAGGTTATCAAGTTTTGCAAAGTTTAGTGGAGCCACCATACCGAGGATGAAGCCACCTGGGAGCGAGAGGAAGATCTACGGAAGGACCACCCTCACCTATTTTCTAGCCAACCCGAATCTCGAGGGCGAGATTCATCTTAAGGGGGGTAGGTTTGTAACATCCCAAACTTTCAATTTGGAATGTTATACATTAGATCATCATTGCATATCATATTTTATTGCATTTTTGGTTTGATCCTAGAAATTCTACGCAACTCAAGGACCCATGGAGAGAGTTGGGGATTTCATTATTTTCATATTTGGGTTTTCTCAAATTTTGAAAATAGGATCATTTGATTTTATTTATTTTATCTTCAATTATTTCGTTTATAAAAATAAGAGAGATGGAATAAAATGACTTTCCCAAAAATAAGAAATATTGAGGATTTAATAAAAAAATCAAATCTTATTTTATTTGGAGTTTTGCTATTTTATTTGAATTTAGGAAAATTGCACGTTTTTCAAAATTGCATTTTAGGGCCAAGAAAATGTTCATCTTGTTCTAAATATTTTATTTAGACGGTAAAAAATTTATTTTGGCATTTTTAGAATTTTATTTTATTTTCTAGAATTTTTCTCAGTTTTGGCGGAATTGTTTTTTTTTAACTCCCGCGCGCCCGACTGGCCGAACCAGGCCGGCCCGCCCGCGCCACCGCCTCCCGCCGCCGTCTCCGGATCGGAGACCGCCGCCGCCGCCCGAGTCCAGGAGGAGCACGCCTCCCGAGGCGCCCCCTTCCCCAAGCCGCGCCGCCCCCCCTCCTTAAATAGCCGCCGTCGCCGCCCCTCACCCCGCCACCGAACCCGCAGCCCCGCCGCCGGAACCCGCCCCATCGCCGGAGCCGCACCACCGCCGAGCCGCCCCGCCGCCCAAGGTCGTCGCCGCCGCCAACGCCCGCAACCCCGCCGCCCCACGCCGCCTCCCGTCGCCCCGCCGGAGCCGCCGGACTTCGCCGGAGCCCCGAGCCGAGGTAGCCGCCCGCCGCCCAGTTTTCTGAAGAAAACCGATTCAGTTTTTTTAGAAAACTCTAGGTTTTTTTAGATCGGTTTTGTTTTGTTTTTATTTCGGTTTTCTTATTTAGCGAGCGTTCGCTCGTTCATTCGTTTTAACGAACACATTCATCGTTTAGTTATAGTTAACGAACGTCTGTTCGTTAAACTGTTCGTCAGTTTTTCTTTTTCTCGGATTTTCCGCGATTATTTCTGATCGCGATTTCTGATCTGTTTTTCGTTTTGGTTTAACTTTTCGCTCGTTTGTCGGAATCAGGCGATTCAAGCGCCTAGAGTTTCGTCTTGAAACCCTCTTTATGTTTAACCAACTCAAACAAGTTTTTGCTACTGTAAAACTTGACTTTGGTCCAGATTAGTAAACGAAGCTTGTTTCTTTCGCCGTTTGACTTTCGTTGCTTCGTTTGATTTGGTTCTTTTTGCAAAGCGGAGTTCTTAAGTTGAACTTTCTGGTTAGATCTCTTATTTGAGTTTTACCTGTGCATTAGATGAGTGCTTATTGTATGCCTGTTTGTTTGCGATAGAGTACCCGGAGTGCGCCGCTTGCTACTTCGAATCCCTAGGTTTCACGGATCATCAGCAAGGCAAGTAACACTTTGATCTTACCTCTTTTCATACCCAGTTTTATTGCATTAGATCAATCCTCAAACAATTGCATGATTAGGATCTGATTAAATTGTGGGTTGGGAAGTAGCTGATGAGGTAGAACCTATTGCCCTGTTTATCCTTGGGAGTTACTTCTACGTTTGCTTATATTGCTATGCTATGCTAGTAGACGTGGATTGGGTGAGTGTATCCATGACAGATGTGAGATTGTTAATTAATGGTTCAATTTAAGGTGGCTACTTAAACACACATCTGGGTGGATTGAGGCACCTGGGTATTCCAGCGATTGCGTGTTTTTTTATGGACCGCCACCCAGGCTCAAAGTGCTAGAAACTTCCGTGTGCAGCCACAAGCTATTATGGGCTCTAGCATAGTTGATTAAGTTGTGTGAACTCTTATAGTGGTAGACTAGTAGATGTAGGGGTTGTAGGTGGTACTGTCTACCCGATCGTAAGGTGCAAACGCTTCTGAAAGACTATGTCTCGGTCATCCATTTCTCAAACATCATGTAGTGCGAGAATCCCAACGGAGGAGATCGAGTCTTGTGGGGAAAAGTGCGCAAACCTCTGCAGAGTGTATAAACTAATCATGGTTAGCCGTGTCCCCGGTTATGGACAACTTGAGTATCTTGTACTTGGATTATCATGTGAATCTCATCATGTTACTTTAATTAATTTTGTTGGGATTAATGTTGAAACTTAATTGGGATTGAGATGGTGTCACCCATTCTCAATGTTTAACAACCACCATGATAGTTAAATAAAATTGGCTTTTCGCAAAACTGTAACCATAGAGCTTTCCACCAGCCAAATATGCATGTAGTATAGCATTATTCTGTTCATTACTCTCTATGTGTTACATTGCCAGCATATTCCATGTGCTGACCCGTTTTCAGGCTGCAACGTTTCATGTTGCAGACTTTTCAGACGACAAGTAAGGTGCCTTAGGTCGTGGTTCTATACTCAGTGATGCCATTGGAGTTGATGGACTCGCTTATCTTCCAAGTCTTCCGCTATCATCGTTTTTAGATGGCCTTAAGCCATATTTATTGTAATAAGTTCTCTTTTGAGACATTCGATGTAATAAGTGTGTGATTGCTACTCTGTTATAAATCCTTCGAGTACTGTGTGTGTCAGCATTACTGATCCAGGGATGACACTGATGCACAGAGACTTGACCGTCTGAGGTCTGGTCGCTACAGTTTCTCATTTATGGAGGTGACAAAGAGCTTGTCATGAAGGGTTACGTCGATGCTAATTTTGACACTAATCCAGATGAGTTGAAGTCTCAAACCGGATACGTATTTATTCGGAATGGTGGAGCAGTCAATTGATGTAGTTCCAAGCAAAGTGTTGTAGCAGGATCTACATGTGAAGTGGAATACATAGCTGCTTCAGAAGCAGGGAATGAAGGAGTCTGGATCAAGGATCCAATCTAGGAGTTCTGCCTAGTGCATCGAATCCAATGACTATCTCTTGTGATAACACTAGTGCAATTGCCATAGCCAAGGAGCCCAGGTTTCACAAGAAGACCAAGCACATCAAATGCCGCTTCAACTCCATCCGCGATTACATCAATGAGGAAGACATAGAACTTTGCAAAGTACATATGGATCTGAATGTGGCAGACCTGTTGACTAAACCTCTTCCACGAGAAAAACATGATCAGCACCAGGAGTCCATGGGTGTTAGATTCATAACTATGTAAACTAGATTATTGACTCTATTGCAAGTGGGAGATTGTTGGTAATATGCCCTAGAGGCAATAATAAAATGGTTATTATCATATTTCCCGTTCAGGATAAATGTTTCTTATTCATGCTAGAATTGTATTGATCGGATACTTAAATACATGTGTGAATACATAAACTACACCATGTCCCTAGTAAGCCTCTACTAGACTAGCTTGTTGATCAAAGATGGTTAAGGTTCCTAACCATGGATATGAGTTTTCATTTGATAATGAGATCACATCATTAGAGAATGATGTGATGGACAAGACCCAACCGTAAGCTTAGCATATGATTGTATCACTTTAGTTTTTGCTACAACTTTCTTCATGTCAAGTATCTATTCCTAAGACCATGAGATCATGCAACTCCCAGATACCGGAGGAATGCCCTGTGTGCTATCAAACGTCACTTCATAACTGGGTGATCAGAAAGGTGGTCTACAGGTATGTCTGAAGGTGTCTGTTGGGTTGGCATGGATTGAGACTGGGATTTGCCTCTCCGTATGACAGAGAGATATCTCCGGGGCCTCTCGGTAATACAACATCATTAAGAGCTTGCAATCAATGTGGCTAATTAGTTAGTCATGGGATCTTGTATTATGTAATGAGTAAAGAGACTTGTCGGACTAGGTATGGAAATACCGATGATCGAATCTCGGGCAAGTAACATATCACTAGACAAAGGGGATTGCATACGGGATTAACTGAATCCTTGACATCATGGTTCAATCGATAAAGATCATCGTGGAATATGTCGAAACCAATATGGGCATCTAGGTCCCATTATTGGTTATTGACCGGAGAGATGTCTCAGTCATGTCTACATGATTCTCAAACCCGCAGGGTCCGCACGCTTAACGTTTGATGTCACTAGAGTAGTATTGGGATATGTGCATTGGTAACTGAATGTTGTTCGGAGTCCGGATGAGATCTCGAATGTCATGAGGAGCTCTGGAATGGTCCGGAGGTAAATATTTATATATGGGAAGTCCCGTTTTGGTTGCCAAGTGTCAGACATTATCGGTAGTGTACTGGTAGTGCCGAAAGGGGTCCAAGGGTCTATCGGGGGGTCCAGCTGCCCCGGGGGCCCACATGAGCTATAGGGGGTGCGCCTTGGCCTATATGGGCCAGGGGTACCAGCCCCAAGAGGCCCATGCGCCAAGAAGGGAGGAGGAGGAAGAGTCCTAAGGAGGGGCTAGGGCTGCGCCCCAGCCCTCCCCCTTGCCTCCTATATATAGTGTGGGAGAGGGAGGGGCTGTACACACCAATTCCCACGCCTCAGCGGCAGCCCTACCTCTTCCATAACTCCGTTTTCTCCTTAGATTGGTTTCGGCAGCATTTGGCTAAGCCCTGCCGGCGCTGCCACCTCCATCTCCACCACGCCGTCGTGCTGGTTGAGATCCCATCTACTTCTCCTCTCTTGCTTACTCGATCAAGAAGGAGGAGACGTCACCAATTCGCATGTGTGCTGAACGCGGAGGTGCCATCCGTTCAGTGCTGGATCAGATTGGATCCTGATATGATCACGAAGAGTACAACTACATCAACCGCATTGGATACGCTTCCGCTTTCGGTCTACAAGGGTATGTAGACACACTCCCCTCTCATTGCTATGCATCTCCTAGATTATATCTTGGGTGTTCGTAGGAATTTTTTTGATTTTCATGCTTCATTCGCCATAATTAGAAGCCTACTGTGGTTCTAATCTCCTCCCTATAATTCTCCGGTATTGATTCTCTGAAAGTCTTGCTTAGTTCTCTTAGTATGACCTTCAAGATATAGAGGATCCTGAGTCATTTTACCTCCTCTAGTCACTACTCTAACAACATGATCATTCATTTTATTATTCATTTCATTAAGAAGATCATTTTGTTACTTAGAGACTTGTTCTAGCTGGGTATGATCCATAGATGCATGTTTAACATCATTAAAAGTTCTAAACATTAAATCACTCAAGCATTCAATCATGATAGCATTATGTTTCAGTTGATTACTCACATATCTATTAAAGTTTTCTCGCTTCAAAACAAAGTTATCAAATTCATCCAAGCACTTATTAGGAGATTTATAGTATGGAATATCACCTTCGTCAAATCTATAAAGAGAATTTATCTCTACTACCTCTGTCGGGATATCATGTCCATGCATTTCTTCAATAGGTGGTAGATTTTTAACATCTTCAGATTTAATACCTTTCTGCTTAGATTTATTTGCTTCTTGCATGTCTTCTGGGCTGAGGAATAGAATGCCTCTCTTCTTCGGAGTTGGTTTAGGTGGTGATCCAGGAAGTATCCAATCATCGGCATTCCTTAATATATTATCTAGTAATTCCTAAGCCTGCTGAATAGTTTGTTCCCTAAAAACACAGCCAGCACAACTATCTAGGTAATCCCTAGAAGCATCGATTAGTCCATTGTAAAAGATATCAAGTATCTCATTCTTCATAAGAGAATGATCAGACAAAGCGTTAAGTAATTGGCAAAGCCTCCCCCAAGCTTGAGGGAGATTCTCTTCTTCAAATTGCACAAAGTTTATATTTCATGTAAGACAGCTTATTTCTTATGAGCAAGATTTTTTTCTAGAGAAGTAATATATCATGTCCTAGGGACTACGCAGACAACCAGGAGAAAGAGTATTAAACCATTCTTTAGCATGACCCTTTAATGAGAAAGGAAACAATTTAAGAATATAATAATAGCAAAAATATTCGTCACAAGCAAATAGGGTGGCAATGTTATTTAATTTACTAAGATGTGCCACAATAGTTCCAGATTCATAACCATGAAAAGGATCGGATTCTACCAAAGTACTTAATTCAGGATCAACAGAGAATTCATAATCCTTATCAGTAACAAAGATAGGAGAAGTGACAAACTTAGGATCATATTTCATTCTTTCTATCATAACTTTTTGTTCCAGCTTACTCAGTAATTTCTTAAGATCATCTCTATCATTACAAGCAAGAAATTCTCTAGCAATCTCCCCTTCCATAACATAACCCTCGATTACTTTAGACAATTCAAATCTAGCAGGAGAGCTAGGCATAACAGGTGAATCATAATTTTCATCAGTTTCAGTAATCTCAAATTCTTTAGCTTTAGCAATTTGTTCATCAAGAAATTCACCTAGTGGCACAATTTCCTCAAGCAGAGTACTAGCATCATCACAAGTTTCATTTATAACAGAAGTAGTATCATCAATTACTTGCGACATATCAGAATGAATAGCAGGTGGCGGTGTCGCAAGCCTATTTAAAACAGAAGGTGAATCAAGTACGGAGCTAGATGGCAGTTCCTTATCTCCCCTCGTCTTAGAGTGCACGATCTTGGTTTTAGCATCTTTCAAATTCTTCATAGTGATAACCAAATATCCAACTCCTGAGTGAACTTAATAAATAGAGCTATGCTCCCCGATGACGGTGCCAGGAAAAGGTCTTGATAATCCACTAGTATAGGAGATGGCGACAGTCTTCGAGGGTAGTATTTCACCCCATTTAGTGATTCAACACAAGGAGTGCCAAAAAATATTTATAAGTATTATAAGTTGAGTTGTCAATTCAACCACACCTAGAGAGCTAAATATCTGCAACAAAGTATTTAGTAGCACATTAGGTTGATAGTCTTGATAGTAACAGTAACAGGAACAATAGTAGCGGTAACAGGAACAGTAGCAGTTTTGTAGTCATTGTAACAACAACAACAACAACAATAGTAACTCGGAAAAGATCAATATGAGCAAAGCCTAGGCATTGGATCAGCGATGGATATTTGTGTTTGTATGGCATCCATCATGTAACAGTCACAACATAGAGCGATACACAATAGCTCCAATTCATCAATTCAATGTAGGCATGTATTACATATATAGTCATACATGCTTAAAATAAGAACTTGCATGGCATCTTTTGTCTAACCCTCCCATTGTAGCGGGGTCCATAAGGAAACTAAGCGATATTAAGGCCTCCTTTTAATAGAGATCTGGAACAAATAAATCATTAAAACATGGTGAATACATGAACTCCAATTACAGTCATCCCCGGAGAGTATCCCAACTGTTGTCACTTTGGGGTATACGGATCAGAACAATAACAAGTGGATATAACTAGCAGATAGGAGCAAGAATTCAAATATATTCATAAAAAATAGAGGGTTAAGATATGAAATCATGGCAATTGGGCCCTAGTGACAAGCATTATGTTGGAAATATGCCCTAGAGGCAATAATATTGTATTATTATATTTCCATTCTTCATAATTAAGAGTTTATATTTCTTGCTATAACTGTTAGGATCCTTGAATTTGTGATTTAGTGGAAAACTCATATGCACATGTGAAATGATAAATGGTAAACAATAGATTCCTAGTCTCGCCTCTAAGACTGGCTCTAGTGTTGTTGGTGATCACGCTTTCCGAATCTTAGGATACCGTTAAGTGTAACAATAGTCCTAGAACAACATTGAGGGTATGCCGTTAGAAGAACAATCATATTGAATCAACCCAAACTTGTCGGTTATACTTTGTGATTATATCGTCTAAAATCATTTGTTATAACACAGAGTGTTAGCACGTGTTTTAGTTCCTCGAACCATGAGAGTGTCTCAGTCACTTCCTACCAGACGGTGGTCTTTGGGGTTACTCAAACGTCATCTGTAACAAGGTGATCATAACGACAACTTTCAGGCTCACCGAAAAGTTTGACAAGTGACTAGATAGCTCAAGAGTGGGATTTGCTCCTCCGACGATGGAGAGATATTCTTAGGTCCCTCTTAGTGTGACGGCATCCATCATCGTTTGGCCAGACACAGGTGACTACGTCACGGGGATGCTGGGACATGTTAACGAGAAAGAAGAACAAAACCGGTAACGGGAGCAACAGTATAGTGAGCATGGTGATGACTTAGGAGGATACCGATGCACACCGGGTTTTGTAAAGTATCGAGAACCAAAGGGAACACCACATGATAACAAAAGGTTCACTCGAATATCATTCGTGTAATCATCGGGACTGATATGGATGTCCATGGTTCCGCTATCAATCATTGAACAAAGGGTGTTCGTTCATGTATATGATTTGCCAAACCTATGGGGTCACAAGCTTAAGGTAATCACGATCTGCTGATTGTTAGTGGTACGGGAGTAATGAGAATATATTTGTGGAATTGTTTCATTTTTAGTCGAAATAGTTCCCAGAGGTTCCGGAAGCGTTTCGGGGTCACCGAAAGGGTTTCGATGAATATTAGGTAATACCGGGTATTACCGGTTACTTATAGATAGGTGGAAAATGTTTCCGGGGATGTTAAATTATATATAATGCTCTAAAAATGTTTAGAACAAATATATATGTAATTTAATATCAATGGGCCTAATAAGGCCAAGAGGTGGAGAAGGAATTGGGCCACAAGGGCCTAATAGGGGAGGCGCCCCTTTCCCTTATGGGGAGGCCGTATCCTAGTGGGGGAAGGACTCCTCCTTCCCCCTTGGCCGGCGCAAGGGGAGGGAATTCTTTTCCCCCCTTTTATGGCGCTGCTGGATCGTGAAGACCATATGCTTGCAACCAAGTAGAGAGGTCGTGCTTTCGGACTTCCGTTCGAGGGATCGTTCGAGGGCGGTTTGTGGGGTCATCATCGACATTCGAGGGACTCCAAGTACGATCTGCACCGACTCGTCTACTTTCGCTGCACTCCGGAGTCGGTAATGATCGTTGATCCAAACCCGATAGGCATCTTCATATTGTTCCTGGGTGTTCGTAGGGTGAATTATTTTTGTTTTCTACTATGTTTCTCAACACATTAAGCATAGCTAAGTCTTAGCAACATCAATCTCAGAACATAGTGGATACTAGGGGTCAAGCCCTAACAAATTGACTCGATAAATCTTATCGAACTCCATCACCGTCTAGCAAGCCTACGAAGAGATTACTCACTCCCGGTGGTGAGCATGGAATTGTTGATGAAGAAGGGTTGATGATGACGACGATGAGGAATCCCCCTCTCGAGAGCCCTGAACGGACTCCAGATTATCCCTCTCGATGAAGAACATGAGGTGGCGGCGGCTCCGTATCATAAAGCGCAATGATTCCTTCTCTCTGATTTTTTTTCCATGAGAAGGTATTTATGGAGATGGAGATAGGGCAAATGGAGGATCGTGGGACCCACGAGCTCAGGTGGCGCGCCCTAGGGGGCGCCACCTGAGCTTGTGGATCCATGGTGGGGCCCCTCCAATAGGTCTTTTTGCCAATAATCCTTATACATTCCAGAAAAAATCTCCGCAATTTTTTAGTGCAATCCGACTTTTTTATTTCTGCACAAAAACAACACCATGGTAGTTCTGCTGAAAACAACGCCAGTCCGGGTTAGTTTAATTCAAATCATGCAAATTAGAGTCTAAAACAAGAGCAAAAATGTTTGGAAAAGTAGATACGTTGGAGACGTATCAAAGAGCGGCGAGCAAATTGTCCATAAGGAATTTGTTGGTTATGGAGAATCCATCGTTAGCCTTCTCACACTCAAAGCTCTCAATTGAGACAAGAGTCCTCAGATGTTCATGTCTCATAAGTTGACTGATGGTGCAATACACAGGGGATGACCTCTCGAGGAGGAGTCAGACAGCCTGCCACAGGGCCCATATGACCTAGATGAAGCACGACGATAGGAGGGAGCCCAGAGACCCAGATAGAGCTCAGGGACCATCTTGGGGAGCAAAGCGAAGATGAAGGCAACACCAAATTAGATGACCCCATATGTAAGCCCTACCTCCTATCGTCTATATAAGGTGGGGGCTAGGTGTAGCCATTCCCATCTACTTCTGTACTCCATACTCTCAGTAGCTTATACATCACCTCCATTGTAATCTGATGGCTCGTATCCGCGTTAGTATTTCCTCGAAGAGGAAAGGATGACGCAGTACAACTTCGGTATGTATTTCCCTCAGTTATGAAACCAAGGTTATCGAACCAGTAGGAGAACTAAGAAACACTATGTAAGCAGTACCTGCACACAAAGAACAAATACTTGCAACTCGACGCGTAAGAGGGGTTGTCAATCCCTCTCGGGTAAAAGACAGATTGGTTTGTATGATTTTGGATAAATAGATCTCGCAATAAACAAAATAAAATAAATAAACAAAAAGTGCAGCAAGGTATTTTTGGGTTTTTAGAATAATAGATCTGAAAACAAAAGCAAATAAAAATAGATCTCAAAGCAAATATGATAAAGAATAGACCCGGGGGCCGTAGATTTCACTAGTGGCTTCTCTCGAGAAAAATAGCATACGGCAGGTAAACAAATTACTGTTGGGCAATTGATAGCACTTCAAATAATTATGACAATATCCAGGCAATGATTGTTATATAGGCAGCACGTCCAGGACTAGTAGACCGACTCCGGCCTGCATCTACTACTATTACTCCACACATCGACCGCTACCCAGCATGCATCTAGTGTATTGAGTTCATGGAGAAACGGAGTAATGCAATAAGAACGATGACATGATGTAGACAAGATCTATTCATGTAGGAATAGACCCCATCTTGTTCCTTAATAGCAACGATCAATACGTGTCTTACTGCCCCTTCTGTCACTGGGAAAGAACACCGCACGACTGAACCCATCACAAAGCACCTCTTCCCATGGCAAGAAAAATCGATCTAGTTGGCCTAACTAAACCAAAGACTCGAAGAAGAAATACGAGGCTATAAGTAATCATGCATATAAGAGATCAAAGAAACTGAAATAACTTTCATGGATAAATAGATCTGATCATAAACTCAAAGTTCATCGGATCCCAACAAACACACCGCAAAAAGAGTTACATCAAATAGATATCCAAGGGACCATTGTATTGAGAATCAAAAGAGAGAGACAAGCCATCTAGATACTAACTACGGACCCGTAGGTCTACAATGAACTAGTCACACATCATCGGAGGGGCATGATAACCCACAAGTATAGGGGATCGCAACAGTTCTCGAGGGTAGAGTATTCAACCCAAATTTATCGATTCGACACAAGGGGAGCCAAAGAATATTATCAAGTATTAGCAGTTGAGTTGTCAATTCAACCACACCTGAAAGACTTAATATCTGTAGCAGAGTATTCGATAGCAAAATAGTATGGAAGTAATGGTAACAGTGGCAAAAGTAATAGTAGCAGTTTTGTAGCAATTTTAACAGTGGTAAGGGCAAAGTGACGTAGCAACGATCAATATGTGAAAAGCTTGTAGGCAATGGATCAATGATGGATAATTATGTCGGATGGCATTCATCATGCAACAGTTATAACCTAGGGTGACACAGAACTAACTCCAATTCATCAATATAATGTAGGCATGTATTCCGTATATAGTCATACATGCTTATGGAAAAGAACTTCCATGACATCTTTTGTCCTACCCTCCTGTGGTAGCGGGGTCCTAATGGAAACTAAGGGATATTAAGGCCTCCTTTTAATAGAGAACCGGACCAAAACATTAGCACTTAGTGAATACATGAACTCCTCAAACTACGGTAATCATAGGAACGAATCCCAATTATTGTCACATTGGGGTATGCGGATCATAACTCATAATAGGTGTCTACAACTTGCAATTTGGGATCAAGAACACAAATATATTCGTGAAAACATACTAGGTTCAGATCTGAAATCATGGCACCCGGGCCCTAGTGACAAGCAATAAGCATTGCAAAGTCATAGCAACATCAATCTCAGAACATAGTGGATACTACGGATCAAACCCTAACAACACTAACTTGATTACATGATAAATCTCATCCAACCCATCGCTGTCCAGCCAGCTTACGATGGAATTACTCACGCATGGCGGTGAGCATCATGAAATTGGTGATGGAGGAAGGTTGGTGATGATGATTGATAACCCACAAGTATAGGAGATCGTTTGTATCCTTCTTCGATAAATAAGAGTGTCGAACCCAACGAGGAGCTAAAGGCAGAACAAATATTCCCTCAAGTTCTATCGACCATCGATACAACTCTATGCACACTTAACGTTTGCTTTACCTAAAACAAGTATGAAACTAATTTGCAAGAATAAAACTACGAGTACTTTGCGAGAATAAAACTACGAATAAATTGCAAGTTAATAAAAGTGGATAGGTTTTGTCAACAAAAAAGTCATTTGTCCCTAGGCAATCGATAATAAGTACCGGTAATCATTCTTGCAATTCTACATGAGGGAGAGGCATGAGCTAACATACTTTCTCTACTTGGATCATATGCACTTATGATTAGACCCCTAGCAAGCACCGCGACTACTAAAGATCATTAAGGTCGTGAATCTCAACCATAGCATTAAGTATCAAGTCATCTTTATCCCATACGCCATAACCCACTTATCCGCGTTTGGGCTGTTGTCATCCCCCGCAACACTGACACTAAGCAATCCCTGAACATATTGCAACACCCTACAGCGGGGGCCCCTCACATTTGCGCGAGATGGAGGGCACCGTAGGACAGCACCATAAATAAAATATACAATCATACCAACCAAGATCATGATTAACCCATAGGACAAAACGAATCTACTCAAACATCATAGGATAACCATAGATCATTGGGAAATAATATATGGAGTTGAGCACCATGTTTAAGTAGAGATTACAGCGCAGGGGGGAGAGGTGTTACACCGCTGTATAGAGGGAGAGAAAGTTGGCGTTGACGGTAGCAAGATTGTTGATGTATACCGCCGTCACGATCCTTGCCCCGGCGGCACTCCGGCGCCACCGGGAGAGAGCCCCCCTCCTTCTTCTTCTTCCTTGGCCTCCTCCTCCTAGATGGGAGGAGAGTTCCCCTCTGGTCCATGGCCTCCATGGCAGCAGAGGGCCGGAAGCCCCTCCGAGATTGGATCTCCCTCTCTGTTCTCTTCTATTTTGCGTTCCCTAGATCTGGCGAAAACTGTTTCTTATATTTCGGGAGATCCGTAACTCCGATTGTGCTGAGATTTTAACACGGTTTTTTTCAGATATAAGCTTCCTTGTGCGCGAAGTATAGCTCCAACCGACGTTCGAGGAGAGCATATGACACCTGGGCGTGCCTCATGCGTGGGGCATGCCCTGGTGGGTTGTGGGTACTGTGGGCCCCCGTTTGCATTGATTCCACCTCCCTAAAACCACATATATTCCAAAATAATTCTCTATAAATTTTTATCACGTTTGGACTTCGTTTGATATGGATTTTCTACAAAACAAAAAACATGCAACTAACAGGAACTAGCACTGAGCACTGGGCACTGGATCAACAGGTTAGTCCAAATAAATCATATAAAATGTTGCCAAAAGTGTAAAAGTTGCATAATATTGGCATGAAACAATAAAAAATTATAGATACAACGGAGACATATCAGCATCCCCAAGCTTAATTCCTGCTCGTCCTCGAGTAGGTAAATGATAAAAAAGATAATTTTTTATGTGGAATGCTACCTAGCATAAACTTGATCATATGTCTAGTCATGGCATGAATATTAAGACATAAGTGATTCAAAGCAATAGTCTATAATTTGACATAAAGACATCAATACTCAGGATTCCCAACAAACAATCATGTCTTTCAGAATATCAACGCTAAAGAAAGCTATCCCTACAAAATCATATAGTCTTGTCATGCTCTGTCTTCTTAACACAAAGTATTTATCATGCACAACCTAATGATAAGCCGAGCAATTGGTTCATACTTTTTAACACTCTTCAGTTTTTTCAACCCTCACGCAATACATGAGCGCAAGCCATGGATATAGCACTACGGGTGGAATAGAGTATGATGATAGGGGTAAATATAGAGAAGACAAAAAAGTAAGAAAATCTCACATCGACGCGGCTAACCAACGGGCTATGGAGATGCCCATCAATTGATATCAATGCGAGGAGTAGGGATTGCCATGCAACGAATGCACTAAGAGCTATAAGTGTATGAAAGCTCAATATGAAACTAAGTGGGTGTGCATCTAACTCTATAATGAAAAATTCCCACTAGTATATGAAAGTGACAACATAGGAGACTCTCCATATGAAAAACATGGTGCTACTTTGAAACACAAGTGTGGAACTAGCATGCCTCTTCTCTCTTTTTTTTTCTTTTTTTCTTTTTCTTTTTTTTCTTCCCTTTTTTTCTTTTTATTTTTATTTTTTATATTTTTTATATTTTTTCTCTCATTGACCGGAGTCTCATCCCGACTTGTGGGGGAATCATAGTCTCCATCATCCTTTCCTCACTGGGGCAATGCTCTAAAAATGAATAATGATGATCATCACACTTCTATTTAATTATAACTCAAAAGAAATAAAAATTACAACTCGATACCTATGACAAAGTATGGCTCTATATGAATGCCTCCGGCAATGTACCATGATGTGCAATGATCTAGCGTAGCATGTATAAAAAATGATGAACGGTGGCTGAGCCACAACTACTATGTCAGCTATATGATCATGCAAAGCAATATGACAATGAATGCTTAAGTCATCAAAACAGAAGCGGTGGAAGTTGCATGGCAATATATCTCGGAATGGCTATGGAAAGGCCATAATAGGTAGGTATGGTGGCTGTTTTGAGGAAGATATAATAAGGCTTATGTGTGATAGAGCGTATCATATAATGGGGTTTGGATGCACCTGCGAAGTTTGCACCAACTCTCGAGGTGAGAAAGGGCAATGCACGGTACCGTAGAGGCTAGCAAATTGCGGAAAGGTAAGAGTGTGTATAATCCATGGACTCATATTAGTCATAAAGAACTCATATACTTATTGCAAAAGTTTATTAGCCCTCAAAGCAAAGTACTACTACGCATGCCCCTAGGGGGATAGATTGGTAGGAAAAGGCCATCGCTCGTCCCCGACCGCCACTCATAAGGAAGACAATCAATAATAAATCATGCTCCAACTTCATAGCATAACGAGAGACTATACGTGCATGCTTCGGGAATCACAAACCTTAGCACCAATATTCTTACTAACCACAACCGTTTACTAGTACCTCCCACATATTCCATCTCTATATTGCAAAACTATTGCAAGGAATCAAACACACCATATTCAGTGATCCACAAGTTTTATGTAGGATTTTATGACTAACCATGCAATTGACCAATTCCTTTTGACTCTCTAAACTCTCTAAATATATATAAGTGAAGCATGAGAGTTTAATTCTTTCTACAAAAGAGTGAAAAGGCCATGCTCTAATAAATATAAGTGAAGCAAAAGAGCATTCTACAAACAATGGTTTTCTATGTGAAGAGAAACAGGCAATCCAAACTTCAAATGATAAGTGAAGCACATGAAGCATTCTATAAAGCCACACTCAAAAGATATAAGTGAAGTGCAATGCGCATTCTATAAATCAACCATGGACTATCTCATACCAGCATGGTGCATAAAAGAAAAATGAAAATCAAACACAAAAGACGCTCCAAGATTCACACATATCACATGAACGAAACAAGAACGAAACATACCGATACTTGTTGAAGAAAGATGGGATGCCTTTCGGGGCATCCCCAAGCTTAGACACCTGAGTCTCCTTGAATATTTACTTGGGGTGCCTTGGGAATCCCCAAGCTTTAGCTCTTGCCTCTCCTCCTTCTCCTCATATCGAGACCTCCTCGATCTTTGATCACTTCATCCACACAAAACTCAATGGAAAGCTCGGTAAGATCCGTTAGTATAATAAAGAAATCACTACTCTAAGTACTGTTGCAAACCAATTCATATTTTGTTTTTGCATTGTAGCTACTGTAATATAACTTTTTCATGGCTTATTCTACTGATATAATCGATAGTTTCGTCAAAACAAGCAAAACAATGCATCAAAAACAGAATTTGTCTTAAATAGGACAGTCTATAGTAATCTGAACATTCACCATACTTCTGGTACTCCAAAAAAATTTAAAAATCTGGAGAAAATAAAAAATTTGTATATAAAGACTATGCAAAAAGTTTCAGAAACTTTCGACGTTCCAATAAAACATGTAAAATCACGCACTACAGCCAAAGTTTCTGTTTTTGCACCGCATATACCAACAAGCAATCTACTCATCCTAAAGGCAAAACTTGGCACATTATTTTTATAATACAATGGAATTGTACAAGGGTATAATTATTTTTCTGATAATCTTCATGAAAAATTCTACATTGTTTCAATGAGCATGAACACAAGTGTTCAAGGTCGACCCTCACTTCTCCAATGCATAACTTCCAATCGCTTCTCTTTTGTGAAAAAGTTTTTAAGTTCCCCTCTATACTTCTTTTTGTTTTTAAACTTTATAAAAGCACTCAACAGAAAGAAATGACTCTCTAAAACTTTCAGGTTGTCTCCCTGGCAGCGCTTTCTTTAAAGCCATTAAGCTAGGCATAAAGTGCTCAAGTAATGAATCCACCCGGAACCCAAGGTATATCAAAGCCAATTTTAATTAGCAATGATTTGGCATTTAGTAGTGATCACAAAGCAACATGAAGCAATGAAAAAGTCTAACTCTCTTCCTATGCATCGGCATGTCATACAAGAACAATTCATGCACATCAAGTAAAGGCCAATGCATAGTATAAGCAATTTCTTGCAATTCTATCGTGTTGGAAACATAGAGAGGCGGAGATGTGGTTCCTCTCTCATAATAATTGCAAGTAGGAGCAGCAAGCACATGCATATTACATTCATCAAAAGTATCATGTGCAACTGTAAAAGGCAACCCATCAATATAATCCTTAATAAGAACAAAGTTCTCCGATATAGTATAGTTTGGAGAATTCAAAAAATGATAGGACTATCATGTGTGGGTGAATAGCAACAATTTCATTCTCAACATAACGAACTACGGAAAGTTCATCTCCATAAGCATAATTCATATTGGCATCTTGGCCACAAGCATAGCAAGCATCATCAAAAAGGGATATTTCAAAAGAATCAACGGGATTATAGCAATTATCATAGCATTCATCCTTCGGTAATCATGAAGGGAAATTAAATAATGTATGAGTTGAAGAGTTACTCTCATTAGAAGGTGGGCACATGTAGCTAATCCGCTCTTCCTCCGTTTGTTCTTCGCTCTCCTCATCATCTTTTTCATCCAATGAGCTCACAGTTTCATCAATTTCTTCTTCGATAGACTCCTGCAAAATATTAGTCTCTTCTTGGACAGCGGAGATTTTCTCAATAAACACATCAATATCGGAATTATATTTATAATTATCATAGCAATATTTAAGGATGGAAAAAATTTCAGGTCTATAAACATCATCATCAAAAGCTTCATACTTTAAAAACAAAGATTCAATTTCGTAAGCACCCTTAAAAGCAACAAATTCTTCTATTCATTCCACATCATAATAATCATATCTACCATTGGCATAAGAATCCAAGGTTTCATTAAATTTGCATGAAAAGGGAAGGTGTGGAGCGTTCATCCTAGAGCAACAAGTATAATCATATCTCTGGCATAAATTCCAAGCATATCAATGCAACATATCAATTTGATCCCATACAAGTTTCCCTTTTTGTGTCAAGCGATAATCCCTAAAGTATTCACGTTGATCCAACATTACTCCCATTATCAAGTTGAATGGGGTTTTCTCAGGATTAACGAAGTAGTGTTTAATATTTTTCACATAACGAGCATCAAGGATTTTAGGAGGTTCCCCATCTCCATGAGTAGCAAGTACAACTATTTTTTGGTATTTCGTGTTCCATATCCATAACTGAAGATAGCGAACAACTTAGAATAGGAAATAAAAACTATTTAGAGATAAAGCAAACAAGCACACACGTGAATATTCACCCCACGCTATTGCTCCCCGGCAACGGCGCCAGAAAAAGGTCTTGATAACCCACAAGTATAGGGGATCGTTTGTAGCCTTCTTCGATAAATAAGAGTGTCGAACCCAATGAGGAGCTAAAGGCAGAACAAATATTCCCTCAAGTTCTATCAACCACCGATCCAACTCTACGCACACTTGATGTATGTTTGCTTTACCTAAAACAAGTATGAAACTAATTTGCACAAATAAAACTATGAGTACTTTGTGAGAATAAAACTACAAATAAATTGTAAGGTAATAAAAGTGGATAGCTTTTGTCAACAAGAAAGTCATTTGTCCCTAGGCAATCGATAACAAGTACCGGTAATCATTCTTGCAATTTTACATGAGGGAGAGGCATGAGCTAACATACTTTCTCTACTTGGATCATATGCACTTATTCTTAGACCCCTAGCAAGCATCTGCAACTACTAAAGATCATTAAGGTCGTGAAACCCAACCATAGCATTAAGTATCAAGTCCTCTTTGTCCCATACGCCATAACCCACCTATCCACGTTTGGGCTACTGTCATCCCCCACAACAATGACAATAAGCAAACCATGAACATATTGCAACACCCTACAGCAGGGGCCCCTCATGTTTGCGCGAGACGAATGGCACCGTAGGACAGCACCATAAATAAAATATACAATCATACCAACCAAGATCATGATTAACCCATAGGAGAAAACGGATCTACTCAAACATCATAGGATAACCATAGATCATTGAGAAATAATATATGGAGTTGAGCACCATGTTTAAGTAGAGATTACAGGGGGGAAGAGGTGTTACAATGCTGCATAGAGGGGGAGAAAGTTGGTGTTGACGGTAGCAAGATTGTTGATGTAGATCGCCGTCACGATCCTTGCCTCGGCGGCACTCCGGCGCCACCGGGAGAGAGCCCCCATCCTTCTTCTTCTTCCTTGGCCTCCCCGCTAGATGGGAGGAGAGTTCCCCCTCTGGTCCATGGCCTCCATGGCGGCGGAGGGGCGGAAGCCCCTCCGATATTGGATCTCCCTCTCTGTTCTCTTCTGTTTCATGTTCCCTAGGTCTGTCCGAAAACCGTTTCTTATATTCCGGGAGATCCGTAACGCCGATTGCGCTGAGATTTTAACACAATTTTTTCGGATATAAGCTTCCTTGCACATTAAGTATAGCTCCAACCGACGTTCTAGGAGAGCATAAGGCACTTGGGCGCGCCCTGGTGGGTTGTGGGCACTACGGGCCCCCGTTTGCATTGATTCCACCTCCCAAAAATCACATATATTCCAAAATAATTCTCCGTAAATTTTTATAGCGTTTGGACATTGTTTGATATGGATTTTCTGCGAAACAAAAAACATGCAACAAACAGGAACTGGAACTGGGCACTGTATCAATAGGTTAGTCCAAATAAATCATATAAATGTTGCCAAAAGACTATAGAAGTTGCATAATATTGGCATGAAACAATCAAAAACTATAGATACGACGGAGACGTATCAATGATGGGAGCGGGAAGGGAGCCAACAACGGCGGGCAAATTTGAAGGGGGACAGCTAGTACAAGCTATCCTGACAAAAGAGGTCTTCATTTACCGGTAGAAAGAAAAAAAACCAATGGTGACTCCCACCTCTCCACCGCCACCCTAACCCTAGCCACCCAACATCGCCGGCGATCCCCACATCCCTCCGTGGGTTTTGCCATCTGATCGGCTCATCTTTCCCGGCGTATCTTCCTCTCGCCTCTGGTTGTTTTCTTCCTCATGGCGGTCCACGCTGCGCTCTCCTTGGGATTAGATTTCTCCCCGGGGATGAAGTTGGCGTCTAAGATCCAACGCACCTTCAACAGATCGGTGCACCCAACAGAAGACACGGGCCATTTCATTATGGTCGTCTCTTTTGCACGACACACCTTCCGTCTTGATGAGGAAAATGTGGGGTTCGCTCTTGAGGCGGCCATCGGAGGATACTGCTCACACCTCAAGGTATCTTTCCTCCACCATGGCGCCTTCTCTTTCAACGTTTCTTGCAAGGAGGTGGGTTTTTTCATTCTGCACCAGAGGAGTTTTTTCTGCGATCAGTTCAAGTGTTTTTTCCACCTCTGGGGTCATGGTGGCCCTGATTGGCAGAAGGAATTTCGTCTTTGGCAATCTAAATGCCAAGAGGAATGGGTTTTAGTTAGCCCCTCTAAGAGGAGAGCTTGCCTTGGTTTAGAGGCCATGAAATTTCCTCTGGCCAAATCTTCTCTCCGTGCTCGCGTGGCCAAATCTCTTCCTAAGAAACATGCTACGTTCGCCACGTTCATGCAATACCCAGCGCCGTAAGGGCTATAGCTATGGCCCGTCCACCGATGAGGTGGCCACGGTCAGAGCAGCGGGTTACCGTGTCTCGTCTCATGAGGATGCAGATGATCTTTCTCCGGTGACCACCCCACCGCCGGCAAGGCTAGCAATTCAGTTTGGAACAATCCCGCCTTCCCCGGAGGGTTTATCTCCTACCCGTTTAAACCCTGGAACCTCGGGTGGCTGATTAGTTTTCACATTGGAAGGTTTGGATTCTCCTGCACCCACTCAGCCGCCTCTACCAGGCCATGTTCCTCAGTTGGGCTCCAGGGTACAGCCCATCTGTCTGTCTGATGACGAGAGTGGCAGCCCATCACCTCTGGCCTCTAGGGCTTCATCCCCTGAGGATATTATCCGAGACCTGCAAAGTTTTGACATTATGATTGAAGATATGGCTGCGAGTTATTGGGACTGTCAGCATTGCTTGGCTATGCGCCACACATCAGAGACATGCACGAATCCGGTCCGGTGTCGTAATTGTTTTCGTTCGGGACACGTTAAAAAAACTGCACCGGCAAGCCGCCTGACTTGTCCGTCTGGGTGCCTAAAGTCCCATCGCTGGGTTTTGGGAAGCGGGACCGAACAGAGGACTTCCTTTCTCCCCCTGTCTCTCTAGTTTCCCGAGACCAAACGACTCCGGAGAAAACCCCATCCTCTGCTTCTCCGCCGCCACCATCGCCGCCTGACCGCCCTGTCAAGCACACCCAAGCTTCCCCCAGCTCTGGTCCGGCTCCTGCTCCGCAGCCTCCAATGGCGGTGTTTGAGATTGACCCGCACCGCTTTATCCCTGCGGGCTTCGACATTGAAGATGGCGGAGCAGATCGTCTACCCCGCACCTTCTACACGCCGGCCGTCCCGCCACCCCGAGCTTTGAGCAGTACATGGTGGCCATTGTGGAGCCGATCCTGCCTCCAGAGCTAGTTGGGGTCCGTCGTCAGTAGGTTCTTGATTTCCTAGTTCAAGTGATGCATGTTCCAGTTATTTCTGCTCAGACTTGGTATCAAGGAGTTGGTCTGTTCGAGATGGAAGATCCAGTTGTCCGGGGCTCTTTTACTCTGCATCCGCCGTTTCCCTTAGGGGTTGATGATGATGGCAATGAGTTTTTTGTCCGTTTTATCCCGCATAATCAGGGTGAAGGTTTTCGTGCTATTCATGGCCAGCGGACAGGGTGGTTGATGTTCATCGGCATCCCTTTAGACTACAGGAACACCCAGTGCATTGCTGATATGGTTGGCTCTTTCGGACAGTTCCACTACTGGAATAGCACTGACAGGCGTAAGGTTAGAGCTTTGGTCCGTGCCTCGTTCCCTGACAATGCGCTAGTTCCTCGTTCGGTCACCTTTTGGGAATTTGCCAATTGGGGCGACGTCATGGTGTCTTGGTCTGCTGGTTGCTATATCTTATCAGGGAATTTGCTGGTGCCATGATCCCAGCGGATGAGGATCCAATGCCTCTCAATGGGAATCCCCACCCGTTGCCTGGAGTTCAGGTGCCACAGCCGTTTTGGGCAATGCCTCCATACCCTGCTCTGGGATGGAACGCCGTTCCTCCAGGCCCTCATCAAGGACAGAATAAGGGGGCGGGATGGGCTGACAATGTGCCACAGGCAGCAGGATGGGGCCCGTGGGAGGAGCAGATTCAGCCTGATCATCAGCAGCAGCATCAGGAGGTCCAACCTGTCCAAGACCAGAATTCTATGATTTTGAACCCATCTGCGGATTCTTCTGATGATGAGGATATGGCTGAGGTCCAGCAGCCTCTACAAGCCCCACCAATCGTGCAGCTGGAGCCGATTCATCTTGGTCTGGTCCGGGTTTTTTATGGGCCAGTTCTGCCGCCGGCCATGATCTGGGAGAGATCTTTCAAGTCTTTGTTGCCTGAATTCTTCATCAGGGATATACCAGCTTGTCCGCCTAGTTCTTCTGCGATGTTGCTACAAGTCAAATTTGGGTCTGCCGATCTGCAAGAGAAGTATTAGCTTTTTTCTGCTAAGCATGATGTCCCCGTTCCTGGACCCAGCTCTTCTTTGGTCATTGAGGAGTTGGCACCTGAAGATCACTCGTGCTCCACTTACCAGGTTACACCTTCTCCCTCCCAGGTCTCTCAAGAGGATTTTCAGTTTTCTTCGGTTACACCTTCTCCGCTGGGCAAGCGACCACGTCAGTCTGCACGCTCAAGGCGCTCTATCACGCTTGTGGAGCCAGTTCTGGACTTTTCCACTAGAAGGATGACGCGCAGTTCTGCCAAGAGGACAGGCATGAAGCTAGTCTCTGCCATTCCTCCGAGGTCTGCCCCCCAGCGTCGCCCGAAGGCCAAGAAGCTTCGTCTTGATGATGAGCCCAGCTTGCTCCCTCTCCCATCTCTGACGCCTATTCCAACGCTGCAGGCCATTGGAGTGGCTTTGGGCATTGATCCATCTGAGTTATCGGTGGAGAAGCTTATGGCTTCTCCCAATCCTGCTGCAGAAGGCGATGGTTCACATGATGCTTGACAGCCCACGAAGATTCATGGAGAGTTGGGCGCTTTTGCTTTTGTGCCCATTTTTTGTTTTTAGTGACTGTCTGCAACACTTGGTTACTGTTATTGCCACTTATGTTCCGTTTATGTCCATGCTGTTAAGCAGCTGGATCTGCAACTATACCCCTGCGCTGTTTTTTATGGATAATTGCTATTTTCACAACTGGAATGTGCTCTGTTGGAATGTGCGTGGGCTCAATTCTGAGGCTCGATGGCGTGATCTATGTGCCAAGATTGAGGAGAGCAGATGTTCTGTTCTTTGTCTGCAAGAAACTAAATGTGAGAGCTTTGATATTCATACGATTAGATCCTTCAGCCCTAGGCGGTTTGATCAATTCGCGTTCTCCCCTTCTGTTGGAGCCTCTGGCGGGATTCTCATTGTTTGGAATTCCTCGATCTTTCATGGTCAGCTTGTGGATATTCAGAAGTTTGGTGTTGTCGTCTCTTTCCAATCGTTGCAGAATTCTGAAAAATGGACCCTAACCTCTGTCTATGGGCCATGTGAGGGCCAGCCTAGGGACGACTTCGTTAGTTGGCTTTATCACCTACAAATTCCCCCGGATGAAAATTGGCTCTTGTTGGGGGACTTTAATTTCATCAGATCTTTGGAGAACCGAAACCTCCCGGGTGGTGATACCAACGATATCTTCCTATTCAACGAAATAATTGGTCACCTTGGTCTTTTGGAGTTGCCCTTGAAGGGCCGTAGCTTTACCTGGTCTAATATGCAGCAAAACCCCCTGCTTGAGCGACTTGATTGGTTCTTTACTACTGCTGATTGGATTTCACACTACCCAAACACTGTGGTTACTCCACTAGCCAGAACTTCCTCTGATCACGTGCCTTGTGTGGTGTCCATTGACACTACCATTCCTGCGGCCAAGATTTTTTGGTTTGAAAATTTCTGGTTGGATATGCCGGGGTTCATGGATTGTGTCTCCAAGTCCTGGAATGCACCTGTCTTCTCTGATCTTTCTGCTTCCGCGGTTATCACAAGGAAATTTAAGCGACTGCGGTATGATTTGAAAATTTGGAGCAAAAAACTATCGTACATCAATAAGCTTACTGTTGATTGTTCAAAGGTGATTCTGCACTTTGATCAGCTGGAGGAAGTACGACCTTTAACACGGCCGGAATTCAACTTCCGGAAACTCGTGAAGTTTCACTATGAACATCTGTTAAAACTTCACTATATATATTGGAAACAGAGGTGCACTATTAGGTACATCAAGGTTGGCGAGGAGAATTCAAAAAAAATTCATGCCATGGCCTCTGAGCGTATGAGGAGAAACTCCATCTCTAGTCTGAAAACCACTTCCATGCTTGATCCAGTGACTGATCACGCTCAGATGGCGGGAATCCTTTGGGCCTCGTTCAAATCTAGGATGGGCCAGGCCCAAGGGATCTCTATGGGCTTTGATTTGAATCATTTAATCCAACCCATCCCGGGACTGGAGGAGCTATCCTTGCCATTTTCTGATGAGGAAATTCACAAAGTTTTGAAGGATTTGCCGGCGGATCGGGCACCTGGCCCAGATGGCTTTAATGGGATGTTCGTCAAGCGCTGTTGGCCTATAATTGAGGGGGGTTTCTTGAGGATGATTCGGGCTTTTTATGAGGGGAAGCTTTCGTTGGAAAATATCAACTCCTCCCTCATTACGCTCATACCCAAGATCATGTCACCAGAAGGGCCGGATGATTTCCGGCCAATCTCCCTCACCAACACTTGTCTTAAATTCCTAACAAAATTGCTGGCCAACAGATTGCAGCGGGTGATCCTTAAGTGCATCCACAAAAATCAGTATGGGTTCCTTAATGGTAGGTCGATTCAGGATTGTCTGGCCTGGAGTTTTGAGTATATTCACCAATGTAAACAATCCAAGCGTCCAATTATAATCCTTAAGTTGGACTTTGCTAAGGCCTTTGACACTGTTGAGCATGAGGTTATTCTTCAGATGTTGCAGCATAAAGGGTTTGATGCCAAATGGATTCTTTGGATTAAACAGCTGTTGTCTACAGGTTCTTCGTCTGTGCTGTTAAATGGCATTCCTGGAAAGCAATTCTTGTGTAAGTTTGGCGTCAGGCAGGGTGATCCACTCACTCCTCTATTGTTCGTCATCGCAGCAGATCTGTTGCAATCTGTGGTCAATCAAATGCTGGTGTCTGGCACACTCTCTTTGCCTCTTCAGACCCATGACAGGGATTTTCCCATCATCCAATATGCGGATGACACGATCCTATTTCTTGCAGCTAAGGATGATGAGCTTGTTGCCCTCAAGAATATGCTGCTTACATTTCAACAATCCACTGGTTTAAAGGTCAACTTTGCTAAACCCTCAATGATCCCACTGAATATGACTAATGAGGAGGCTGACAGACTTGCTGCTATTCTTGGTTGTAAAATTGGCCAGCTTCCATATACTTATCTTGGATTGCCTTTGGGAACTACAAGGCCAAGGATCATCGACCTCATGCCCTTAGTTGACAGTCTTGAAAGGAGGTTAACTGCAAGCTCTTCTATGCTGAATCAAGGCTCTCGTTTGCAGCTTCTCACCTCTGTCCTGACCTCTCTACCAATATACTTTTTGTGTAGCCTCAATATCCCAGCCGGGATCATTAAGCAACTAGACAGAATCTTCAGGCAATGCCTTTGGAGGGGTAATAGTGATGTTCCAAAACAGTCTCTGGCTGCTTGGGAGCTCGTTTGCAGGCTAAGAGATAAGGGTGGTTTGGGCATTATTAATCTGAACATCCAGAACAAAGGACTGCTTCTCAAGCATCTTCACAAATTCTATAACAAGGTTGATGTTCCTTGGGTGACCCTGATATGGAATAGCTACTATGATCATGGGGTTCCATAAGCAACAGCTAATGCTGGATCTTTCTGGTGGAGAGATGTTCTGAAGCTGCATGAGGCTTACACTGCTATTGCATCAGTACATATCAACATGGGTGATTCTGCTCTGTTCTGGACTAATTCCTGGCACATTGGGGGCTCTGCTAGACCCCTCTGTTGGAGATTGCCAAGGTTGTTTTCTTTTGTCAATAATGACAGGATCTCTGTGAGGGAATTTCTTCAATCCCAGGATCTTTTCTCCATCTTTTATTTGCCCCTTTCTCATGAAGCTGCTGCTGAGTTGCACATACTGGAAAGTTGGATCATGCAGTTAGACAGAGACCCCACCTTACCTGATGTTTGGATATGGCCTGGTCAATCAGGAGGGTACACTGCGAAAAGTTTTTACAGGATCATGCACTCCCACTTGCCTACAAGGTGTTCGGCTGGCTTTTATTCTTTGACAGAGTAGGATACATCTATGCTGGTCAATCAGCTGAAGATGCACTCCCACTGCGAAAAGCTTTGGCAGAGTAAGTGCACCATGAAGATCAAGGTGTTCGGCTGGCTTTTATTCTTTGACAGACTTAACACCAAGGATATGCTGGTTAGGAGACACTGGCGCTCAAACCAGGATGACAATCTTTGCCTCATCTGCAGTGAGCTGGCGTATGAGAATAGGATACATCTATTTTTTAACTGCACCTTCAGCTATAGAGTCTGGAACTATTTGGGTATTGATTGGTCTGGAGGCTCAGATATTCTGCAATGTCTCCTGCACGCCAGGTCCAACTTCACACACCCTTTCTTCGTTGAAGTTATACTAACAGCAGCATGGAATATTTGGATTATGCGAAATGGCAGAACCTTCAGAGCTGAGAGAGCTACTTTCAGTGCTTGGAAGTGTAAATTCATCCATGATATTTCTTTGCTTGCTCACAGGGTGAAGGACTGTAACAAGCCAAAGCTTTTGGCTTGGATTGCTTCTTTGTTGTAAAGCAAGTACAGTTAGTTAGCAAATAGGTAGACTCTTTCCCCTTTTGTTTTTCTTCTTTGTATAGTTTTTTTTACTTGTATAGTGGTACTTTATCTAATAAAGGACTGTGGGGCTTTGCCTCACAGTAAATATTCAAAAAATGTATCAATGATGGCGACGAATCCCCCTCTCCGAAGCCCCGAACAAACTTCGGATTTTCCCTCCCGATGAAGAACAGGAGGTGGCGGCGGCACCGTATCGTAAAACACGATGAATCCTTCTCTTTGATTGTTTTTCTCCCCGAACGTGAATATATAGAGTTGGAGTTAGCATCGGGGGGTCTCCAGGGAACCCACAAGGCAGGGGGCGTGCCCAGGGCGTAGGGCATGCCCTCCACCCTTGTGGTCAGCTGGTGGGTCCCCTCTGGTTGATTCTTTCGCCAATATTTTTTGTTTATTTCAGAAATATTCTCTGTAAATTTTCAGGTCATTCCGAGAACTTTTACTTGCGCACAAAAATAATACCAAGGCAATTCTGCTGAAAACAGTGTCAGTCCGGGTTAGTTCTATTCAAATCATGCAAATTAGAGTCCAAAACAAGGGCAAAAGAGTTTGGAAAAGTAGATATGATGGAGACGTATCAACTCCCCCAAGCTTAGCCCATTGCTTGTCCTCAAGCAATTCAGTTGACAAACTGAAAGTGATAGAGAAAAAACTTTTACAAACTTTGTTTGATCTTGTTGTTGCAAATATGTATAGCCAGCATTCAGGTTTTCAACAAAGGTTATGAACTAACCATATTACAATAACATTTAGGTCTCACATTTACTCATATCAATGGCATAATCAACTAGCGAGTAATAATAATATATCTCGGATGACAACACTTTTTCAAAACAATCTTGATATGATATAACAAAATGGTATCTCGCTAGCCCTTTCTGAGACCGCAAAACGGAAATGCAGAGCACCCCTGAAGATCAAGGACTGACTAGACATTGTAATTCATGGCAAAAGATATTTGGTCATACTCAATATCAATTAATAGCAAAGCATACAAATGACAGTGGTGCTCTCTAACTGGTGCTTTTTATAAGAGGATGATGACTCGGCAATAAAAGTAAATAGATAGGCCCTTCGAAGAGGGAAGCAGGGATTTGCAGAGGCGCCAGAGGTTGAGATTTTTGAAACAGAGATGAATATAATTTTGAGTGGTATGCTTTCATTGTCAACATAACAACCAAGAGATCTCACTATCTTCCATGCTAGATACATTATAGGCAGTTTCCAAATAGAATGGTGAAGTTTTTACTCCCCCTCCACCAACAAGCACACTCCACGGCTGGTCCGAAACAATGGGTACCGTCCATACCAACAACAGTCCTGGGGGAGTTTTGTTTGAAATTATATTTTAATTTGATTTGAGCATGGAACTGGGCATCCCGAATACCAGCCACTTTCTCGTGAATGAAAAGTGAATCAACACTCATCGTGAGAATAACCCACCTAGCATGGAAGATACTGACAGCCCCCAGTCGCTACATGAGCGATTCGGGCATACAAAACAGGTTATTATTTGAAGGTTTAGTGTTTGGCACATGCAAATTTACTTGGAACAGCAGGTAAATACCACATATAGGTAGGTATGGTGGACTCAGATGGAACAACTTTGGGTTTATGGAAGTGGATGCACAAGCAGTATTCCTGCTTAGTACAAGTGAAGGCTAGCAAAAGATTGAGGAATGACCAACTAGAGAGCGACAATAGTCATAAACATGCATTGAGATTAACCAACATTGAGTGCAAGCATGAGTAGGATATAAATCACCATGAACATAAATATCATGGAGGCTATGTTGATTTTGTTTCAACTGCATGCGTGAACATGTGCCAAGTCAAGCCACTTGAATCATTCAAAGGAGGATACCATACTATCATACTACATCACAACCATTTTAAAAAGCATGTTGGCATGAGTAACTATAATCTCTAATTGTCATTGCAAACATGTTTCATTCATAATGGGCGGAATCAAGAACGATGAACTAATCATATTTACAAAAACAAAATAGGTCGAGTTCATACCAGCTTTTCCTCATCTCAATCATTTCATCAAATATCGTCATTATTGCCTTTCACTTGCATGACCAAACGGTGTGGATGATAATAATTGTGCATGTGCATTGGGCTAAGCTGGAATCTGCAAACATTTATTCAAAGGAGAAGACAAGGTAATATGGTTGTTCGTTAGATCAACAATAATGCATATGAGAGCCACTCAACATTTTCATCGTGGTCTTCTCCTCTCGGCCCAAAGAAAGGAAAAAAGAAATTCAAAGAAACACAATGAAATATTTTTGGAGTTTTTGTTTTTCTGAAGAAAGTAAAACAAGAACGAGAAAAATATTTACACGGGAAAGCTCCCAACACGCAAAAGAAGAACGAGAAATATTTTTGGGTTTTCTTTTAATAGTACTACTAAATAAACTAGAAAGAAAAACTAAAAGAAGCAACAACTATTTTTTTTTATTTTCTCAAAGTTTTTCAGACACACAAGAAGAAACAGAAAAAATAAATAAACTAACATGGATAATACAATGAAAAAGTATGAACACTGACAACTGGAATGAGTGTGTGAACATGAATGTAATGTCGGTGAGAAATACGTACTCCCCCAAGCTTAGGCTTTTGGCCTAAGTTGGTCTATGCCCATGGATCAAAGTAGCCCTCTCCTGGGTACTGCGGAGGATCCTGAGGGTTCCACTGGTTAGCGAGCTCCTGTGGCTCCCATTGATAAATAGACTCCTCATACAGATCAGGTGATGGTTCTGGCTCAGGAACTGGGGATCGCGTCCGCTCCCAGTATGCATAAATGTCCTCGGGCAAAATGAGGTACCTGCCTGAATGAATATCGAGCAAAGAAGGTGCAGGCAAAGTAATAATCTAACAAGTCTTCTGGCTGAATACCAGGCTA
The DNA here is from genome assembly GCF_002575655.3 of Aegilops tauschii subsp. strangulata. Classification (NCBI taxonomy): domain Eukaryota; kingdom Viridiplantae; phylum Streptophyta; class Magnoliopsida; order Poales; family Poaceae; genus Aegilops; species Aegilops tauschii. Next base: position 287,011,357 of record NC_053039.3, read on the forward strand.
TAGATGAGTCTCTTGTCCTTACCATCACTAAAATCATGTGCTACCATAATGTTATAGTCTAAGTATCTAGTGGGTAGCAACATCTCCTCTTCCTCATCATGCCTAATGGGTATCCCGAAACGTCTAGCAAGGCGGGAGGCATAGATACCTCCAAAGATAGGACCCCTCGAACGTTTTAAACTCAACCATCGAGCAACAATAGCGCCCAAACTAAAAGTTCTATTACGAAGTAAAGCTTGGCGCAAAATAGCGAGGTCAGGGGCACTAAGATCTCCACTCTCCCCACGACCAATTAAACATCTCCCAGCAACTAATGAGTAATAGCGTAAAACAGGAAAATGCAAACTAGCCACTCTCGCTTCCGACACTCCTCTCTCTTCCCCTACGGTAACTTCATCAATAAAATCTTCCACATATCTAGGACGTGGTTCATTGACGCTGCCCTCATAAGGTAATTTGCAAACATCACAAAAATCATAAAGTGTCATCTCCTTATGCTCATCACATAAATAAAACTCTACCGTGGGTGGTGATTTCCTAGCATGAAAGTGAAAATTTTGCACGAAGGTATTAGTGAGTAGGAGATATTGATCACACTTATCATGGAGGAAGTCGGTGATGCCTGCATTCTCCGCCAAATAATAGTAATCCTCATAAATTCCGGCCGCCCTCAAGAATGCATCACTTGGCCATTCACACGGCCGAACCTCCGCGGTGCAAGGAAGGTTGTACTTGCGCTTCTTCTTCTCTTCATTTTCATTTTCCTTTGAACCCCGGCTTGAAGAGCCTCTCAACCATCTCTTCATCATTTCTTTCCTCTGAAAATTTCTGAAATTTTTAGTGACTCAAAATAAAAGTGAACCAAACTCAACAAGATTGATAGCAACTACTCCTACAAGTGTCTAGAGGCTATATCATGCATCAAAACTACTTTGGACCATATAAATTTGACATGCAAGATCAATAACAGGGTCACCACACCAGCAAAAATTTGCAATATATAAAGCACTAGAAAAAAACTAATTGGACCACTGGAGGAGTCACATACCGAAGAACAATCCACAACACAGTTTTGCAAATGGAGCTTTGCACAAGGAGATCGAAAATGGCAGCAAGATGAGCTAGAACACGGGTTTGAGCAACGGCGTGATTTTTTCTGGAGGAAGACGAAGTGGATGGGTGCTGGAATAAGTGAGGGGGCCATGTGGGACCCACAAGGCAGGGGTTGCGCCCGGGGGTAGGGCGTGTCCTCCACCCTTGTGGTCCACCGTTGCAGCCCCCTGGTGTGTTCTTAGTGCCAAAAATTCTTAAATATTCTATAAAAAATCATACTAAATTTTCAGGGCATTTGGGGAACTTTTATTTTTGGGACAATTTTTATTGCACGGATAAATCAAAAAATAGACGGATAATACTATTCTTGCTTTATTTATTCAAAATAACAGAAAGTAAAAAGTAGGTACATGAAGTTGTGCTTTCTAAATTCATCCATCTCATACCCATCAAAAGGAATCCATTAACAAGGTTGATCAAGTCTTATTAACAAACCTCTTCCGAATGACATGAAAACAGAGAATTTTCGAATAACACTAGGTTACCTCAACACGGATATGCATGTCCCCAACAATGAGAATATCATATTTCTTTTTGACAGTAGAAAGAGAGAATTCAAAACCTCCAATAGCAATAGTTGAAATTTTTCCAATAGAATTGATGCTATTCACTTGAGGTTCTTTCTTAGGAAAGTGTATCGTATGCTCATTACCATTAACATGAAAAGTGACATTGCCCTTATTGCAATCAATAACAGCCCCTGCAGTATTAAAAAAGGGTCTACCAAGGATGATCGACATACTGTCATCCTCGGGAATATAAAGAATAACAAAGTCTGTTAAGATAGTAACGTTTGCAACCACAACAGGCACATCCTCACAAATACCGATGGGTATAGCAGTTGATTTATCAGCCATTTGCAAAGAGATTTCAGTAGGTGTCAACTTATTTAATTCAAGTCTACAATATAAAGACAAAGGCATACCACTAACACTCCCAAATCACATAAAGCAGTTTTAACATAGTTTCTTTTAATGGAGCATGGTATAGTTGGTATTCCTGGGTCTCCTAGTTTCTTTGGTATTCCACCCTTAAAAGTGTAATTAGCAAGCATGGTAGAAATTTTAGCTTCCGGTATCTTTCTTTTATTTGTAACAATATCCTTCATATACTTAGCATAAGGAGACATTTTTAGAATATCAGTCAAACGCATACGCAAAAAGACAAGTCTAAGCATTTCAACAAAGTGCTCAAAAGCCTCGTCATCCTTTTTCTTGGATGGTTTAGGAGGAACGGGTATGGGTTTCTAAACCCATGGTTCTATTTCTTTACCATGTTTCCTAGCAATGAAGTCCCTCTTATCATAACGTTGATTCTTAGATTGTGGGTTATCAAGATCAACAGCAGGTTCTACCTCCATAACATTATCATTACTAGGTTGAGCATCAACATGAACATCATCATTAACATTAGCACTAGGTTCGTGCTCATTATCAGATTGTGTCTCAGCATGAGAAATAGAAATAACATTGGGATTCTCAGGTGGGTCTATAGCAGGTTCACTAGAAGCATGCAAAGTCCTATCAGTTTTCCTTTTCTTTTTATTACTAGGAGGACTAGGTGCATCCGTATTAGTTCTCTGAGAATCTTGCTCAATTCTCTTAGGATGGCCCTCAGGATACAAAGGTTCCTGGGTCATCTTACCACCTCTAGTCATAACCCTAACAGCATTATCATTGTTCTTACTATTCAACTCATTGAGCAAATCATCATGTGCCTTAAGTACTTGTTCTACTTGAGTTTTCACCATGGAAGCATGCTTACTAATAATCTTAAAATCACTAACAGTTCTACTCATGTAATCACCCAAGCAGTCAAGCATGTAAGCATTACGTTTCAATTGTCTACTAACGCAGGCATTGAAATTTTCTTGTTTAACAATAAAATTATCAAACTCATTCAAGCATTGACTAGCAGACTTATTATGAGGAATATCACCTTCATCAAATCTATAGAGAGAATTTACCTCTACTACCTGTGTCGGGTTATCAAGACCATGTATTTCTTCAATAGGTGGTAAATTCTTAACATCTTCATCTTTAATACATTTTTCTTTCATAGATTTCTTTGCCTCTTGCATATCTTCAGGACTGATAAATAGAATACCTCTTTTCTTCGGAGTTGGCTTAGGAGTTGGTTCAGGAAGTGTCAAATCATTATCATTACTCAATATATTATTCAATAGCAATTCATCTTGCTCAATAGTTCGTTCCCTGAAAACACAACTAGCACAACTATCTAGGTGGTCCCTAGAAGCATCAGTTAGTCCATTATAGAAGATATAAGTATATCATTTTTCTTGAGAGGATGATCAGGCAAAGCATTAAGTAATTGGAGAAGCCTCCCCCAAGCTTGTGGGAGACTCTCTTCTTCAATTTGCACAAAGTTAAATATTTCCTTTAAAGCAGCTTGTTTCTTGTGAGCAGGGAAATAATTTTCAGAGAAGTAGTAAATCATATCTTGGGGACTACGCACACAACCAGGAACAAGAGAATTAAACCATAACTTAGCATACCCTTTAAGGAGAAAGGAAACAGCTTAAGAATATAGTAATAGCAATTTTTTTCCTCATGAGAAAATAGGGGGGTATATCATTCAATTTAGTAAAATGTGCCACAACAGTTTCAGATTCATAACCATTGAAAGGATCAGATTCAACCAAAGTAATTAACTCAGGATCAATAGATAATTCATAATCCTTATTGGTAACAAAGATATGCGAAGTAGCAAACTTAGGATCATATTGCATTCTTGCATTCAAAGACTTTTCTTTCCACTTGTGTAATAATTTCTTAAGATCATCTCTATCCTTACAAGCAAGAAAGTCCCTAGCTACCTCTCCATCCATAACCTAACCCTCGGGCATAACAGGAAGTTCAGATCTAGGAGAGCTAGTCTTATTAGGTGTTTCAAACTTTTCAGTTCAATAATTTCATCAGTTTCAGAAATATCATCATATTCAGCATAATCAATAGTTCTAACTCTAGCAAGATGTTCATCAAGTAATTCACCCAGTGGCACAGTATTATCAAGCAAAGTAGCAGCATCATAAGCATCATTCATAGTAGAAGCATCATCATCAATAACATGCGACATATCAGAATCAATAGCAGTTGTAGGTGTCGCAAGCTTACTCAAAACAGAAGGTGAATCAAGTGCAGAGCTAGATGGCAGTTCCTTACCTCCCTCGTAGTAGAGGGAAAAATCTTGGTTCTAGTATCTTTCAAATTCCTCATAGTGATCAACAGATATAAATCCCAAGTGACTCGGAGAATAGAGCTATGCTCCCTGGCAACGGCGCTAGAGAATGGTCTTGATAACCCACAAGTATAGGGGATCGCAACAGTTTTCGAGGGTAGAGTATTCAACCCAAATTTATTGATTTGGCACAAGGGGAGCCAAAGAATATTATCAAGTATTAACAGCTGAGTTGTCAATTCAACCACACCTGAAAGACTTAATATCTGCAGCAAAGTATTCGATAGCAAAGTAGTATGGAAGTAATGGTAACAGTGGCAAAAATAACAATCGCAGTTTTGTTGCAATTATAACAGTGGCAACGGCAAAGTAACGTAGCAAAGATCAATATGTGAAAAGCTCGTAGGCAATGGATCAATGATGGCATTTGATACGTCTTCATCGTATCTATAATTTTTGATTATTTCATGCCAATATTATACAACTTTCACATACTTTTGGCAACATTTTAAATGATTTATTTGGATTAACCTATTGATCCAGTGCCCAGTGCCAGTTCCTGTTTGTTGCATGTTTTTGTTTCACAGAAATCCATATCAAGCTAAGTCCAAATGCAATAAAAATTTACGGAGAATTATTTTGGAATATTTTTGAATTTTGGGAGGTGAAATCAACGTAAACGGGGGCCCACAAGCCCCAAGATACGCCAGGGCGCGCCAGGGGGTGCCAGGCGTGCCCAGGTGTCTTATGCCCTCCTCAAAAGTCGGTTGGGGCCCTTCATCTGGTGCAAGAAAGATAATTTATGGGAAAAATCATGTAAATTTTTTAGCACAATCGGAGTTACAGATCTCTGGGAATTTAAGAAACTGTGAAGGGCGAGATCCGGGGAACGCGAAATAGAAGAGAACAGAGAGGGAGATCCAATCTCAGAGGGCTCCCGCCCCTCCACCACCATGGAGGCCATGGACCAGAGGGGGAACTCTCCTCCCATCTAGGGGGGGGGGCCAAGGAAGAAGAAGGAGGGGGGCTCTCTCCCCCTCTCTCCCGGTCGCGCCGGAGTGCCGCCGGGGCAAGGATCGTGACGATGATCTACATAAACAATCTTGCTACCGTCAACACCAACTCTTTCCCCCTCTATGCAGCGGTTTAACCTCCCTTCTCCCCACTGTAATCTGTATTTAAACATGGTTCTCAACTCCATATATTATTTCCGAATGATCTATGGTTATCCTATGATGTTTGAGTAGATCCGTTTTGTCCTATGGGTTAATCGTGATCTTGGTTGGTATGCTTGTATATTTTATTTATGGTGTTGTCCTATGGTGCCCTCCATGTCGCGCAAACAGAGGGTCCCTGCTGTAGGGTGTTTCAATATGTTCATGATTCGCTTATGGTGGGTGGCGTGAGTGACAGAATCACATACCCGAGTAAGTGGGTTGTTGCATATGGGAGTAAAGAGGACTTGATACTTAATGCTATGGTTGGGTTTCACGACCTTAATGATCTTTAGTAGTTGCGGATGCTTGCTAGGGGTCCAATCATAAGTGCATATGATCCTAGTAGAAAAAGTATGTTAGATCATGCCTCTCCCTCATATAAAATTGCAAGAATGATTACCGGTACTAGTTATTGATTGCCTAGGGACAAATGACTTTCTTGTTGACAAAAGCTATCCAGTTTTATTACCTTGCAATTTATTCATAGTTTTATTCTTGCAAAGTACTCGTAGTTTTATTCTCGCAAAATAGTTTCAGACTTGTTTTAGGTAAATCAAACGTCAAGTGTGCGCAGAGTTGTATCGGTGGTCGATAGAACTTGAGGGATTATTTATTCTACCTTTAGCTCCTTGTTCGGTTCGACACTCTTATTTATCAAAAAAGGCTACAAACGACCCCCTATACTTGTGGGTTGTCAGCATTCATCATGCAACAGTTATAACCTAGGGTGACAAAGAACTAGCTCCAATTCATCAATATAATGTAGGCATGTATTCCGTATATAGTCATACGTGCTTATGGAAAATAACTTGCATGACATATTTTGTCCTATCCTCCCGTGGCAACGGGGTCCTAATGGAAACTAAGGGATATTAAGGCCTCCTTTTAATAGAGAACGGGACCAAAGCATTAACGCTTAGTGAATACATGAACTCCTCAAACTATGGTAATCACCGGAAAGAATCCCAATTATTGTCACCTTGGGGTATGCGAATCATAACTTGTAAGATAGGATCAAGAACACAAATATATTCATGAAAACATAATAGGTTCATATCTGAAATCATGGCACTCGGGCCCTAGTGACAAGCATTAAGCATAGCAATGTCATAGCAACATTAATCTCATGACATAGTGGATACTAGGAATCAAACCCTAACAAAACTAACTCGATTACATGACAAATCTCATCCAACCCATCACCGTCCAGCAAGCCTACGATGGAATTACTTGTGCACAGCGGTGAGCATCATGAAATTGGTGATGGAGGAAGGTTGGTGATGATGATGGCGACGAATCCCCCTCTCCGGAGCCCCGGACGGACTCCAGATCTGCCCTCGCGATGAAGAACAGGAGGTGGCGGCGACTCTATATCGTAAAACGTGATGAATCCTTCTCTCTATTTTTTCTCCCCGAACGTGAATATATAGAGTTGGAGCTAGGGTTGGGGGGCCTCCAGGGGACCCACAACGCAGGGGGCGCACCCAAGGGAAAGGGCATGCCCTCCAGCCTTGTGGTCAGCTGGTGGGTCCCCTCTGGTTGATTCTTTCGCCAATATTTTTTATTTATTACAAAATATTCTCCGTAAATTTTCAGGTCATTCCGAGAACTTTTATTTCTGCACAAAAATAACACCAAGGAAATTCTGCTGAAAACAGCGCCAGTCCGGGTTAGTTCCATTCAAATCATGCAAATTAGAGTCCAAAACAAGGGCAAAATAGTTTTGAAAAAGTAGATACGATGGAGACGTATCAAGGCACCAACAAGGATGATGAACCCCTCTGTGATGGTGTCTAGATTGGATATGGTGGTTCTGGAACTTGCGGGGGCTGGAATTGTGTTTCGTCGACTCCCCTAGGGTTTTTGGATTTTCGGGGTATTTATAGAGCAAAGAGGCGGTGTGGGAGGCGGCCGAGGTGGGCACGTGCCCAGGTGGGTTGTACTCCCCTTGGATCCCCCCTCTGGTACTTCTTTCATCCAACAGGTGTCATCTGGTCCAGAAAAATTCTCCAAAAAGTTTCGCTGCGTTTGGACTCCGTTTGGTACTGATATTCTATGAAGTAAAAAACAAGCAAAAAACAGCAACTGGCACTGCGCAGTATGTCAATAGGTTAGTCCCAAAAAATGACTGTAAAACATCCAAGAATGATAATATAACATCATGGAACAAGCAAAAATTATAGATACGTTGGAGACGTATCATCATCCCCAAGCTTAATTCCTACTCGTCCTCGAGTAGGTAAATGATAAAAATAGAATTTTTGATGTGGAATGTTGCCTAACATGTTCATCACATATTCTTTTATTTTGTAGCATGGACATTTGGACTTTTATATGGTTCAAAAAAATAGTCTAGTTTTGACATGAGGATTTCAATACTCAAGCATATCAACAAGCAACCATATCTTTCAAAATATCAACACTAAAGCAAGTTATCCCTAGCCCATTATGCTCAATCATTGATTCATTCATGAAACACACTCGCATATTAGATACACCCAATGCTCAAGTACGATCATAGTGCCCCTTAGTTGATGCTTTATAAGATAAGATGGAGACTAAAAAAATAAAAATTACATAAAATAAATAGAAAGGCTTTTCACAAAGGGAAGTAGGGATTTGTAGAGGTGCCAGAGCTCAAAGCGAAAAAATAGAGATAAAACATTTTCGGTGGCATGCTTTTCCTGTCAACGAAAATGATCGAGTAGTTCCCAATACTTTCCAGGCTAGACATATCATAGGCGGTTCCCAAACAGAAAATAAAGTTTATTCCTTTTTCCACCATACTTTCACATTCCACGGCTAGCCGTATCCACGGGTGCCGCCATACCAACACTTTCCAAGGAACTTATTGTTTGACAACATAAAGTAAATTCATTTTTCATTTCGGGACTGGGCATCCCTAATACCTTTGTCGTACTCTCGTGCAATGACAAGTGAATAAGCACTCATCTTGAGAATAACACATCTAGCATGGAAAAATATCAGCCACCCCCTACCGTTTCATGAGCGATACGAGCACACAAAAGGAAATTTATTTTGAAAATTGGAGATGGCACATACAAATTTGCTTAGAACGGCACATGAATACCGCATATAGGTTGGTATGGTGGACTCATAGGGCAAAATAGGGTTTAAGGATTTTGGATGCACAAGTAGTATTCCTACTTAGCACAAGTGAAGGCTAGGAAAAAGATTGAGAAGCATCCAACCAAGAAACAAAAAATCACATAAGCGAGCATTAAGCATAACTAACACTAAATAATGCACCACAAGTAGGATGTAATTTTTTGCATAACTATTGACTTTCGTGCTTGCATAGGGAATCACAAACCTTAACACCAATATTCTTACTAAAGCACAATTACTCATCAACATGACTCACATATCACTATCATCATATCGCAAAACTATTACAAAGAATCAAGTTTATTTTGTCCAATGATCTTCATGAAAGTTTTTATTATATCCCTCTTGAATATCTATCACTTTGGGACTAGTTTCATATGTTGCTTTTGATAGCTCAAACAAATCTAAGTGAAGAATATGAGCATAAAAAATTTCGTCTCTCAAAATAATATAAGTGAAGCATGAGAGAATTTCTTCAAAATTACTAAGTCTCAAATAAATCTAATTGAAGAATGAGAGCATTTCTTCAAAAATATTAAAGCACGCCGTGCTAAAAAAGATATGAGTGAAGCACTAGAGCAATTCCATAGCTCAAAAAATTTAGGTGAAGCACATAGAGAAATTCTAACAAATCATGGTATAATTTTGGCTCTCTCAAATAGGTGTGTTCAGCAATGATACTTGACACAAAACTAAAATCAAAACAAGCAAAGACTCATATAATACAAGACGCTCCAAGCAAAACTCAAGATATGTGATGAATAAAAATATAGTTCCAAGTAAATACCGATGGTCGTTAGAAGAAAGAGGGGATGCCACTCGGGGCATCCCCAAGCTTAGTTGCTTGTTTCTCCTTGAATATAACCTTGGGGTGCCATGGGGCATCCCCAAGCTTAGGCTCTTCTTACTCCTTATTACTTCATCCATCGTGATCTCACCCAAAACTTGAAAACTTCAATCACACAAAACTCAACAAAACCTTCGGGAGATCCGTTAGTATAACAAAGCAAATCACCACTCTAAGTACTGCTGAAAACTCATTCATATTTTATTTTTGCACTATATCTACTATGTTCCAACTTTGCTATGTCTTATACCCCCCGATAAAGACCATAGGTTCATCAAAATAAGCACACAACGCAAAGGAAACAGAATCTGTCAAAAAGAGAACAGTCTGTAGAAATCTGAAAACTTTGAATACTTATGTAAATCAAACAATTCTAAAAAATTAGGACAACATAGGAAATTTGTATATAAATCTTGTGTAGAAAAATTAGGATTTTATCGCGCTTCTGTGATTTTTCAAGATTGTTTTACTAGATGCAAAAGTTTTTGTTTTTCAACAAGATCAAATCAACTATCACCCAACATGATCCCAAAGGCTTTGCTTGTCCCAAACACTAATTAAAACATGAAAAACACAACCATAACAGTAGCATAATTGTGCAAACACTCAAGAAAAGGAAAAAGACAAAAATAAATTTTATTCATTGGGTTGCCTCCCAACAAGCATTATCGTGTTATGCCCCTAGCTAGGCATAGTGCATAGATTCAAGTATTTTCATCTTTAGTTCTAGATCCATAAGATGCCCTCACGATTGATTCATATGGTGGCTTAATTCTTATTCTAGGGAAGTGTTCCATCCCCTTTCTTAGTGGAAATTGAAATTTAATATTGCCCTCTTTCATATCAATCACGACACCTATAGTGCGTAAAAACGGTCTACCAAGTATAATAGGACAAGACGGATTGCAATCAATATCAAGAACAATAAAATCTATGGGAACATAATTCCTATTTGCAAGGATAAGAACATCATTAATTATTCCCATAGGCTTTTTAATAGTAGATACTGTCAAGTGCAAATTAAGAGAACATTCTTCAATATTAGGAAGACCAAGCACATCACATAAAGACTTCAGAATTGCGGAAACACTAGCACCCAAATCACATAAAGCGAATCACTCATAATTTTTAATCTTAAATTTAATGGTGGGTTCCCACTCATCATGTAGTTTCCTAGGAATTGAGATCTCTAATTCCAACTTTTCTTCCAAAGCTTTCATCATGGCATCTACGATATGTTTAGTAAAAGCTTTATTTTGTTTGTAAGCATTGGGTGAATTTATCATGGATTGCAACAAATAAATACAATCAATCAAAGAGACATTATCATAATAAAAGTCTTTGTAATCCAAAAGAGTGGGCACATCACTAGTTAAAGTTTTGACCACTCCAAACCCACTTTTATAATAAAAAATCATCAAGATTTTCACCCTCCGAATTATCGGGATGCCTTCTAACTAAAGTTGACTCTTCTTCAGTCCCTTTATCATCAATTTTAATCTTAATAAACAAGGAATCAATAGAAGAAACACCAATCACTTTAAGATCTTCATCATTTTTGTGAAAGCAATCACTAGAAATCACTCTTTCTAAAAATTCTCTTTTAGCTCTAAGCATAGCAGATCTTTTCTTACTTTCATCCATAGAAACACATAAAGCTTTAATTGATTCCTCAACTTTGGGTACAAAAATTTTCAACTTGAGGTTTTCCAGATCATGAGAAATTCTATCAATGCTTCTAGACATATCATCAATCTTATTCAACTTTTCCTCTGTCGTATTATTGAAAAGTTTTTTAGCATTGATAAATTATTTAATGTTATTCTCAAGATCAGAGGTGTTCCAATTCTTATTATTATTATTATTATTATTATTATTATTATAAGTAGGATTACCATAGGAACCACGATAATTATTAGAGGAATTTCCATAAAAGGCCTAGGATTAAAATTACCTCTATAAGCATTGTTATTAAAAAAATCGCGAGACAAAATTCACATATACGGAATCAGTATTTTGCTCAATCAAAGTAGACAAAGACACATCATTAAGATCAATAGGAGCATTTTTATTAGCAACCAATTTCATAAGAGTATCAACTTTTTCACTCAAAGTACTAATTTCTTCAACCGAATTAACTTTTTTACTAGTAGGAGCTCTTTCGGTATGCCATTGTGAATAATTTGCCATAATATTATCAAGCAATTTAGTAGCTTCGTGCAAAGTAATTTCCATAAAAGTGCCACCCGCGGCGGAATCTAAAAGATTTCTAGAGATAAAATTCAATCCCGCATAAAAAATTTGTATGATCATCCAAAGATTTAAACCATGAGTAGGACAATTTCTTAGCATCAATTTCATTCTTTCCCAAGATTGTGCAACATGTTCATGCTCAAGTTGCTTAAAATTCATGATCTGAGTTCTAAGGGAAATAATTTTCATGGGCGAAAAATACATAGTAATGAAAGCATCTTTGCATTTATCCCAAGAATCGATACTATTGCAAGGCAAAGAAGAAAACCAAAGTTTTGCACGATCTCGGAAAGAAAACGTAAATAATTTCAACTTCACAATATCATTGTCCACATCTTTTTTCTTTTGCATATCGCATGATTCTATGAACGTGTTAAGATGGGACGCGACATCCTCATTAGGAGTACCGGAAAACTAATGTTTCATAAAAGTGTCAACAAAGCAGCATTAATATCACAAGATTTCGCACTAGTGGTGGGAGGAGCAATCAGAGTGGTAATAAAATCATGGGATAATTAGATTTATGCCCCTAGTTTTGTCCCACTCGTCTGTTTTACCCCTAATTCCCAAAAGTCACCGGTTCTTCCAAATCACTTTGCTCCTCTTATGCTTTTGCCCTTTGACCGTTTGACCGTCAGTTTGAAAACTTCATAACTAATTCATACTAAATCAGAAAAATGCAAATAAGATACCAAAATGTTCAGAAAAACATCACCTATATGTCAGTGTCATTTGCATTCATGAAAAAAGTGTTGGAAAGTGCCCATCCGAGTTTTAGCTCTTATGCTACCACCATGAATAGTAAAATCTAAAAAAGTTCAAAAAAATTCAAAAATAATTTGGTGGCAAAGAATGACAAATGTTTTAAGTGCCTGCCAAGTTTCATCAGGGAATAACATTCGTGGGTGCCGCGGCAAAAAAACAATCAGCACTCCAAAATAGATTATTTTTTTGCCACGACTTCCACGAATGTCGTTCCCTAATGAAACTTGGCAAGCACTCAGAACACTTGTCGTTCTTTGCCACCATATTTTTTTGATTTTTTTTTATTTTTTTAGAGTTTACTATTCATGGTGGTATCAAAAGAGCTAAAACTCGGATGTGCACTTTCCAACACTTTTTTCATGAATGCAAATGACACTGACATATATGTGATATTCTTCTGAACATTTTGGTATCTTATTTGCATTTTTTTGATTTTGTATGAATTAGTTATGAAGTTTTCAAACTGACGGTCAAACGGTCAAAGGGCAAAAGCATAAGAGGATCAAAGTGACTTGGACAGAACCGGTGACTTTTGGGAATTAGGGGTAAAACAGACGAGTGGGACACAACTAGGGGCATAAATCTAATTATCCCTTGTATCCCTAAAATCATTATTGTTGGTATTGGAAAAATCACACAACTAGGTGTTTTCTTGAGTCATCGTGACTAAGCAAACAAGATTGCACACAAAAATAGATCTGACGTGAACACTATCGGGGGGGTGAACCCTGGGCAGGCAACGGAACCCGGATCCTTTTTAAAAAACATCGGGGCCGGCGTCGCCCCTCAATCCGGCTTGCACTTGGCCGGGTCCGTTGACCCGGCCAAGTCCCTCAACCCGGCCGAACTCTTCGACCCGACCAAGACGGCAACCCGGCCCTGACGGCTGGCGCAAGCCGGTCGAACCCGGTGAACCAAGGCTTCCCCAGCAAGCCAGCTCCCCTGTGGCGTGTTCCTCAACCCAGCCACGGGTCAGCTCCCGTCCCATCCGAGGCGTATGATGGGACGAGTCTCCATAAAGGGGATGAGCATGGCAACAGTGCCCCACCAACTCCTCTGACCGGCAGAGGCGTGGCAACAGTGCCCCACCTACCCCGCTGACCGAGGCCGGCGTGGCTACAGCGCACCCATCGTCACTGATGACGCCAGCAGACGGCGACCTGGCGGTACGCCACTGTAGCAGACTCGACCCGGCCACTCCATGACAGCCGACAAGACGGAGAACAGTGCCCCTGGCACACAAGGTCCGCGCGCGGAGAACCCGGCGAGCCCTGACACACGGCGGGTCCCAGCACCGGCTTCCCGGACGATGACAACCCGGCCCCACGGCCTCGTAACTTTACCATTGTAACCCTGGGGGTTGACCTATAAAACCCCCCGGCAACCCTTATGTACACGGGCATGCATAAAATGCAGCACACGATCATACGATCAGTAGAACACACACACACACACACACACCAGGAGAGGGAGCAGCCTAAGCCTTGGCATGTCTTCCTTCTTCCTCCAAACAGCTCTGGGAGCAACTCTATACTGATACAAATAAACCACACTCGGCAGGACTAGGGGTGTTATCTCTCCGGAGAGCCCCAAACCTGGGTATGTCTTGCGTCCCTCGCTCGCTCATGCCGACCTCACCTCTGGAGCCCACCGGTGCCCTCGAGCCTCCTCTTTAGCCGTCCTTTGGCATCTGCCTTGCGCCCACCACGAAAGTTGGCGCCCACCGTGGGGCAACTCGAAGTCCCGGCCGGAGACATGTTCAGGGCTCCTCTTCGGCTCTGACGAGCCCGTCACGCTGGCGGACGACATCATCAACGCGCTCACCGTCTCCTTCGCCGCACTGCGCATCTCCGAAGTGCCCGCGGCCGATGAGTATCCCAGCGGGGTGCTTGACATCTCCGACTCTCTCGTTCCCTCGGAGACGACGCTTTTGCCAGGGCAATGGACCTCTGCATTCGAGTAGAGGTGTTCGCCACTGACACCGGCTCCTCCTCGTCCAGCGCTACGAGGAAGGCCGCCGAAGCCAAGGCCACAGCGAATCGCGCCAACGCGCCCAACCCGCTGCGCGCCACAATGCAGAGCCTCTGCGTTCCCATCGCCACTGACGTCGACGCCACCAACACCGCCGAGACCCGGTCATGGCTGGAGGAAGATCGCCGGCACCTGCTGGACTTGTCTGAAATGCTCGCTGCCATGCAGCATCGTCGGGACTCCGCTCAGCGGGAGCGCGACGTCACCTAAGGCTTCATGCCTACCGCCGCCGAGCCAAGCTGGGTCGCCGATGTGTGGGCCCGGGGCGGCGCCCTCGGCGCAATCCCGCCCGTCTATGAAACCCCGTGAAGAATATGTGCGCCGCGCAGGTAGCCGCAATCGGCCTGGACCAGCTGCAGGGCGAGGAGCTGAAAGACCGCCTGCAGCAGGTGAACGAGCTTCTCGACGCCGCCAACGCGCAGCAGGATTGGCTCAACCGCCTCAACAAGCCTGTGGGATCCGTCCCGCGCCGCACCGACGACCCCGACGAGCAGCAGAACACGGCGTCTTTGCCACCCGGTGAAACTCATTCCGGTCGTACCCGGATCCGGTGCTACTGTGCCCCAGCTACCGTCGGCTGTTTGGGTGACGAGCCAGACTCGGAAGATCGGCGCCAGTACAATCCTCCCCCGCAACCCGGCCATCACGCTCGTCCGGCTTCAGTCGACCAGCCCCCCCCCCCCCCCGCGGCGTGATCGCTAGCCGGCTAGGCCCGCGCGCCATCGACGACACCGACGCTCGCCACCGCCTCGACCAACTCGCCCTCTCCTTAGAGCTGGAGGAGAACAATGCAGTCGGGCCGGCTTGCTTCGGCCCTCGCATCCGGGATGAGCCCTTCCACAAAGGGTTCACGCTTACCCGCGACACCCCCAAGTACAACGGCACCATCAAGCCGAAGGACTGGCTCATCGACTACACCACCGCCATCGGCATCGCGGATGGCAATCGCCGCCTCGCCGTGCGTTACGCCCCGCTCATGCTCCAGGGCTCGGCCCGCACGTGGTTGAACAGCCTGCCGGCTGGCAGCATCAACGCGTGGGTCGACTTCGAGCAGGCCTTTGTGCGCAAATTCACCAGCACTTACAAGCGGCCCGGCCGCCCCAGCCAGCTCGCCATGTGCGTGAAGGGGCCAACGGAGACCGGCCGCGAGTACCTCACACGCTGGACTGAACTCCGGAACAGCTGCGAGGGCGTCCACGAGGTCCAGGCCATCCTGTACTTTGTCAGCAGTTGTCGGGATGGCACCCTCCTCAAGCACAAGCTCCTACGCTCCGAGCCGGCCACCATGGCCACGCTCATGGTGACGGCGGACAAGTACACCAACGCCGACTCCACCATGAAGATCCAGGTGGCGCTGGACGAAGCTGGCAAGGCGAAGCCGGTCCCGCCCCCCAAGCCGGCCGGCGAAAGCAGCCGCCAGCAGAACAACCAGCAGAGCAACAAAGCGCAAGGTCGATCAGTCGGCTCAGCGCTATGACAACCACCTTGTCACAGCCACCGAGTAGGCACCCGCAACCGAGCCGGCCGCCAAGCGCCGGCAAACCGGCAAGACGTCGTTTTTTTAAGGTTAGACAGTAGGAAAGGCTCCTACTGCAAAAATATATTAAAGTAAATCATTCAGCTGTACAGGGAGTGGGGGGAGACCTATACAAGAACTAAGATTACATATTGTGTCTCAGGGGAAAACTATGCTATAGTGTCTAGAAAGTCAGGAATCAGATGTTTCTTGTGCTCAGGCAACCTGTGAGCAATGTTGGAAAGATCAGTCTTGAATCTGGCCCTCGAAGTAGAGAAGGAGGGTGTCACCTGCCGAAAGTAGTTGTTGTTTCTTTCTTTCCAGAGACTCCAAGCGGCCACAAGGAAAATATCCATGATCAGTTTTTGGTGATGCCTTGATTTAAGGTGGGTCATCATATCCAAGCGGTTGCCAGCAGCCGACCAACTAATCTTAAGTTCATGCCAACAATGCTTACTGAATGTGCAGTGAAAGAAAAGATGCTCAACTGTTTCCTCAACATGCTCACCACAAAGCAGACAATCCAGGTTAGTCCCGATGTTATAGTGCCTTCGCTTCAGCATGTTGCGTGTATTAAGGCGATCAACCAGGAGGAACCACCCAAATACTTTGATCTTGGGAACACTTTTGGTTTTCCACAACCATCCAAAGGCTGCATGAGCAATTACCTCACGGAAGAAGAACTTATAGTAATATGTGGTCTTAAAGAGTTGTGCCCCCCACGTACAAATCCAGGTGTCTTTGTCCTCAGAAAGGGTGGTGGAGCTGACATCATTTTGGATCGCTCGGATTTCTTCACGAGCTTGTATGGAAAGGGGTAGACGAAACGCCTCTCTGATATCGGAAATCGTGAGCATTGTTTTGACTGAAGCATCTTCTAGGGTGGTGTAGGAGAACGCTCGGGGAAAGGCTTCCTCAAGGATATGTTGATTCCAATCATCTTTCCAGAACAGGGTTGTCCTACCATCATTGATCAAAACTTTCGTGACCCCACAGTAAACTGGCATGAGTTTCACTAGTTCACGCCACCAGAAGGAGCCACAAGGGGCCATCGCATGTGGGATCACGTCCGAGTAGTAGGTGTCCCAGACAAGTTTCACCCAGGGTGTATCTAGTCGGTTATAGAACTTGTGGAGCATCTTGAGCAACATCGCATCATTTTGAACTTTAAGATTGAGCACTCCCAGACCTCCATTCTTTTTTGGGCGACACACCATATCCCATGCAGCCAGCGGGTTAGATTTATCACATGTCTCGGTTTTTTTGGGCGATGCACCAAACCGGCAAGACGGCGTGGCAACCCGCCATGAGCTGCGAGGAGATGCTCGAAGCTCCCTGCAAGCACCACAGCGGCGCGAGGCCGTCCGCGCACACGCTCCGGCAATGTGCCATCACCAAGCGCATCATGAGGGGTGACATCCCGCCTCCTCCGGCTCCAGCTCCAGGAGTAGGGCTGCCGGCTCCGCCTCCTCCGCCCCCGCCCCTGGCTAACAGCGTGATGCGCGATGACGTCTACCCCGACCAGAATGTGACCTATGTCGTCTTCACCAGCCTTGGCGATGACAAACGTAGCAAGCGCCTGCTCCGGCAGGAAGTAAACACCGACCTCCCGGCCAAGCCGGAGTACATGCATTGGTCAGAGCGCCCGGTCACCTGGACCTGGGAAGACCACCCAGCCGTCATGCCGAACCCTGGTGGCTACGCCCTCATCCTCGAGCCCACCATCGTCGCGCCCCTGCACATGTTCTCGCGAGTCCGCATCGATGGCAGCAGTAGCATCAACATCCTCTACCGCGACACCATGACCAAGCTCGGCCTCGAGGCCAAGGACTTGGAGCCGTCCCGGACGATCTTCCACGGCATCGTGTCTGGCCTCTCCTGCTCCCCCATCGGTCGGATCCGGCTCGACGTCCTGTTCGGCACCAGCGACCATTTCTAACGGGAGTCGCTCTGGTTCGAGGTGGTGGACCTGTCCAGCATGTACCACGCGCTGCTGGGCCGGCCGACACTCGCCAAATTCATGGCGGTCCCCCACTACGCCTACCTGAAGATGAAGCTATCGGGTCCAAAGGGCCTCATCACCATCACCGGCGATTACCGCAAGTCCCTGGAGTGCGCCCAAGCCGGCGCCAAACTGGTCGAGTCGCAGGTCATAGCCAAGGAGCAGCGCCAGCTCGACCGGATCATCGCGCTGGCCAACGAGACGCGCCAGCTGGCGAGGCCTCATTCCAGCCCTCCAAGGAGACCAAGAGGGTCAAGCTGAACCCGGAAGACCCCAGTTGCAGTAAGTACGTTGTCGTGGGCACCCGCCTCGACAACAAATAGGAAGGCGAGCTCGTCGACTTCCTCTGTGAGAATCGGGATACCTTCGGATGGACCCCAAAGGACATGCCAGGTATTCCGAGGAAGTACGCTGAGCACAAACTCCATGTCCGCAAGGACGCCAAACCTGTCCGTCAACCCCTACGTCGCTTTTCGGAAGAGAAGAGAAGAACCATTGGTGAACAGGTCGCCAAGCTCCTGGCGGCCGGCTTCATCATGGAAGTGTTCCACCCCGAGTGGCTGGCCAACCCAGTCCTCGTCCTGAAGAAGAACAAGACCGGGCGCATGTGCATAGACTACACCAGCCTGAACAAGGCTTGCCCCAAGGATCCTTTTGCCCTCCCATAGATTGATCGAGTCATCGACTCCACCGCCGGCTGTGAGCTCCTGTCCTTCCTGGATGCTTACTCCGGCTATCATCACATAAAGCTAGACCCGGCCGACGCCCTGAAGACATCCTTCATCACGCCCTTCGGGGTGTATTGCTACATCACCATGTCGTTCGGCTTGAAGAATGCCGGCGCCACCTTCCAACGCTGCATGCAGAAATGCTTGCTGGCGCAACTCGGCCGCAACATCCACGTCTACGTGGACGACATCATGGTGAAGACCAAGCAGCACCTCACGCTCCTCGATTACCTGAAGGAAATCTTTGCCAATCTACGCGAGTACCAGATCAAGCTCAACCCGGAGAAGTGTGTTTTCGGCGTGTCGGCCGGAAAGCTACTCGGCTTCCTCGTCTTGGAGCACGGCATTGAGGCAAACCCGGAGAAGATCAAGGGCATAGAGCGCGTGCGCAAGCCGGGCCGGCTGCGCAATGTCAAGAAATTCACCTGCTGCTTGGCCTCGGTCAGCCGGCTTCTCAGCCGGCTGGGCAAGAGGGCATTGCCCCTGTACCAGCTGATGAAGAAGACGACGCCGTTTGAATGGAACGACCAGGTGGACGAAGCTTTTCGGGATCTCAAGCACATGCTCTCCATCGCACCCGTCCTGGCCGCAACAACCAAGAAGGAGCCGATGTTGCTCTACATTGCCACCACCTCGCGGTCAGTCAGCACAGTGATGGTGGTCGAGCGACCAGAGAAGGGCAAGATCCAGTCTGTCCAGCGCCCAGTCTACTACCTGAGCGAGGTGCTTTCCGCCTCCAAGCAGAACTATCTGCACTACCAGAAGATGTGTTACGGCATGTATTTTACTGCCAAGAAACTGAAGTAGTACTTCCAAGAGCATGTTGTTACCATGGTCAGCACGCCCCCATCGACGAAATCATGGGCTGCCGGGTTGGCAAGTGGATGCCTCTAGATTTGGAGTGCGTAGCGGAGCCGGTCGCCCTTCGGGGACGACAGCACGATGCCGGCTCCCAAGCCGGAGCACATCTTGGAGCCGTTGAAGTGCATGCGCCAGTGCGTTGAATCCGGCGGTGGAGGCAGGTACTAGGTCTCCATCCAGTCGACGAGGAAGTCGGCCAGAGCCTGGGACTTGACCATGGTGCGGGGCTCATAGAGGATGGTGTGGCCGGCAAATCCAGCACTGGGCGTCCGCCTACAGCATCATCAACAATGAGCTTGTCAAACGCAACATGACGGGCATTTTTCAACACTGCGTTGAGCAGGACAAGGGCATAGAGATCCTCCTCGACATACACCAGGGCAAATGCGGGCACCATGCCGCCTCGAGATCCCTGGTGGCCAAGGCTTTCCCTCATGGTTTCTACTAGCCCACAGACCTCCAAGACGCCGAGTCGCTTGTCCTCAAGTGTGAGGGATGCCAGCGCTTCAGCAAGCGCAGCCACCAGCCGGCTTCAACACTACGAACCATCCCGATCACCTGGCCCTTTGCGGTCTAGGGACTCGATATGGTAGGGCCTTTCAAGACCGCTCGAGGCGGCATGATGCACTTGCTGGTGGCAGTTGACAAGTTCACCAAGTGGATCGAGGCACGACCACTCAAGAACCTAGACGGGCCGACGGCTGCCCGGTTCATCAAAGACATCACAGTGCTCTACGGCGTCCCGCACAGCATCATCACGGACAACGGCACCAACTTCACCAAGGGCGCGCTCACGCAGTATTGTTCTGTCTCCGGCATCCTCCTCGACTTGGCTTCCGTGGCCCACCCTTAGTCTAACGGCCAGGTCGAGCGGGCCAACAGCCTCATCCTATCCGGCATCAAGCCACGGCGTGTCGAGCCACTCGTCCGTTCACCCGGCAGCTGTCTGGACGAGCTGCCAGCCGTCCTCTGGAGTCTCCGAACAATGCCAAACCGGTCGACCGGGTTCACCCCATTCTTCCTCGTCTACGGAGCAGAAGCCGTCATCCCAACCGACATCGAGTTCGACTCACCGCGAGTCGTGATGTACACCAAAGCCGAAGCCAAGGAAGCCCGCGAAGACGGCGTCGACCTACTCGAAGAAGCACGCCTTTTGGCGCTCAGCCAATCCGCCATCTACCAGCAAGGCCTAAGGCACTACCATAGCAAGAAGATCAAGCCCCTCGCATTCCGCGAGGGAGACCTCGTCCTCCGGCTTGTCCAGCAGCAAGCCGGTCAGCACAAGTTGGCCTCGCCATGGGAGGGCCCCTTCATCGTCAGCAAAGCCATGTGTGACCACAACGCCTACTGCCTCATCGACGCCCGAAAGACGAACAAGCACAATAGAGACACCGCCAGCGAAGAAACAACCAGGCCGTGGAACGCAGAACTCCTCCGCCTGTTTTACAGTTAGCTGTGTGCACGTATGTATCACTACCTTTTGTAACCGCATGAAAAACTATGGGGTCCCCGAACGACGCTCGGGGGCTGCCCTTTCCAGCCAAGTTATTGTGTTCCACACATTTGTGCAACTTTTTCTTAAAAAACCCCACCGCTGGGTTGACTCGCTCAACCCGGGGGCTCGGGGGCTGGCCGGCTTGACCACCAGCCACCGCCTTCCTTAGCACATCTCGGCATGTTCGGGTTGCCGCGGCCCTCCACTTCACCCTACGCCACAGAACCGGCTTCGGCTGTTGGCCAGTAAGAATCATGGGCCAAAGCACCAACGCGTTGCGAAATACTAAGTTGGGTCCGCCGGATTGGCCAACCCAGCCCGGCCACCTTAACTTGTCGCACGACTGGCTGCTCGCCAGCCGGCTTTGCCAGTTGCCGCCAGCCGACCCAGTGGGTGTTTTGCTCGCGCTCAACGTTTGAAGAGCCCAAGTACCGCACGCTCCTTCCAAGGACCGAATTCCTTGTCACAGGCTGGAACCCGGTTGTTCGACTCGCGGGGGGAGGCCCGAAGAGGGAGGCGAGCAAGAAAATGGCCCAAAAACAGAAAGCAAAAGCGCAAACACTCACGAAATATTTACATCATGGATAAAACAGGCCCAAGGCCAGAGTTCATTACATTACATTACACCTAAACACCCCAGTGGATGGGTGGACCCGAAGATAAAACAGGGCGGCTTCAGCCTCAGACAGCCCCAGTGCCGGGTCGCGCATCTGCTGGCTCCCCATCGGTGGCCTCCGGGTTCACCGAGGCACCGGTGTCTTCCAGCTCGGCGTCCTCATCCTCGAAAGGATCAGACTCCTCGGAGCTGCCCTCCGGGTCGTCCAGCTGCAGGCCAAAGTCATCAGGAGGAACGACTCCACCATCATCTATTCGCTCCAGCTGGAACTCATCGTGCATTGAGAACCCAGCTATGTAGCTAGCCCGGGCGACGATGCGGCTGGCCTCCACCTGCAACTGGCGCTCCGCGCCAGCTCGCTGGCCCATTAGCTGGTCTAGCGCCTGGTCCAGATACCAACACATCATGAACCTAAGCGCCATCTCAGCACCGGCACGAGCGGCGGAGACACGCTACGCGTGAAGCCACGCCAGTCCAGCCTCCAACCACCGCGCCAGCCGTGAAAAGCTATTTGGCATGACAGCGCTAGGCCAAAGGGCCACCGTCATCCCTGCGCTAGCCTCGGAGACCCGTGCCATCTGCTCGCCTAAGACTTGCAGACGAGCCTCAGCGGCGGTCATGACTTCCAAGAAGGTCCAGGCAACCTGCGGGTCGGTCCGGGGCCCACAACCTCCTACGGCGACCGCTGGAAGCGAACGGCTTCCTCCGCCCCCCTGTGTGTCTCCGGGAAGTGCCCTGTCAAGAAGAAGGGCAGGACAAGTCAGCAACAAAAAGAAAAAAATCTGGCTTCTCAACCCGGCAGAATCAAAAGAAAGCACTTACTGGCGAAGGTCTCGTCCAGGTGCTGTGCTTCGAGCAACATACCGCGCCGCTCCCTGTTGCCGGCACGGTCGCGGTCCTGGAGCACCTTCTCCAGCTCGTTGACCTTGGTGGCGGCCGCCTTCAGCTCGACATCCTTGGTAGCGGCCGCCTTC
Source organism: Aegilops tauschii subsp. strangulata (assembly GCF_002575655.3). Taxonomy (NCBI): domain Eukaryota; kingdom Viridiplantae; phylum Streptophyta; class Magnoliopsida; order Poales; family Poaceae; genus Aegilops; species Aegilops tauschii. The sequence goes on from NC_053039.3 coordinate 287,034,102, forward strand.
TCGTGCTCCTCCTTGCAGCGGAGGAGCTCCGCCTGGTGGGCCTCCGTCGCTGTGGCGGCCGCCGCCTTCCAGTGCTCCACCTTGGCCTGAAGCTAGCCCTTGTCATCGGCCAGCTTGTCGCGCTGTTGGCCGGCTTCAATAAGGGCCTGATGGGCCTCCGCCGCCTTGGTTGCCTCTGCCTTAAGGTAGTCCACCTCGGCCTGAAGCCGGCTCTTGTCACCAGCCAGCTTCTCCTGAAGCCAACCGGCTTCGATGAGCGCCCGCTGAGTCCCCGCCACCTCCGCCTTCAACTCCGCCACCTCGGCCCGAAGCCGACCGGCATAAGCGACGGCCAGGTCGCGCTGGTGGTCGGCTATGAACAGCCGGGTCCGCCAAACCGGCACCGCGGCTGCACAACAAGAACTCAGAGTTAAGCCAAGTCAAGACTACTTTAAGATTCGACCCAACTACTACGTAGTTGGCCTGAATCTCGGGGGCTACACCCAGTGGGTGCGCTAGCGCGCCCCCACTAAGAGCACACGAAAAGCTCACCTTCGGCAACACGAAGCGCCTCCTCCCTGGTGGCGAGCCACACCTTGAGCTGCCAGTGCTTGTCCAAAAGCCGGTTGAAGACACCGACCCGGTAGGCATCCAGTTGCTGCAGAGAGCAGAGGTCAGCACAAGACAGAGCATTTAAGATTCGACCCAACTACTACGTAGTTGGCCCGAATCTCGAGGGCTACACCAAGTGGGTGCGCTAGCGCGCCCCCACTAACTAGCCGCAACAAGAAAATCAGAAGACGAAGGAAGAACTTACCATCACGGCGCGCTCCTGCTCCCGCGTCCGCTCTGCCTCGGCCTGAGCGAAGGCCTGAACCCGCTCCGCACGCCCGCGGAGGCGCTGGCTCACGGCGGCCATTACCGCCTTCTCCTGCGTCAGAGGCCCGAAGAAGACCTCGCTGGGCCCAGCCCGAGCTGGCTGCGACCCGATGGCCTGACGGCTCCCTGGCCTGATCACCAGGGCATGCTCGCCGCTCGCCGCCTCCTCCACGGCCAGCGTCCTCTCTAGCACGATGGCCGGAGTCGTCTGCATGCGGCACCCCACCTGTCGGTGCGTGAGGCGCCCCATCCGGCGTCGCCCGCGGCGCCTCCTTCCTCCACCCGCTCGACCACATCGGTCCGCGGCGGGGTGTCGTCCTCGATCTCCATGACCTCCCGATCGACTGCCACCACCTCCGCCCGGCCGTCCCGGCCGCGCTCCCCCTCCGACGACTGCATGTAAACCATCGCCGCCGGCTCCATGCCCGTCGGCATCTCAGGCCACGCCGGCTCCTCGGCGGCCCACCCCCTCGCTGCCGCGGCCCTGGCCCAGGCCTAGGCCGACGCCGCCTCCATGGCCACCTCGGCCTTGTTCCGGTCCCGCCAGGCCAGGCCCATGGCGTCGACCGGGTCCAGACCAAGGTCCGGGTCGGCCATCTCCTCGTCCCAGTCGATGACGCTGGACCGGGTTCTCTGGAAAACGGCGGCACCACTGGACGCGGCTTCCGTCGCCGCCAGCGCCAGCGACAATGGCGACCTGAAGCACAGCTAGATGGGTGTGCAAGAAAAATAACATGTTCGACGGCTCACCAAAGTCAAAGAGCGAAAATGTACCCATCCACAAGCGGGACAGTTGGTCTCACCGGCGCCGCCTGTGGAGCGCGGCGCCTCTTCTTGTTGGGCGGCTTGGTGTCGGCCGCCGGATCCGCCACGTCCCCCTTTTCGTGCGGCCGGCTAGCTGCTGCCGACGCACGAGACGACCCGGTCCCGGCAGCGTTGCCGCCTCCTCCCCTCAGCACCGCTGCGTCACCAACTCGCGTCAGCATCCCCACACCGCCCCTCGGGCAGCATCTCAAAAGATCAGAGCACGGAAGCTTACCCGTGCGGCGCACCGCGCCGGCTTCGGTGCCGGCCTCCTCCGGGTCCTCGCCCAGGACCACCGCCTCCTCCGAGACGGCCCGCACCACCTGCATCGACGCCCCGTCATACGGATGCCGGATGGTGTTCAGCAGCACCTCCCTCGTTGCATCAGGACGGAGAAGAAGATGAGAAGCAGCAAAGTATGGGGACCAAGGACTCACCACTGGTGCCGGGTTCCCGTGGCTGTAGGGAGGTGCTACCTCTTGAGCATGCGTTGGTTTTCCCTTGAAGAGGAAAGGGTGATGCAGCAAAGTAGCGTAAATATTTCCCTTAGTTTTTGAGAACCAAGGTATCAATCCAGTAGGAGACTACACGCAAATCGCCTAGTACCTGCACAAACAATCAAGAACCTCGCAACCAACGCGATAAAGGGGTTGTCAATCCCTTCACTTGCAAAAGTGAGATCTGATAAAGATAATAAGATAAATATTTTTGGTATTTTTGTTGTATAGATTGGAAAGTAAAGATTGCAAAATAAACGGCGATAGAAATAGCTAGTTGACGGGAAACTAATATGAAGTAAAATAGACCCGGGGGCCATAGGTTTCACTAGTGGCTTCTCTCAAGATAGCATAGATTACGGTGGGTGAACAAATTACTGCCGAGCAATTGATAGAAAAGCGCATAGTTATGAGAATATCTAGGCATGATCATGAACATAGGCATCACGTCCGTGTCAAGTAGACCGAAACGATTCTGCACCTACTACTATTACTCCACACATCGACCGCTATCCAGCATGCATCTAGAGTATTAAGTTCATAAGAACAGAGTAACGCATTAGGCAAGATGACATGATGTAGAGGGATAAACTCAAGCAATATGATATAAACCCCATCTTTTTATCCTCGATGGCAACAATACAATACGTGCCTTGCTGCCCCTGCTGTCACTGGGAAAGGACACCGCAAGATTGAACCCAAAGCTAAGCACTTCTCCCATTGCAAGAAAGATCAATCTAGTAGGCCAAACTAAACCGAAAATTCGAAGAGACTTGCAAAGATATCAAATCATGCATATAAGAATTCAGAGAAGAATCAAATATTGTTCATAGATAATCTTGATCATAAACCCACAATTCATCGGATCTCGACAAACACACCGCAAAAAGTATTACATCGAATAGATCTCCAAGAACATCGAGGAGAACTTTGTATTGAGAACCAAAGAGAGAGAAGAAGTCATCTAGTTAATAACTATGGACCCGAAGGTCTATGGTAAACTACTCACACATCATCGGCGAGGCTATGGTGTTGATGTAGAAGCCCTCCGTGATCGAATCCCCCTCCGGCGGAGCACTGGAAAAGGCCCCAAGATGGGATCTCACGGGTACAGAAGGTTGCGGCGGTGGAAAAGTGGTTTTGTGGCTCCCCATGATGTTTTCAGGGTATAAGAGTATATATAGGCGAAATAAGTAGGTCGGTGGAGCTACGAGGGGCCCACGAGGGTGGGGTTGCGCCTATCCCCCTGGGCGCGCCCTACTGCCTCGTGGCTGCCTTGTTGCTTCCTTGACTTCCACTCCAAGTCTCCTGGATTGCGTCTGTTCCAAGAAAGATCCTCGCGAAGGTTTCGTTCCATTTGATATTCCTTTTCTGCGAAACACTGAAATAGGCAAAAAAAAACGGCAATTTGCACTGGGCCTTTGGTTAATAGGTTAGTCCCAAAAATAATATAAAAGAGTATATTAAAGCCCATTAAACATCCAAAACAGATAATATAATAGCATGGAACAATACAAAATTATAGATACGTTGGAGACCTATCAAGCATCCCCAAGCTTAATTCCTACTCGTCCTCGAGTAGGTAAATGATAAAAACAGAATTTTTGATGTGGAATGCTACCTAACATAATTTTCAATGTAATTTTCTTTATTGTGGCATGAACGTTCAGATCCGAAAGATTCAAGACAAAAGTTTAATATTGTCGTGAAAATAATAATACTTCAAGCATACTAACTAAGCAATTATGTCTTCTCAAAATAACATGGTAAAAGAAAGCTCATCCCTACAAAATCATATATTTTGGCTATGCTTCATTTTCGTCACACAAAATTCTCTCATCATGCACAACCCCGATGACAAGCCAAGCAATTGGTTCATACTTTAGTATTCTCAAACTTTTTCAACTTTCACGCAATACATGAGCGTGAGCCATGGACATAGCACTATGGGTGGAATAGAATATGATGATGGAGGTTGTGCGGTGAAGACAAAAAAAGAGAAAGACTCACATCGATGCGGCTAATCAACGGGCTATGGAGATGCCCATCAATTGATGTCAATGCGAGGAGTAGGGATTGCCATGCAACGGATGCACTGGAGCTATAAATGTATGAAAGCTCAACAAAAGAAACTAAGTGGGTGTGCATCCAACTTGCTTGCTCACGAAGACCTAGGGCATTTGAGGAAGCCCATTGTTGGAATATACAAGCCAAGTTCTATAATGAAAAATTCCCACTAGTATATGAAAGTGACAATATAAGAAACTCTCTATCATGAAGATCATGGTGCTACTTTGAAGCACAAGTGTGGAAAAAGCATAGTAGCATTGTCCCTTCTCTCTTTTTCTCTCATTTTTTTGGGCCTTCCTTTTTTTATTTGGCCTTTCTCTTTTTTTGGCCTTTCTCCTTTTTTTATTTGGCCTTTCTCTTTTTTTTCCTCACACGGGACAATGCTCTAATAATGATAATCATCACACTTCTATTTATTTACAACTCAAGGATTACAACTCGATACTAGAACAAAATATGACTCTATATGAGTGCCTCCGGCGGTGTACCGGGATAGGCAATGAATCAAGAGTGACATGTATGAAAAATTATGCATGGTGGCCTTGCCACAAATACGATGTCAACTACATGATCATGCAAGGCAATATGACAATGATGAAGCGTGTCATAATAAACGGAACGGTGGAAAGTTGCATGGCAATATATCTCGGAATGGCTATGGAAATGCCATAATAGGTAGGTACGGTGGCTGTTTTGAGGAAGATATAAGGAGGTTTATGTGTGATAGAGCGTATCATATCACGGGGTTTGGATGCACCGGCGAAGTTTGCACCATCTCTCAAGGTGAGAAAGGGCAATGCACGGTACCGAAGAGGCTAGCAATGATGGAAGGGTGAGAGTGCGTATAATCCATGGACTCAACATTAGTCATGAAGAACTCACATACTTATTGCAAAAATCTACAAGTCATCAAAACCAATCACTACGTGCATGCTCCTAGGGGGATAGATTGGTAGGAAAAGACCATCGCTCGTCCCCGACCGCCACTCATAAGGAGGACAATCAAACAAACACATCATGCTTCAAATTTGTTACACAACGGTTACCATACGTGCATGCTACGGGACTTGCAAACTCCAACACAAGTATTTCTCAAATTCACAATTACTCAAGTAGCATGACTCTAATATTACCGTCTTCATATCTCAAAACAATCATCAAGTATCAAACTTCTCATAGTATTCAATGCACTCTATATGGAAATTTTTATTATACCCATCTTGGATGCCTATCATATTAGGACTAATTTTATAGCCCAAGCAAATTACCATGCTGTTCTAAAAGACTCCCAAAATAATATAAGTGAAGCATGAGAGATCAATAATTTCTATAAAATAAAACCACCACCGTGCTCTAAAAGGTATAAGTGAAGCACTAGAGCAAAATTATCTAGCTCAAAAGATATAAGTGAAGCACATAGAGTATTCTAATAAATTACGATTCATGTGTGTCTCTCCAAAAGGTGTGTACAGCAAGTATGATTGTGGTAAACTAAAAATCAAAGACTCAAATCATACAAGACGCTCCAAGCAAAACGCATATCATGTGGTGAATAAAAATATAGCCTCAAGTAATGTTACGGATAGATGAAGACGAAAGAGGGGATGCCTTCCGGGGCATCCCCAAGCTTAGGCTTTTGGTTGTCCTCGAATTTTACCTTGGGGTGCCTTGGGCATCCCCAAGCTTAGGATCTTGCCACTCCTTATTCCGAAATCCATCAAATCTTTACCCAATAACTTGAAAACTTCACAACACAAAACTTAAACAGAAAATCTCATGAGCTCCGTTAGTAAAAGAAAACAAACCACCACTTTAAGGTACTGTAATGAACTCATTCTTTATTTATATTGGTGTTAAACCTACTGTATTCCAACTTCTCTATGGTTCATACCCCCCGATACTAGCCATAGATTCATCAAAATAAGCAAACAACACACAAAAAACAGAATCTGTCAAAAACAGAACAGTCTGTAGTAATATGATTCAAACGTATACTTCTGGAAATCCAAAAATTCTGAAATAAATTGGTGGACGTGAGGAATTTATCTATTAATCATCTGAAAAAATAATCAACCTCAAAGCACTCTCCAGTAAAAATTGGCAGCTAATCTCGTGAGCGCTAAAGTTTCTGTTTTTTACAGCGAGATCGCAAAGACTTCACCCAAGTCTTCCCAAAGGTTCTACTTGGCACAAACACTAATTAAAACATAAAACAACATCTAAACAGAGCCTAGATGAATTATTTATTACTAAACAGGAACAAAAATAAAATTGGGTTGCCTCCCAACAAGCGCTATAGTTTAACGCCCCTAGCTAGGCATTGATAATTTTAATGATGCTCACAAGAAAGATAGCAATTGAAACATAAAGAGAGCATCATATAGCATGTGAAAAACATATCTAAGTCTAACATACTTCCTATGCATAGGCATCTTATAGGCAAACAAATTATCATAGCAAGCAAAAACTAGCATATGCAAGGAAGAGGAAAGAAACGATAGCAATCTCAACATGACGAGAGGTAATTTAGTAAGATAAAAAAATTTACAACCATATTTTCCTCTCTCATAATAATTAAATGTAGGATCGTAGGCAAATTAAACAAAAAAGCTATCACATAACATATTCTCAATACAATCCACATGCATGCGAAGTTGACACTCTTCCAAAATAGTGGGATTATCATTAACTAAAGTCATGACCTCTCCAAACCCACTTTTATCAAAAATACCATAAGATTGAACATTCTCCAAATATGTGGGATCTAAAGTTGACACTCTTCCAAACCCACTTTTAATATTATTGCAAACACTATTATCAATCTCATATTCATCATGGGGCTTAAATAAATTTTCAAGATCATATGAAGAATCACCCCAATCATGATCATTGCAACAAGTAATAGACATAGCAAAACTAGCATCCCCAAGCTTAGGGTTTTGCATATTATTAGAACAATTGACATCAAGAGAATTTATAATAACATCATTGCAATCATGCTTTTTATTCAAATATCTATCGTGAATCACTTCATAAAGCACTTCATCACAATTTTCAGATTCACGGATTTCAGGCAAAACCTCATAAAGATAATCTAGTGCACTCAGATCACTAGAAATTGGTTCATCATAATTGGATCTCTTAAATAGATTAGCAAGGGGATGAGATCCATAAAATTTTAGCAAGTGAAGATGCAACCAAAAAGAAGGCACATGGTAACAAAAGATCGAACGAAAGAAGGGCAAAGAAAATGCAAAGGTGAAGTGGGGGAGAGGAAAACGAGAGGCAAATGGCAAATAATGTAATGCGAGGGATAAGAGTTTGTGATGGGTACTTGGTATGTCTTGACTTGAGTGTAGATCTCCCCGGCAACGGCGCCAGAAATCCTTCTTGTTACCTCTTGAGCATGCGTTGGTTTCCCCTTGAAGAGGAAAGGGTGATGCAACAAAGTAGCGTAAGTATTTCCCTCAGTTTTTGAGAACCAACGTATCAATCCAGTAGGAGACTACACGCAAATCGCCTAGTACCTGCACAAACAATCAAGAACCTTGCAACCAACGTGATAAAGGGGTTGTCAATCCCTTCACGACCACTTGCAAAAGTGAGATCTGATAAAGATAATTAGATAAATATTTTTGGTATTTTTGTTGTATAGATTGGAAAGTAAAGATTGCAAAATAAACGGCAACAGAAATAGCTAGTTGACGGGAAACTAATAGGATGTAAAATAGACCCGGGGGCCATAGGTTTCACTAGTGGCTTCTCTCAAGATAGCATAGATTACGGTGGGTGAACAAATTACTGCCGAGCAATTGATAGAAAAGCGCATAGTTATGAGAATATCTAGGCATGATCATGAACATAGGCATCATGTCTGTGTCAAGTAGACCGAAATGATTCTGCACCTACTACTATTACTCCACACATGGACCGCTATCCAGCATGCATCTAGAGTATTAAGTTCATAAGAACAGAGTAACGCATTAGGCAAGATGACATGATGTAGAGGGATAAACTCAAGCAATATGATATAAACCCCATCTTTTTATCCTCGATGGCAACAATACAAACGTGCCTTGCTGCCCCTGCTATCACTGGGAAAGGACACCGCAAGATTGAACCCAAAGCTAAGCACTTCTCCCATTGCAAGAAAGATCAATCTAGTAGGCCAAACTAAACCGAAAATTCAAAGAAACTTGCAAAGATATCAAATCATGCATATAAGAATTCAGAGAAGAATCAAATATTGTTCATAGATAATCTTGATCATAAACCCATAATTCATCGGATCTCGACAAACACACCGCAAAAAGTATTACATCGAATAGATCTCCAATAACATCGAGGAGAACTTTGTATTGAGAACCAAAGAGAGAGAAGAAGTCATCTAGCTAATAACTATGGACCCGAAGGCCTGTGGTAAACTACTCACACATCATCGGAGAGGCTATGGTGTTTATGTAGAAGCCCTCCGTGATCGAATCCCCCTCCGGCGGAGCGCCGGAAAAGGCCCCAAGATGGGATCTCACGGGTACAGAAGCTTACGGCGGTGGAAAAGTGGTTTCATGGCTCCCCTTGATGTTTTCAGGGTATAAGAGTATATATAGGCGAAAGAAGTAGGTCGGTGGAGCTACGAGGGGCCCATGAGGGTGGGGGCGCACCTACCCCCCTGGGCGCGCCCTCTTGCCTCGTGGCCGCCTCGTTGCTTCCTGGACTTCCACTCGAAGTCTCCTGGATTGCGTTTGTTCCAAGAAAGATCCTCGCGAAGGTTTCGTTCCGTTTGGATTTCGTTTGATATTCCTTTTCTACGAAACACTGAAATAGGCAAAAAAATAGCAATTTGCACTGGGCCTTCGGTTAATAGGTTAGTCCCAAAAATAATATAAAAGAGTATATTAAAGCCCATTAAACATCCAAAACAGATAATATAATAGCATGGAACAATAAAAAATTATAGATACGTTGGAGACGTATCAGGAGGCTTCCCGAATCGCCACTCCTCCTTCAGCCCCGCCTTGGAGATACCATTGACCCGGCTGGCTATCTGCTCCGGCAATAGGCGTCGGGGCGACATCCTGTTGGGATCTTGAAGACCGGTCATCTGACCGATGATGTTGGCATGGCGCTGCAGCGGCAGCACCCGGCGCATGATGAAGGCGGCGATGAGGTCTGTGCCGGTGAGCCTCTCCTGCGTCATCATCTCCGTCACCCGGGCGCACAAGTTCATCACCTCCTGCGACGGATGCTTGGGGAAATAGTTCTAGTTGGGTTTCCCCTGCGGCGTCGCGTCAATGAAGGGCAGCAAGTTGATGTGGTCCACGCCGAGGTTGCGGACGTAGAAGAAGGAGTTTTGCCACTTCTTGGCAGAATCCTCCAGCGGCATCTTGGGGCAACCCCCGCGCGACCGCGTCGAGATGATGGTGGCCCCGCAGGAAGACATCTCCCCGGCCCCCGGGCCCTGCTGCTTCAAGAAGAAGAAGCGCACCCAGAGGTCGATGAGGGAGTCCTGGATTAAGGGGTCCTCAGGCGTCCGGCCTATGTGACGTGGGCCGGACTGATGGGCCGTGAAGATACAAGACTTAAGACTCTCTCCCGTGTCCGGATAGGACTCTCCTTTGCGTGGATGGCAAGCTTGGCGTTCGGATATGAAGATTCCTTTCTCTGTAACTGACTTTGTACAACCCTAGTCCCCTCCAGTGTCTATATAAACCGGAGGGGTTAGTCCGTAGGGCCAATCATAATCATACAGGCTAGACATCTAGGGTTTAGCCATTACGATCTCGTGGTAGATCAACTCTTGTAATCCTCATATTCATCAAGATCAATCAAGCAGGAAGTAGGGTATTGCCTCCATCAAGAGGGCCCGAACCTGGGTAAACATCGTGTCCCCTGTCTCTTGTTACCATCGACCTTAGACGCACAGTTCGGGACCCCCTACCCGAGATCCACCGGTTTTGACACCGACATTGGTGCTTTCATTGAGAGTTCCGCCGTGTCGTCACCAGGAGGTTCGATGGCTCCATCCATCATCTACAACAACGCGGCCCTGGAGGAGGCCTTTCTCCCCGGCCAAAATTTTGTATTCGGCAGCTTCGCACTACGGGCCAACTCGCTTGGCCATCTAGAGCAGATTGACAGCTACGCCACAAGTCACGAGGTTAGTTTTGGAAATCTGGACTATGTCGCTGATATCCGAGCAGACTTGATCTTCCAAGGGTTCACGACCCCAACCTCCGCACTGGCCTTAGATACAGAGCGCCTCGCCAGGTCCAAAGACGGGATTACTGAGCCCGTCGGACTGTCTGTGGCCATTAAGCCCGGCGCGGAAGAGCCGGAGGGAGTAGTGTCGCTGGCACCCATCATGAAGCCGGACCCCTCCCCGGACACCGGCTCCGGACCCTCGGAGTCAGCATCGCGTGAGTTCGGCCAAGGAGTTCCCTCCCCGCCGTACTCCACGAACATTCTTCTCCCTGCCCAAACCTCGCCTTTAAGCGAGGCTCTGGACTTGATGCGGTCCCTCGTCATTACAGAGGAGCGATGCGAACTACGCCCAGCCCGGACTGGGGGCTGAGAGCTAGGAATTTTACGTCCCACCACCACCCACTTCATAGCCACTATCGAGGACTTAACTTACATGCTCGATTACGGCTCCGAAGACATCGACGGTATGGACGACGATGCCGGAGAAGAGCAGGCCCAAAACCCGCCGTTTATCGGATGCTGGACGGCCACATCCTCGTATGACGTGTACATGGTGAACACACCCAAAGAGAATAACTGCGATGGCAAGGAAAACCCAGTCGAAGATAAACCTCCTGAGATACAGCCAAAGCACCGACGACAGCGGCGCCGCGCTAAGTCATGCTGTGGAAAAGACAGCAATATCAGCACAGGAGAAAACAATACTCTAGACGATGCCGAAGACAATGAAGACCCCGTTGAGCCAACCTCCGAGCAGGACAACCAGGAAGATGGGCGTGCTAGCCCTGATGAACAGGCCGTAAACGAAGACTCGAAGGACAGTAATTATCTTCCGCTCTCCGAGGACGAGGTGAGCCTTGGTGATGAAGACTTTATTGTGCCTAAGGAACCTCTTGAGCAGGAGCGCTTCAAGCACCGGCTAATTGCCACTGCAAGGGGCCTGAAAAAGAAGCAGCAGCAACTCCAGGCTGATCAAGATCTCCTCAATGATAGATGGACTAATGTCCTGGCAGCCAAGGAATACGGCCTCGGGCGCTGAACTAAAAGTTACCCAAAGCACAAATTTCTACCTCAATTCGATGACGTGGCACTTGAGCCCGTACCATCAGCACACAATGCGTCTAACAAACCACCTCGTGGCCGGGACAAAACGGCAACTCAAGCCAAACACCAGCTCGTACTACCTCGCCGTAAGGGCAGAGATACAACAACTCAGAGATATACATATGACCTGCGGCAGGACCTGGACAATAGAGCAGGTCAGACCAGATCAATCTACGGATCACGGGGGCATGCCCCAACGTGCGACGATGGCTATCTAGCCAGACGTGACAAACATAATCACACCCGGGCCGAAAACCGCAGACGGACTCCCTCCGAGCTACGTTGCGACTTGGCCGGATATAGAAGCGCCGCACACCCCCTTTGCTTCACTAATGAAGTAATGGAGCACGAATTCCCAGAAGGGTTTAAACCCGTGAACATCGAATCATATGATGGGACAACAGACCCTGCGGTATGGATTGAAGATTTTCTTCTCCATATTCATATGGCCCGCGGTGACGATCTTCATGCCATCAAATACCTCCCGCTAAAACTCAAGGGACCAACTCGGCACTGGTTGAACAGTCTGCTCGAAAACTCCATTGGTAGCTGGGAGGACTTGGAAGACGCCTTCCGCGATAACTTCCAAGGTACATATGTCCGACCTCCGGATGCCGACGACTTAAGTCGCATAGTTCAACAGCCCGGAGAGTCAGCCAGGAAGCTCTGGACTAGGTTCTTAATCAAAAAGGACCAAATTGTTGATTGTCCGGACGCCGAAGCCCTGGCGACCTTTAAGCATAGCGTCCGAGATGAGTGGCTCGCCCGCCACCTTGGCCAGGAAAAACCGAAATCCATGGCAGCCCTCACCACGCTAATGACCCGCTTTTGTGCAGGAGAAGATAGCTGGCTGGCTCATTGAAGCAATAGCACCAGCGATCCGGGCACTTCCGAAGCCCGAGATGGCAACGGCAAGCCTCGACGCAATAAAAACAAGCGTCAAAATAATAATGTCAGAACCCAAGACACAGCGGTCAACGCCGGATTCAGTGGTTCCAAATCCGGTCAACGAAAGAAGCCATTCAAGGCACACAAAGATGGCCCATCCAGTTTAGACAGGATATTAGATCGGCCCTGTCAAATTCATGGCAGCCCTGACAAACCCGCCAACCATACCAACAGAAATTTTTGGGTCTTCAAACAAGTAGGCAAGCTCAACGCCGAAACTAGGGGAAGGGGTCGCCCAGTGACAGCGATGACGAGGAGACTCGCCAACCGAACACCGAAGGACAGAAGCAATTTCCCCTGAAGTGAAAACAATAAACATGATATATGTGACACACATCCCTAAAAGGGAGCGCAAGCGCGCACTGCGGGACGTCTATGCCATAGAGTCGGTCGCCCCAAAATTTAACCCATGGGCAGCCTACCCGATCACGTTTGATCACAGGGACCACCCAACCAGTATCCATCACGGAGGTTCGGCAGCTCTAGTCCTTGAACCAATTATCAACGGGTTCCATCTTACGAGAGTCCTCCTGGACGATGGCAATAGCCTTAATCTACTCTACCAAGACACTGTCCGCAAGATGGGCATTGATCCTTCGCGAATCAAGCCCACCACAACTACCTTCAAGGGAGTAATACCTGGCGTAGAGGCCCACTGCACATGCTCAATTACATTGGAAGTTGTCTTCGGCTTACCGAACAACTTTCAAAGCGAAGACTTGATCTTCGATATTGTCCCATTCCGCAGTGGCTATCATGCACTGCTCAGATGGACCGCTTTTGCTCGTTTTAATGCAGTCCCACACTACGCCTATCTAAAGCTTAAGATGCCCGGTCCACGAGGCGTCATCACGATAGACAGAAATACGGAACGCGCCCTCCGTACAGAGGAGCATACTGCGGCTATTGCAGCCGAAGTACAAAGCGTCCCCATTAAGCCGCGTATCTCATCGGCCATTAAGCCGCCGGCCTCTACTACACAGGACCGGTCAATTTCAGAGCTAGATTAGCAGTTCGGCCTCCGTCGTTCGCCTCATATACTCGCGAAGTTTGTATCGCGCGTACATCGTTATGCACTTAAAATAACTTGGTCATCGGTGGAGGCACAATACGGACATGCTTACAATACGGTTCGCATTCCTCTAGCCTTCTTCTTTTTTCTAACTATTCTTTATCTTTTACTACAGGTGAATCAAAACATGTTCATCCTACGGACTTACAAGGACTCTTTCTGTGTTCGGCTTCGTATAAATAACCAACGGCTATTCCTGTCAAGGAGGCTTTTAGCTGAGGCAAAGGCAGCGCAGACGTGCGACAGGAGGTCCAAATAATTTTTTGTAGACCGCACACTTTATTTCAAACCTATAAAGTGCCTTTTTCCCCAGCCTTCGACCCCCAGCATGTCAAATAGCCAGGGTAGGGGTGGTGTAAACTGTATAATTGCGTTTGATGTATAAATCAGATTCCAGTGAACATAAATCCGTATTCAGTATTTGCTTTTTCCAGAACTGAATTTTGCTTCTCCGGTTGTTTCACACGCGCACCTCGGCTCAAATCTCCAGGGGCTCGATATGGCAACATATGTGTTGCCAAAAAGTCCGAACAACTTTATAGAATAATTCGGCGTCACGAGTTTGGCCTTATATGCATCAACTCTGAATCATGTCTCTCGGGTGTGGGGTTCCGGCAAAACCCTTAAGGTTCGAACTCTGGGGTGCGCGCGAAGTTCTTTCCCTCCTACCGATCTACGCCCTAGCTCACTAAGATCTCGCGGGCGAACTCGACGAACTCGCAACACAGAGAGACACGAGATTTATACTGGTTCGGGCCACCGTTGTGGTGTAATACCCTACTCCGGTGTGTGGTGGTGGATTGCCTCTTGGGCTGATGAAGAACAGTACAAGGGGAAGAACAGCCTCCTGAGGTTGAGGTGTTCTTGTGCTTGGTGAACTTGCGGGTGTGAGGATGGAGTGTATCCAGTCCAAGGTGAGTCGCCCCTATTGTGGTGGCTAGTTCTACTTATATAGGCCCTGGTCCTCTCCCCAAATATTGAGCGGGAAGGGAGCCAACAACGGCATGCAAATTTCAAAGGGGACAGCTAGTACAAGCTATCCTGACAAAAGCGGTCTTCGCCTGCAAAAGGCTCTGGTGGTGACGCCGTCTTGGGCTCCATGGTGACCTCCATCTTGCCGTCCCGCTGGTCTTGGTCTCGTTGCACTGATATGGCAACCTTTGCCTGATGCCTCGGTACTCCGCGCCTGCGCTCGCTTTCTTAGCACCAAAGAGGAAACAAGGACGCTGCGCGCGCTGGTGCTCGCCTGGCGCCCGTCTGGTGTCGATCATCATGGCTCATGTCACAAGGGCCTCGTGAGGTTTGCCCCGCCTTGATATCTCTACTCCTCGCGAGGCAGCCTGGTGAGGCCGCTCCCGAGGAGGTCTTGCACCGTCCGCCTCGCGAGGCTTGGACCCTCGCGAGGGTCTTGAATGCTTTGTTGATGAAGATGGGCCGTACAGGCCCGCTAGCATAGCCACGCCGTGGGCCGCAGGCAGGCAAGTCTGGGGACCCCCGTTCCCAGAACGCCGACAGTAGCCCCCGGGCCCAAGGTGCACTCGGGCTTGGCTTCGCGACGAAGCCAAGGGTCAAGTACGGAGCGCCGCGGGCCCCAAAAGCCTGCGGCCTCGGTCGACGCGTGGCGGTTGATTGGACGTGGGCGTCTGCGCTTCCCACGCTGCCTCGGCAACTGCTCGACTTGACAAGTCCCTGCGACATGCAAGGAAAACCATCATTACCTGTGATCGTGGGAGGCGCCGGTTGGCCTTCTCTCGCTATAAATGGGGAAGGGGGCGGAGCCCCCGTCGCCCATCTCTTCCTTGCTTCACTCGCTTCTTCCTCCTTGCTCCTCTGCTTGCAACAATGGCGCCCATCCGAAGGTTCTCCGCTGAAGAGAAAGGAAAGGCCCTCCGCGATGATCCGGGGCCGCTCCCGCCGAAGAAGAGGTTGGTCCGTCATCGCGACGAGGCGGCGATGCAGGTGGTGACGAGGCCTTGGTGCGAGCGGCCTCCTCCAGGGTATCCGCTTCCCTTGTACGCCCGAGCCGAGGGCTCAGGAGGGCGGAGCGACGAGCGGCGATGCCCGCGCCGCGCCCGTGGTCGCCGCGCGATGGCGATGCGTGCCGTTGCTCCTGGAATCCACGCCACGGATTCCTCGCGCGAGCTTGCGCTATGGGCGCCGATGCCCCCGAGCTCTTGGATCCGCTTCCCACGGTTCTTCTTTGATGTGATGCCACCGACGGGGCCTCTCGAGCTCTGGCTGCAGCATGCCGACTGCAACGCTCCGGCGATCGGAGCAGAGATCGAAGTGGTCCCCACCGGCAAGATCTTCATGACCCGCGGCTAGGGCGAGATTGTGCGGGTTTGCCGCGCGGAGGGTGATGGAAATATGCCCTAGAGGCAATAATAAAGTTATTATTTATTTCCTTATATCGTGATAAATGTTTATTATTCATGCTAGAATTGTATTAGCCAGAAACATGATACATGTGTGAATACATAGACAAACAGAGTGTCACTAGTATGCCTCTACTTGACTAGCTCATTGATCAAAGATGGTTATGTTTCCTAGCCATGGACAAAGAGTTGTCATTTGATTAACGGGGTTACATCATTAGGAGAATGATGTGATTGACTTGACCCATTCCGTTAGCTTAGCACTTGATCGTTTAGTATGTTGCTATTGCTTTCTTCATGACTTATACATGTTCCTATGACTATGAGATTATGCAACTCCCGTTTACCGGAGGAACACTTTGTGTGCTACCACATGTCAGAACGTAACTGGGTGATTATAAAGGTGCTCTACAGGTGTCTCCGAAGGTACTTGTTGGGTTGGCGTATTTCGAGATTAGGATTTGTCACTCCGATTCTCGGAGAGGTATCTCTGGGCCCACTCGGTAATGCACATCACTTAAGCCTTGCAAGCATTGCAACTAATGAGTTAGTTGCGGGATGATGTATTACAGAACAAGTAAAGAGACTTGCCGGTAACGAGATTGAGCTAGGTATTGAGATACCGACGATCGAATCTCGGGCAAGTAACATACCGATGACAAAGGAAACAACGTATGTAGTTATGCGGTTTGACCGATAAAGATCTTCGTAGAATATGTGGGAGCCAACATGAGCATCCAGGTTCCTCTATTGGTTATTGACCGGAGATGTGTCTCGGTCATGTCTACATAGTTCTTGAACCCGTAGCGTCCGCACGCTTAAAGTTTGATGACGGTTATATTACGAGTTTATGTGTTTTGATGTACCAAAGGTAGTTCGGAGTCCCGGATGTGATCACGGACATGACGAGGAGTCTCGAAATGGTTGAGACATGAAGATTGATATATTGGACGACTATATTCGGACACCGGAATGGTTCCGGGGGTTATCGGATAAATACCGGAGTACCGGGGGGTTACCGGAACCCCCCCCCCCCCCCCCCCGCCGGAGGTTATTGGGCCTCATGGGCCCAGGTGGTGAAAGAGGAGAGGCGGCCAAGGGGCAGCCGCGCGCCCCTCCCCCCAAGTCCAAATTGGACAAGGAGGGGGGCGGCGCCCCCCTTTCCTTTCTCCCTCTCCCTCCTTCCCTGTCCTCTCCTACTCCAACATGGAAGGGGGGAGTCCTACTCCCGGTGGGAGTAGGACTCCTGATGGGGCGCGCCAAGGGTGGCCGGCCCCCTCCCCCTCCTCCACTCCTTTATATACGGGGAGGGCGGCACCCCCTAGAGACACAACAATTGATCCCTTGGATCTCTTAGCCATGTGCGGTGCCCCCTCCACCATAATCCACCTCGGTCATATCGTTGCGGTGCTTAGGCGAAGCCCTGTGTCGGTAGAACATCATCATTGTCACCACGCCGTCGTGCTGACGGAACTCTCCCTCAAAGCTTGGCTGGATCGGAGTTCGAGGGACGTCATCGAGTTGAACGTGTGCTGAACTCGGAGGTGTCGTGCGTTCGGTACTTGATCGGTCGAATCGTGAAGACGTATGACTACATCAACCGCGTTGTGCTAACGCTTCCGCTTTCGGTCTACGAGGGTACGTGGACACACTCTCCCCTCTCTTTGCTATGCATCACCATGATCTTGCGTGTGCGTAGGAATTTTTTTGAAATTACTACGTTCCCCAACAGTGGTATCAGAGCCAGGTTTTATGCGTTGATGTTATATGCACGAGTAGAACACAAGTGAGTTGTGGGCGATACAAGTCATACTGCCTACCAGCATGTCACACTTTGGTTCGGCGGTATTGTTGGATGAAGCGGCCCGGACCGACATTACGCGTACGCTTACGCGAGACTGGTTCTACCGACGTGCTTTGCACACAGGTGGCTAGCGGGTGTCAGTTTCTCCAACTTTAGTTGAACCGAGTGTGGCTACGCCCGGTCCTTGAGAAGGTTAAAACATCACTAACTTGACGAACTATCGTTGTGGTTTTGATGTGTAGGAAAGAACGGTTCTTGCTCAGCCCGTAGCAGCCACGTAAAACTTGCAACAACAAAGTAGAGGACGTCTAACTTGTTTTTGCAGGGCATGTTGTGATGTGATATGGTCAAGGCATGATGCTATATTTTATTGTATGAGATGATCATGTTTTGTAACCGAGTTATCGACAACTGGCAGGAGCCATATGGTTGTCGCTTTATTGTATGCAATGCAAACGCCCTGTAATGCTTTACTTTATCACTAAGCGGTAGCGATAGTCGTAGAAGCATAAGTTGGCGAGACGACAACGATGCTATGATGGAGATCAAGGTGTCGCGCCGGTGACGATGGTGATCATGATGGTGCTTCGAAGATGGAGATCACAAGCACAAGATGATGATGGCCATATCATATCACTTATATTGATTGCATGTGATGTTTATCTTTTATGCATCTTATCTTGCTTTGATTGACGGTAGCATTATAAGATGATCTCTCACTAAATTTCAAGATAATAGTGTTCTCCCTGAGTATGCACCGTTGCCAAAGTTCGTCGTGCCCAGACACCACATGATGGTCGGGTGTGATAAGCTCTACGTCCATCTACAACGGGTGCAAGCCAGTTTTGCACACGCAGAATACTCAGGTTAAACTTGACGAGCCTAGCATATGCAGATATGCCTCGGAACACTGAGACAGAAAGGTCGAGCGTGAATCATATAGTAGATATGGTCAACATAGTGATGTTCACCATTGAAAACTACTCCATTTCACGTGATGATCGGTTATGGTTTAGTTGATTTGGATCACGTGATCACTTAGATGATTAGAGGGATGTCTATCTAAGTGGGAGTTCTTAAGTAATATGATTAATTGAACTTAAATTTATCATGAACTTAGTACCTGATAGTATTTTGCATGTCTATGTTTGTTGTAGATAGATGGCTCGTGTTGTTGTTCCGTTGAATTTTAATGCGTTCCTTGAGAAAGCAAAGTTGAAAGATGATGGTAGCAATTACACGGACTAGGTCTGTAACTTGAGGATTATCCTCATTGCTGCACAGAAGAATTACGTCCTGGAAGCACCACTAGGTGCCAAACCTGCTGCAGGAGCAACACCAGATGTTATGAACGTTTGGCAGAGCAAAGCTGATGACTACTCGATAGTTCAGTGTGCCATGCTTTACGGCTTAGAACCGGGACTTCAACGATGTTTTGAACGCCATGGAGCATATCAGATGTTCCAGGAGTTGAGGTTAATATTTCAAGCAAATGCCCGGATTGAGAGATATGAAGCCTCCAATAAGTTCTACAGCTGCAAGATGGAGGAGAATAGTTCTGTCAGTGAGCATATACTCAGAATGTCTGGGTATAACAATCACTTGATTCAACTGGGAGTTAATCTTCCAGATGATAGTGTCATTGACAGAATTCTTCAATCACTGCCACCAAGCTACAAGAGCTTCGTGTGAACTATAACATGCAAGGGATGGATAAGACGATTCCCGAGCTCTTCGCAATGCTAAAGGTTGCGGAGGTAGAAATCAAGAAGGAGCATCAAGTGTTGATGGTCAATAAGACCACCAGTTTCAAGAAAAAGGGCAAAGGGAAGAAGAAGGGGAACTTCAAGAAGAACAACAAACAAGTTGCTGCTCAAGAGAAGAAACCCAAGTCTGGACCTAAGCCTGAGACTGAGTGCTTCTACTGCAAGTAGACTGGTCACTGGAAGCGGAACTGCCCCAAGTATTTGGCGGATAAGAAGGATGGCAAGGTGAACAAAGGTATATGTGATATACATGTTATTGATGTGTACCTTACCAAAGCTCGCAGTAGCACCTGGGTATTTGATACTGGTTCTGTTGCTAATATTTGCAACTCGAAACAGGGACTATGGATTAAGCGGACACTGGCTAAGGACGAGGCGATGATGCGCGTGGGAAACAGTTCCAAAGTTGATGTGATCGCCGTCGGCACGTTACCTCCACATCTACCTTCGGGATTAGTATTAGACCTAAATAATTGTTATTTGGTGCCAGCGTTGAGCATGAACATTATATCTGGATCTTGTTTGATGTGATACGGTTATTCATTTAAATCAGAGAATAATGGTTGTTCTATTTATATGAGTAATATCTTTTATGGTCATGCACCCTTGAAGAGTGGTCTATTTTTGATGAATCTCGAAAGTAGTGATACACATATTCATAATGCTGAAGCCAAAAGATGCAGAGTTGATAATGATAGTGCAACTTATTTGTGGCACTGCCGTTTGGGTCATATTGGTGTAAAGCGCATGAAGAAACTCCATATTGATGGACTTTTGGAATCACTTGATTATGAATCACTTGGTACTTGCGAACCATGCCTCATGGACAAGATGACTAAAACGTCGTTCTCCGGAACTATGGAACGAGCAACTGATTTATTGGAGATCATACATACTGATGTATGTGGTCCAATGAATGTTGAAGCTCGCGGCGGGTATCGTTGTTTTCTCACCTTCACAGATGATTTAAGCAGATATGGGTATATCTACTTAATGAAACATAAGTCTGAAACTTTTGAAAAGTTCAAAGAATTTCAGAGTGAAGTTGAAAATCATCGTAACAAGAAAATAAAGTTTCTACGATCTGATCGTGGGGGAGAATATTTGAGTTACGAGTTTGGTCTACATTTGAAACAATGCGGAATAGTTTCGCAACTCATGCCACCCGGAACACCACAGCGTAATGGTGTGTCCGAACATCGTAATCGTACTTTACTAGATATGGTGCGATCTATGATGTCTCTTACTGATTTACCGCTATCGTTTTGGGGTTATGCTTTAGAGACAGCCGTATTCACATTAAATAGGGCACCATCAAAATCCGTTGAGACGACGCCCTATGAACTATGGTTTGGCAAGAAACCAAAGTTGTCGTTTCTTAAAGTTTGGGGTTGCGATGCTTATGTGAAAAAACTCAACCTGATAAGCTCGAACCCAAATTGGAGAAATGTGTCTTCATAGTATACCCAAAGGAAACTGTTGGGTACACCTTCTATCACAGATCCGAAGGCAAGACATTCGTTGCTAGGAATGGATCTTTTCTAGAGAAGGAGTTTCTCTCGAAAGAAGTGAGTGGGAGGAAAGTAGAACTTGATGAGGTAACAGTACCTGCTCCCTTATTGGAAAGTAGTTCATCACAGAAACCGGTTTCTGTGACACCTACACCAATTAGTGAGGAAGTTAATGATGATGATCATGAAACTTCAGATCAAGTTGTTACTGAACCTCGTAGGTCAACCAGAGTAAGATCCGCACCAGAGTGGTACGGTAATCCTGTTCTGGAGGTTATGTTACTAGACCATGACGAACCTACGAACTATGAAGAAGCGATGGTGAGCCCAGATTCCGCAAAATGGTTTGAGGCCATGAAATCTGAGATGGGATCCATGTATGAGAACAAAGTATGGACTTTGGTTGACTTGCCCAATGATCGGCAAGCCATCGAGAATAAATGGATCTTCAAAAAGAAGACTGACGCTGACGGTAATGTTGCTGTCTATAAAGTTCGACTTGTTGCAAAAGGTTTTCGACAAGTTCAAGGGATTGACTACGATGAGACCTTCTCACCCGTAGCGATGCTTAATTCTGTCCGAATCATGTTAGCAATTGCCGCATTTTATGATTATGAAATTTGGCAAATGGATGTAAAAACTGCATTCCTAAATGGATTTTTGGAAGAAGAGTTGTATATGATGCAACCGGAAGGTTTTGTTGATCCAAAGGGAGCTAACAAAGTGTGCAAGCTCCAGCGATCCATTTATGGACTGGTGCAAGCCTCTCAGAGTTGGAATAAACGTTTTGATAGTGTGATCAAAGCATATGGTTTTATACAGACTTTTGGAGAAGCCTGTATTTACAAGAAAGTGAGTGGGAGCTCTGTAGCATTTCTGATATTATATGTGGATGACATATTGTTGATCGGAAATGATATAGAATTTCTGGATAGCATAAAGGGATATTTGAATAAGAGTTTTTCAATGAAGGACCTTGGTGAAGCTGCTTATATATTGGGCATCAAGATCTATAGAGATAGATCAAGACGCTTAATTGGACTTTCACAAAGCACATACCTTGACACAGTTTTGAAGAAGTTCAAAATGGATCAAGCAAAGAAAGGGTTCTTGCCTGTGTTACAAGGTGTGAAGTTGAGTAAGACTCAATGCCCGACCACTGCAGAAGATAGAGAGAAAATGAAAGATGTTCCCTATGCTTCAGCCATAGGCTCTATCATGTATGCAATACTGTGTACCAGACCTGATGTGTGCCTTGCTATTAGTTTAGCAGGGAGGTACCAAAGTAATCCAGGAGTGGATCACTGGACAGCGGTCAAGAACATCCTGAAATACTTGAGAAGGACTACGGATATGTTTCTCATTTATGGAGGTGACAAAGAGCTCGTCGTAAATGGTTACGTCGATGCAAGCTTTGAAACTGATCCGGACGATTCTAAATCGCAAACTGGATACGTGTTTATATTGAACGGTGGAGCTGTCAGTTTGTGCAGTTCTAAACAAAGCATCGTAGCGGGTCTACATGTGAAGCGGAGTACATAGCTGCTTCGGAAGCAGCAAATGAAGGAGTCTGGATGAAGGAGTTCATATCCGATCTAGGTGTCATACCTAGTGCATCGGGTCCAATGAAAATCTTTTGTGACAATACTGGTGCAATTGCTTTGGCAAAGGAATCCAGATTTCACAAGAGAACCAAGCACATCAAGAGACGCTTCAACTCCATCCGGGATCAAGTCCAGGTGGGAGACATAGAGATTTGCAAGATACATATGGATCTGAATGTTGTAGACCCGTTGACTAAGCCTCTTCCACGAGCAAAACATGATCAGCACCAAGGCACCATGGGTGTTAGAATCATTACTGTGTAATCTAGATTATTGACTCTAGTGCAAGTGGGAGACTGAAGGAAATATGCACTAGAGGCAATAATAAAGTTATTATTTATTTCCTTATATCGTCATAAATGTTTATTATTCATGCTAGAATTGTATTAACCGGAAACATGATACATGTGTGAATACATAGACAAACAGAGTGTCACTAGTATGCCTCTACTTGACTAGCTCGTTGATCAAAGATGGTTATGTTTCCTAGCCATGGACAAAGAGTTTTCATTTGATTAACGGGGTTACATCATTAGGTTAGCTTAGCACTTGATCGTTTAGTATGTTTCTATTGCTTTCTTCATGACTTATACATGTTCCTATGACTATGAGATTATGCAACTTCCATTTACCGGAGGAACACTTTGTGTGCTACCAAACATCACAACGTAACTGGGTGATTATAAAGGTGCTCTACAGGTGTCTCCGAAGGTACTTGTTGGGTTGGCGTATTTCGAGATTAGGATTTGTCACTCTGATTGTCGGAGAGGTATCTCTGGGACCACTCGGTAATGCACATCACTTAAGCCTTGCAAGCATTGCAACTAATGAGTTAGTTGCGGGATGATGTATTACAGAACGAGTAAAGAGACTTGCCCGTAACGAGATTGAGCTAGGTATTGAGATACCGACGATCGAATCTCGGGCAAGTAACATACCGATGACAAAGGGAACAACGTATGTAGTTATGCGGTTTGACCGATAAAGATCTTCGTAGAATATGTGGGAGCCAATATGAGCATCCAGGTACCGCTATTGGTTATTGACCGAAGACGTGTCTCGGTCATGTCTACATAGTTCTCGAACCCGTAGGGTCCGCACGCTTAAAGTTCGATGACGGTTATATTATGAGTTTATGTGTTTTGATGTACCAAAGGTAGTTCGGAGTCCCGGATGTGATCACGGACATGACGAGGAGTCTCGAAATGGTCGAGACATGAAGATTGATATATTGGACGACTATATTCGGACACCGGAATGGTTCCGGGGGTTATCGGATAAATACCGGAGTACCGGGGGGTTACTGGAACCCCCCCCCCCCCCGGAGGTTATTGGGCCTCATGGGCCCAAGTGGTGAAAGAGGAGAGGCGGCCAAGGGGCAGCCGCGCGCCCCTCCCCCCCAAGTCCGAATTGGACAAGGAGGGGGCGGCGCCCCCCTTTCCTTTCTCCCTCTCTCTCCTTCCCTCTCCTCTCCTACTCCAACATGGAAGGGGGAGTCCTACTCCCGGTGGGAGTAGGAATCCTCATGGGGCGTGCCAAGGGTGGCCGGCCCCCTCCCCCTCCTCCACTCCTTTATATACGGGGAGGAGGCACCCCCTAGAGACACAACAATTGATCCCTTGGATCTCTTAGCCGTGTGCGGTGCCCCCCTCCACCATAATCCACCTCGGTCATATCGTAGCGGTGCTTAGGCGAAGCCCTGCGTCGGTAGAACATCATCATCGTCACCACGCCGTCGTGCTGACGGAACTCTCCCTCAAAGCTTGGCTGGATCAGAGTTCGAGGGACGTCATCGAGTTGAACGTGTGCTGAACTCGGAGGTGTCATGCGTTCGGTACTTGATCGGTTGGATCGTGAAGACGTACGACTACATCAACCACGTTGTGCTAATGCTTCCGCTTTCGGTCTACGAGGGTACGTGGACACACTCTCCCCTCTCGTTGCTATGCATCACCATGATCTTGCGTGTGCGTAGGAAATTTTTTGAAACTACTACGTTCCCCAACAGAGGGCGCCCTCGCGATTCACTTTGAGTTCGACGGCACCTCCACACTCTTCTTCAAGGTCTTCGATGCGGAGGGTCGCTGCCTGGAGTGTTGCCCTGGAGGGGAGCGCCAGGCTGACGCGTGCTCCGCTCGTGGCTACTCCAGCAGCAGCAGCCCCTGGAAGTCTAGCGACTCTCCTGAGCTCTACGAGACTCCGGAGACGAGCGATAGCTACGTGCCCCCGAGCTCTCGCCGGGCTAGGAGTAGAGTCGTGGCGTCTAGCCGCCGCTGATCTGGATGGGGTCGGCGCCGGCCTCCCGTGGCCCACTGTTGATGATGGCGTCCGCCACGGGAAGGTGTAGATAGGATTCCTCTTAGTTCTTGCTTTGTTCCCTGCGAAGAATCAGGAAGTACCCCGTGGGGGTGTGTAAAGGGTCTGTAATGTCTCTTGCGTATGTATTCCCCGTTATGAAAATTTGCGAATGCATGTCCTGTTCAGGCTCGGTCTCCCCTTTCCGACCTCGCGATAGCTTGTTGCTCTACGCTCACAGGTCCCGGTCCCCAGGCAGGCCGCAGCCGTCGCTGGTATGCCAGGTCACGTGCCGTGGTCAAGGCCAGGAGGTGGGCGGCCCGAGGTCCAGTAAGAGCCCCTGAGGCGCGATGCTCAGGAGGTCCCCTTTAGCACTCAAGCAGCCATGGTAAGGCAAGAAAGGGAGGCGACGTGGCCGCAACAGGGATGCGGCGAGCGCAACCTCCTAGGCTCCAACGACTAGCCAATCCGAACGTGAGACTTATCTTGCCGATTCCGAGTCAATTCCTCGTGGTGCGCTAGGCCTGAGCGCAGCCATCCGCAGCGTAGCTAGGTGACGCCCGTATGAGTCTCCCTCTTCCCGTGCTCTCCTTAGTGCTCTACATCCTCAGGTCCCGGCCCTCGAGCGAGCTCAGCCGCCGCTGGTATGCCAGGTCGTGATGCCATGGTCAAGGCCAGGGGGTGAGGGCTGGAGAGCCAGTAAGAGCTCCTGAGTCGCGATGCTCAGGAGCCCCCCTTTTAATGCGCAAGCGGATTGCACGAGGAAAAAGGAAGCTCGTAGTGCCGCCCGCTATCCTCTTCATGAGATCCCTGCGATCCATCACAAGGAGATACTCGGTTTTTCCGTTAGGGTTGCCAGCCTGCCGCTGGTTGCTCCGCGAGGAAGTGAAGGTACCGAGGGCCTGGTGAGGTGACGTGCGGGGGGCGTGCCGCGAGCCAGAGCTCGACCGCTCAGGTTTGTCGACGTGGCAGGGACAGACCCATGCGCCAACGCCGTGCCTGTGTCAGAAGGCCCCGTGGGAGGCGACGATCGAGCAGGTGGTAATCAGGCAGGTTAAGCATGGGAGGTAAATCAGCTTGGGTAAATGCAGAAAGATACGTGCCACTGGGTCAGGCCCGAGCGGCTTGGGGATGATGCAGCTCGAGGGGCGCCCCCAACAGGATAAATTGAAGACATAAGCAAAAGGGATACATGCCACAGGGATAGACCCACGTGTCCTGGGAATAATGCAGCTCGAGGGGACGAACTTGGAAACTGTCACCTGGTTCTGTTGACGAAGGAGAGTTGGGGCAGCTGAAGGTACGCGGCGAAGGAATGGCTCCTCACGAGCCGCCGGGGCCCTGAGCCTCGGGAGGCTCTGGGGGCTCGGGTGGTTCCCTGAAGACCGTCTCCATCTCAGCCAGGACGGCGTGGTACCTCGCATCCTGAGCCGCCAGGACACGCCGCATGTTGCGCTGATAGGCTGACGCCACGCTCGGCAAGCCGAAGGGCATGCGAACGTAGTTGTGTGGTGGGCCCTCGCAACGGCCCACACGCGAAGGCCATAAATGCTCCTGGGATGCGGCCCTGTTGAGCCCTGGGACGTCGATGCAGACGCGCAGCCCGACATCCTCGCCTCGATGGGGGGGTTGCGCCTGGTGAGCGGCGGTCGCCGCGCATGGCCCTTGTGTCTTGCAGTTCCTGAGTGGTCTTGGTGATGAACTCCTGAGTGGTGGGCACTCCTTGCCCTGTCTTCTCCTGAGGGAAACGTGCCACGAAGCACGCCTCCAAGTGGTGCCCAAGCGCCTCCCTCGTGAGGTTGGCAAGGTCTGAGGCCCTCCAGAAGAGAGCCCCCGAGCCCTGCCCGAGGAGGGCGCCGGGCGCGCCTTCCTATGCGATGGAGGGAGGCGCCCCTGGAGTGGGCGCTGATCCTGACGAGGCTCCAGCTGCGTTGCCACCCTCCTGAGATCCTGCACGGCGCAGCTGCTTCTTCTTCTTGGGGAGGGCCTCAGGAGGGCCTTCGCCTTTGCTGTCGGGGTCGTCGATTGCTGCAGCTTGGAAGGCGCGCTCGAGGGAGCACACCGCATCTCTCTCTTCACATGGGACCGTGATGATTCCGCCGCTTCCCGGCATCTTGAGGACGTTGTAGCCATGGTGGGTGACCGCCATGAACTTGGCCAGGGCCGGATACCCGAGGATGGCGTTGTATGGCAGGAGGATGTGCGCGATGTCAAAGTCGATGAGCTCGGTGTGGTAGTTCTTGCGTTCCCCGAAGGTGACAGGCAGGCGGACCTGCCCTATCGGTGTGGTGGAACCATCTGTCACTCCTGAGAAAGGCTTGGTAGGCTGAAGCTGCTCATACGGGACTTGGAGGTTGTCGAACGTGTCGACGGACAGGACGTTGAGCCCTGCGCCGCCGTCGATGAGGGTCTTGGTAACTTGCACATTGCTGATGACTGGTGAACAAAGCATCGGGAGAGCGCCAGCGGTGGCTGCGCACTTGAGCTGATCTGCCGAGTTGAAGGTGATGGCGCACTGGGACCACCTGAGCGGGCGCGTGGCCTCGATCTTGGAGAGGACTGCGTTCACCTCACGAGCGAACTGTTTGAAGATGCGCTGAGAGGTTGGGGCCTGAGTGCCGCCCAAGATGCAGGCGATAGCACGCGGCTCCTGGAAGCCCCCAGCCCCCTCGTCTTGATGGTGAACGTCGTTCCTTCTTGGTGGTGGCAGCAGCGAGGGAAGACCGGCGTTGCCCTGAGGACGATCCGCACGGGGTGGTCCCTCCAGGCGCCCTCGCAAGGATGGTCTTGCCAACGATCCTCACGAGGCCTGTCGCTCCATTCCTAGCGCGGGCCACGGTCGTCCCAGCGTCCGCCTCCACGTCCTCCTCCTCGGCCGTAGCCCCGGTCGCTGCGCTCGGGGCGTCGACCGAAGCGTCCTTCGCGAATGGCTCTGAGCTCTTGACAGTCGCTGGTGTTGTGGGTGTTCAGGTTGTGGAAGGCGTAGAACGGCCGGCTGCCCTTGGATGACTCGGGCTGGTCTCTGCCTCGCTTGGTGTCCGGCTCCGCTGCGAGCACGGCTGCTTCCTTGTGCTTCACGTCCTTGGCCTTCTTCTCCTCTGCGCCCGCAGCTGGCAGCTCGAGGAGGGAAAGGCGCCCCTCCTTAGCTCTTGCGCACTTGGTTTCCAGGTTGAACAGCTCCTAAGATGTGCATAGCTCCTCGTGGATAGCGAGCCCCTCCTTCATCTTGATGTCGCGGACGCCGTCAGAGAACGCGGAGATGATGGCCTCGTCCGTGACCTTGGGGATCTTGAGGCGAGTGTTGTTGAAGCGCTGGATGTACTTCTGGAGGGTCTCTCCGGGTTGTTGCTTGATGCGGCGCAGGTCACCCGCGGCCGGCGGGCGGTCGCTGGTGCCCTGGAAGTTGGCGACGAAGCGGTCGCGCATCTCATCCCAGGAGGAGATCGAGCCATGATGTAGGTTCAGGAGCCAGGAGCGGGCTCCATCCTTGAGAGCCATGGGAAACCAGTTTGCCATGACTTTCTTGTCGCCGTTAGCTGCTTCGATGCTCAGCTCGTAGAGCTGCAGGAACTCCGCGGGATCGGCGGTGCCGTCGTAGCGAGGAGGCAGATCCGGCTTGAACTTGCCCGGCCAGGCGACGCTATGCAGCTCGGGGGTGAAGGCGCGGCAACTGGCCGTGGTTGCCGGAGCCCGTCTCGGAGGTGGAGCTTGGTCTTGGTGAGGCCCGCATGCCGCTACAGCAGGTAGCGCGCGGTCTTGGCGAGGTGGCGCGGGGAGCGCAGGTGCAGCTTCTCGCGGCCGAGGAATCTCTTGGCAGCTTCTCTCTTCGCGCGCGGGCACGGGGCGTGGTGGATCACGCCGTGGGGCCGCGCGCCTTGGTGCCAAGGCACCGTCTTGGGGCAGAGGTGGTGGAGGCGCTCCATGAGCCACGTCGCCCGTGGCTGGCGGAGGGCGAGGCAGAGAGTGGGACGGCGCCGGGGAGCCCCCTGCGGCGCGGACGAGCTCGGCGACGTGGTCGAGCTAGTCCTCGTAGAGGTCGTCGACCGAGCGATAGCGCAGGAGCTCGTTCGCCATGAGGAGCGTGGCCTGCGCGTCCACGGGAGCGCAACGTGCGTGGGACGAGGAATCGGCCGGGGTCAGTGACGGAGTGGCGGTGCGGCCGTCCTGCTACATCGATGGGTGCAGCGAGGACGCTTGCTGCTCGTTCCCCGTCGGGCCGGTGGCAGTGAGGGCGGCCCGACGCTCAGCCCGAGCGCGGTGAGCGTCCGCCATG
Source organism: Aegilops tauschii subsp. strangulata (assembly GCF_002575655.3). Lineage (NCBI taxonomy): Eukaryota > Viridiplantae > Streptophyta > Magnoliopsida > Poales > Poaceae > Aegilops > Aegilops tauschii. The sequence continues at coordinate 287,063,284 of NC_053039.3, forward strand.
GAGACGACGGAGGGACGGAGCGACGAATTGACGTAAGGGAAGCTACGGCGCACTCCTATCTGGCACGCCAAATGTCGGATGTGGGGTTCCGGCAAAACCCTTAAGGTTCGAACTCTGGGGTGCGCGCGAAGTTCTTTCCCTCCTACCGATCTACGCCCTAGCTCACTAAGATCTCGCGGACAAACTCGACGAACTCGCAACACAGAGAGACACGAGATTTATACTGGTTCGGGCCACCGTTGTGGTGTAATACCCTACTCCAGTGTGTGGTGGTGGATTGCCTCTTGGGCTGATGAAGAACAGTACAAGGGGAAGAACAGCCTCCTGAGGTTGAGGTGTTCTTGTGCTTGGTGAGCTTGCGGGTGTGAGGATGGAGTGTATCCAGTCCAAGGTGAGTTGCCCCTACTGTGGTGGCTAGTTCTACTTATATAGGCCCTGGTCCTCTCCCCAAATATTGAGTGGGAAGGGAGCCAACAACGGCAGGCAAATTTGAAAGGGGACAGTTAGTACAAGCTATCCTAACAAAAGCGGTCTTCGCCTGCAAAAGGCTCTGGTGGTGACGCCGTCTTGGGCTCCATGGTGACCTCCGTCTTGCCGTCCCGCTGGTCTTGGTCTCGTTGCACTAATATGGCAACCTTTGCCTGATGCCTTGGTACTCCGCGCCTGCGCTCGCTTCCTTAGCACCAAAGAGGAAACAAGGACGCTGCGCGTGCTGGCGCCCGCCTGGCGCCCACCTGGTGTCGATCATCATGGCTCACGTCACAAGGGCCTCGTGAGGTTTGCCCCGCCTTCATATCTCCGCTCCTTGCGAGGTAGCTGGTGAGGCCGCTCCCGAGGAGGTCTTGCGCCGTCCGCCTCGCGAGGCTTGGCCCCTCGCGATGGTCTTGAATGCTTTGTTGATGAAGATGGGTCGTACAGGCCCGCTAGCATAGCCACACCGTGGGCCGCAGGCAGGCAAGTCTGGGGACCCCCGTTCCCAGAACGCCGACAATGTCTTTGGTCAATAGTTGGGTTGCCCGGCTCCTGTGCTTACTACTTTACGTTTCGTCCTATCGGCTAGGGTAGTAAAGGAGAACTACTGCGATTGTGTGTCCAGTTCACCTGGTCAAGCACCTCAGTAGAGAAAGCCGAAAACTGACTGTGATGATGCGGCGAGAGCTGGTCAACCACTCGTTGACTTATCAGAATCTTTTGCGATTCCTTCCGTATTACACGAAGGACCGTTTTCTGGTCACCTATGTAGCGCAGCCGTATTCGGATAACCACGTACGTACAAGGGGCTATATCATAGACCCACCATCAAACTCCTATGGCTAAGTGAAGGTGTTAAAGCCCTATAGTCCGATTGCCTAGTTCGCCGCACTGACACCTCCTTAACGGACCAAGACGTTGGGTCAAGCGTGGTCAGTTGCTATTCCGAACCCCCCACCCCCCACATTATATGCGAGGGGGCTGAAGCCGACGACTGGCCAACTTTCAGATTATAAAAAAACGACCGCACAGGAGGAAATAGCTTTCAGGCAACATGCATAAGTATAACATAGCCTTAATATATCATAATATTGTTATCACACTTCTGATACATTTACTCGAACATTATATCTTTCGAACATTGACCCTCTATCAAGCGGGCGCCCTCTAGGACATCCTCAAAATATTGCTCCGGTGCGAGATGGTCCTTGCCCTCGGGTGGACTGTTTGCTGCAATATCGGTGGCCTTCATTTTTGCCTAGTACGTCTTGACGTGGGCAAAAGCCATCCGTGCACCTTCAATGCATGCCGACCGCTTAACAGCGTCGATACGTGGCACTGCGTCAACAAGCCGCTGCACCAAACCGAAATAACTGTTCGGAATTGGCTCAGTTGGCCACAGTCGGACCACGACTTCCTCCATGGCAGCTCCGGACACCTTATGGAGCTCGGCCCACTAGGCCATTTGTTCGTTCAGCAACGGCGGATGCTTTGGCCTGTCGAACTGTGACCAGAAAAGCTTCTCCACTGCACGTCCGTCTTGCGCTTGGTAAAACTGCGCCGCATCGGCGACACTCTGCAACATGCCCATTAATGTATCCGGCGCTTTCGGATTCCTGGAAGCGGCTGCCGGAGTACGAAGTCCCTTCAAAGGGATATATTTACTCGACCCTAGAGTCGTCTTCGGATGTAAACCGGGTAGTCCGGGGCCTTTACTGTTGGTCTCCGTAGAGGCTGCATACCCCGGACCCTTGGCGACCGAAGAATCACCTTCGGGCGCTGTCTCCATTGCCCCCCGCGCCACTTGGTGATCGGGGGAGACCCTTCGGGATGACACCTCGAAGTCGTCCGCCCTAAGGGGCGAGGAAGCATGTGGAGGCGTCTTGCTTTCCATCATCTCCGGAAGCAGGTCACCCGAGGAGGAGGACTGTTGAGAAAGACTGCGGGCCGGACTGCAAACATATATTTAAGATGTTACCCTTGTAACCTGAAAAGAACGGGATATGTCTAAAACACCCTTGTTCACTTACGATTCGGCTAAGGGCTTGTCCTTATGGAGGAACTGTGTAGCATCGTCTTCCGAACCGGCTGACAGGGACACCTTCCCTCTCTTGGGATCCTCCAGATCTTCAGAGGCAGTCCTTTTCCTCCCGTGAGGAGAAGTGATATCAGCTTCTTCTTCCCCTTCGTCTTCATAAGAGGGAGTTCCAGTCTCCCCGGACATAGCGTCTGGTGTACCTTTTGAGTGGAGGTCACCTTTGGCCTTTCTGCTATCCTCCTGGGCCTCCTTCACCGGCACTTGATACGGTGCCGGGGCCAGCATCCTTGTCAACACAGGATTAGCTGAGTCTTTGGGGAGTGGAGCCGAACACCTAATTCGTTCCGCCTTCTTTATCCAGCCCTGATCGGAGACAGGTTTCTCAGTATATTGTTATGGGATAATTAACTAAGCTGTGTTCAGGAGTCGAGTGCTTACCGAGGTATCTGGATGGTTGCAGTCGAGGCCAATGTCCTCCGTTGTATCCGGCCACTGTTTTCGGGTCCCGAAGAATAACTTCCACATCCCTCTGTTCGTTGTGTCGAAGAAGTGCTGAAGGGTCCGTGGTCCTTCCGGATTGAACTCTCACAGGCAGAGAGGTCGTCGCTAGCACGGTAGGACCCGGCGGGCTAGCATTACCTGGATCACGTAGATAAGGCCGGTGTCCTTTTCAAGGAGACTCCGGATACGGCTTTGTAGCGTCTGTACTTCATCAATTGGTCCCCAGTCCAGCCCCTTGTTATTCCATGATGCGAGTCGTAATGGAGGGCCAGATCGGAACGCAGGTGTAGCTGCCCACTTGGTACCGCGAGGTTCAGTGATGCAAAACCACTCCCGCTGCCATAGGTTGGAAGTTTCTATGAAGGAGCCCTTTGGCCAAGGAGTATTGGCGAGCTTGCTCACCATAGCACCGCCACACTCCGCTTGCTCCCCGTCGACTACCTTCGGTTTTACATTAAAGGTCTTGAGCCATAAGCCGAAGTGTGGGGGGATCCGGAGAAAGGCATCGCACATGACGATGAATGCCGAGATGTGAAGAAAGGAGTCCGGAGCTAGATCGTGAAAATCTAGCCCATAATAAAACATGAGGCCACGAACGAAGGGGTGGAGAGCGAACCCTAGTCCCCGAAGGAAGTGGGAGATGAATACGACCCTCTCGCCGGATCTGGGTGTAGGAATAACCTGCCCCTTAGCAGGAAGCCTGTGGAGGATTTCAGCGGTCAGGTACCTTGCCGCTCGGAGCTTCGCGATATCCTCCTCTGTGACAGAGGAGGCCACCCACCGGCCTTGGAGGCTGGGTCCGAACATGACTGGGAGGCTTGGATCGATTAAGTTGAAACTTGGGTGCTGGAGCTCGGGGTCGGGAAAGTTGAGGAAGAAAAAGATGGGTTTGTGCCCCTTTATAAAGGCGATGAATATCGAACGCCTCCTCATAAGCCTTGAAACTTTCCTATTCCCAAGGAATCATGCCAACGGAGCGGTTGGATTACCCACGCCCGTATTGATGAAAATCCCGTAATAAGGGGACACGATCTCTGCTTCGACAAGACGTGCCGATAAAACCGCATCTTGAAACATGGAGCGGAAGGCTAAAAAACGGTTCGAAATAATGACCGGGCGGCGACGTGACGTCACACTACAAAAGTTGTCAGTGGATTGGACTCGTGAAATAATTATACTCTCTACGCGTGGGTGTGGTGTTTGTTTTACAGAGTCGGACACGTTCTCTGTGTTCGAGAGCTGCTTTGGAGTATTCGGAGGAGGAACCCGCCTTGCAATGCCGAAGACAATCTGCGCGCCGGACACATCATCATTGAAGCCTGGTTCAAGGGCTACTGAGGGAGTCCTGGATTAAGGGGTTCTCGGGCGTCCGACCTATGTGGCGTGGGCCGGACTGATGGGCCGTGAAGATACAAGATAGAAGACTCTCTCCCGTGTCTGGATAGGACTCTCCTTTGCGTGGATGGCAAGCTTGGTGTTCGGATATGAAGATTCCTTTCTCTGTAACCGACTTTGTACAACCCTAGTCCCCTCCGGTGTCTATATAAACCGGAGGGGTTAGTCCGTAGGGTCAATCATAATCATACATGCTAGACATCTAGGGCTTAGCCATTACGATCTCGTGGTAGATCAACTCTTGTAATCCTCATATTCATCAAGATCAATCAAGCAGGAAGTAGGGTATTACCTCCATCAAGAGGGCCCGAACCTGGGTAAACATCGTGTCCCCTGTCTCCTGTTACCATCAACCTTAGACGCACAGTTCGGGACCCCTACCCGAGATCCGCCGGTTTTGACACCGACAGTCGACTGTGGGCTCGACCCCCAGGTACCCCTCGCACAGGGTAACAAACCCCGAGAGCTGCAGAATGGCGTTCGCGCCTAGATGATGCGGCTGAAGCCCGAAGAACTCCAAGAACGCACGGAAGAAGTTGCTCGCGGGGAGGCTGAACCCACGTTTGAAGTGCGTGTAGAAGACCACACGCTCGGTCCCCTCCGGTCACGGCTCCTGCTCGTCGCCCGGCAGGCGCACGTCTACCTCCGTCTCCTTCGGCAGGCGCTTGTGTCATGCAAGTACGTGATGTCCTCCTCGGTGATGGTGGATCCCATCCACGAGCCCGACAGCAGCGCCATCGATGGCGGGGCAGAGCGGAGAAGGCAAGAAAAGAATGGCAATGAGGTCTTGCTCAAGAGCGGCGGAGCATCGCAGCACGCGGCAATCGCAAGAGCAAGAGGAGAAGGAAGAAGATGGGGGCGCAAGTTAGAATAATCTCCGCCGCCCCCTCCTCCCAATTTATAAGCTACAACGCGAACAGGGGGGAAGTGGGATCGTTTGCGCCCGCCCCTCCCACTTCCCCGCAATAAGTGCGCATGTACCACACACAATAATTGTCTTGAGAATGGCAACCGACCCGCGGACGCCGCAATAAATCCGCGTGCGTGGGCCGAGGGCGCATAGTGGCGGCCCCCAGCCCGTCGCCCTGTCCCATCGCGTGTGTGGCCTGTCAGGCCCCTTCAGCTCCCGAGCGCCACATGGCACCCGCGCTGAACCCAAGAGATTACACCCAAGATTCGATTGACTCCTCGGTTTCCCGCCTTCACCGGGATGCCGCAATCCGGCTTTCGGAAGCCGGCACAAAGTGGGTGTTGCCGGACCCGGCGGTCGCAAGCTTCATCAACAACCACCTTCTCAGGGGGAAACTACGAAGGCCCTCCTACTTGAAGTCGGCGAGCCTTCACAGCTTCAGGGACTACTGTCGGGGGGATGAACCCTGGGCAGGCAACATAATCCGGATCCTTTAAAAAAACATCGGGGCCAGCATCGCCCCTCAATCCGGCTCGCACTTGGTCGGGTCCGTCGACCCGGCCAAGTCCCTCAACCCGGCCGAACTCTTCGACCCGGCTAAGACGGCAACCCGGCCCTGACAGCTGGCGCAAGCGGGTCGAACCTGGCGAACCAAGGCTTCCCCAGCAAGCCAGCTCCCCCGTGGCGTGTTCCTCAACCCAGCCACGGGTCAGCTCCCGTCCCATCCGAGGCGTACAATGGGACGAGTCTCCATAAAGGGGATGAGCGTGGCAACAGTGCCCCACCAACTCCTTTGACCGGCAGAGACGTGGCAACAGTGCCCCACCTACCCAGGCCGGCGTGGCTATAGCGCACTCATCGTCACTGATGACGCCAACAGACGGCGACCTAGCAGTACGCCACTGTAGCGGACTCAACCCGGCCACTCCGTGATGGCCGACAAGATAGACAACAGTGCCCCCTGGCACACGGGGCCCGCACCAGGAGAACCCGGCGAGCCCTGAGACCCGGCGGGTCCCAGCACCGGCTTCCCAGACGATGACATCCCGGCCCCACGGCCTCGTAACTTTACCATTGTAACCCTGGGGGGTTGACCTATAAAACCCCCCAGGAGCCCTCATGTACACGGGCATGCATAAAACGCAGCACACGGTCAAACGATCAGTAGAACACACACACAAGGAGAGGGAGCAGCCTAAGCCTTGGCATGTCTTCCTTCTTCCTCCAAACAGCTCTAGGAGCAACTCTGTACTGATACATATAAACCACACTCGGCAGGACTAGGGGTGTTATCTCTCCGGAGAGCCCCGAACCTGGGTATGTCTTGCATCCCTCGCTCGCTCATGCTGACCTCGCCTCTGGAGCCCACCGGTGCCCTCGAGCCTCCTCCTCTCTTTAGCCATCCTTTGGCATCTGCCGTGCGTCCACAACGACAAAAACGGCGAACAAAAAAGAGGGCGAATAAAACAGAAATTTTTTGTGAAGTGGGGGGAGATGAAAACGAGAGGCAAATGGCAAATAATGTAAATTGCAAGGAGATGAGATTTATGATTTGGAACCTGATAGATGTTGATGATTTTTCCCGGGCAACGGCGCCGGAAATCGGCGAGTTGTCGGGAGACTATCTTGACTTGATCTTCCCCGGCAACGGCGCCAGAAATCCTTTCTTGATGGCTCGTATCCGCGTCGGTATTTCCCCGGAGAGGAAGGGATGATGCAGTACAGCTTCTGTTGGGGAACGTAGCAGAAATTCAAAATTTTCTACGCATCACCAAGATCAATCTATGGAGTAATCTAGCAACGAGGGGAAGGGGAGTGCATCTACATACCATTGTAGATCGCGATGCGGAAGCGTTGCAAGAACGCGGATGAAGGAGTCGTACTCGTAGCGATTCAGATCGCGGTTGATTTCGATCTAAGCACCGAAGAACGATGCCTCCGCGTTCAACACACGTGCAGCCCGGTGACGTCTCCCACGCCTTGATCCAGCAAGGAGAGAGGGAGAGGTTGGGAAGACTCCATCCAGCAGCAGCACGACGGCGTGGTGGTGATGGAGGAGCGTGGCAATCCCGCAGGGCTTCGCCAAGCACCGCGGGAGAGGAGGAGGAGGGAGAGGGGTAGGGCTGCGCCGAAAGAGACGTTCTCTTGTCTATGGGCAGCCCCAAACCGCAACTATATATAGGGGGGGGAGGGGGCTGCGCCCCCTCTAGGGTTCCCACCCCAAGGGGTGGCGGCCAGCCCTAGATCCCATCTAGGGGGGCGGCCAAGGGGAGGAGAGGGGGGGCGCCACTAGGGTGGGCCTTAAGGCCCATCTGGACCTAGGGTTTGCCCCCTCCCACTCTCCCTGCACCTTGGGCCTTGGTGGGGGACGCACCAGCCCACCTGGGGCTGGTCCCCTCCCACACTTGGCCAATGCAGCCTTCTGGGGCTGGTGGCCCCACTTGGTGGACCCCCGGGACCCTCTCGGTGGTCCCGGTACATTACCGATATCACCCGAAACTTTTCCGGTGTCCAAAACAGGACTTCCCATATATAAATCTTTACCTCCGGACCATTCCGGAACTCCTCGTGACGTCCGGGATCTCATCCGGGACTCCGAACAACATTCGGTAACCATGTATATCTATTCCCTATAACCCTAGCGTCATCGAACCTTAAGTGTGTAGACCCTACGGGTTCGGGAACCATGCAGACATGACCGAGACGTTCTCCGGTGAATAACCAACAGCGGGCTCTGGATACCCATGTTGGCTCCCACATGTTCCACGATGATCTCATCGGATGAACCACGATGCCGGGGATTCAATCAATCCCGTATGCAATTCCCTTTGTCCATCGGTATGTTACTTGCCCGAGATTCGATCGTCGGTATCCCTATACCTTGTTCAATCTCGTTACCGGCAAGTCTCTTTACTCGTTCCGTAACTCACATCATCCCGTGATCAACTCCTTGGTCACATTGTGCACATTATGATGATGTCCTACCGAGTGGGCCCAGAGATACCTCTCCGTTTACACGGAGTGACAAATCCCAGTCTCGATTCGTGCCAACCCAACAGACACTTTCGGAGATACCTGTAGTGCACCTTTATAGCCACCCAGTTACGTTGTGACGTTTGGTACACCCAAAGCATTCCTACAGTATCCGGGAGTTGCACAATCTCATGGTCTAAGGAACTGATACTTGACATTAGAAAAGCTCTGAGCAAACGAACTACACGATCTTGTGCTAGGCTTAGGATTGGGTCTCGTCCATCACATCATTCTCCTAATGATGTGATCCCGTTATCAACGACATCCAATGTCCATGGTCAGGAAACCGTAACCATCTATTGATCAACGAGCTAGTCTCCTAGAGGCTTACTAGGGACATGGTGTTGTCTATGTATCCACACATGTATCTGAGTTTCCTATCAATACAATTCTAGCATGGATAATAAACGATTATCATGAACAAGGAAATATAATAATAACCTATTTATTATTGCCTCTAGGGCATATTTCCAACAGTCTCCCACTTGCACTAGAGTCAATAATCTAGTTCACATCACCATGTGATTAACACTGATAGGTCACATCACCATGTGACCAACATCTAAAGAGTTTACTAGAGTCAACAATCTATTTCACATCACTATGTGATTAACACTCAATGAGTTCTGGTTTGATCATGTTATGCTTGTGAGAGAGGTTATTAGTCAACGGGTCTGAACCTTTCAGATCCGTGTGTGCTTTACGAATATCTATGTGCATCTTGTGGATGCTACCACGCGCTACTTGGAGCCATTTCAAATAATTGCTCTACTATACGAATCCGGTTTACTACTCAGAGTCATCCAAATTAGTGTCAAAGTTCGCATCGACGTAACCCTTTACGACGAACTCCTTTTCACCTCCATAATCGAGAAAATTCCTTAGTCCACTAGATACTAAGGATAAGTTCGACCGCTGTCATGTGATCCATTCCCGGATCACTATTGTACCCCTTGACCAACTCATGGCAAGGCACACTTCATGTGCGGTACACAACATAGCATACTGTAGAGCCTACGTCTAAAGCATAGGGGACGACCTTCGTCCTTTCTCTCCTGCTGTGGTCAGGTCTTGAGTCTTACTCAATACTCACACCTTGTAACACAGCCAAGAACTCCTTCTTTGCTGATCTATTTTGAACTCTTTCAAAATCATGTCAAGGCGTGCGTTCTTTGAAAGTATCATCAGGTGTCTTGATCTATCTCTATAGATCTTGATGCCCAATATGTAAGCAGCTTTATCCAGGTCTTCCTTTGAAAAACTCCTTTCAAACAACCCTTTATGCTTTCCAGAAATTCTACATCATTTCGGATCAACAATATGTCATTCACATATACTTATCAGAAATGTTGTAGTGCTCCCACTCACTTTATTGGAAATACAAGTTTCTAACAAACTTTGTATAAACCCAAAAACTTTGATCACTCCATCAAAGCGTATATTCTGACTCCGAGATACTTGCTCTAGTCCATGGAAGGATCGCTGGAGCTAGCATACCTTTTAGCATCCTTAGGATCGACAAAACCTTTCTGATTGTATCACATACAACCTTTCCTTACGAAAACTGGTAAGGAAACTTGTTTTGACATCCATCTGCCAGATTTCATAAATGCAGCTAATGCTAACATGATTCCGACGGACTTAAGCATCGCTACGGATGAGAAAATCTCATCGTAGTCAACTCCTTGAACTTGTGAAAATACTCTTTGCCACAAGTCGAGCTTCATAGACGGTAACATTACCGTCCACGTCCGTCTTCTTCTCAAAGATCCATTTATCTCGGATTTCATGGCTTCTAACCATTTGTCAGAATATGGGCCCACCATCGCTTCTCCATAGCTCGTAGGTTCAGTATTGTCCAACAACATGAGATCTCAGACAGGATCACGTACCACTCTGAAGTAGCACGCATCCTCGTCGTCCTACGAGGTTTGGTAGTGACTTGATCCGAAGTTTCATGATCACTATCATAAGCTTCCACTTCAATTGGTGTAGGTGCCACAGGAACAACTTCCTGTGCCCTGCTACACACTAGTTGAAGTGACGGTTCAATAACCTTATCAAGTCTCCACCATCCTCCCACTCAATTTTTCCGAGAGAAACTTTTCCTCGAGAAAGGACTCGTTTCTAGAAGCAATTACTTTTGCTTCCAGATCTGAAATAGGAGGTATACCCAACTGTTTTGGGTTTTCTATGAAGATGCATTTATCCGCTTTGGGTTCGAGCTTATCAGCCTGAAACTTTTTCACATAAGCATCGCAGCCCCATACTTTTAAGAAACGACAACTTAGGTTTCTCTAAACGGTGTCGTCTCAACGGAATTGCGTGGTGCCCCTTTTAAAGTGAATGCGGTTATCTCTAATGCCTAACCCATAAACGATAGTGGTAATTAGATAAGAGACATCATGGTATGCACCATATCCAATAGGGTGCAGTTATGATGTTCGGACACACCATCACACTATGGTGTTCCAGGCGGTATTAATTGTGAAACACTTTCCACAATGTCTTAATTGTGTGCCAAACTCGTAACTCAGATACTCATCTCTATGATCATATCACAGACATTTTATCCTCTTGTCACGACGATCTTCAACTTCACTCTGGAATTACTTGAACCTTTCAATAATTCGGACTTGTGTTTTATCAAGTAAATACACTCAGCATCTACTCAAATCATCTGTAAAGTAAGAACATAACGATATCCACTGCATGCCTCAGCACTCATTGGACTGCATACATCAAAATGTATTACTTCCAATAAGTTGCTCTCTTGTTCCATCTTACTGAAAACGAGGCCTTTCAGTCATCTTGCCCATGTGGTATGATTTGCATGTCTCAAGTGATTCAAAATCAAGTGAGTCCAAACGATCCATCTGCATGGAGTTTCTTCATGCATATATACCAATAGACATGGTTCGCATGTCTCAATCTTTTCAAAAACGAGTGAGTCCAAAGATCCATCTACATGGAGCTTCTTCATGCGTTTTATCCCAATATGACTCAAATAGCAGTGCCACAAGTATGTGGTACTATCATTACTTTTGGCATGAACATGTGTACCACTATGATCGAGATTCATTTTAGGTGCAAGACCATTGAAGGTATTATTCAAATAAACAGAGTAACCATTATTCTCCTTAAATGAATAACTCTATTGCGATAAACATAATCCAATCATGCTCAACGCAAACACCAAATCTCGATGGTAGAGGGAGCATGCGATGCTTGATCACATCAACCTTGGAAACACTTCCAACACTCATCGTCATCTCACCTTTATCCAGTCTCCATTTATTCCGCAGCTTTTATTTCGAGTTACTAACACTTAGCAACCAAACCGGTATCTAATACCCTGGTGCTGCTAGGAGTACTAGTAAAGTGCACATTCATATAATGTATATCTAATATACTTCTGTCGACCTTGCTTGCCTTCTCATCTACTAATTATCTAGGGCAGTTCCGCTTCAGTGACCGTTCCCTCATTACAGAAGCACTTAGTCTCGGGTTTGGGTTCAACCTTGGGATTCTTCACTAGAGCAGCAAACGATTTGTTGTTTCATGAAGTATCCCTTTTGCCCTTGCCCTTCTAGAAACTAGTGGTTTTACTAACCATCAACAATTGATGCTCCTTCTTGATTTCTACTTTCGCGGTGTCAAACATCGCAAATAGCTCAAGGATCATCATAACTATCCCTGATATGTTATAGTTCATCACGAAGCTCTACTAGCTTGGTGGTAGTGACTATGGAGAACCATCACTATTTCATCTGGAAGATTAACTCCCACTCGATTCAAGCGATTGTGGTACTCAGACAATCTGAGCACATGCTCAACGATTGAGCTTTTCTCCCTCAGTTTGCAGGCTTAAGAAACTTGTCAGAGGTCTCATACCTCTTGACATGGGCACTAGTCTGAAATCCCAATTCAGTCTTGGGAACATCTCATATGTTCTGTGACGTTTCAAAAACGTCTTTGGTGCCACAATTCTAAACCGTTAGCATTACGCACTGAACTATCACGTAGTCATCAAAACGTGTATGTCAGATGTTTCGCAACATCTACAGACGACGCTGAGGTTCAGCACACCGAGCGGTGCATTAAGGACATATGCCTTCTGTGCAGCAATGAGGACAATCCTCAGTTTACGGACCCAGTTCGCATAATTGCTACTACCAACTTTCAACTAAATTTTCTCTAGGAACATATCTTAACCAGTAGAACTAAAGCACAATGACATAATTTGTAAAGTCCTTTTGACTATGTTCATGATAATGAAGTTCATCTGATTATTGAACTCCCACTCAGATAGACATCCCTCTAGTCATCTAAGTGATACATGATCCGAGTCAAACTAGGCCGTGTCCGATCATCACGTGAGACGGACTAGTCATCATCGGTGAACATCTCCATGTTGATCGTATCTTCTATACGACTCATGCTCGACCTTTCGGTCTCTTGTGTTCCGAGGCCATGTCTGTACATGCTAGGCTCGTCAAGTCAACCTAAGTGTTTCGCATGTGTTCCGAGGCCATGTCTGTACATGCTAGGCTCGTCAACACCCGTTGTATTCGAACGTTAGAATCTATCACACCCGATCATCACGTGGTGCTTCGAAACAACGAACCTTCGCAACGGTGCACAGTTAGGGGGAACACGTCTCTTGAAATTTTAGTGAGGGATCATCTTACTTACTACCGTCGTTCTAAGCAAATAAGATGCAAAACATGATAAACATCACATGCAATCAAATAGTGACATGATATGGCCAATATCATTTTGCTCCTTTGATCTCCATCTTCGGGGCACCATGATCATCTTCGTCACCGGCATGACACCATGATCTCCATCATCATGATCTCCATCATTGTGTCTTTATGAAGTTGTCACGCAAACGATTACTTCTACTTCTATGGCTAACGCGCTTAGCAATAAAGTAAAGTAATTTACATGGCGTTATTCAATGACACGCAGGTCATGCAAAAAATAAAGACAACTCCTATGGCTCCTGCCGGTTGTCATACTCATCGACATGCAAGTCGTGATCCCTATTACAAGAATATGATCAATCTCATACATCACATATATCATTCATCATATCTTCTGGCCATATCACATCACATAGCACATGCTGCAAAAACAAGTTAGACGTCCTCTAATTGTTGTTGCAAGTTTTTACGTGGCTTGTATAGGTTTCTAGCAAGAACGTTTCTTACCTACGTAAGACCACAACGTGATATGCCAATTTCTATTTACCCTTCATAAGGACCCTTTTCATCGAATCTGTTCCGACTAAAGTGGGAGAGACAGACACCCGCTAGCCACCTTATGCAACTAGTGCATGTCAGTCGGTGGAACCTGTCTCACGTAAGCGTACGTGTAAGGTCGGTCCGGGCCGCTTCATCCCACAATGCCGCCGAAACAAGATAAGACTAGTAGCGGCAAGAAGAATTGGCAACATCTACGCCCACAACTACTTTGTGTTCTACTCGTGCATAGAAACTACGCATAGACCTAGCTCATGATGCCACTGTTGGGGAACGTAGCAGAAATTCAAAATTTTCTACGCATCACCAAGATCAATCTATGGAGTAATCTAGCAACGAGGGGAAGGGGAGTGCATCTACATACCATTGTAGATCGCGATGCGGAAGCGTTGCAAGAACGCGGATGAAGGAGTCATACTCGTAGCGATTCAGATCGCAGTTGATTCCGATCTAAGCACCGAAGAACGATGCCTCCGCGTTCAACACACGTGCAGCCCGGTGACGTCTCCCACGCCTTGATCCAGCAAGGAGAGAGGGAGAGGTTGGGAAGACTCCATCCAGCAGCAGCACGACGGCGTGGTGGTGATGGAGGAGCGTGGCAATCCCGCAGGGCTTCGCCAAGCACCGCGGGAGAGGAGGAGGAGGGAGAGGGGTAGGGCTGCGCCGAAAGAGAGACGTTCTCTTGTCTATGGGCAGCCCCAAACCTCAACTATATATAGGGGGGGAGGGGGCTGCGCCCCCTCTAGGGTTCCCACCCCAAGGGGTGGCGGCCAGCCCTAGATCCCATCTAGGGGGGCGGCCAAGGGGAGGAGAGGGGGGCGCCACTAGGGTGGGCCTTAAGGCCCATCTGGACCTAGGGTTTGCCCCCTCCCACTCTTCCTGCACCTTGGGCCTTGGTGGGGGACGCACCAGC